>NC_134354.1:133143200-133743200 GCF_048569485.1 Anomaloglossus baeobatrachus
GCGCCACGTGTCAGGACTTTGGTAAGTACACAAACTGCTTGTGGCCCTCCGAACTGTTATTGTTTGATGTGGTGAGGCCGATTTCCCTTGTCTTTGGAGACTTATTTGATTATCTTTTTGGACCCATATAGTGGCTGAAGTGCCGGTCCTAGGAGTGACATAGCAATGTGGCATCGGATGGGTGTCTGAACCTCATGGCGGATATGCCGGTTCCATTAAAAGACACCACATTTCCTTTCTAATTCTCCTGATGATTTATGGATTTATTGAAACGCGTTGAGAAAAGGAAAAAGTTTCTATTATATTACATCGGAGTTGTTTGCAAAGAGAACCCGTGGAATACGTGTGGAAGCCACAGGATCTTATTGATGTAGCAACTCCGTATCTTACACCTTCTTGCGGCTGAGGAACACTCACCCTTAATGAAGTGAAGACGGGTGAGATTGTTGCCTTTTATTTCCCTCCTTGCATTACTTACTGAGGGTTATCTAATGCCGACCAATCTATTGCCTATCATTTATTGTCTGTGATAGTATTCTTCTAATACTCCAGATATAGGATATCACAATTGACAATTTTTAGGCGCTATTGCGCTATTTATGTATGTCTGGTCCTTTTATTTTAATATATTTATTAAAAGTTATATTTTAGGCGTATTTAATATTGGTGGATACCAAGCTGTTATACTCTACCTGCGCACCCAGCTACACGTGCAGAGAGCAGGGAGCAGCGCACACCGCTTAGCGCTGGCTCCCTGCTCTCCTAGTTACAGTACACATCGGGTTAATTACCCGATGTGTACTCTGCTACACGTGCAAGGAGCAGGAGCCGGCACTGACAATGTGAGAGCGGCGGAGGCTGGTAACGAAGGTGAATATCGGGTAACCAAGGACAGGGCTTCTTGGTTACCCGATGTTTACCGTGGTTACCAGTGTCCGCAGAAGCCGGCTCCTGCTGCCTGCACATTTAGTTGTTGCTGTCTCGCTGTCACACACAGTGATCTGTGCTGCACAGCGGGAGAGCAACAACTAAAAAATGGTCCAGGCCATTCAGAAACAACCAGCGACCTCACAGCAGGGGCCAGGTTGTTGCTGGATGTCACACACAGCAACATCACTAGCAACATTGCTGCTACGTCACAAAAGTTGTCCATCAGCAGCGATGCTGCTAGCGATGTTGCTTAGTGTGACGGGGCCTTAATCTTCGACTCTGCTCTATTCTTCAAGTCACACATCCAAGCCCTCTTCACTACCTGCCGACTACAACTCAAAAATATATCTCGGATTCATGCATTTCTTAACCAAGAATCAGCAAAAACACTAGTGCATGGCCTCATTATCTCCTGCCTCGACTACTGCAATCTCCTGCTCTGCGGCCTCCCTTCTAACACTATTGCACCCCTCCAATCTATCCTAAACTCTGCTGTCCGATTGTGAGCTCTCGCGGGCAGGGTTCTCTCTCCTCATGTACCAGTCTGTTTTTGTATGGCTCAAGATTATTGTACTTGTTTTTATGTATACACTTTTCACATGTAAAGCGCCATAGAATAAATAGCGCTATAATAATTATTATTAATAATAATAATAATAATAATAGTTTTCTTGGAGTAGTGAAACGTTCAGCTATTACAGAAACAGCATGCACAGTTTTCTTTCTGCAGTGCAAACAGGGAAAAAGAGGACTCTCGTTTTTCCAAGCAGTTGGTGTCCCAAACCAGATGTTGACTCTGCAACTGTCTTACATACACTGATGAGCTAAAGGGTAACAATGCTTTGAACTTTTGACTTTCAGGCTCCATATCTCACTAAATCAAATCAAATCGGCTTTTTTGGCAGGACCAAAATACAATTAGCGTTGCCAAAGTGTTGCTACCATTCACTACAGCTTGGAATGTGAGACGACCTTCATTTTATAGACAATCCTCTTGGCTATCTCATGCATAAATTTGACTTGCAACTATTTAACATATGATTAGTTATGTAGATTCTTGTCATGTAACTGCATTGTTACTGTTTTGCTCCTAAAAATCTAAATTTTAATTTTAATTATTTTGTTAATATTTATAAATCCACCATTGGCTTTCAACACTGTCTGAATCCTTCTGGGTAAATCTTATCCCAGATCTCTTTTTCGGATCCCAAGGTTGATGCATACTGGTCAACTCACTTGGGTATGTATACTGTTTTTTCTTCAACTCTACCCATATGCGTGCTTATCCTTGGGTTGAGGTTTGGGGACTCTGGGTGCCAATCCAGCACCTCTACTTCATTGTCATGAAACCATTTTTTCACCAATCTTGAGGTATGTGGTTGTCCTGCTGGAACACTATGTCGTCCTTTTCTTATTCATAGTACTTGAGTGTACAAAGTAACTCGTCTTGTAGGATACTCAGATACAGCTCAGCATTGAGACCACCATCGATCCTGGTCAAGTATCCAATGCCTTTGACTGTGAAACAATTCTATATCATCACGCTTCCTCCACCGAGCTTGACAGTTCCTTCAATTTCTCGATTCGTTAGCCCCTTTTTCCCTTTTTTCTTCCAGACCTATTTCGACCCATCAGATCCTAGTCTATTGACTTCCAGCTCATTGCTCCAAATCACCTGTTTCCAATCTTCCACTGTCCACTGTTTGTACTTTTTTTGCAAACTTGAGCCGACATTTCTTATGACAATATTGAAGTCGCGATTTATTCACCTTTTTTCAGGCCACCATTTCAGACTTGTGTAACGTGTGTCGCACAGTCTTTGCATGGACGTCTGTAATCTTACTATTATAATACATAGGAGCCGCCTCCACTGCTGTGTTTGTCGTACCAGAGCTGACAGACCTTGAGCCGACTTGTTGACTCTAATATTTTGCTTGGAAGTCCACCTTTTGGCTTTTGAATGGATGGACGGAATTCATTTCATATTCTTCCAACTGTCATGGCACTCACATGATTCAGTTTGGCAATTTTCTTGGCTGAGAGACCGCTATCGATGAGCTGGATGATGCGGTTTCTCCTTTCTTGGGAAATATTCTTCATGGCTACTCCTCTATTCAAACTAGTGACCTTTTGCTTGGGAAACTAATAACACAATGAGCTATTAGGGAATATGAGAACAGGTTGTAATTTATAGCATACAGGAAGAAAAAGATTTTTTTCACCTCCACGAGCAAAACATTAACAATGCAGTGCCATGACAAGAATCTGCATATCTAATAATATGTTAAGTAGTTGCATGTCAAATTTATGTATGACATAGGCAAGATTATTGTCTATAAAATGAAGGTAGTCTCACATTCAAAACTGTCGTAGACGTTGAGATAAAGAGCCTAAGAGTAAAAAGATCAAAACATTGTTACCCTTTTGTTCATCAGTGTATATAGCATGTTCTTTTGATGTCTCAGATAGTAATACTCCTTCAAGTTTTATTAGGCTACTTGGGATTTTTTCCCACTTGGGATTTGTGGCCCTATGAACAGAAGAGCTGGGATGCTACATATTCATAAATCATATAATAAATCTATTTATCACTTGAAACTCTAGTCTCCTAAGACAAAGATTAAAATGTGTGTATAGAGTGGTTCGCAGTACCCAGTACAACTAGTTGGCACATGGCGTGTATATTCTCTATGCATTGAACGCAAAAATTAAAATGTTATGTAGAAAGCTCTTGGGCTCCACCCTGTGGATGTTACAGGCACCTAGAGAGGTATGTAAAGCTTACCTTTCACCAGTTTGAGCATATTAGACTGGCCACATCATAGGATAGTGGCTGCTAAAGAGAATAATACAACGATTTTATTTTTTTTAATTTCTCTTGTGTGCTGTGGAGATATTAACCTGTAAAGTTTAGATTATAATTTATGATAAATCCATGTGGGTGTTAGTAGAGATTCTTCTCTGGCGGCGTGTACTTTTTCTCCTGAATGATGTTGACCAATCAAAAGCATGAGGTCTGATGCAGGAAAAATAAGAACACGACCCCAGAATGTTATGCCAGAATGTTGAGTGCTGGTAAATATTTTTTTAAAAACATGAGTTTCTCACCTTAAATATATAAGTCTTTCCCAGGCAGTTCAAGCGAGTGAATACAGCATCTATTGGGCCTTCTATACCCCATACTTCCTTAATGAGTTTTGGGTATCCATCCAGCGCTCGTTTATCATCAAGTTCATAAAAGTATTTTCCTTTAGGAGATAAAAAAAAGACATATGTATTGAAAATGACATTTTTGGGCATTAGTGACCAAAAAATGTGTTGCAAAAACCATCCCAAATACTTAATTAAAGCACCACTCCAGTGTTTTTTTTTTCAGTGTTGAACTAGTGCTTTAAACCGAAGTCCTCTCCCCCAGGATCTATACTCAACTGCAGCATTTTCATCTTTCTTCAGCACCGCTGGCATCCCCTGGCGCCATCTTGTGACTAACTTCTGAATGGCCAGAAGTCAGGAGTTCCATCACAAGCTCTCAATACAAGTCTAGGAGAGCCAGAACGAGGCCAGAATGATGCTCTCATAGGCTTGTATTAAGTTGTGACCTCCTGGTGTGCTCCATGAAACATTGCAGCAGTTGGCAAGTCAAAAACTGCTGGAGACCAACGGGAGCGATGCTGAAAACAGATGAAGACACAGAAGGGTGTGTATAAGACAAGGGGTTGGGGACTTAGATTTAAAGAACCATTCCAGCGGTAAAAATAAAAGAAATCCTGGAGTGTTGCTTTGAACCCTATTAGTGTTCTGATCATGTCTCCTTACCTCGGAAAGCATAGATAGAACCATTTTTGAAGTTTGTAAAAGCATCAAAGGGTTTCCCACTACATAGTTCTTCGGGGCTCTCTTCTATTACAGATGGCCTTGCAGCGGTCTCTGTTGTCTGTGGCGCTTCAGTAGATTCCACAACCTGATGTACAGTTGTGGTTGACTGAGTCAACTCTGTCGGACCGGTGGTATCACTAAACGTTTCATAGTTGTACTCATCTTCAGGATTGTCAAAAACATCTCCTCGAGTTTCTGAAAAAAAAAAAGAACATACTGTTTACATACGTAACGATTTACCTGTTAACGGTTGTAGCCTTTTCATCTAATGCAGACCTGGGCAAGGGGCGGCCCACGGGCCACATCCGGCCTGCCTGCAGTCTATGACCGGCCCGCCCGTCTTCAGCCGATGCAGTGGAGACGAGCTCCTGTGTTCCGGGCAGGGAGGGATCCTGCAGCTCCGCACAGTGTAGGCAGCGGAACGCAGGAATATGTCCTCTGTTCCCTGCCCGGCACCATTCTCTGTAACACACGCGCACGCTCTGATGTGGTCAGTACTGCGCGGCGTGTGTCATTTCAAAAGTTCCCGCCGGGCAGGAGAAGAAGCTGCACAGCGGGGGCCTTCACGCAGAGAAGCAGCGGTGGGGGCCCCTCGGAGAACAGCATCGGTGCAGCCAGGGCCCGTACAAGAGAAGGAGCAGCTCAGAGGGGGGCCAGTACGGAGGTGCCTGAGGACGGGGACAATAACAAGGGAGAGGTAAGTAGTGACTAATAAGCTGAGGAGGGGACAATGGGGGAGGGGAGGGATGATGACTAATACTGGGGGTGTAGTAGTGTAGTTTTACAGTTGTAGTATATGGTGTTGTGTGTGTATATAGTGGTGTAGTATATAGTGGTGTAGTATATGGGGTGCAGTGATGTAGTTTTATTACAGGTGTAGTATATGGGGTTGTAGTAATGTAGTATATTACAGGTGTATATGGGGGATGTAGTATATTACAGGTGTAGTATATGGGGGTGTAATAATGTAGTATATTACAGGTGTATATGGGGGATGTAGTATATTACAGGTGTAGTATATGGAGGGGGTGTAGTGATGTAGTTTATTACAGGTGTAGTATATGGGGGGTTTAGTATATTACAGGTGTAGTATATGGGGGGTGTAGTGTATTACAGGTGTAGTATATGGGGGGTGTAGTGGTGTAGTATATTACAGGTGTAGTATATGGAGGGGGTGTAGTGATGTAGTATATTACAGGTTTAGTATATGGAGGGGGTGTAGTGATGTAGTATATTGGGTAGAACTGAGTTAATTATATTAGTCCGGCCCTCTAAAACCATCCCAATTTTTCATGTGGCCCCATGGGAAAATTAATTGCCCACCCCTGATCTAATATATAATTGTATAGGTATAGTTAAAAGGAATTTGGTCACGACGGTCTTTGAAAGCTAAATTCAGCCACACCATTATATCTTCCATTTTGTAATACTCGCGGTGCGAGCAAGGGTTAGTGGATCCACTGGACCGAAGGTACTGATCACTGGCCTGGAGGAGAGAACTAGAACAGCTGCAGAGACTTCCCTAAAGCCACAGGAGGTGGTGATAGACACACACTGGTAGGTAGCCGACAGATGACAGCAAGAGGGGATTAACGCAGCTGGTGCCACGGACACAAACAGTGTCTGGTTGTTGTAGCAGCAGCAACGGATCTCATAGGGGCAGCCGGTGTGGATAGTTGCTGCAGCAGCGGATATTGTAGGAGCGGCCGATGTGGATAATTGCAGCATTAGCAGCAGATCTCGTAGTAGCAGCCGCTGTGGATAGTTGTGGCAGTAGCTGTGGATACCGTAGGAGCAACCAGAGAGGATACTCGCAGCAGCGAATATTGTAGGAGCGGCTGGTGTAGGTAGTTGCAGCAGCAGCGGACTTGACATGTGCTGAAACACAGAAAGGAATCAGCAACAGCATAGTAAAAGCAACAGCAGCACAAAGGCACTTGAGAACTAGCAACATATATAACTCGTTGCCCAGGCACCTCCCTTAAGGGGAGAGTGCCTTAAATACCTGATGACTCTCAGTCATGCTGAAAGATTCTTCTGGGTCAGGGCTTACTGGCCCTGACCCAGAAGGGTCGTGTCCATGCGTGAACCCTAAGGGTACTCCCAGGAGGCCTGTGCAGCATGCACATGTCCCAGGAAACAGAAACAGTGACCAGGGATGGAGCAGACACCTTTGGGTGGCAGGCAAGGTGAAAAGTGTTACACATCTGTTACTTCATTCCTGAGAAATCAACAAATGAATTCATATGCCAATTAAGTGGTCTTGGAGTGACAGTGCCCTTCCCAAGCCTCTGTCTCCTGAGGCTGTTTCCTTGCCCAACACCAGACTTTTTACCTCGACTGATAATCACTATCTCTGTGATGTCAGGCAAAGAAAAGAGATATTTTGCTATCAATTAAGCTTGCTGGGGAAATAACCTGAGGAGGCAGAGGCTTGGGAATCCCCCTATCAATCCTAAGCAGTTAACTCATCATCTGCATATGTATTAAAACTCTAATTTCTCAAGACTGCAACAAAATATACAATATATAAAAGAGTTGATGGATTTGGCTTTCAAAGACTTGCATGTTTATATGTGCATTGTGGGGCTAATCTTACTGGCCAATTCCCTATAAGCAGACCCTCAGTCTAGATTCCCTCTAGCTACATTAGCCAGAGAGCACCTAAAGATGCCTAAAACTTGGGGCAAAATGAGTATCTCAACAATAACCAAAATTGTGATGGTGAGATGCTACAGGGGGCATGTGCTGTGTTGGTTGGTTGTTTTGCTGAGTACTTTTTGCTTGACTTAATCACACTTTGGTCACATTGAGTCAAGCAAAAAGTATGTGCAGCCATTTGTTATTCAGGTATTTCCAATGTGGACTCTAGAATTCAACTTTCAACTCTGGCCACTTGCCAGCTGTGTCTAGTAGGTCATCTTATAATAGTACATTATTATAGTGTGACTTAAAAATTAGCAAGGCTCTTTTTATAGGAACTTGACATACAGTTTACTCCTAGAAAATGTATTGCCTGGGGTCTTAAAAATAATACCTCAATGACTAATGCTACTAACAATAAATAGACTATGATCCAAAAATTGAGCCACAAATTTGGCAATTTACAGAATGTTACAAATTTATACATACTTACAATATTTGAATGCCATGCAATACATTTTGTGTGTTCCCATTTTAAACAAATTTTATATACCAAAAAGTAACCAAAATATGTGTAGATATGTATATGGATTATGGGTGCCTGGGCCCATAACCTGTTGCACAGCTTCTAGCTTCCCAGTTGCAAAAGAAAGTTCACAGAGCAGATTACATGGGATAACAAGCTCTTTACTTCACAAAACATGAGGTAAAAATATGCACAGTCATACAGCACTGTACCAGGAAGAGAAACCAAAACCAGGAAGAAACAAGAGACTTTTTACAGTACAGTGAATAAGGATACTTTGCACAACATCATCATCTACTGTTAGATCAGCATAAAGTCCTCCTTCACAGAGATAAAGAAGTCCTCATCTGTTGCATATACCAACACAAAAGACCATTGTTCTTGGTGGTGCATCACAGCCTATTAGTGTGCTTATCTAAAAGGCAATGACCGAAGATCAGTAAAGTTTTACTGATCAGCAGTCCTATTGTGTATATTTGTGAGCTAAAGTAATTTTAAAAAAATTGCGCAATTTAATTTTACGCACTTAATAATAAGTCTTTTAACATAAAGTCAAAACACTTTAAACAAACATTATATGGTATTACAAATGTTGTTGTTCAAATTTCATCCAGCAGAAAAGAAGCCCCCATAAGGCTATGTTGATGGAAAAATAAAACAAAGTTGAAAGAGAAGTAGAAAAAACAGATATGCAAAAAAAATAATTGCCTGGCCATGACGGGGTTAAATTGTCCCTTTTAGAGTGACAGCCTCCTATTAAATTCTTACCTTTTGGTCTGCAGACTGACATGTAGTCATTGCAGCAGCTCCTGTAGTATATGCATAAGTTATCACATTGGCATTTTTTGGCAGCATTAAACCCTTCTAAACATCGACCAACACAGGACTCTGCAATAAGAAGACAGGAAAACTCAAATTCAGATATGTTACAATATGTGAAAAGTGAAGTGATTCAAGTTCACACAACCGTATATCAGTCCGAGTGCGATCCGACAAAGCATTGGATTGCGCTGGGAACAATGTTAGTCTATGGGGCCATGCACATGTCTGAATGTTTCCTTGAACAGAGTTTGTCTGAGGAAGAATTATTGAATGTTCTCAGTGAGAGGAACAAAAGAGAGGAACAAAATTATAATCTTGTGATACCTTTTAATGGCCAACTAAAATAAAATAAAGTGATGTTACAAAACAAGCTTTCGAGACATCTCAGGTCCCTTCATCAGGCATGGTATGAAAAAATATCTGAAGAAACACAAATATATGCACAAACAGAGCAGAGGGATGGCATAATAAAAGACATTTAACTAAACAAACACTGAGCTTAGAAAGTGAATCCTTAATTAGCTTTGATTAGTGGTGTGAGAGTTTTATTGTCCCAATATCCATGGAGGATCAGAGGTCTGGTGAGTCTCTGGAATGACTCCTCAGATTTTGTAATGGGCCATAAATCCTCCTGACAGGTTGGGTCCTGTGTCTTTGTAATGGGCCATAATCTGAGGAAGAAATTACTGCATGCTCCAGTTTGCTCTGATTTTTGGATCGGATGATATCTGAGGGCAGTCTGATATCTGTAGACTGACAGAATGGAGAAGATAGCAACAGAAAAAGAAGTAGGCGATCAAGTAGTCCAAAAATATAAAGATTTTATTAGTGAAGTGGCAAGGGGAGAAAACGGATTACATCACTGCAAACCACTAGATACAATTGCATCAGATATAGGGATGAGAATGTCATCAGACTGCATGATTATCAGTCAAGTGTTGATGGGCCACAAATATATTGCCTGAGGAAAATGCTAATATAGCTATATTTCCAGCATACTCATAGAGATGAAATCAATCCTTAATATAAGGTATACTCTGGGCATGGAATAAAAAAATGAAACACAACGATAGTGTATATAATATCCTTAATTAATCCATGCAGAAAGGATACCAAACATAATATATAGGAAAGAGTACATAAAAAATTACCATACATCTGCTAGCAAAAAACGATATACAACAATTGCAGAGAGGAAAACATATCCACTCCAATAGAATATTAAATAGACTCCTAGGTTTCATAAAGTGTCCCCATATGTTATTAATCAGTGTCAACGCTGAATGATGACAGTAGGTGGAAAATAAAAAACAACATAGTATCAAGGCTGCAAGGAGATGATCACAAAATCAATGATCAATCAATAAGGATACACTATTTGCAGCAAAGACATCCAATCTTCAGAAATATGTCAATATGTCTTCATAAATATGTCCACAATTAGACACCAAGAAAGAAAAGGTGCCATCATATACTGATATTCAGCATGGACACTGATCACAAACACAATGAATGGAAAATGAGGGCAGAATATGCTATAATGCCAGGGCTGTGAAACTACTCATAATCACATATATGAAAAAAACATATAGCAGAAAGGAAGCGGAGTCAGGCAAAGCAGGCGATCATCAACAAAAAATATAACATTACCTAGATATTGGTGGATGCAGTGTAAATGCGCCCGATGCGCATTTCGGTATGAACCTTCGTCAGGGGGCGTGTAGAATGGAGAAGATGAAGACATGTTTTTCCCTATCTTCTCTTATCCAAGAGAATCGGAGCTATGAGGTAGTGCAGATAACCGATTTTTTTCATGGACAGAAGCTGTTTTTTAAAAATATATGTAGTATGCCCACCCGCTCCATGAGAATCCTGACAGCGTGCACACTGCACGCTGTGAGGATTCACAAGTCTGCAGTCACAAAGTGTGACTGCAGACTTTAACCCCTAGCCGGGACAACCAGTTTTCAGATCCAAGTCAAAAGGGGAGCTAATGCTGTAATCATGAAGCCAGCCAGTCCTTGGCAGTGGTGTGGAGAAGCCGCCCGGGACTCGCTTGACTGATTATTCTCTTGTGCGGCTCAGTCACCAGTGGCTTTTAAACAATTGTTTCTCTGAAACACTGCAGTGTTTCAGAATTAAGCATGTAGAGCTTAAATAATACAGCTGGTGATGGATCGCACAGCATGTGTCAGCTGTCAGGTTCCTGTTAAGTTCCTTTCCGGTGTATTCTGCTCTGGACAGAATTACATTTGGTAGACTGTTAGATTGGGTGCACACGATCAGGGCACGCTGCCTCCTGGACCTTCAGTATTCTCCGCAGGAGACTGAAGCAGCCTGTGCACACGATCAGGGTTTGGGGCCCTGCAGACTTTGTGTTCTCCCACAGCATAAACTGACATGGTGTGGCTCAGAAAGCCGCGCCGCAGGTCAGTTTATGCTGTGGAGAAAAGAAGCACAGTATGCATGGGATTTCTTTAAGTTACTTCCATTGTGCTTTTACTGTACAACGCAGCATTTGGGACGCAGCGAAAACACTCTGAGTCCAAAACGCTGCTATTAGCTATTACTGATCGTGGGCACACAGCCTTATTATTTTCCTGGGTAGAGATTCCCCATCATGTTCAGAAATGTAACAAGCCCATCACAGTCATATTTTTGGGACGTTCTTTTCGCCATGGTGACATTTTATTATCTTAACATTTAACAGTGAAATCTGATCCAAAGCCCTTTGACCGTCATGGCCTTGTTTGGTTCAATCACATGCTTATTTGCAGTTTCTACACAACTGTTGACTCTGGGAAGGTCAATGCCCCATGTTATTCCGTTAAAAAAAGGAATGAGATTTTTTTCTATATCCTTAATTATGGAACTGTGAAATAAGTATTAAATAATATCAATAATAATAACAACAGTGAAAGACAAAAGTAAATCACATTGTTTTATGTAAGAAAACAGTAGCTCATTATTTTACAACCAATTTTGTATTGTTTAAAACGTATCCAGTATAAAAAATAGCTTCCTGGTAAATGTTATTGTTAAAAAAATGAAAAAACTATCCCACTCAATATCCCACTAGTTGCTGTGTAGAAAGGCCACTATGGTTTACATTGGAAGGGCTTATGCAGATAACCATATTTTTGGTCTGAGTGCTATCTGTCAAAATATTGGATTGCATTCAGACCAATGTTATTTAAAGGGAACCTGTCAGGTGCAATATGCACCCAGATCCACGAGCAGTTCTGGGTGCATATTACTAATCCCTGCCTAACCGTCCCTGTATACACTAGCATTAATAAAGTGATCTTTAGAAAAAGTATTTCTAAAGATCTTTTATCATATGCTAATGAGCGCAGGGACTGGTCCCAAGGGTGTTGCTTCCCTTGCTAGTCAGCCCCATTAGCATGTTAGTAATCCCACAGGGGCGTGGTAACATGCTAATTAATACGCAGCGTCACAGGATGATCTCACTCACTTCTCCGCCGCCATCGTCGCCTGATGCTGGATTTCGGCTCAGTGCGCATGACCCTGGAGTTTGGGTTATGCACACTATGAAGCCAAGTGTACGCGTACTGGATTCAAACTGAAGTAGTGCGCATGACCGCACTACTGATCCGAAATCCAGCGTTGGGCGGCGATGGCAGCAGAAAGGTGAGTGAGATCATCCTGTGACGCTGTGCATTCATTAGCATCTTAGCACGCCCCTGTGAGAGAACTGCTCCTGGTTCTGGGTGCATACTGGACCTGACAGGTTCCCTTTAATGAGGCAGTGCACATGTCTGATTTGTTATTTAATGAGGCAGTGCACATGTCTGATTTGTTATTTAATGAGGCAGTGCACATGTCTGATTTGTTATTTAATGAGGCAGTGCATATGTCTGATTAGTTATTTAATGAGGCAGTGCATATGTCTGATTAGTTATTTAATGAGGCAGTGCACATGTCTGATTTGTTATTTAATGAGGCAGTGCATATGTCTGATTAGTTATTTAATGAGGCAGTGCACATGTCTGATTTGTTATTTAATGAGGCCGTGCATATGTCTGATTAGTTATTTAATGAGGCAGTGCACATGTCTGATTTGTTATTTAATGAGGCAGTGCACATGTCTGATTTGTTATTTAATGAGGCAGTGCATATGTCTGATTAGTTATTTAATGAGGCAGTGCACATGTCTGATTTGTTATTTAATGAGGCAGTGCACATGTCTGATTTGTTATTTAATGAGGCAGTGCACATGTCTGATTTGTTATTTAATGAGGCAGTGCACATGTCTGATTTGTTATTTAATGAGGCAGTGCACATGTCTGATTTGTTATTTAATGAGGCAGTGCATATGTCTGATTAGTTATTTAATGAGGCAGTGCACATGTCTGATTTGTTATTTAATGAGGCAGTGCACATGTCTGATTTGTTATTTAATGAGGCAGTGCACATGTCTGATTTGTTATTTAATGAGGCAGTGCACATGTCTGATTTGTTATTTAATGAGGCAGTGCATATGTCTGATTAGTTATTTAATGAGGCCGTGCATATGTCTGATTTGTTATTTAATGAGGCCGTGCATATGTCTGATTTGTTATTTAATGAGGCAGTGCACATGTCTGATTTGTTATTTAATGAGGCAGTGCACATGTCTGATTTGTTATTTAATGAGGCCGTGCATATGTCTGATTAGTTATTTAATGAGGCAGTGCACATGTCTGATTTGTTATTTAATGAGGCAGTGCATATGTCTGATTAGTTATTTAATGAGGCAGTGCACATGTCTGATTTGTTATTTAATGAGGCAGTGCACATGTCTGATTTGTTATTTAATGAGGCAGTGCATATGTCTGATTAGTTATTTAATGAGGCAGTGCACATGTCTGATTTGTTATTTAATGAGGCAGTGCACATGTCTGATTTGCTATTTAATGAGGCAGTGCACATGTCTGATTTGTTATTTAATGAGGCAGTGCACATGTCTGATTTGTTATTTAATGAGGCAGTGCACATGTCTGATTTGTTATTTAATGAGGCAGTGCACATGTCTGATTAGTTATTTAATGAGGCAGTGCATATGTCTGATTAGTTATTTAATGAGGCAGTGCACATGTCTGATTTGTTATTTAATGAGGCAGTGCACATGTCTGATTTGCTATTTAATGAGGCAGTGCACATGTCTGATTTGTTATTTAATGAGGCAGTGCACATGTCTGATTTGTTATTTAATGAGGCAGTGCACATGTCTGATTTGTTATTTAATGAGGCAGTGCACATGTCTGATTTGTTATTTAATGAGGCAGTGCATATGTCTGATTAGTTATTTAATGAGGCAGTGCATATGTCTGATTTGTTATTTAATGAGGCAGTGCACATGTCTGATTTGTTATTTAATGAGGCAGTGCACATGTCTGATTTGTTATTTAATGAGGCAGTGCATATGTCTGATTTGTTATTTAATGAGGCAGTGCACATGTCTGATTTGTTATTTAATGAGGCAGTGCACATGTCTGATTTGTTATTTAATGAGGCAGTGCACATGTCTGATTTGTTATTTAATGAGGCAGTGCATATGTCTGATTTGTTATTTAATGAGGCAGTGCACATGTCTGATTTGTTATTTAATGAGGCAGTGCATATGTCTGATTCTTTTCTTGAGCCAATTAGTCGGAGGAAACAAATCGCAGCATCCATGATTTGCCTCTGAGAAACAGTTTGCACTTGGCCATTCAAGTCTATGGATCCGTGAAAAAATACATAATGGAAAAATGGAAACTTTTTTTTTATTCTCCACCTCTGAGAACACGGATCCTACTCTGATCAAAGTCTGATTAGCATAATTGGACCGTATTTCTCGGAAGGAGAAAACACGGTTCTGTAAGCCCCTAACTTGAACCCTGTGGTTAGTTTTTTATTTTAAAAAATCTATTTATGCATCGGGAAGTAAACAGCTTATCTTTCAAATAATATGTTTAGTAAAATAAATGAAATAATTATATTCAAATTTCATATTGAGGAGATGCTCACCATGTACAATGGCATTCTTCTCAAATCAAAGATGGGGAGACTGAGCAGAGAAATAGCACATGCTTAGCACATTTAAACACTTAAATGGAATCTGTCACCAGGTTTTTGCTACCCCATCTGAGAGCAGCATAATGTAGAGACAGAGACCCTTATTCCAGCGATGTGTCACTTACTGAGCTGTTTGCTGTCATTTTGATCAAATCAATGTTTTCTCTGCTGCAGATCTAGCAGTTATACAGAGCTAATGAATATGCTGTACTACCTGTCAGCAGGCTAAGTAGTCCTCTAATGATAATCTACTGCTGATTTTATCAAAACTACACTAAGCAGCCCAGTAAGTGACACATCGCTGGAATCAGGATCTCCACCCCTATGTTATGCTGCTCTCAGATTAGATGGCAAAAACCTGATGATTCCCTTTAATGCTCATTCAGATGCTAGTGTTTCTTGTATAAGTTCTGTGTTTTTTTACAGAGAAAACACGACTGTTCAGATGTCCGTGTATTTTTGCTCACCGAGTGGTCTGCACAAAATCAAGGAGACTCATCCGACTTTGATCTGGGTTTTGGATCAATCCATGTGCTGTCCATTTTTTATGAACTCTATGATATGAGAATGATGAGAAACTGCCATCATTTTTTTCATCCAAGATAAACTGATGAAATTCTGCCAAAACTAACTATGATACTTTGACCCGTTTTCTCATACAAGAAAATCACTGACGTCTGAATGAACCATAAGGGCTGATCTTGGATCGCAATGCATGGATTGACCCCTCATCTCCCGAACCGAGTGTGACAGCCTTATACTGTAGAAATATATGAAGCTGTCACACTTAGGTCAGCAGACGCATGGCCTGTCAATGCATTGCGATCCGAGATTAAACTGATGATCAAGGACATGTAAATGAGCGCAAAGTTAAAGATCATAGTAGAGGTAGTCCCTTCCCAAACTGTAGCTGCTCCAGTGTTATGTGGTTTGGTAAACATTACTCCTGTTATTTTTATACATTGTCAGCCATTTACAAAAATGAGCTTAAGGGTGAGTGCACACGATCAGTGTCAGCCCTACTGCGGAGACTCAAGTGAATGCAGCGTCCGTGCCCACGATTAGGGTTGTGGGAACTGCAGACTTTTGCTATGTTCTCCCCTCAGAGAACACTTCCGTCTCCACAAGCATAAATTGATATGATGTGGCTCCGCAAACCGTGCCGCATGTCAGTTTACGCTGCAGAGAAAAGAAGCACAGTGGGCATGGGATTGCTATCAATCCCATCCATTGTGCTTTTACTGTACAACGCAGCGTCTTGGAGGCAGTGGATATAGGCTGGCTGCAAAACGTTGCTAATCCTGATCTCGGGAACCCGGCCTAAAACCTCTTTAAGGAGAACTTACTAAACTAAAGCTACAGCCATACATGTAGATATACACAACCATATTTCTATGTCCACCTACCTTCTGCAGCCTGGACAATCCATGCTGCCCCCAAGAGCAGGAGAGCAGAGAGCCGCGGAGCTCTCATCACTGGACTGGACACTTCATCTACGAGGTGCTCTCTGACCTCTGGTTTTATCTGCATCTCTGTTTGACATTTCATCACTTTTGTTTGCGCACATCCACAAATGAAAACATTTTTCTCTACTTCCCTCCACCTCCGCCATGCCTCTGTATTCTTGGTATCCAGGAATCCTTTCCAGGGCCTAAAACACACTTCCGCATTAAAAACGTATGTGTCTCTCGTTCCGTGTGTACGTGTGGAATGTCCGTATTGGCATAAAATACATACGTGTGCTGTCCGTTTTTTTAGAACCGTATTTTACCACTAATAACCTTGTTAGCCCATCATGATGTGCTCCAGTTGTGTTTAATTGGACAATTAACTTCCCAATTTAGTTTTTTAGGTTAAAAACCCTGTGAAATCAATGCTTTTGGGCTCTTTATCACATCATACACACTCCAACATGTCTCTCCCCAATGAAGCAACCTTGTATTTGCTGTGGTTGATATCTCGGAGATTTGGGGTTAGGCGACATGATTGAAGAAGAGCCAGCACAGGAGAAAAGGATGTGGATTCACCCCCTTGTGAAGCTCAGGAAAACACATGGGCATTTTAATATTCTGTATGCCGAAATGCGGAATTTCCTGCAACATGATGTAGGGGCAAAAACACTGATTTCAGAGATGTGCCACTTTATTTACTGGATGCATAATCACAATTATCACTACTGCAGTTCTAGCAAAGCTCGGAATGCTGAGCTGTATCTAACCCCATCCACACCACTGATTAGCAGTTTTGTGTCAATATGCAGTATACAGAGAAAACTGCCAATCAGTGCTGAGCGGTGGTTGGCCCAGGAGGCATGAGTCTTTTGCGATAATCTTCTGCACATAAAACACAGATTTAATTAAAGTAGCAAAAAACAGCCTAGTAAGTGACAAATATTTTACCTGGAATCAGGGTCTCTGACCCTATATTAACCCCTTCAGCCCCCAGCCTATTTTGACCTTACTGACCTCGCCATTTTGCGCAATTCTGACCAGTGTCCCTTTAAGAGGTTATAACTCTGCAACGCTTCAACGGATCCTAGCGATTCTGACATTGTTTTTTTGTGACATATTGTACTTCATGAAAGTGGTAAATTTAGGCCGATATTTTTTTGCATTCATTTTTGAAAATTTCGGAAATTTGGCGAAAAATTAGAAAATTGCGCAATTTTCAAAATTTGAAAATTTATGCCCATAAATCTGAGAAATATGTCACACAAAATAGTTACTAAATAAAATTTCCCACATGTCTACTTTACACCAGCGCAATTTTCAAAACAATTTTTTTTTTTTGGTTAGGAAGTTAGAAGGGGTCAAAGTTCATCAGCAATTTCTCATTTTTCCAACAAAATTTACAAAAAACTTTTTTTAGGAACCACATCACATTTGAAGTGACTTTGAGAGGCCTAAGGGACAAAAAATACCCAAAAGTGACCCCATTCTAAAAACGGCACCCCTCAGGCTACTCAAAACCACATCCAAGAAATGTATTACCCCTTTAGGTGCTTCACAGGAGTCAAAGCAATGTGGAAGGAAAAAATGAAAATTTACTTTTTTACACAAAAATGTTACTTTAGCCATAAAATTTAGCATTTTCACAAGGTTATCAGGAAAAATTACACCATAAAATTTATTGTGCAATTTCTCCTGAATACACCGATACCTCATATGTGGTGGAAATCACTTGTTTGGGTGCACGGCGGGGCTCGGAAGGCAAGAAGCGCCATTTAACTTTTCAAACGCAAAATTGTCTGGAATCGTAAGGGGACGCCATGTTGCGTTTGGAGACCCCATGAGGTACTTAAACAATGGAGCTCCCGCACAAGTTACCCCATTTTGGAAACTAGACCCCTCATGGAATTTTTTTTAGATGTTTAGTGAGATCTTTGAACCCCTGGGGGCTTCACAGAAGTTTATAACGTTGAACCGTGAAAATATTTTTTTTTTTTTACCAAAAATTGTTACTTCAACCAGGTAGATTTTTTTCACAAGGGTATCAGGAAAAATTACACCATAAAATGTATTGTGCAATTTCTCCTGGGTACACCGATACCTCATATGTGGTGGAAATCAAGTGTTTGGGTGCAAAGCAGGGCTCGGAAGGCAAGGAGCGCTATTTGACTTTTGGAGCTAATTTTCCATTCAAAAAGTCAAATGGCGCTCCTTCCCTTCCGAGCCCTGGCATGCACCCAAAGAGTGGTTTATGACCACATATGAGGTATCTATGTACCCAGGAGAAATTTCCCAACAAATTTTATGATCCATTTTATCCTGTTTCCCATGTGAAAATGAAAAAAATTGAGGCTAAAAGAAAATTTGTGAAAAAAAAGTATTTTTTCATTTTTACAGATCAATTTGTGAAGCACCTGGAGGTTCAAAGTACTCACTATGCATCTAGATAAGTTCCTTGGGAGGTCTAGTTTCCAAAATGGGGTCACTCCTGGGGGAGCACCAATGTGTAGGCACACAGGGGCTCTCCATACGCGACATGGTGTCTTGCTAACAATTTGAATGGATAATTAGCACCAATTATTTACGGACACCATGTGGCGTATGGAGAGTATGTAGTGTATGTCAAGGTTGGTGTGTGTGCGTGTAGTGTAGTATACATCAGGTTGGTGTGTGTGGGGTTTACCACACAGAAATCAACCTGACGTACACTGCACCCCGCACCAAACTAACATACACTACACCCCACACACCAACCTGACTTAGTGTATGTTAGGTTGGTGTGTGGTGTATGTCAGGATGGTGTGTGTGGTGTATACTACACCACACATACCATCCTGACGTACACTACACCACACACATAAACCTGACCTACACTACACCACATACCAACCTGACGTAGTGTATGTCAGGTTGGTATGTGGTGTAGTGTAGGTCAAGTTGATGTGTGTGTGTGGTGTAGTGTACGTCAGGTTGGTATGTGTGGTGCAGTATACACCACACACACACCATCCTGACATGCACCACACACCAACCTAACATACACTAAGTCAGGTTGGTGTGCAGTGTGGTAGTGTACGTCAGGTTGGTGTGTGTCAGGTTGATATGTATGGTGTAGTATACACCACACACACACACACACACACACACACTACCTGATGTACACTACAACACTCACACACCAACCTGACGTACACTATACCACGCCACATACCAACCTGACGTAGTGTATTTCAAGTTAGTGTGGTGTAATGTACGTCAGTTTGGTGTGTGTGGTTTAGTGCACTAGTGCTAGGTTGGGGGTTACTCACACTTTACTGTGGGTCTTCCTCCATGGCCTCCTGCTCTCCTCCCAGCCTCCAGCTTCTTCTCCTCCCGGCCTCCAGCTTCTTCTCCTCTCGGCCTCCGGCTTCTTCTCCTCTCGGCCTCCGGCTTCTTCTCCTCCCGGCCTCCGGCTCTTCTCCTCCCGGCCTCCGGCTCTTCTCCTCCCGGCCTCCGGATGATTTCTTGTCCTGCGACGTAGAGTCTGTGTCACTGGAGGAGGAAGAGTGGGAGAAATAGAGAAAAGTGGGACCCTCTCCCTCACTATCAGCTACGGAGGGACGGACAGGACATTTGTGTGTGCGTGTGCAAAAAATCCCAAAACCCTAAACTTTATTTTAGTGTGCGTGTGTATGTACAAGTGTTTGGTGAAACTTTCTACTGCAGGAGGGGGCTGAGGAGATGCAGGAGCCAGCAGGGGCCGTAATCACTGTGGCGCAATCTACGGGGCGCAGGCGGACGCAATCACAGGGGACGTAATCACAGGGATGCAATCACAGGCGCGTAATTACCGGGGCACAGGGGGACACATAATCACAGGGGCGCAATTGCAGGGACGCATAATCACAGGGGCGTAATCACTGGGGCGCAGGGGGACACAATTGCAGGGATGCAATCGCAGGGGAGCGCAGTCGCAGGTGAGCGCAGGGGCGCAGGAGGAGCGCAATCGCAGGAGGAGCGCAATCGCAGGAGGAGCGCAATCGCAGGGGCGCAATCGCAGGGACGCAGGGGGACGCAATCGCAGGGATGCAGGGGGACACAATCGCAGGGATGCAGGGGGATGCAATCGCAGGGACACAATCGCAGGGACGCAGGGGGTGCAATCGCAGGGACGCAGGGGGCGTAATCGCAGGGACGCAATCGCAGGGACGCAGGGGACACAATCGCAGGGACGCAGAGGGACGCAATCGCAGGGCCGCAGGGGGCGCAATCGCAGGGACACAATCGCAGGGATGCAGGGGGACGCAATCACAGGGACACAATCACAGGGACGCAGGGGGATGCAATCGCAGGGACACAATAGCAGGGATGCAATCGCAGGGACGCAGGAGGTGTAATCGTAGGGACGCAATCGCAGGGGGCGCAATCGCAGGGACACAATCGCAGGGACGCAGCAGAACGCAATCGCAGGGACGCAATCGCAGGGACACAGGGGGATACAATCGCAGGGACACAATCACAGGGACGCAATCACAGGGACGCAATCGCAGGGACGCAGGGGGTGCAATCGCAGGGACACAATCGCAGGGACGCAGGGGGACGCAATCGCGGGGACGCAATCGCAGGGACACAGGGGGAGGCAATCGTGGGGCCGCAGGTGGGGCGCAATCGCAGGGGTGCAGTTCGCAGGTGGGGCGATCGCAGGGGAGCGCAATCGCTGGGGAGCGCAATCGCTGGGGAGCGCAATCGCGAAGGTGGGACGCAATCGCAGGGGCGCAGGTGGGACGCAATCGCAGGGGCGCAGGGGGGTCCGGGTGATCACCCCCCTGCTGCCCAGTGATCACCCCCTGCTGCCCAGTGATCACCCCCCTGCTGCCCAGTGATCGGCCCCCTGCTGCCCAGTGATCGGCCCCCTGCTGCCCAGTGATCGGCCCACTGCTGCCCAGTGATCGGCCCCCTGCTGCCCAGTGATCGGCCCCCTGCTGCCCAGTGATCGGCCCCTTGCTGCCCAGTGATCGGCCCCCTGCTGCCCAGTGATCGGCCCCCTGCTGCCCAGTGATCACCAGGGCGGGGGATTGATCACTGGCAGCAGCAGCAGTCACTCACACCAGCTGGGTGTCAGAAGCAGGACACCGGTGGAGAGTGATCACAGGAAGCGGAGGTCGGGGAAGGCAGTGGAGGTCAGTGTGGGTTGGGGGGGGTAGAATCGGACGGCGGGGGGAGCGGAGGTCGGGGTGGGGGTGGGATTGGACAACGGGGGGGAACGGAAGACAGTGGGGGGGGGACGGAAGACAGCAGAGGGGAGCGCGGAACAGCACAGAAGTGAGGGGGAAGACAGGACAGAAACGAAGGGAAAGACAGCAAAGAGGGGAGAAAAACTTACCGGATGGTGATCGGTGGCAGCAGATCGCGGTGGCAGCAGATCGCGGTGGCAGCGGCAGCAGGTGACCATCCTCTTCAGCATCACAGTCCACGGTCAGGATGAAGCTGAAGGGGGGGGCACCCACTGGTCACATCGCTCCTCCACATCTTATTGGAGGGATAGCGTCACATGGACGCTACCTCCAATCAGATGGGGGGGCATTACACGGAGCTCTCCCTGCTCCAGCCAATGGCTGATGATATTGCATCATCAGCCATGGCTGGAGTGTAGTATTTCACCAAGTTTCATTGGTGAAATATTACAATCGTTCTGATTGAATGTGAAAGTGAAAGTGACACTTTCAAAAGCCAAGCAGAGCGATCGTAGCCACGGGGGGGGGGGGCAAAGCCACCCCCCTGGGCTCAACTACAAGTCCTTATGTACCTGCAGCGCTGGTGACATTTCAGTAAACCCAGTCACCAGCGCTGCAGGAACGGAAACCCGCCATGACGCATACGGTGTGTCAAAGGTCGGGAAGGCACAAGGTTTCATGACGCATATGGTGCGTCAAAGGTCAGGAAGGGATCTGCTTTCAGATTACATAGCAAAAACCTGTTGACAGATTCCTTTTAAACTATGCCTGATGAATGCTTAATTTTTGTTACCTTATTTTCAGCTAAGTACTTAAAGGTATAAGCTAATGAGGACCCACAATCTTGATTTTTTTCTATCTGGTGACTAAAGCCCCCGTCACACATAGCGAGATCGCTGAAACGTCACAGGTCACTGTCACTGTGTGTGACAAGCAGCAGAGAGCGGGCCCCTGCTGCGAGGTCGCTGATCGTGACACAACGATCAGGACCATTTTTTGCTTGTTGGTCTCCCGCTGTGCAGCACGTTTCGGCGTGTTTGACGGCGAGAGACCAACGAGTGCCGCCGGTTCTGAGTGTGCAGGGAGCCATTGTTACACGGGTCGCTGGTCGCTGTGGAGATCTGCCTGATTGACAGCTCAACAGCGACCATGTAGCGACATTCCAGTGATCCCTGCCAGGTCGGATCACTGGTGGGATCACTGGTACGTCGCTATGTGTAACGGGACCCTAAGGCTGAGCTCACATGTCCTGTAATCATCCTGCAGAGATCCATTCTCCATAGACTCCAATGTTAAAAATACAGATATCAGTTATTTAACAACGGACAAAAAAGTTGTGATTGCAAAAATTTGGCCCAGCCGATCTCTGCAGGATCCGTCCTAATGGATATGTGAACTCAGCCTTACACGATACACATACGGTATATTGTTCCTGTAGTTTTGATAGTCAGTATAAATAGGAAAGGGAGATATCACCACTATTACTAGCATGGCTACAAACATATACAGAAAATTGCTTAGCAAACTATAAGATTATATAAGTATTTATTTTCCGGATAGACTTCAGATTTTGTAATTTCCCTTTCATGCCTATTTCATTTTGCCTCCCTTTACTCTCTGTATTCTCAATACTCTAAATATTTGAAGCAATAATCATATAGATGTCACTGGCCAGAAAGAAAATTATTGGAATTGTTTGTGCCATTGCTGCTTCTCACATATATAATTCTGTAGCATGTGCCAATATTTCCAGCTCCATGCAAGACTCAGTTTTTATGCCTTGCAATCGACCAGATAAGAAATAGCTTCAATCTCTTTCATTAGCTCTGCCATATTTCTCTAATAAGCCATTAAGTATTACTATGGAGAAGGGGTTAAAATTGCAGAAATGTTCTGATATGGAAAAGTTTCCAAGCTGGAACCCTGGAGGAATCATAATCTGGAACATTAACATCAGAGCAAAATCAATGATCATTTTAAAACACAGAAAAGGGAAGAAGATGAGGAGGAGGAGATCTGCGAGTGTCGCCCATAGCAAATATTACTACAATAATGATGTGCACTTATAATGCATTTTTTTTTCCAATTGAAAGTTTTATTGAATTTTAAAAGCATACATTGAGAAAACATAGATCCCTGTTGTAACGAATGACGCGAATCAAAAGTCTAAGTGACATAACACATTCGCAAACTTCATAACAAAATATAGATGATTAATATAATGCTTGGGTAGTCATTTTAAATCTCAGAAAACACTAAAACAAAAAAGGAGAGATTAAGAAAAGGGCAGTCACCATGAGTAGAAAAGAAAGAATGAGTCCGGAAAGGAGGAAGGAAGATAAAGAGTAGAGAGTGTTGGCCGAGTCTAATGCATTGTCCGTTGTACCAAAACTTGTCATAGGGATGCTGTATATTGTCTGAAAGGGATATAGCCAAGGTGCCTAACTTCCGGAGATTAAATTAGTTCAAGAAATTTTTTGCCCGAAAGGAATGAGTCCCATTGAAACCATTTAGTGGCCGTCTCTACCGTCTGTCCATGCGACTGGGCCATCACCATTTCCATGCGGTGGATCACGTTCACCTCCATTACCCACTCATCTAGCGTAGGGGGGGCAGGGTCTTTCCAGCGCCGCGGAACCACCGTCTTGGCTGCTTGAAGGAGGTAACCCAAGAGGGATTTTTTATAGGCCTTTTCCGAAACGTTAAAGATGTACAAAAGGACTGCCTCCGGACGGCTAGGGACTGTGACCCCGGTGACCTCCTGTATGGCTGCCAACACTTTGTTCCAAAAGACCGCCAAACTCGGGCAGTGCCACCAGATGTGGGACATGGTACCCCCATGTGCTCCACAACGCCAACAGGTATCAGGTACTTCGGGACACCACGCATGGAGTGACGTTGGGACCCTGTACCACCTGGAAAGTATTTTATAGCTGGTTTCTTGCATCCTGGTGGCGACCACGGATCTGTGGGTCAGACGGAAACAGCGTTCCCACTGATTCCTTGGGAACGTCTGATTGAGCTCTACCTCCCATGCCGCGCAAAAGCGAGGGAGAGATACATCTGCCTTGCTAGTTATGATCTTGTAAATTTTTGATATGGCGTGACGTGTATTAGTAGGCCCAGTACAAAGGTTTTCAAAAGGCGTTATGGGAGAGGGGTGAGCCACGACAATGTTCTGCGAGACTATGAAATGTTTGAGTTGGGCATATTCAAAGTGGAACCGCATTTTGAAATTACGATTTTCCACAATCTGCAGTAGTGGTAGGAGAGAACCCCTCGGGGCCACCTGGTTCAGTCTTAGGGGGCTCTGTTTCGTACTACCCAGAAAATTGTTGGATGATGCCCCCGGTAAAAACTCTGGGTTATCGGTTAATGGCATGAGGGGTCCCCCGGACTGAATCAGGCGACCCCGCAATGGTGCAGAGTGCACAGTCTTTAGTGTTTGTTTAGTGCTATAGGACATTTCAATCTTATGTTTGGTAAGAAGTGGCCAGGTCCACGGCAGGGTCGGCACTGATAAGGGGCATAAGTCTTGTGCTAGACAAACCCAGAGTTTGGACCCAGAGCTATGTAAAAGGTCCAGGACTCTGGCATGGGCAGCCGCCATGTAATACCGCCTTGCATCAGGCAACCCCACTCCTCCTGCGTTCTTGGTCCTAGTCAAGACGCTACCTCCGAGACGAGCGCGTTTCTTCGACCAGACAAACTGATTAAATAGGCGCTGCATCCTGGCCCAGTAGGCTGCCGGGACATAAACCGGGACCGTCTGTACCAGGTATAGCAGTCTTGGCAAAGCCGTCATCCTGAGGGCACCAATCCTGCCAAACCATGAGAGAGTGCCCTTTTGCCATGAGGCTAAATCTCCCTCAAGTCTTGACAGGAAACTTTGATAATTTAATTGAAAGAGCCTGGTCAGGTCGGATGGGATGTTGATGCCCAAGTATCCAATACTGCCGTGGGGTGGCCATCTAAAGGGAAAGTTTGGTTTTATAGCATCAACCGTCGTTTGGGGCAGGGTTATATTCAGGGCCTCTGATTTATCAAAATTAATTTTAAAATTGGACCACCTGCTAAAACGGTTTAGTTCCATCATTAGGGAAGGAAGAGATGTGAGGGGATTACAGAGGTATATAAGGAGATCGTCAGCAAAAGCGGCGCATTTATGCTCCCGATTAGCGATCCTAATTCCCTGTATATCGGGGTTGGACCTGATGGCCGACAGCAAGTGTTCCATGACCAGAATATATAGTAGAGGTGACAAGGGGCACCCCTGCCGGGTCCCATTATGGATGGAGAAGGGTCTCGACAGAGTGCCATTAATTTTAAGATATGCAGTCGGGGAATGATATAAGGCCATAATCCTAGATGAAAAAACTGGCCCCAGACCTATATGGACTAGAGTCTGTGAAAGCGACTGCCAGGAGACTCTGTCAAAAGCCTTCTCGGCATCCAGAGATAATAACATTAGGGGAAGTTTTTTGGTGTGTGCGTGATGGATTAGATCCAGGGTCTTTATTGTATTGTCCCTTGCCTCCCTACCCGGGACAAATCCGACCTGGTCCAAATGAATCAGGTCCGGGAGCAGGGGGCCAAGTCTATTTGCCAAAAGCTTGGCATAGATTTTTAAATCTACATTAAGAAATAATGCATTTTTCATTGAAACTGGATTTAAATGCTTCTTAGTAGATTCTTACATTTGCATATAGATTATAGTTTCGGTATAATTGTGGCTACACTTAGACATAAAAAACTGAACGTCCTCAACAACCTGTTCTTTTAAACCTCTGAAATGAGAAGTCAAGATAAAGATACTGGATAAATATTGTACTGGCTCCAAAAGCGAAAATCACTACTAATGAAAAGTGAGGCAGACAGAGAAGAAATTAGGAGCGGAGGCCGAGTGTGGGCAGAATCGGTTGTAGTCTATAAGGAGCAACTGTTCTGTTTTTATGTACACTTTAGTCGGATGTCATTTGTATTTTTTGTATCCTATTTAATAATTAATGGCTTAATTGCTGTTATTACATGCCAAAACTCACTTCAAAGAAGCATTGATCACAGTTGGAAGCTGCTTGAGATAATGTTACCCAGAGGAATTTGACAATGAGGAGGGGCCAAATATATCATCAATCCTTATCTACACAAGATTAGAAAGGCAAAGTGAACTATTCTAAATGGTAACATTGTACCATATTATTGCATACAAATAAGTAAAAAGTAATTAAATCTATCAGGATAAAATAAGGCATCAGTGGTATATAGCTATAGATGCAGGAAAATTATGTAGTCATACCTGGTTACATTTTACAATTATTTTCAAGACTTGCGATGTGCTGAGCAGAGACGGACTGAGGCTAAAATTCAGCCTCGGCATTTGAAAGCACAGACGGCCATACTGTCCCCAACACTTTCCATAGATTGGGGTTTCTGTCACTAATAATACCCTGACTTCACAAAATCAAGATCTACTACAAGACCAATATACCCAATAATACTATCATACAGTATAAGAAATAATAATCTATATATATAATTGCCTTATTCTGTCTGTCTGTCTTGCTCTAAAATGACGTCATTACAGTGACAACCGTCGCACCACCTCGCGCGCGCAAAAGAGCCTGCGACCAACGGCTCAGCTAACTGAACAGCCCGAACTACGGGCCGACAGGACGACGCCCGTTACTTTTCCCCGTACCCACACGGAGCCCCGACTGCTGCACCCCCTGGAGCCCACACCGGCAACCCAGCCAACACATACCCACTGCTTGCCTCCGCCCCCCCACACATTACCCCACTCGGCTCCACCCCCCCCTGCATTCCACCCTCCGCATATAGATCCTGAGCACACACACACACGAAGTCACCTGCCTCCAGCCATGCAGTCCCCAGCATTGACGTCCTCAGCGCCATGGCCCCGCTCGGCTCCGCCACCCCCGCACCCTGCCCCCCGCACACATTACCCCGCTCGGCTCCACCCTCCGCATGTATACACTGAACACACACACACACACCTGGATAGTTACCTGTCCCCAGCTATGCAGTCCCCAGCACTGACGTCCTCAGCGCCACCCCCCACGCACTCCGCCCCCCGCACATTATTACCCCGCAGGATGGGGGCACATGTCAGGATGGTGGCTGCACTACGATGGTGGCACATACCAGCATTGGGCCACATCACAGCATCAGCATATTTTTACTTTACACTGTTCATGGCCTTCTTTCATTACAAGCCATGAACATCATTAAACATTAGACTCATCTATTAAAACTGTTCCTTCTGTTGTTTGTCATTTTAAAACCAATAAACAATTATAAGAAAACTAAATTAAACCTAACCCATCCGGTCAATTCCTTACCTTATTATTCAATCTGCTAACCTACATACACATTCTAGACTATCTGATACGTTAGAATCGGGCCACCTTCTAGTAATAATAATAATGCAATATAGCAGACAAAAAACACCAGACCATAATCCCCACTACACCAGTGCTATGCAGATCATATATGTGTGTATTGTACAGGCTCTAACCATTGACATACTCGCTGATTGTAGTCATGCATTTTTCCTTTTATTTTCCATTCGGCCCAGACCGCCATGACCATTTCTTCCAATCAAAACTCTCCAAGAATGTAATAAAATTACCCATCATCTAATTCAAACAGCAGTCTGTCATACCCAATTGTCAGGACAAGCTGCAGAAGAAACACAGCTCCCGAGACCTGTAACTCAATGATAAAGAAGCTGTATCATAAGCACACATACGTTTGTGAACCGAGGAGAAGAGCATGACATCAAAAAAATATATCTTCTCTGCTGGCTGACCACAAATAAAATTTTTTCTACAGCCTCAATCCTCTGTGTTCAGTCAACCAAGAAGATTTATTTCTTCTTCTGTCACTCACTTGTCTGGCAGTTCGAATATGTGTGCTTATGATACAGCTCACTTGGTTGATACATAGGTCTCAGGAGCTGTGTTTCTTCAGACTACAGCCCATCCTGAAATATGACTTAGGCTATGTGCGCACGTTGCGTAACTGCATGCGTCCTGCGTCCCCTGCATAATCTATGAATATTATGCAGGAGACGTGCGCACGTGGCATATTGGAACGCAGTGCTTCGGCTGCTGCCCGAAGCGCGCGTTCTAAAAAGTGACATGTCACTTCTTTCATGCGCTCTGCCTGCAGTCCCCGCTCTGTCTATGGGAGGGGCTGCAGTCAGAGTGCATGAAATCGGCTTTTTTTTCATTACGGACTGTTTCTGCAGCGATTTGAAGCGCAGATGTGCTGTTCAAATCGCTGCAGAAATTTCTGCAGGGACAGTACGCAACATGCGCACTAAGGCTATGTGCCCACGGGACTCTGTATCTGCGGATTTTTCTGCATAAAAATCCGCAGTTTTCCCCCGGAATCCGCACCTTTTCATAGGTGCAGATTTTGTGCGGATTTGACACAGATTTTGTTGCGGATTTTGCGATTTTTTTTTAAATTCAATTAAATAGGCAAAATCCGCATGAAAATCCGCAACAATAATTGACATGCTGCAGATTTTTCCGCACGAAAATCCGCACGATTTCCGCTGCGGAAAAATCTGCAGCGTGGGCTCAGCATTTCCCAAATGCCATAGAAATGGCTGGGGAGTAGCTGTGCTGCAGATTTCTGGAAAATCCGCTGCTTTTCCGCGAGAAATCCGCGGCAAAATCCACGCATTTTCCGCAGCGTGGGCACATAGCCATAGCCTAAGAAGGTCTGCTGTTTGAATAATGTGATGGAGGCCATTTTATAAAATTTTTGGAGAACCTCTTTAGAAAGGAGGAAGAAGCAATTAGTATTTATTCAGAGGATTAAAAGAGCATGAAACGGATCTGGCACAGCTTTAGGCCCGTTTCACACGTCAGTGAAAAACAGTGACGTTTTTCACTGGCGTGTAAAACACGCACATGTCCCTGCGTTGTCTAAGTGCAATCCGGGCTCCGTTCTCCGTGGCCCATGATTGCACTTAGAAAACAACTCACCTGTGCGCGCTCCCGCTGTCCATGGTGCTGATCGCTCCCGCGGTGCAGCATCCGGCCGGCGGTGACCCCCGTAGCAGCTGCTTCCGGGTCGGCTGTGTCGCGCATAATGAATATGCGCGACAATAATGAGCCGGCTCAGAAGCAGCCGGCAGAACGGGCTGCAGAGGACATCGCTGGACACCGGGTGAGTTAAAATGTTTTTTATTTTAAAGAAGGGAATTTTGTTACTTACCGTAAATTCCTTTTCTTCTAGCTCTTATTGGGAGACCCAGACGATTGGGGTATAGCTACTGCCCTCTGGAGGCCACACAAAGCACTACATTAAAAGTGCAAGGCCCCTCCCCCTCTGGCTATACCCCCCCCGTGGTATCACGGGTTCTCCAGTTTTAGTGCCAAAGCAAGAAGGAGGAAGCCAATAACTGGTTTAAACAAATTAACTCCGAATAACATCGGAGAACTGAAAAACCGTTCAACATGAACAACATGTGTACCCGCAAACAACAAAAAAACATCCCGAAGGACAACAGGGCGGGTGCTGGGTCTCCCAATAAGAGCTAGAAGAAAAGGAATTTACGGTAAGTAACAAAATTCCCTTCTTCTTCAGCGCTCTATTGGGAGACCCAGACGATTGGGACGTCCAAAAGCTGTCCCTGGGTGGGTAAATAAATACCTCATGTTAGAGCTGCAAAACAGCCCTCCCCTACGGGGGTGTCACTGCCGCCTGCAGGACTCTTCTACCTAAGCTGGCATCCGCCGAAGCATAGGTATGCACCTGATAATGCTTGGTGAAAGTGTGCAGACTGGACCAGGTAGCTGCCTGGCACACCTGTTGAGCCGAAGCCTGGTGACGTAATGCCCAGGACGCACCCACGGCTCTGGTGGAGTGGGCTTTTAGCCCTGAAGGAACCGGAAGCCCCACAGAACGGTAGGCCTCTAGAATTGGTTCTTTGATCCATCGAGCCAGGGTGGCTTTAGAAGCCTGCAACCCCTTGCGCGGACCAGCGACAAGGACGAAAAGTGCATCGGCACGGCGTATGGGCGCCGTGCGGGAAATGTAGATTCTGAGTGCTCTCACCAGATCTAGCAAACGTAAGGCCTTTTCATACCGGTGAACCGGATGAGGGCAAAAAGAAGGCAAGGATATATCCTGATTAAGATGAAAAGAGGATACGACCTTAGGAAGAAACTCCGGAATGGGGCGCAGCACAACCTTGTCCTGGTGGAACACCAGGAAGGGAGCCTTAGATGACAGAGCTGCCAGCTCAGACACTCGCCGAAGCGATGTGATCGCAACAAGAAACGCCACTTTCTGCGACAGCCGAGAAAAGGAAACTTCCTTCAGAGGCTCGAAGGGCGGCTTCTGGAGAGCAACTAGTACCCTGTTCAGATCCCATGGATCTAACGGTCGCTTGTACGGGGGCACAATATGACAGACCCCCTGCAGGAACGTGCGCACCTTAGGAAGACGTGCTAGACGCTTCTGAAAAAACACGGATAGTGCCGAAACTTGCCCTTTAAGGGAGCTGAGCGACAAGCCCTTTTCTAACCCCGATTGCAGGAAGGAAAGAAACTTGGGCAATGCAAATGGCCAGGGAGACACTCCCTGAGCAGAGCACCAGGACAAGAAAATCTTCCACGTTCTGTGGTAGATCTTAGCCGAATTCGACTTTCTAGCTTGTCTCATTGTGGCAACGACTCCCTGAGATAATCCAGCAGATGCTAGGATCCAGGACTCAATGGCCACACAGTCAGGTTCAGGGCCGCAGAATTCTGATGGAAAAACGGCCCTTGGGACAGTAAGTCTGGTCGGTCTGGCAGTGACCACGGTCGACCGATCGTGAGATGCCACAGATCCGGATACCACGACCTCCTCGGCCAGTCTGGAGCGACGAGTATGACGCGGCTGCACTCGGATCTGATCTTGCGTAGCACTCTGGGCAAGAGCGCCAGAGGCGGAAACACGTATGGGAGCTGAAACTGCGACCAATCTTGAACCAAGGCGTCTGCCGCCAGAGCTCTTTGATCGCGCGACCTCGCCATGAATGCCGGGACCTTGTTGTTGTGCCGGGATGCCATTAGGTCGACGTCCGGCACTCCCCAGCGTCGACAGATTTCCTGAAACACGTCCGGGTGAAGGGACCATTCCCCTGCGTCCATGCCCTGGCGACTGAGGAAGTCTGCTTCCCAGTTTTCTACGCCTGGGATGTGAACCGCGGATATGGTGGATGCTCTGTCCTCCACCCACATTAGAATGCGCCGGACTTCTTGGAAGGCTTGCCGACTGCGCGTCCCTCCTTGGTGGTTGATGTATGCCACCGCTGTGGAGTTGTCCGATTGGATTCGGATCTGTTTTCCTTCCAGCCACTGTTGGAAGGCCAGTAGAGCAAGATACACTGCTCTGATCTCCAGAACATTGATCTGAAGGGTGGACTCCTGCGGAGTCCACGTCCCCTGAGCCCTGTGGTGGAGAAATACTGCTCCCCACCCTGACAGACTCGCATCTGTCGTGACTACTGCCCAGGATGGGGGCAGGAAGGATCTTCCCTGAGACAATGAGGTGGGAAGGAGCCACCATTGTAGAGAGTCCTTGGCCGTCTGGGAAAGCGAGACTTTCCTGTCCAGGGACGTTGACTTCCCGTCCCATTGGCGGAGAATGTCCCATTGAAGTGGGCACAGATGAAACTGCGCAAAGGGAACTGCTTCCATGGCTGCCACCATCTTCCCTAGGAAATGCATGAGGCGCCGCAAGGGATGCAACTGGCCCTGCAGAAGAGATTGCACCCCTGTCTGTATTGACCGCTGCTTGTCCAGCGGAAGCTTCACTATCGCTGCTAGAGTATGAAACTCCATGCCAAGATACGTTAGTGACTGAGTCGGTGATAGGATCGACTTTGGAAAGTTGATGATCCATCCGAAAGACTGTAGAGTCTCCAGCGTAGCATTCAGGCTGTGCTGACATGCCTCCTGAGAGGGAGCTTTGACCAATAAGTCGTCTAGGTAAGGGATCACCGAGTGTCCCTGAGAGTGCAAGACTGCTACCACCGCCGCCATGACCTTGGTGAAGACCCGTGGGGCTGTCGCCAGACCAAATGGAAGAGCTACGAACTGAAAATGGTCGTCTCCTATCACAAAACGTAGAAAACGTTGATGTTCTGTAGCAATTGGCACGTGGAGATAAGCATCTTTGATGTCTATTGAGGCAAGGAAGTCTCCTCTGGACATTGAGGCAATGACAGAGCGGAGGGTTTCCATCCGGAACCTCCTGGCGTGCACATGTTTGTTGAGCCGTTTTAGGTCCAGAACAGGACGGAACGAGCCGTCCTTTTTTGGAACCACAAAGAGATTGGAGTAAAACCCTTGCCCTTGTTCCTGAGAAGGGACTGGGATAACCACTCCTTCCGCTTTTAGGGAATCCACCGCCTGCAGCAGAGCATCTGCTCGGTCTGGACGTGGGGAGGTTCTGAAGAACCGAGCTGGAGGACGAGAATTGAACTCGATTCTGTACCCGCGAGACAAAATGTCCGTCACCCACCGGTCTTTGACCTGTGACATCCAAATGCCGGAAAAGCGGGAGAGCCTGCCCCCGACCGGCGATGCGGAGGGGGGGGGCTGGAAGTCATGAGGTAGCCGCTTTGGAAGCGGTACCTCCATTTGCTTTCTTGGGGCGTGTGTGAGTCCGCCACGAATCTGAGTTTCTTTGCGTCCTCTGAGTCCCTTTGGACGAGGTAAATGGTGTCTTGCCCGAACCTCGAAAGGACTGAAACCTCTGCTGCCACTTTTTCTGCTGAGGTTTGGATGTTCTGGGTTGTGGTAAAGAGGAGTCTTTACCCTTGGACTGCTTAATGATGTCAGCCAATGGCTCACCAAACAGTCTATCTCTAGATAAAGGCAAACTGGTTAAACATTTTTTGGAACCAGCATCTGCTTTCCAGTCCTTTAACCACAAGGCTCTGCGCAAAACTACCGAATTGGCGGACGCCATTGAGGTGCGACTGGTAGATTCTAGGACCGCATTGATAGCGTAAGACGCAAACGCCGACATCTGCGTGGTAAGGTGCGCCACTTGCGGCACTGCTGGATGCATGATAGCATCCACTTTTGCTAAGCCAGCTGAAATAGCCTGGAGTGCCCATACGGCTGCGAATGCCGGAGCAAACGACGCGCCGATAGCTTCATAGACAGATTTTAACCAAAGGTCCATCTGTCTGTCATTGGCATCTTTAAGTGAAGCGCCATCCTCCACTGCAACTATGGATCTAGCTGCAAGTTTGGAAATCGGGGGGTCTACCTTTGGACACTGTGTCCAGCGCTTGACCACCTCAGGGGGGAAAGGGAAACGCGTATCTTTAGATCGTTTAGAGAAACGCCTTTCTGGGTGAGCGTCGTGCTTCTGGATTGATTCTCTGAAGTCAGAGTGATCCAAGAAAGCACTCAATTTACGCTTGGGATAAAGGAAACGAAACTTCTCCTGCTCTGCCGCTGCCTCTTCTGCTGAAGGGGCTGGGGGAGAAATATCCAACAGCCTATTGATGGCTGAGATAAGGTCGTTTACCATGGCATCCCCATCCGGGGTATCCAGGTTGAGAGGGGTTCCAGGAGTGGATTCCTGATCACTCTCATCAGACACATCACAGGGAGACTGATTGCGCTGAGACCCTGAGCAGTGTGAAGACGTCGAGGGTCTTTCCCAGCGAGCTCGCTTAGGGTGGCTGGGGCCATCATCTGAGTCATAATCCTCGGCCTGTGAAGCCGGGGACCCCCCTGTGGGCTGGATACATTCCAAGTAAGGGGGACCTGAGGACAGAGGCCTCGCCGTGCCCAGAGACTGCGTCCCATGCATAGATTGCAAGGTTTCAAGGATTCTTGCCATAGACACAGACATATTATCTGCAAAAACTGCAAAGTCCGTCCCTGTCACCGGGGCAGAACTTACAAGCGTCTCAGCCTGGGTCGCTACCTCTCCTGACTCCGGCTGGCGAAGCAGCACCGGGTCGGAGCATTGCACACAATGGGGGTCATCGGAGCCTGCTGGTAGATTAGCCCCACATGCAGCACACGCAGTATACACAGCCCTTTTTGCCTTGGCCGCCTTGCGTTTTGAGGATGACATGTTGCTGCTTCCACAGAGCGATCTGGGATATGCAGCCAGAAGCGCACCTCACAGTGCAAGAAATACAATATCTATATATCTGTACCCAGTACACTGAGACACAGTGAGGCACTAGAGGGACCAGCACAGAAAAATCGCTTACCGCCCGCTTAAAAAGCGGGTGTGTGGTCGCCAGATAGCCCCTAGTCCAGGTCTCCCAGAGCCTTGCGTCCTTCCTCCAGCCAGGCATGCATGTAATGGCTGCCGGCGTCTCGAGAGAGGAAGGGGGGCGGGCCCTGGGCGTTCCTGGCCAAGAGCGGGAAGCCTGCTTCCCTCTGTGCCAAGTGAGAGGGCTGGAGCATGTAAAACAGGCTCCAGCCCTCGTCGCTGCTAGCGAACAGCGTCTCTCCCCTACCCTGAATGACAGGGTGGGGGCGGGAACGAAACGGAGCTGCCGGCGTCCTAGGCCCAAAAAGCCGGGGACTAAATTTATAACCGCCGCCGCCGTAAAAGCGCGGACGGCGGATCCCCGGCGCACCACAAGTCACAGCAGCGCCGCCCGGTCCAGAGGGGGTCGGCGCTGCGTTCCCATACACAAAAAAGTCCCCCAGTAATCTGTAGGGACACTAACTCCACGTTGCGGTCCCCGGCGCACTACAACACCCAGCCAGCCCGGAGTGTGTCTGTGCCTGCCGGGGACACAGAGTACCTGTATGATGCAGGGCCTGTCCCTGATCGTACTCCTGCTCCGTCTCCATCAGGTTCTAATGGGTCTGTGGATGGAGCCCGGCATCAGAGCTGAGAGGCCGGCAGGATCCCACTTCCACAGAGCCCTACAAGGGGATGTGGAAGGAAAACAGCATGTCAGGCTCCAGCCCTGTACCAGCAATAGGTACCTCAACCTTACAACACCATCCAGGGGTGAGAAGGGAGCATGCTGGGGACACTATATGTGTCCTCTTTTCTTCCATCCGAAACAGTCAGCAGCTACTGCTGACTAAAATCTGTGGAGCTATGCATGGAATGTCTGACCTCCTTCGCACACAAAGCTAAAACTGGAGAACCCGTGATACCACGGGGGGGGTATAGCCAGAGGGGGAGGGGCCTTGCACTTTTAATGTAGTGCTTTGTGTGGCCTCCAGAGGGCAGTAGCTATACCCCAATCGTCTGGGTCTCCCAATAGAGCGCTGAAGAAAGAACGTTTTTTTCTGGCACGTGTTTCACGGACCACACCACTGCGTGGTCCGTGGAACATCAGTGATGCCAGAAAAAAATGGACATGTCTCCGTGCAGCAATCACGCACACGCGGATACGCCGCACGGAGACACGTGCAGTGAAAAATCACTGACGTGTGAGCAGACCCATTCATTATAATGGGTCTGCCAATGTCAGTGATTCTGGTACGTTTAAAAAAAAGCACAAACGTCCCAGAATCACTGACGTGTGAAAGGGGCCTTAGCCGATAGCTTCTGAGCAGGATGTGATATCAGCTACAGGACAGTGTTTTGTTGCTGTATAGCTAAGTAACATGTAGCAGTAGTTCTTATTACCTGTGGGCCATGGAACTATCATATACAGAGCACCTGAACCTGAAAACAGGATATATTAATTTGTCAATTAAAAAAAATTAAAACATTAAGTTTTGTCACTCATTGTCCCATTAAACATACTCCAACTCTCTAAGGAAATTGCTTTTGATGCTTATGAAAAGACCTGTTTCCACTTTCTTCCCAATCTTTAGCGGAACAACCCTTATGGCTGCAGAGCTATTTTTTGTAATTCGGGTTGTTAAAGAGTAATTGTTGTTTACAAAGATGTTCATAAATGAATAGTACACATGAAAATAAGAAACTTTTCAATATATTTTATTGTAGAAATCTCATTCTTTTTCATCCTGGACAGTCACTTGATCTATTGTTAATTCACAGACAAACTAAGTTGTCAATGAATACAGACTTCAAAGTTCAATAGAGAGCGGATGACAAGCAGGAGTGTTTTCTGAAGATCCAGAGGTTTTACGCCACAAGTGAATCCAATTTAATTTAAAATGAAATTGTCAGAACTCTTGTTCAGCTCTTCCATTATCATCTGAGAAAAAAAAGACAAATTGAAAACCCCAAATCATTAAAATGCTTGATTTTATAATAATCATTTTGTAAACATTTCAGAGCAAAGTAGAAGTATCTGCATAAATGAATCTTACCAAACATCCAAAAATAAAAGGTTGTGAAACCTGCTAATAGGGTAAATAAACATCAATGAGGGCTATGCCAGACTAAAGGCCCCGTCACACTAAGCAACATCGCTAGCAACATCGCTGCTAACGAACAACTTTTGTGACGTTGCTAGCGATGTTGCTGTGTGTGACATCCAGCAACAACCTGGCCCCTGCTGTGAGGTCGTTGGTTGTTGCTGAATGTCCTGGGCCATTTTTTAGTTGTTGCTGTCCCGCTGTGAAGCACAGATCGCTGTGTGTGACAGCGAGACAGCAACAACTAATGTGCAGTGAGCAGGGAGCCAGCTTCTGCGGAGGCTGGTAACCAATGTAAACATCGGGTAACCAAGAAGCCCTGTCCTTGGTTACCCGATATTTACCTTTGATACCAGCCTCCTCCGCTCTCACTGTCAGTGCCGGCTCCTGCTCTGTGCACATGTAGCTGCAGCACACATCAGGTAATTAACCCGATGTGTGCTGTAACTAGAAGAGCAAGGAGCCAGCGCTAAGCATTGTGCGCTGCTCCCTGCTCTGTGCACATTTAGCTGCAGCACACATCGGGTTAATTAACCTGATGTGTGCTGTAACTAGGAGACTGGGGGCTGGTCACTGGTTGCTGGTGAGCTCACCAGCAACTCGTGTAGCCACGCTCCAGCGATCCCTGCCAGGTCAGGTTGCTGGTGGGATCGCTGGAGCGTCGCAGTGTGACATCTCACCAGCAACCTCCTAGCAACTTACCAGCGATCCCTATCGTTGTTGGGATCGCTGGTAAGTTGCTTAGTGTGACTGGACCTTTAGGACCCCCTTCTATAAGTGAGTGGAAGCAGAAAGCCACTTCAAAGAGTTGCCCTTTTGCTGACAAACATAACGTCACTGTGTATGACATAATTGCCATTCAGTTGGTCAGGAGTGCAGTTTCATTTACAGAGGGGATTGTCCAGTAGGTCGGTGAGTAGAGACATGCAGATTTATATTTATGATCCTGCAGCCGAGCCTTTGCTGGTTTATAGCTCAGATCTAGCCTATAAATAGACTGCCACTTATTCCAAACCAATTCCAGACCTTTTTGTTCTCATAACTTAGAAAGTGACTCTTTAGGTTGTAATAGGGTATTTGATGGCTAGACTAGGGTGTAGAGACTAAAGGCTGCTTTACACACAGCGACATTGCTAGTTAGCGATGTCGCTCATGAAAGCACCCGTTCCGTCGTTTGTGCGTCACGGGCAAATTGCTGCCCGTGGAGCACAATATCGCTAGGACGCGAAACACACAGTTACCTTGGCCAGCGAACAACCTCTTTTTTAAGGGGGAGGTTCGTGCGCCGTTACAGCGACGTCACACAGCGGCCCGCCAATAGAAGCGGAGGGGCGGAGACCAGCCACATTAACGATATGCCCACCTCGTTGCCAGAAGACGCAGGAACGCTGATGTTCGTCGTTCCCGGGGTGTCACACATAGCGATATGTGCTGCCTCAGGAACGACGAACAACCTGCGTCCAGTACCAGCAACAATTTTTTGAAAATGAACGACGTGTCAACGATCAACGATTAGGTGAGCATTTTTGATCGTTAACACTTGCTCATAGGTGTCACACGCAATGACGTCACTAACGACGCCGGATGTGCGTCACAAATTCCGTGACCCCCGACGACATATCGTTAGAGATATCGTTGCGTGTAAAGCCCCCTTTAGAGATTCTCTAATTTTAACTTTAAGAACTTTAAGACCTTCAGGGAACTATGGATTTACCTACAATCAGATACAGAATTTATTGGGCCAGATTATGGACTAATTCAGGAAGTACAAGGACCAGACCGTAGATAAAACCAAGAGCTTCCAGGGACAGCAATCAGGAACAGGTCTCAGATGGACTCAGCAGAAATCAGGGGATCCAGGAGTGAGACCTAGTGAGGAACAGAGCAAATGTTTGTGACAGAAGACAGAATGAGTCAGGAGCATAGTTAGGAGAAAGCTGGACTAAGCGTAGCACTTTTGGTATCAGGTGTAGTATCCAAAAGCTTAAGATGAAAAAGTCAAAAGTCAATAATAAAAAGGCAGATCAGGGCAGGATCACACAGGCACAATGGCTAGAATGGTGCTGGAGAGGAGTGTGGTGACTGCAGCACTGAAAGAACTGTCTATCTGAATATGGAAACCATAGCACAATGTCTTGTTTCTGTTTTGTGCAGAGACAGTGCCACTCTCACATGTGGGTGTAATGCTCTCCGCTGGTGTTGAGGTGGCGAGCAAAAGTAGAAGTGGACACACTGCACTACAGGGGGAACCTGAGCTCACCCTCAGGTAGGAGGGGCTTAACACTAAGCTCTTGCCGCAAGGCGGACGCCAGGTACCACTCCCAGGGCAGTGACTGGGACTGTGGCAGCTGACCCCCCAGGGCAGGAGACGGACTCAGGTATGGATACAGGTGCTGGCAGGTACATGCAGGATGGCTGAGGCAGACAGGAAAGTGAGTACGGACAGGTATGGTGGGCACAGCAGGGACAGATAGGTATGGGAAGGCAGACTCAGGTCTAGCATCAATTGATGTGGAACAGCTCTACAGCAGTATTCCACACGACAAGGGGATAGAAGCTGTTCGATATTACCTCTCTACACGAGGTAACCAGTGCCGAGAACATAGTGATTTCGTGGTTGATCTCCTGCTCTATATTTTGTCACATAATTACTTCCTATTCGATGGAAGGGTGTACCACCAGCTCAGGGGCACGGCTATGGGGAGCCCTTGTGCCCCCACATACGCCAACATGTTCCTGGGTTGGTGGGAAGACACCCGTGTCTTCAGAGACGAGGATGTCATCTTTGCCCCCCATATACAATTTTGGGGGCGCTATATAGATGACATCCTCGTTCTCTGGACGGGGGAGCAAGCCCTTTTTACTCAATTCATTGAGAGACTTAACAGCAACGATCTTGGGCTAAAATTTACATTTGAAGTTGGTGCAGAGAGTCTAGCCTTTTTGGATCTGAAAATATCGAAGGACTTAGGAGGGGGATTGGTCACAAGCATCTATAGAAAACCCACAGCGACAAACAGCTTATTGAGGTGGGAGAGTCATCATCCAGCACCCCTAAAAAGGGGGATTCCTAAGGGACAATTCCTCAGGCTTAGACGGAATTGTTCGTCCCTGTCAGATTTCGAAGCCCAGGCCTTAGACATGGGAGGTCGGTTTCGACAGAGGGGGTATCCCCTGCACATACTCGAACCAGCATATAAATGTGCTAGATCAACCCCAAGGAAAGAACTTGTCAGGTCACAAAAAAGACAAAAAGATGAGCAGATTACCCGACTAATAGGAACGTATGATGACCAAAATCCCAGGATAATGGAGGTGCTTAGGCGTTATTGGCCCATCCTTAAATCTGATCCAGATATAGGGAAATGTATTTCATCACATGCCAGTGTTACATTTAGAAGAGGGAGGTCTATAAGGGACAAGTTAACACACAGCCATTTCTTGGCCCCAGAGGGACAAGGGACTTGGCTGGGTCGGAAGCCTCAAGGGACATTTAGGTGTGGTAGATGCAGTTACTGCCCACGAATCAACCAAAACAAAGAATTCCATAACAACAAGACAGGCAGAGTCTTTAGGATTAAAGAATTTGCAAATTGCAGGACCCAGGGAGTGGTGTATCTCTGTACTTGCAGCTGCCCCATGGGATACGTGGGCAAAACCAAAAGGGAACTACGTGTCAGAATTGGGGAGCACCTGGGGGATATTGGCCATAAGAGAGACACGGCTTTAGCCCGACATGTTAATACATGCCATAATGGAGACGTTGGCACGATATCATTTCAGGTGATCGAGGTGGTTAAGAAACCAATTCGGGGGGGTGATTGGAATAATAAAATCCTCCAACGCGAAGCCAGGTGGATATTTCTGTTAGATTCTGTTTCCCCGGTAGGAATTAATGAGAATTTGAGCTTTGTCAGCTTTATCTAAGCCCTTTTTGGCTTTCAGTGTAGGATAGGAAAGGCATCTTCTCGCCAATTTCTGGGTCATTTTTACCTAATTTCATTATAAAACAACTCCAAGAATCCTTAGAGACATATAACGACATTCTCACAGATTTACGCAGACTGTTGACACTAGGCAATCATTGTGTCTCAAGGTTAAGCTATATTTCATAACGAACTGGCACAGGCAGCATGTGCTAGCTGATTAATTAAAACATGTGGAGGTGGTCTTACGGGACAATATCAGTGGACAATGTGTATGGGCATGCGTTGACACTTGGTCTTAGGTGGGATTATATTGGCTGTAGTGATTACTGAGATGAATATTGGTATAGCTATGCAGTGTTGCTGAGGGCAGATGCGATTTAGTGATGCACCTCCTTTTAGTGCTAGCAACCAGGATAGGGCTATTGTGCTGTCAATCTAATCGAGTTACATCACATCCGGTCGGGCAGGATCTGTCTCTATCCAGGCTGATGCGGTTGCTGGGACGCCTGGGTGTCACTACCATTGAGGGCGGCTGCAATTGAGTGATACGTCACTCTCTGCAGTGTTAGTCACGAGGATTGGATGTGGGATCTGTCAATCCGTCCCTGACGCGTCACTTCCGGCCACATGGGATCCGTCTCCGATTGGTCCATCAACATGTCCATTTTCGGAGAACAGGATGTCCCACCCCTATATCGGGAGGCGGGCGTTTTAAAAGAGTAGATGGCAGTGGAGAGGCAGACAAGTAGCAGGGACATTACGGACCATCAGATCTTCAGCCTGGGAGGTCATATCGCTGCACCCTGGGGAACTTTATACGTCTGAGCGCCTGGTACCTTGGTCACTGAAGACCGAACCTCCTGCTGGTAGGTGACTCTCCTTATTTAATCAGGACTGTATATGATATCCAGTATCTGGATATGCTTGATGAAAAAACCTGGCACTAGCGCTATTTGTATATTATGTCTTCATAGGACGTGTTTATTTTACTAGTGGGATCTGAAGCAGTGACCTAGGATTCCCACTAAGGAAACACCTAGGGCTTCTACTAAGGAAATACCAGTGCCCAGGTAATGACAAGCGAGAGGGCAATGTAAGCCAATATGCTTCTGCCCTGCATGTGAGCTATACAATATGTTTTCTCTACATGGCGCTAACCAGGAGAGCAGGATCCACAACCTAAGAGAGGGCAGACAGATTTTTTCTGCTAGAGAGTGCACGCTGCACCTCATCTCAAGTGCCAAACTGTGCATCATCCATCATCTAAAACCTTCTTTCAGATTCATAGGTATTGTTGATATTTGTTGACATTGATGCCTGTTTATGGTTATATGAGCTTTGAGTATACAAACCCCTTTGGCCTTTTGAGATGGTCTTCCTTTCTCTTATAGCAAAGGCCTAGAAGTGGCGCCAGAGAGTTGACTGTTCCTGGAGAACATTATGCATCATTTACCTACAATGGGTATGCTCCGCTCTAGCACTAGATACCATAAGACACCATCTCCATGGTATATTGTGGAGAGATGTTATTTTAAAGCATAGACTTACATATTCATTTTTCTGTATTGTCTATGTACATGTAGATATGGTGGTGTTAGACACTGAACAACATTAATACTACATGTTGGAGGAAAAGAAAAGTGGACCTAAGAAGGTAGTGGCATAATATGCACTGATAGGTGTGATTATTGCATGGTGCAGAGATATTTTGGAGACACAATGACTTATGTGCTGTATAACTATATTGAATTCCAGGAGGACATCTATAGTCCCTTGTGTTGATGGTGTCAAGTTATATTGTACAAGCACACCCTGCTGCTGCTATTATACCACACTTGGATGCCGTTCCAAGTAAGTTTTGTATGTGAAGGGGATTTCTTGGAGACTGGTTGGATTTTATATTGAAAGACACCAACTGTCTGTTTTTGTCTATTCACAGGTGTTTGTTGGCTAATCACCCCTGATGAACCCCCGAACATTTATTTAGGAGGGGGGGAAACGCGTCGGGAGGAGCTGTGGGTACCGAATTCGTTGGGCCCATTAGCTCTGTCCTAAACTGCTGTTTACAGTATCTGGACTGTAGCACAGTCTCCAGTCCTAGTCAGGAACCAACAGATTTTAATATATTATATGTTGTCCTGGTCTTTTCACAATGCACCTGGTGGTGGTGGTTTAGGTCAGTGGAGTACAGGGATATACAGGGACAGCCACCCGGAGCGGGGAGTGTTCAATACTTTATAACACTCTCCGCAAGTAGGCAGGAGGAGTTGAGGAGTATTGTAGTCCCTCCTAGTTCACTGAGAGCTATTTAGCTATCTATCTCTGCACGCTCCCTTTGCTCTCCACTAGGCCTTGATGAGCACTGTGTCTTTGTGTTTATGTCAGACATCTGGTGTCTTATATTTTCTACCATAAATTTGAATAAAATATATTTTTATAGAGGTGTGTCTTAGTGGTTTTCGCGTAAGGCAGACTCAGGTGTAAGCAATGGGACAGGAGCACGGGACCTCACAACTAGCTAGCAGAAAAGACTGACTAACTAAAGGCATTAGGCAAGCACCTCCCCTAGTAGGAGGATGCCTTAAGTACCTAGTGCCTCTCAGCCATAGGCTTACAGGCTGTTACGAGGGGGACCCGGGTAAGCGTGCCAAGATGGGAAATGGACTGCTTCCGCCGGTCAAGGTCCACTGTGCGGTGTAAGGGACCGCCGCTATGGTGGGTGAAGAGTGAGCGGGTTGCTGCTAGCGATCGTCTGGAATGTCACAGACGATCTATGTACACCGATCTGCCCTAACCCGTGAGGGTTGTATGGCACAGATCTCACGGCTCGGTGTACCTGTTGCACGGGGAAGCACAGAGGTGCCCACGCACGTGTGCCAGTGGAAGTCACGAGAATATGGCACGAGGGTAGCACAGAGGTGCCCACGCACGTGTGCTTTCAATAACCAGGTGAGTCCAATGGAGACTTGAGGAGCTCACCTGGGACAGGAACACGGCCTGTTGACGGGGGTACTGCCGGAGCAGCAAGGCAGGAACACGGCCTGCAAACGAGGTACTGCCGGAGCAGCAAGGGCCAAGCCCACAAGAGACAGTAATGCCTGAGCAGTGGCGTGGCAGCACGCTGCCAGACATCCAAACATAGAAGGACGGTCGCGCGCCGCCATAATGGCAGGGGGAGCTTTTAAGGAGGTGCAGCTCCACCCGAGGGCGGGCGCGAGGCGGAGATGACGGACTTGACCCAATCAGGGTCCACGACGTCCCAGCCTGGCCAGTCAGGATTCACCACGTCACCAGCCTTGTCATCAAGCCGTGTGACGTCAGTGAGCGAATCAGGACCCACCACGCCTTGCACATGCTCACCCTCCTGCCTCTGGGAAATAGAGGCGGGATCCTCGGTCTCACAATGTGGAGAGATAACGGGAATCTCACTGCTTCCCTGAGCAGTAAACCTCTGCACATTGCGCAGCCTTGCAGACCTTCGGGGCCGCTGAGCAGGAGAGTCTGCGGCAGGCCAGGAATGGGAGACCGCTTCACTCCTTGTAACAGGAGAACCACTAGGTGTCACCCTTCTGCTGCCTCTCTGAGAAGGTATCTCCTGCACACTGCGCAGTCTGGCAGACCTTCGGCGCTGCTGAGCAGGAGTGCTCGTGGCAGGCAAGGAATGGGAGACTGCCTCAGTCCTTGCCTCAGGAGAGCCACGAGATGTAACACAGGCCCTTCTGGGAAATGGCGCTCCAGCCCTTTAAAAGGAGGGCAGGTGTGCTTACGCGTGCCCTAAGGTTACTCTTGGGGCAGTGCGTGAGTCGGCGTTCCTGCTGGGGAGAGGCAGGGTTGTGCAGGGACACCAATGCTACAGTCCCTCCACACGCACCAGGCCTAAAAGGAAGTTTTTTCCCAGCAAGATGTTCTTGATAGCTGTAGGAATGGCCAATAGAAGGGGTAGGGTGGATGGCTGTTGCTTGAGAGGACTCTATCTGGACCCTGAGAGGCAGACGGCACTGGCTTCCAGGACAGTCATCACTGAGGTTTCAGGAATCAGACATTTCTTGCGGCAATTCTGCCCCCAATGAAGCACCTCTCTGGATTTCAGGGCAGGCTCATGGGCACAGAGTTAAGGCAGACCCAAGACCAGTGGACAGGACAAGTTCGGAACCACCAAGAAAGATATCTTCTCTGAATGTGAAGTTATCACTTGAAGTCCAACCTGCTCAGAAACAAAGCGTATTGTTCCATCCACAGTGTTCCATCCACTGCAGACACCATCACGGGACTTCAGAGGCATCGGACGGGAATCTAGTACCGATTCACCACACCTTGTTGAAGTTCCCAGTAGATCCGGAATCTAGGTGGGCTGTCTCAGAGAACTGAATACCTTTATGCAAAACGGACACGGACAGGGCCAACGAGGATTTGTTCTCGCCAAGGGTGACCCCCACCTACTGACGCAAGGGAAGAGGGTACCAGCCTCGCGGGACATGCATGGATGAAGTGCTTCGCAGTAGAAACGTAGGCCCATGGCTCGACGATGGTCTCGATGTTGTCCAGACATCTTATTACGGTCAACCCGCATGGGTTCATGAGCAGGAGTGGCAATTTTAAACTGGGACACCAGCGACCTCTGGAGGGATGTATCGGTCTCCTATCACATATCACCTCCATGGATCGCTACTGGAACCAGAGGTCGACTCAGGTAGCCAAGGAAATCAGGTCATCCAGAGTACTGGGAATATAATGGCCTGACAGTTCATCTTTAATTTTACCAGATAAGCCTTCCCAAAAGGCAGACACCAGCGCCTGATTATTCCAGTCTAGTTCCGAGCAGAGGGTGCGGAACTGAATCACATACTGGTCAACAGTGTGATCACCCTACCGTAACTGCAGAAGAGAAGACGCAGCAGCGGCAACATGACTCTGCTCATCAAAAACCTCATGGAAGGCTTCCTTAAAGTGTAGGATGTCAGAGCAGTCCGGATCTCTTCACAGGAGGTTGACCCAAGCGAGAGCCTCCCCACTGAGATGCGACATCAGGAAAGCCACTTTGGCCCGGTCCGAAATGAATTGATGTGACAAAGGTTCAAAGTGCAAGGAGCGCTGATTAATGAACTCTAGGCAATCCATTTCTTGGGATTGCTGTCAAAACATGGAGGAGCAGACAAACAAGACCAGGATTCAGTCAATGCTGGAGCTGTGGGCTGCATGAATGCAGATGAGACAGCTGGACCCATTTCATTCAGACAGGCGTTGACAGTTCGCAGAAAGGAAATTATTTGATCTTGCTGTTCCTACATCTGCGACATCTCCCAGTACAGCGCTGGCAGCATTAGGGTGTCGGAGTCAGTGGAGTCCAAGGCCTGCACAAACTGTAACACTCACTGCTGGTGTTGAGGTGGCAAGCAAGAGTAGAAGTGGACCCACTGGACCACAGGGGAAGCTGGGTTTATCCTTAAGTAGGAGGGGCCTAACTAAGTGCCTGCCGAGAGGTGGACACCAGGTACCACTCTCAGGGCCGTGACAGTACAGGAGACTGACTCAGGTATGGATACAGGTGCAGGCAGGTACAGGCGGAATGGCTGAGGCAGATAGGAAAGCGAGTACGGACAGGAAAGGTGAGCATGGCAGGGACAGATAGGTGTTAGATGGCGGACGCAGGTGAAAGTAACAGGACAGGATCATGGGAACTGACAACTAGCTATCAGAAAGACTGACTAAATAAGTCATTGGGCAGGCACCTCTCCTAGTGGAAGGATGCCTTAAGTACCTAATGCCTCTCAGCCATGAGAAGCACTTCTGGGAAATGGTGTGCTGGTCCTTTAAGAAGAGGGCAGGTGTGCGTGTACGCATGCCCTAAGCTTACTCCCAGGTGACCTGTGCTGCATGCACAGGCCTCAAGTAGGAGGAGGAAACAGGAGCACATGTGGGGACGACCATGGGAGTGTGGGGTGATGACGCAGCCCAGCTGGGGCAGAGAGTGAGTCGGCGTCCATGCTGGAAGAGGCAGCGTATTGCATGGATGCTAGCGCTACAGTGGTCTGCGCCTGGTAGTGTAACTCAGCACTATACAACTGAAAGAGGCTGAGCTGCAATACCAGAGACTGCCCATCAGCAAGAGTAGTGTGGTCTCTGAAAAAATGCCATATAAAAGAGCTAAATGCGCTCAAAGGAAGCATAGTATGTATCTTTAAAACAAAAATAAAATAAAATAGAAGCAGTAGGGGATGCAGAAGTTGTAAATGCAATTTGGAATAAACTAGGGGGCCCATTGGCTTCACCTGCCACATAAAAGAACATGTATAAAGAAACAATAGCATAGTATGTTAATTGCTAATTGTGCCATTACTACTAATTAGATGAAGCTATTTGACTATAACTTACTGTATGTATAAATGATCTCTTGTTTCAATATTATTTAATGTGCTACATATTCGCAGTGGTGGGTCAAGACACATAAGGCCAAGGACCTGCAAGCTGTGATGAATGCTATTTAGCAACCAGAAAATGATAGCGTCACTATTGATTAGAAACCTTAGAGATTAAAGCTGGGTTCACACACAACGACAACGACGTCGCTGTTACGTCACCATTTCCTGTGACATAACAGCGACCTTAGATGATCGCTAGTTAGCTGTCAAACATGTAATGTTAAGCAGTGACGGAGTAGCGATCATAGCGACCTCAACGGTCGTTGTGCGGTGTCACACGCATCGCTATGCGACGACTCAGACCTTGATAGAGGCGTGGTGTTTACCCCTAGACATGTTTTGTGTTGCCTCTTTTCACGCCCCTCTGTTCTGATTGGTGATCGCTACAGCGCCTTTGTGTTGCCTTTTTTCACGCCCCTCTATTCCGATTGGTGATCACTACAGCCGCGCCTGATTGGGTAACCGTGCCAAACAAAGGAAGACGCAGTAGTGCTTTCATTCATTCTATTTCATTTCATTCAGAGCCACAAAGAACGACACACTAGCGACACCAGACAGAAAATCTACTACGTGGAACAAAGAATGGAACTTAAAGAATGAAATCACTGTAACGCCTTCGGCAAGGTACCCAATCGGAACGCTGTTGTAACCACCAATTGGAGTCATAAGGGCGTTGCAAAATACACCGCAAAAACACGCCCTTGTCCTGCCTTCAGTCCTACGTCACTGCCTTCAGCGTCGTCGTGACCGTCGCTGCTGCGGTGTCAAACACAAGGATGCTGAGCATATCATCATGGCGCAGCGGAATAGCAGCGATCAAAAAATGACCTGGAATATTCAGGAGCGAGCAGCGATTTCGCAGCAGGGGTCTGATCGTTGTTATGTGTCACACAAAGTGACGTCGCTGTTGAGGTCGTTACTGCGTCACAGAAATTGGTGACTTAGCAGCGATGTCATTGTCGTCGTTGCTGTGTGTGACACCAGACTTCAGAAATGTAACACCCCAGATAGCAGGAGGTCAAGAAAAGGCACAACAGAAAGATAAGGATGAACCTGACACATTTAACAATTGATATGAGAAATGCATATTACTCCTTGTAGAATATGCTAAGGGAGGACCGCATTCATTTGTAGTTTGTACAAGGTCCTATTCACACATCATTTATTTTATCATCCCTGTCAAATGTCTGTTTTTTCCACTGTCAGCACACGGACACATTAAATACTATGGCGCTATTTACATGGTCATTTTTTCTTTACGGACTCATGGTCCAACATACAAATAGCACAGCCATGGCCTAGAGAGAGGAGAAAGAGGAGAGAGAGAGAGAGAGAGAGAGAGAGAGAAAAAAAAAAATCCCGATTTCGGATTGTGCAGCCGGATTAACGGGTCCGGGTCAGACCCGGATCGGACGCTAAAACCACGCGGATCCGGATTTTTACACTTCGGGTCCGCTCAACACTACTGCTTAGGCCTCATTCACATGTCAGTATTACTTCATTGGGGGACACAGGAAATAATGGGTGTATGCTGCTGTCTCTAGAAGGCTGACACTATGCAAAAATAGTTGGCTCCTCCTCAGCATGGTGCACCTACCAAGTGGCACAAAGCTATTCAGTTTCAGTTAAGTGTCAGTAGGAGGCAGACACAGGTCTATCTTCACACCCGTCTGTACCTACAATCTTATTGTTTTTTTTATTAATCTTTTCTCTTTTTATTTCATATTCTGCTTGTGAGGGAAACAGAGCACTTACTTACTTAGTTATCCCACCTAGGAACCAATAGAACAGTGTGAAACCTGTCACAAGATGCCCTCTCTGGATTGTCCACCACAGTGACAGTGCCTGGTGTAAGACGGTCAAGGAAGTCTTTTCAGAGATTTTTGATGGCCGTCTACAGTGCCTTTGAAGAGGAGCCAGATTTCATCTTCAGGGATTGTCAGGTATTCTTTTCCCACAAGTTATTGACTGGCAGACTTTTACTGTGGCTCCTAGGGTAGCCACACTCCACTCCTTTTCAGGTCCTACTCCTCACCTTCAGGCAGTGGGGGTTTTCACCCCCATGTGGAGGCAGGTTTTTTTTTTTTGGCCGGACCAACTGCACCACTCCCATACTCTCCTTCGGCCTTAACTCTAAATTTAGCTCTCGCCTTCTATGAGGCCCCTTGCGTCAATATGCCAAACCCCCTTCTTCTCTCATCCATCGCACAGGCTTTCTCAATGCGTGTTTTTGTGATCACCCCTATTACCCTATTACCCTGCAGGCATCTCTATCAGTATAGTGCTGGCATTCGAACGCTGTTTCATTCTTTGCCTCTCTCTCCTGAATCACCATATTCAGTCCAGAGTCCTTATGCAACATTACTGTATTCCTGGTGTGCTCCAGCCTCTGCACACCATTTTAAAGCTTTGGATTGATTCTTTGATTCTCCACCTCCCCTATACCACCAGATCCTCCTGTGTCAGGTCAGGTAAACTCTGCCCTCGGTAGGTGTGACACTCCTCCTCTGCAGCTCCCTCAGGCTTCTTTGCTTTCTTCTATGTTGAACTCCAAGTGAGAGGTTTCTTGCCCTCCCACTACTCTTATAATACAATTCGCCTGTTCTTCATGCAAATGTAAATTCTATTCAGTTCTGTTAAGCTCAGTCATCCCCCTCTGCTCTGATTGCAGTCGCCCTTCCGCGCATGCGCCTCAAAAGCTTTCTACTGCCCAGAAGGAGATAAGGTTGACCCCTTTATGTGGGCCATGTCTATTTCTCTGTCCTTTGCCTACTTAACCAATGTCTGACAGACCTTATTCTCTGTCCTAAACCTCCTACCTAATCTCGCTCCCACCTTGGGGTCCCTGACCACACCCCAGACTGAGTCACACCCCACTTCCAGTTCTCAATCTAGTGGCAGGCCCCTTAAAAGATCCAAGGAAAAGATCCACTCCAGCTCCTCTTCTGGATCTCCTTTTCCTGGTCCCTCTGGAATGGTCCCTCTCTCTCGTTCCCCTTCCCTGGAGCTTAATGTAGCACTTGAATCCAACCCCGAGTCCAACTCGGATTTTGATCTGGATTCCAAATAGGCCTTCAAGTTAAGGAACATGGTAGATGGCTTAAGCTTGGTAATCAGTCTTTGAATGTTAAGGATGAAATTTCCTTTCCAGCGGAGCATTCGGTTTCCTTTAAGCAAGCAAAGCAAACCACCAGGTTTTTCGCTAACCATAAGGAATTTGATGGTGTTCACCGATGTTGGGGTAAGCAGTAGTAGGAGTGGACCCACTGAACCACAGGAGGAACCCTGGCTTACACTGACATGGGAGAGACTTGACTAAATAACCACCAAGGTGGATGCCAGGTGCCACACCCTGGGCCGTGTCCGGGACTGTGGCAGCTGACCCATAGGGCAGGGAATGCAGTGACGGACACAGGTGCAGGTGGGTACAGTCTCTAGGGCAGACGGGATGGCTGAGGCAGACAGAACGGCTGGAGCAGACAGGTATGGTGGGCATGACTGGCAGACAGATATGGGAAGGCGAGTACAAGGATGGATAACAGGACAGGAGCATGGGACCTGACAACTAACTAGCAAACGGTAGACTGACTAAGTAAAGGCGTTGCGTAGGCGCCTCTCTTAGTGGGAGGATGCGTTAAATTCTGGGAAACAGCACGCACAGGCGATCGAGCACATGCCCTAGGAGCATTCCTGGGGGAACCTGTGTAGCAGGCACAGGCCCTAGGAGGAGGCAGCAGACAAACACATGAACGGCCGTGGGATTGTGGGTGAAGATGTGAGTTGGCTTCTCTGCTAATGAGAGGCAGGGTAGTGCAGGGACGTAGGTACTGCACTAGAAGAAGAAACAACTGGATATCTCTTTCCTCCTATTCATCTAAATAATTGGACTGATTCTCCTGCCGTGGACCCATCAGTGTCCAGACTCTCTGCTAAGACTATCCTCCCTCTTTACGACTGAGCATCCCTCAAGTATTCTACTGACAGGCACATACAATCCCTGGGAAAGTCAGAGTTCAAATCAGCTGTCTCAGCCCAGCCTTCGCTGCAACATGGGTCTCCATATCAGTTTCGACCTGGAACAAGCAATTACGACAAGGCATTCTCGCAGGCGACTCTCCGGACAACCTGGCAGAATTTATATATAAGAATAAGGCTGCACATCAAACTTAGATAATGGTATAATGCCTCAAGCATATGGAAAAATATTGGAATATACAATGAAAAATGCTACTTGCTAATTTGAACATGTGAATAATGAATTGCATACCTGCTATGAATATCCCTCTCCACCCATAGCAGTTTTTAATTGCAATGAGATGACACACAGTTAGGGTCACAGAGCTAGGGACCCCAATATAGAGATATGCCTTGACGAGGCCTTGGGGCTCAGTTACATTGATCAATGCGATTGCTAAATATCTCCTTTTTCCTAATATTCATAGCAGGTATGCAATTCATTATTCACATGTTCAAATTAGCAAGTAGCATTTTTCATTGTATATTCCAATATTTTTCCATATGCTTGAGGCATTATACCATTATCTAAGTTTGATGTGCAGCCTTATTCTTATATATAGTATGTATTTTTGGCTTGCACTCATATATATATATATATTAGTGCTCACTTCAGTTATCCTATTCAGTAACCTGGCAGAATTAGCTGGACAGATTGCCCTCGCTGCAAAATATCTTCTCTTGGCCTCCCTTGATGCCACCAGTTTTACCACTTAAGCCTCCATCTTGCGATCAGATCACAGCTGTGGATGAGAGGAAGAGAGTAATCTCTCCATGTCCTCCATTGTCAGCTAGTGCTTATATCACACTGCACTTGGTTGACATCCGTAGACTTGTATAGGTGCAAGTGAGCCAAGACTCTCAATCGCAGCACGCTGTGATTTTTTTCTCACTCTGATTAGGGCTGCGGAAAAACTCGCAGATCTGAGCTGCAGCATTGTCCTACATGGGGCTGAGTGCAATGTGAGATTTTCTCGCATTGCACTCGTGCGAGTCATACGCCAGTGTGACTCTGCCCTAAGAAGCGGCTCATAGTCGGGTCAGTCTCCTGTCCCTCTCCTGCACTCTCATCTAAGCTCAAACCAAAATTTAATCAATCCAAGTTATATTTGAAACTAGATGAGCAAGGAGACTGAGCCAAAAGGGCACAGCTGTTTGGATTTGGACTGAGCGGCATTAAAGGGATTGTCAAGGAATATTTGTTTTTATTATTCCTGACTTCATAGATGCCTTTCCATTTCTGCTCCAGACACGGTTGACAAGTTCAAACAAGAAGCCTCATGGTTATACCTTAAGGTCTCATATAGGTCACACTGAAAAGGGTATACATTGACCCTCCAGTGTGACCACGAGACAGCACACTCCAGGAGACATATAATAAACAAGAGCACGAGGAGTTATGGTGCAAAAATAGAAGATTTATTTTAATCTCAATAGATAACAGGAAAAGAGTAAAGGACATACTAAGCACAAGAATGGGGAATTAAATACCCAGGTCCCGTGGACCACTAATATCAGTATTAATAAATAAATGCATTAATACAGTGGGACTCAAATTCATAGTCGACCTAACGGGGTCACAGAGCATATTGTGAGCTAGGCAGGACACAAAGGGTATTCTATGTCTGTTATATACTTATATGAAAGGCTGTATATAGTATAATGTAGTATAGTGTAAAATACACAAGCCTATATCAAAAAAGAGTACAAGTTTAAATAGATTGCCTGTCTGCTCACAGCTGTGGTGCAGGGGAGCCAGATCAGAGAATTATCTCCATCCAGGTCCCATGGACCCCAGCCATGCTAAGATTTAAAAGTATAGGTAATTGCTAAAAAGAGCCCACATAAGGTAGCACGTATAATTCATTATAGGTAAGGCAGTGTATTTACAAACAATCCACTTATAAGGGAGCCCCTGAGATAAATAAGAGTCAACAAAGTATAATGTATATTAAAGAGTCTCAGCGGTAACCCATATATAGAGTGGGTCATGAGCAAAGATGGAGCGCTTACCAAATAAGTGAAGTGGTGCAGGGGGACCCAGCCAGAGGGGATCTCCGACGGCCGTTTCGCGGTATACTACCGCTTCTTCCGGGAGGAGTAAGTGCGGTGTGGATGAACCGCGCCACCCTTTTGAATGTTCGCCACCCGGTCACATGATCTAAATCACGTGACCGGATGTCAGGGAATCCAGGGACGCCCGCGCAGCCGCATAACGGAGCCCCGCGCTGCACACTGAGTGCGCAAGCGCGCGACGCGTCAGAGGGAGCGCAGCGTCACAATTCCCCAGCAACAGGAGGGACACATGGGGCGCAGATTGCCAGGACGAGCACACAGGCACCCGTGGAGCACATAAGTACCAGGTGCACATCGGGCACTACACTCCCTGCGCCCCTCCTGGTGGCAGACAATGGAGAGCATGTTAAGTATAGGGATTATATTGTAATGGACATACAGAGTCCATGATCAACCACCAAATGTGTGACACATCACCGAGCATGTCGCCAGGCTCAGAGGGGGGACGCGTCACCGCCGACGAGCATGGCAGCTGTTCAAGGTGGAAAGTAAAACATTTGGTGGTTTTTGGGCAGACTGTCCAAAAACTGCTCCCATACACAAAAGGAGGGGGGGGATATGAGTACAGTGCTGGAAATATACAATTTGTATGCATGTCTAAAAGAGCTGAACTATCAGACAAGCCAAGGAAATAAATGGTATGATAGAAGAGGAAATGCAAAAATACTCGCATGTAATTACACATGTGTGGTATATAAACAAAACGCATGAATATATGTATTATGATATAAGTAACACTATAGATATACTTGTTTTCCTAGAATAAAGAAGGGGAGGAAAAGGAGAAGGGAAAAGAAAGGAGAGGGAAAAAGAGGAGAAGGGGGGAAAAGAGGAAAAGACAGGGGGAAAACATATCACACATAAAAAAATTTTTTTATGAAAGTGATGACACATTCCTCTTCAATATGGATTCACAATCCCAATTAGACGGCTTGAATGATGTCAGCTCACACCGCAATAGGTCAAACATGATGGGGGGGGGGATGATGACGAGCAAGAAGCCTAGTAACAAACAAAAAACAATGAATATATATACAACACAGAATTTAAAATTTAAAAACATATAAACAGGAGGATCATTAGTAGTTTATATTTTATCTCAGACCCGCATGTGGTAGATTCTCAATCTCTTACCTCTCACGCCTCAAAATCATAATATTTATATATGATTTAAATAATCCCTTACACCCACTGTGTAGGAATTGAAGGCATATATTATAATGATCTAATGGGGTAAGAAGGTCAGGGATAACAAAAGGAAGGAGGAGAGGAACGGAGAAGAAGGCCCAAATCCTCAAGAAAGCATGGAAATTACAAGAAAGGGGCAAAACTAATGGACTCATTTAGACCAGCGGGAGTAAGCGTACCAAGGACAGAGATCCAGCGGGTCTCAGTCTGTGCGAGACGTTTTTTGAGGTTGCCCCCCCTGATGCCCCCATGCACAACATCTATCCCCAGGACCTTCAATGATCTAGGATTACATTGGTGCGCAATCCTAAAATGTCTGGGTAGGGTCTTTAAGGTTGAGATGTCAGTTACCGTCTTGGCTCCACAAATATCCCTCACGTGTTCTCGTGTTCGTATATGGAGCTCACGTGAGGTTAAGCCAATGTATATCAAAGGACAGGCACATGTGGCATAATAGATGACATGGGTGGTATGACATGAAATGTATTCCTTAATTTGGAAAGTGCGAGAGCCATCGGCAGAGGAAAAAGAATTCCCCCTGCCGATGTTAACACATGCCACACAGTGCCCGCATGAGACACAACCCCTTCTAGGTGTGATCACACCAAAAAAGTTTGAAGGGGCTGGTACATCTAAGAGGACTGAGAACACCATTAGGTTTATTTCAACATACAATCAGCAGTGGGAGAATATGCGCCATATATTGACGAAGCATTGGTCCATTCTACAGGCGGAACCAGCCCTTAGAGATTGTCTCCCGGATGCCCCTTCCATGACTTCTAGGAGATCCAGGAACTTACGTGATCTTCTGGTGCGTAGCCACTATGTACCAGCCCCTTCAAACTTTTTTGGTGTGATCACACCTAGAAGGGGTTGTGTCTCATGCGGGCACTGTGTGGCATGTGTTAACATCGGCAGGGGGAATTCTTTTTCCTCTGCCGATGGCTCTCGCACTTTCCAAATTAAGGAATACATTTCATGTCATACCACCCATGTCATCTATTATGCCACATGTGCCTGTCCTTTGATATACATTGGCTTAACCTCACGTGAGCTCCGTATACGAACACGAGAACACGTGAGGGATATTTGTGGAGCCAAGACGGTAACTGACATCTCAACCTTAAAGACCCTACCCAGACATTTTAGGATTGCGCACCAATGTAATCCTAGATCATTGAAGGTCCTGGGGATAGATGTTGTGCATGGGGGCATCAGGGGGGGCAACCTCAAAAAACGTCTCGCACAGACTGAGACCCGCTGGATCTCTGTCCTTGGTACGCTTACTCCCGCTGGTCTAAATGAGTCCATTAGTTTTGCCCCTTTCTTGTAATTTCCATGCTTTCTTGAGGATTTGGGCCTTCTTCTCCGTTCCTCTCCTCCTTCCTTTTGTTATCCCTGACCTTCTTACCCCATTAGATCATTATAATATATGCCTTCAATTCCTACACAGTGGGTGTAAGGGATTATTTAAATCATATATAAATATTATGATTTTGAGGCGTGAGAGGTCAGAGATTGAGAATCTACCACATGCGGGTCTGAGATAAAATATAAACTACTAATGATCCTCCTGTTTATATGTTTTTAAATTTTAAATTCTGTGTTGTATATATATTCATTGTTTTTTGTTTGTTACTAGGCTTCTTGCTCGTCATCATCCCCCCCCCATCATGTTTGACCTATTGCGGTGTGAGCTGACATCATTCAAGCCGTCTAATTGGGATTGTGAATCCATATTGAAGAGGAATGTGTCATCACTTTCATAAAAAAAAATTTTTATGTGTGATATGTTTTCCCCCTGTCTTTTCCTCTTTTCCCCCCTTCTCCTCTTTTTCCCTCTCCTTTCTTTTCCCTTCTCCTTTTCCTCCCCTTCTTTATTCTAGGAAAACAAGTATATCTATAGTGTTACTTATATCATAATACATATATTCATGCGTTTTGTTTATATACCACACATGTGTAATTACATGCGAGTATTTTTGCATTTCCTCTTCTATCATACCATTTATTTCCTTGGCTTGTCTGATAGTTCAGCTCTTTTAGACATGCATACAAATTGTATATTTCCAGCACTGTACTCATATCCCCCCCCTCCTTTTGTGTATGGGAGCAGTTTTTGGACAGTCTGCCCAAAAACCACCAAATGTTTTACTTTCCACCTTGAACAGCTGCCATGCTCGTCGGCGGTGACGCGTCCCCCCTCTGAGCCTGGCGACATGCTCGGTGATGTGTCACACATTTGGTGGTTGATCATGGACTCTGTATGTCCATTACAATATAATCCCTATACTTAACATGCTCTCCATTGTCTGCCACCAGGAGGGGCGCAGGGAGTGTAGTGCCCGATGTGCACCTGGTACTTATGTGCTCCACGGGTGCCTGTGTGCTCGTCCTGGCAATCTGCGCCCCATGTGTCCCTCCTGTTGCTGGGGAATTGTGACGCTGCGCTCCCTCTGACGCGTCGCGCGCTTGCGCACTCAGTGTGCAGCGCGGGGCTCCGTTATGCGGCTGCGCGGGCGTCCCTGGATTCCCTGACATCCGGTCACGTGATTTAGATCATGTGACCGGGTGGCAAACATTCAAAAGGGTGGCGCGGTTCATCCACACCGCACTTACTCCTCCCGGAAGAAGCGGTAGTATACCGCGAAACGGCCGTCGGAGATCCCCTCTGGCTGGGTCCCCCTGCACCACTTCACTTATTTGGTAAGCGCTCCATCTTTGCTCATGACCCACTCTATATATGGGTTACCGCTGAGACTCTTTAATATACATTATACTTTGTTGACTCTTATTTATCTCAGGGGCTCCCTTATAAGTGGATTGTTTGTAAATACACTGCCTTACCTATAATGAATTATACGTGCTACCTTATGTGGGCTCTTTTTAGCAATTACCTATACTTTTAAATCTTAGCATGGCTGGGGTCCATGGGACCTGGATGGAGATAATTCTCTGATCTGGCTCCCCTGCACCACAGCTGTGAGCAGACAGGCAATCCATTTAAACTTGTGTGGCGCCCCTGACCTGGTCAGGCACCACTGAGTACTGCACCCATGCTGGGGACAGTACAATACAGGTAATCCAGAAGGCTGACAGGGGTGTGGTACACAGGCGCATAGTAATCAGCTCTCACACATGTACCCATGAGAGGACCCCTGGGGATCCCAGGAGGGGGAAAAGCCTTGACCTTCACTGGAATAGTGGAGGGGGCCAAAAGCCTCCATCTCCTCTCAAGGGGTGTGGTAAGAGAGTCTGGTTGCTAGGTGGCGTAGGCAAGAACAGGAGAGGAGGGGCAGTGAGTCAGTGAGGGCAGAACTCCATAGGGCTCAGTGAGGAGCAGACCTGTGGGGCTGTTGCTGTCTAACAGCGCCCGCGCAGTGGCTACTGACGGGGGAGAACGGTCAACTAGGAGTGCTACCCGAAATCCATCTTCAGCTAGAGAGAGAGCAACGGAGTGGGAAGTAAGGAGACTGCTAGAGAGTACCAGGCCCAAACGGGCGGCAGATCCCGAAGCGGAGATAGATCCAGCTTTCTTTTGCTAAACCTGCCGGTGTGGGGCTCTCAAAGCCCACACCACAACACCACAAAAGCCGCAGCCACGTAGCCACAGTTAGGGCCCATAGCTCACAGGAGGCAAGAAGCTGGAGTGATCTGGCCCAGGCGACAAGCACACGGCAAACGAAGGGGAGTGAGGCTTCAGCAACTTCCCTGGGTGACCCCCATAGGGACTCAAAGTCGGGGTCACCCCAAACCACCAAGGGCTAAGGAAGGCGAGTTAGTAGTCACCCTCACAAGTCAGCCTGAAGGACACCTGGTTCCCGCCTGGTTCATCCCAGCTACGCCCGGGTTACTCACCCTGCCACCTGAAGTGAGTAAAAACCCTGAAAGACATTCTGCCTGTGTGGAGTTATTCTGCGCCTTGTGGTACTACGCACCTACACCGGGCCCTGGGGCTTGCCTCACTCTCAGGAGGCTATTCCAACTAACTGCACACACCATCAGCCCCAGGCGACCCTCAACCTGCAGTGGCGGTCCCTACTGGCCGCAATACTGAGAGTGGCGTCACGACAAGAAGAAGATCTCCTACCTGTGACCAGATCCAGCTACGTGGAGTCCCTGAAGGTAATGCACCGACACAACACCTGTGGGGCTTCACATCTGGCGTCACGAACAGGATAAGGACTAGACCTGTTCAGACAGGTGACCATGTGCCTGGGCGGTCCGCTTGGAAAATTGGAAGCGCCGCCATATTGCCACCATGAAAAGCGCGCCGAAAAACAACAGCAGCCCGCGCTGGGAGAAGTTACCGCCCACGAAGAGGTGTGGTTACCCAGAGATCCTCTGCAGAGTTCTGACCTCGCTTGTGAAGAGAGCGGAAGCGTCCAGAGACGTCGGGACAGAAAGGAAGCCACAAGCCTGCTGCTGGGAGAGGAGCTGCTGAAAGAGGCAGAGCAGAAACTGAACAGCTTGCTATCAGAGGCAACGGCGAGTCCACAGCTGGAGAGTCGTGCAGAAGAGGGCGCAGAAGAAATGGCGTCTGACCGCAGAAATCCAGAACCGGGCTCCGCTGCCTGGTGGTATCGGGAGCTGGCCCAGTTCTGCGACCGACTGGAGACCCGGGTTGTGGAGCAGATCCGGGAAGAACGAATGGAAATGCTGGAGATGACCGCGGCGGTTCGGGCCTATGAAAGGAGAGCCGCGCGCCGAGTGCCAGACAGGACGGCGATGACGCAGACCCCGATGCTGCCACCGGTGGGTGAGTCGAGTGATGCCCCGGCCAGCGCAAGTGCCCCGACCCCTGCTGCCACGCCCGCGGTCCCCGAAGAGGCGTCCGGTGCGGCGACGCTGAAGCAGGCCGCAGCCACGCCAGGTGCGGCCTTCCAAGCCCCAGCGGCCGCAGCGATGCCCTGCTCGGCCCACCAAGACCCGGTCCCTGCAGCAACGCCCAGTCCGGCCCGCAAAGAACCGGCTGCCACCGCGACCCTCATCCGCGCCGCAGGCGTAACGCTGACCCAGGCCGCCGCCCTGCTAGGCCCGGCCCGCCGAGACCCCACCGCCGCAGCAACGCTCGTCCGCGCCGCAAGTGAGGTGCTGAACCAGGCCGCAGCCACGCCAGGCGCGGCCCGCCAAGCCCCGGCCGCCGCAGCGATGCCCTGCTCGGCCCACCAAGACCCGGTCCCTGCAGCGACGCCCAGCCCAGCCTGCACAGATCCCATCACAGCTGTGACGCCGATCCAGGCCGCCGCCATACAGGGCGCGGCCCGCCAAGACCAGGCCGCCGCCATGCCGGGCGCGGCCCGCCAAGACCAGGCCGCCGCCATGCCGGGCGCGGCCCGCCAAGACCAGGCCGCCGCCAAACAGGGCGCGGCCCGCCAAGACCAGGCCGCCGCCATGCCAGGCGCGGCCCGCCAAGAAGAGATTACCTCATCATTTACCCCGGCCTGCAAGGCCAGAGCAGACACCGCTCCCCAGTCCAAAGAGGTCCCTGCTAGGAAGACCCTGATAGGAGAGGACCCCGAATACTGGAAGCTGAAGGCTGACCTAGAGGCCCAGTTCCCACAAGAGATGGTGGATCGGTATCTGCTCCCTCCGCATACCCCCAAGGAGATTCAGGCAACCCCTGCAGCCGCGCCAGAGAGTCCACCGCCCAGACCAGCTGAGGACCACTCATCTCCAGCGCTACCACAACCAGAGTGCTCAGAAGCACTAAGGGGGAGAGGAGGCCAGGAAGCTGAGGAGCTGACTCCGGAGCCACCGGCAGTGGAGCAATACTCAGAGCCGGAGATGTTACCCTATTCACCTTGGGATGAGGAGGACTTGACACCGTCTGCTGACGAAGATCAGCCCAGAAACCTCACCTGGGGCCCTGCAGGCATTGAGGTAACAGCCCAGCAAAACCCAGCCCGCAAGACAAGGCGTCGCAACAGAACAACGCTGTCCCCTGCACCACAGTCTCCAGAGCAGAGAGAAGTCACAGCCAGAGACCTACAGGAGAAAAGGTTACTGAGAAGGTCCAGAGCCCAGGTCAGAGGACCCCTTTGCAGAGGAGTAGTGGAGGATTTCAATTTGAGAAGTGGATATGGATTCATTGTAGCCCCTGGTATCAAAGAAGGGATATTTGTCAACAGAAGAGATGTGAACGCTCATCTGCCTAGAGGACACCCTGGCAGAAACCTAAAGATGGGGGATTCAGTACAGTTTACCATGCATCAAGGCGAAAGAGGACTGTACGCGCTTGACGTAGCACTATGTGCCAGCAAACCTTACAGCCACCCCATGCTACAGGAAAGAGAAACAGATACAGGAAAGGAAACAGATGAAGATAGAGAAAGCAGAGACAAGGAACCTGCAGATGAGACAACAACAGATGAAGAAAGAGGCCAAGAAAGCAACAGGTGCCGCAGCCCTACAGGCCCAAGCCCTGGTATGGAGGAGTAAAGTAAAGAAAGAAGTTATCAGTTAAAGTTTTGAAAAAGTTTGTTTTGCAACGTTCTCAAGTTCAAGTAATGTGCCCACAAAAACTATTGTGAGAAAAACCATAAACCTTAAGGCTATGAACTGGCTATAGCCACAAACTCTCGCAGTGTAAATAGTTACACCAGAGGGCACCACCACCACCAGAGTCAGCCTGTTTAGGGGCTTGGCTCGTCTGCAACCAGGAGGAGCCCGTCCGTATATAGGGCCTTGGCTTACCTGCGACCAGAGAGCATGCCTGTTTATGGGGCCTGGCTCTCCACCACAAAGAGGGTACCTGGTCAGCACCAACTGTGGAGGCCGCCTCTGCATCCTGCCAGAAGAGGCTGAAGGCGCGGATCCACCAGGCCAGGTATACCCTGAAAACCACCAGCCCATGTAAGCCGCCTCTACATCCTGCCAGAAGTGGCTGAAGCCGCGGCCAACGTGAAAGGGTTTTGGGTGGGTTAACGGACTTGTGGGTGGAGGGTGGTGATGTATGGTACCTGGTGCTTTTAAAAATGTTTTACATGTTTTAATGTTTTATGCATTTTTAAAATGTTGTCTTGCAGCCCGAGGACGTGCTGGTGATAACTAAGGGGGAATGTGGCGCCCCTGACCTGGTCAGGCACCACTGAGTACTGCACCCATGCTGGGGACAGTACAATACAGGTAATCCAGAAGGCTGACAGGGGTGTGGTACACAGGCGCATAGTAATCAGCTCTCACACATGTACCCATGAGAGGACCCCTGGGGATCCCAGGAGGGGGAAAAGCCTTGACCTTCACTGGAATAGTGGAGGGGGCCAAAAGCCTCCATCTCCTCTCAAGGGGTGTGGTAAGAGAGTCTGGTTGCTAGGTGGCGTAGGCAAGAACAGGAGAGGAGGGGCAGTGAGTCAGTGAGGGCAGAACTCCATAGGGCTCAGTGAGGAGCAGACCTGTGGGGCTGTTGCTGTCTAACAGCGCCCGCGCAGTGGCTACTGACGGGGGAGAACGGTCAACTAGGAGTGCTACCCGAAATCCATCTTCAGCTAGAGAGAGAGCAACGGAGTGGGAAGTAAGGAGACTGCTAGAGAGTACCAGGCCCAAACGGGCGGCAGATCCCGAAGCGGAGATAGATCCAGCTTTCTTTTGCTAAACCTGCCGGTGTGGGGCTCTCAAAGCCCACACCACAACACCACAAAAGCCGCAGCCACGTAGCCACAGTTAGGGCCCATAGCTCACAGGAGGCAAGAAGCTGGAGTGATCTGGCCCAGGCGACAAGCACACGGCAAACGAAGGGGAGTGAGGCTTCAGCAACTTCCCTGGGTGACCCCCATAGGGACTCAAAGTCGGGGTCACCCCAAACCACCAAGGGCTAAGGAAGGCGAGTTAGTAGTCACCCTCACAAGTCAGCCTGAAGGACACCTGGTTCCCGCCTGGTTCATCCCAGCTACGCCCGGGTTACTCACCCTGCCACCTGAAGTGAGTAAAAACCCTGAAAGACATTCTGCCTGTGTGGAGTTATTCTGCGCCTTGTGGTACTACGCACCTACACCGGGCCCTGGGGCTTGCCTCACTCTCAGGAGGCTATTCCAACTAACTGCACACACCATCAGCCCCAGGCGACCCTCAACCTGCAGTGGCGGTCCCTACTGGCCGCAATACTGAGAGTGGCGTCACGACAAGAAGAAGATCTCCTACCTGTGACCAGATCCAGCTACGTGGAGTCCCTGAAGGTAATGCACCGACACAACACCTGTGGGGCTTCACACTTGTACTCTTTTTTGATATAGGCTTGTGTATTTTACACTATACTACATTATACTATATACAGCCTTTCATATAAGTATATAACAGACATAGAATACCCTTTGTGTCCTGCCTAGCTCACAATATGCTCTGTGACCCCGTTAGGTCGACTATGAATTTGAGTCCCACTGTATTAATGCATTTATTTATTAATACTGATATTAGTGGTCCACGGGACCTGGGTATTTAATTCCCCATTCTTGTGCTTAGTATGTCCTTTACTCTTTTCCTGTTATCTATTGAGATTAAAATAAATCTTCTATTTTTGCACCATAACTCCTCGTGCTCTTGTTTATTATACGGTTGACAAGTTGTAGTGGTGACGTCACACCTACAACACAGATGAGCACTGCAGCCACTCACTACGATCAGCCAGTAATTGGCTGCAGCGGTCATGTGTGCTGTAGTCATGTAGTCACAGCCTATCAACAAACACTGGAAGAAATGATATTGTCCACGCATTGCCTACATTTTATATACAGTATCTGCACGATTAGTCCCATTTGTAAGACGCTCCTGGTGCAGGGTATAGAGCTGCTGTAATAGACATCTGGCAGGAAATACATTATTATATGGAAACTAAAATAGTGGGGCTCTACCCTGGAGATATTCCATATAACACATAACAAGATTTCAGTATCCGCAGGATCCTCACTGGCTGCTAATGTGAGGCGGACAACACAGTGCATATGGCTCTGCATATAGCAGAATGACTCGGCAATCTTTAAATAGTGGCAGAGAAATCCAATAACCGGAGGGACTTGTCCTTAGGGCATCCTCTGCACTGAGCCATACCTCGCCAGCCATTACCAGTGAGGTGTCACATCCTTCACAGGCAGACAATAGTATTCTTTGTTTAATAAAAAGTTGTACAATTTTCTAATATATTTTCTGAATTAATTCAATGAGGGATCCAAGATCTCTGCTTGTTGTTCTATAAGAATCTTCACTGTTCACTTCCAATGGATAAAAAAACCTGCACAGCTCATGTGATGGACACACAGAGGCGCGCTGTTAAGTGATGGACACACAGAGGCGCACTGTTAAGTGATGGACACACAGAGGTGCGCTGTTAAGCGGTGGACACACAGGCGCGCTGTTAAGCGATGGACACACAGAGGCGCACTAAGTAATGGACATAGAGGCAAACTGCTCATGTGATGGACACAGAGGCGCGCTGCTCATGTGATGGACACAGAGGTGCACTGCTCATGTGATGCACACAGAGGTGCGCTGCTCATGTGATGCACACAGAGGCGCGCTGCTCATGTGATGGACACAGAGGTGCACTGCTCATCTGATGCACACAGAGGTGCGCTGCTCATGTGATGCACACAGAGGCGCGCTGCTCATGTGATGCACACAGAGGCGCGCTGCTCATGTGATGCACACAGAGGTGCGCTGCTCATGTGATGGACACAGAGGTGCACTGCTCATGTGGTGGACACAGAGGTGCACTGCTCATGTGATGCACACAGAGGTGCACTGCTCATGTGGTGGACACAGAGGTGCACTGCTCATGTGATGCACACAGAGGTGCACTGCTCATGTGATGGATACAGATGCGCACTGCTCATGTGATGGAGACACACAGAGGTGCACTGCTCATGTGATGCACACAGAGAGACTGCTCATGTGATGGACACAGAGAGACTGCTCATGTGATGCACACAGAGAGACTGCTCATGTGATGGACACAGAGAGACTGCTCATGTGATGCACACAGAGAGACTGCTCATGTGATGGACACAGAGAGACTGCTCATGTGATGCACACAGAGGGACTGCTCATGTGATGGACACAGAGGCGCACTGCTCATGTGATGGATACAGAGGCGCACTGCTCATGTGATGGACACAGAGGCGCACTGCTCATGTGATGGACACAGAGGCGCACTGCTCATGTGATGGATACAGAGGCGCACTGCTCATGTGATGGATACAGAGGCGCACTGCTCATGTGATGGATACAGAGGCGTACTGCTCATGTGATGGAGACATACAGAGGTGCACTGCTCATATGGTTGAATCTGCTGATATTAGCCAGGCCAGTAATAAAACTGCTGATGAACTGACTGGAGGTCCAGCCTGCAATCTAGACCATGCCACTTCACCACATTAGAGGATAATGCCATTATGGTACCTGAGTTGTGGACCCCAATACTTCATCTTTAAAGGGACTCTGTCAGCACAAAATAAAAGTGGTGCAGATGGAGTCACTGTGTGCTCTGTTGTGTATCATTTTTGGGGGTATATGCCTATTGGAGTCGGACACCCAGACATTGTAAATGCCTGGAAATGATGCACGACAGATTCTATCTGCACCATTAGGCCATGTGCCCACGGGAGATCGTACCTGCGGACTTTTCTGCAGGTTCACGCAGCAACTCCTCGGAATCCGCAGCTATCAGTTGCTGCGGTATATCTGCGGAGTTGTTACAGTAAACCTGCGGAAACAGTGCGGATTTCCAGCCCTGTATCTCCATAGTGGAGGAGCGGGAATTCCGCAGATAATTCTGCATGATTAATTGACATGAAGTTACGTGCGGCTGCAGGAAATCCGCAGTATTGATAAAACACTCCCCAAATCCCATGGGATAACATGGGGAGTGTCTGTGTGATGCACTGGCCGGGCCAGGTAGTCACAGATAGAGCCCCGCACTACACCAGTCCCCTAACAAGGTGACAGAAGCCAAACATTAAAACCCTAGTCACCCCCTCAGTGCTTGGTGGACACACCAGGGGGTGGAACCAGGCGGTTGGAAGACGAACACCGAGGAGTCTTAGACAGCCTGGGGCGGGAAAAAGTTCAGATCAGTTTGAGTGTTGAGCAGAAGTGGTCAGGCCTGTGTGTGACAGGCCTGATGTAAACTGAACCGGTGCCAGGGTAGGAGCCCTGGTACTGCTGGCTAGGAGGCAGACTGAGGCCTCTCTCTGCAGGAGCCGGGAAGACGGCTCAGTGGAACCGAGGTGGACCGGGACAGGGTAGTGGCCCGCCGGTACCGACCCGGGGAACCGACTCTGAAACCAGAGCACAAAGTGGGGGTACTCAGACCCTGAAGCTAAGTCCAGAAGCTACTGGCGGCTAGCTAATTAACTGATTGCGGCCAGGGCTATAGGTCCTGTCCCAGCCAAAGTCCTGACTGAAGGCAACAGCCCAACGAGGGGGATAGAAAGCCACCGCCACGGCAGAGAGATCCCAAGGGCCAGCGTCTGCGGGCAAAGGGCTCTTCAGGCAACCACAAGCCGGGAAGCGGACTCCTGAAGTTGCAAGCGCAGGTAGTCCACTATCACAAACAGGTGCAGGAGAAAAGCAGAGACCACCAACCGGGTGGGGGACCAGATTGCAGCCGGCTGCGGGCACCAACCACCATCATCTTGGTTTACCAGAGACTCGTGTGTTTACCAATAGTGAGTACATCAGTGCCCTCCGGCCGCCCATCTCCCTGCACTGCCAAACACCCCCAACGGGTCCCGGGGACACCATCCCTGCCCACGGAGGGGTTAACATCTTGCTGCGTAACATCTCCCCCGGGTGACCCATAACTGCAGCGGTGGTGTCCACCTTCACCACATCCCAGGGGTGGCATCACAAACTCAAACACGGCTCCGGCCGTACACCTACGTCCCCAAACCACAAACCCCTTTTGATCGACATGACCGCAGGACCCCCGGGTCCGGAGACCCTCGAGCCACCCACTGAAGGTCCGGATCCGAGCGGCTCTGCTGCTGCAGAGCACGGGGCGGCACAACTGTACTTGCGTAAACTCGTGGATTTATCTGGAAAATCTAGAAAAATCTAGGGTTTTACGCGTCAAAATCCGCGGTTACTTTCTCCCGCGGGCACATGGCCTTATAGTCAATGGCCCCATCGGTGCATATGTCTGAATCCCGTTTTGTGTGCGTGAGGGGTGTCCAGACTTAAGCCCCGACGGGGGCCACTGAATGTGGCGAAGAATGCAGTGTGAAACCACCCTAAAGCTTGGGTATACATTCACTTTGGCGTCCCCCTGACTCTCTGGTGCCTGAATCTTTGCTCCATAAGTCTCTACTCTGAGTCTGCTGAGACCATGTTCTCTGAGCCTCTTCTGAGTCTGCTCCCTGAGTCTCTGCTCTGGGTCTCTGTGTCTGCTCCCCGGGTCTCTGCTGAGTCTGCTCCCTGAGTCTCTGTTCTCTGAGTCTGCTCCCTGAGTTTCCGCTCCATGAGTGTCTGCCGAGTCTCTGCTCCCTGAGTGTCTGATCCCCGAGTCTCTGCTCCCTGAGTGTCTGCTGAGTCTGCTCCCTCCCTGAGTCTCTGCTCTGGGTCTCTGGGTCTGCTGCTCCCCGAGTCTCTGCTCTGGGTCTCTGTGTCTGCTCCCCGAGTCTCTGCTCTGGGTCTCTGTGTCTGCTCCCCGAGTCTCTGCTCTGGGTCTCTGTGTCTGCTGCTCCCCGAGTCTCTGCTCGTCCATTATTTATAGCCCTCAGAGCACATCACCGCGCGCTCTTTGTTCCGGACACTTCATAGACAGCAGCCCTCCCGTTCCGTGCTCCAGGCTGCTACCAGAAGCGCCACAACTGCTGATTGGCTACAGCCGGCTACAAGCCACACCCCAAGAGCTGATTATTGGAGGACGTGGTATATGCCCCGCCTTTCTTAGGCTGAAGCTGAAATAAGCAGAAGTGGATGTTGCTGTCAAGGAGACGGGATCTGACTGTTACCAGGGGGTGGGGCGAGGATGTGGTGACGTCACTCTGCGGCTGCTCGTCTCTGCGAGATGCTGGGAATCCAGACAACAGAAGATCAGCAGGACAGGTGCAGCCGCTTGCTCTCGGCCGGTGTCGCTTGCTCTCGGCCGGTGTCGCTTGTTCTCGGCCGGTGTCGCTTACTCTCGGCCGGTGTCGCTTGCTCTCGGCCGGTGTCGCTTACTCTCGGCCGGTGTCGCTTGCTCTCGGCCGGTGTCGCTTGCTCTCGGCCGGTGTCGCTTACTCTCGGCCGGTGTCGCTTGTTCTCGGCCGGTGTCGCTTACTCTCGGCCGGTGTCGCTTGCTCTCGGCCGGTGTCGCTTGCTCTCGGCCGGTGTCGCTTGTTCTCGGCCGGTGTCGCTTACTCTCGGCCGGTGTCGCTTGCTCTCGGCCGGTGTCGCTTACTCTCGGCCGGTGTCGCTTGCTCTCGGCCGGTGTCGCTTGCTCTCGGCCGGTGTCGCTTACTCTCGGCCGGTGTCGCTTGTTCTCAACCGGTGTCGCTTACTCTCGGCCGGTGTCGCTTGCTCTCGGCCGGTGTCGCTTACTCTCGGCCGGTGTCGCTTGCTCTCGGCCGGTGTCGCTTGTTCTCGGCCGGTGTCGCTTGTTCTCGGCCGGTGTCTCTTGTTCTCGGCCGGTGTCGCTTGTTCTCGGCCGGTGTCTCTTGTTCTCGGCCGGTGTCTCTTGTTCTCGGCCGGTGTCGCTTGCTCTCGGCCGGTGTCTCTTGTTCTCGGCCGGTGTCGCTTGTTCTCGGCCGGTGTCGCTTGCTCTCGGCCGGTGTCGCTTGTTCTCGGCCGGTGTCTCTTGCTCTCGGCCGGTGTCGCTTGTTCTCGGCCGGTGTCGCTTGTTCTCGGCCGGTGTCGCTTGTTCTCGGCCGGTGTCGCTTGTTCTCGGCCGGTGTCTCTTGCTCTCGGCCGGTGTCGCTTGTTCTCGGCCGGTGTCGCTTGTTCTCGGCCGGTGTCTCTTGCTCTCGGCCGGTGTCGCTTGTTCTCGGCCGGTGTCTCTTGCTCTCGGCCGGTGTCGCTTGTTCTCGGCCGGTGTCGCTTGTTCTCGGCCGGTGTCTCTTGCTCTCGGCCGGTGTCGCTTGTTCTCTGCCGGTGTCTCTTGCTCTCGGCCGGTGTCGCTTGTTCTCGGCCGGTGTCGCTTGCTCTCGGCCGGTGTCGCTTGTTCTCGGCCGGTGTCGCTTGTTCTCGGCCGGTGTCTCTTGCTCTCGGCCGGTGTCTCTTGCTCTCGGCCGGTGTCGCTTGTTCTCTGCCGGTGTCTCTTGCTCTCGGCCGGTGTCTCTTGCTCTCGGCCGGTGTCTCTTGCTCTCGGCCGGTGTCGCTTGTTCTCTGCCGGTGTCTCTTGCTCTCGGCCGGTGTCGCTTGTTCTCTGCCGGTGTCTCTTGCTCTCGGCCGGTGTCTCTTGTTCTCGGCCAGTGTCTCTTGCTCTCGGCCGGTGTCGCTTGCTCTCGGCCGGTGTCTCTTGCTCTCGGCCGGTGTCGCTTGCTCCCGGCCGGTGTCGCTTGTTCTCGGCCGGTGTCGCTTGTTCTCGGCCGGTGTCTCTTGCTCTCGGCCGGTGTCTCTTGCTCTCGGCCGGTGTCGCTTGTTCTCTGCCGGTGTCTCTTGCTCTCGACCGGTGTCTCTTGCTCTCGGCCGGTGTCTCTTGTTCTCGGCCGGTGTCTCTTGCTCTCGGCCGGTGTCGCTTGCTCTCGGCCGGTGCCGCCTTATCAGTGCATGTAATGGAGGCTTTTATTTTCTCTGTGTCAGGCTGTAACCGTCCATAGACGGAGGAGCTGCATTACAGTGCGCCGTGTAGTCCTTTCTCCCATCAGTGCATGTGTCTGAGGAGCAGTAGGTCACTTATTGATAAGTTCCTGTGCCCATTATCTGCAGGGTGCGGGGTTTCTGCAGTCAGTGTTGTCTTAGTGACTGTAGCATTGTGGTGCTGGAGAGAGGATGACCTGACAATCCCCAAGTCCAGGCTTGTGCTCCCCTTTGAGCTGCACAGCCAGGGCAGGAAAGGGTTAATAATACACTGTGATGAGGGGGTGCCTGTCTGCTTTGCCTGCTTTAACCCCCTGATGTCCAGTGTACTCTCTACCTCCCTATGGATGACATCTGTGCATTGGCTTCTGTGCGTCGCTGACTCATCTGCTTTATTTTTATACAGGTAACGCGGCGTCATCCCTAACAGTTCTGTCCGAGGAGAAATGCTGTAGGAGGCTCCATGGTCCTCACTCTCCTGATCTCAGCTTATAAACTCTGCAGATACATCACCATGTGTAACAACGAGCGCCTCGTCGTGCCGGGGTATATGAACAGCATTTGCTGGTGGCAGACTTCAGGGGGCCCTGGCAAGGCTGAGCAGGGGTCCCCGGGACTCAGCACTGATGTGCAGGTGGCTTTGGATAGAGTCCTGCCGGATCTCCATGTTGCCATCTCGAAGCTGAAGCAAGCCATGTGTGAGGAGAGCGTGTGCGACACCATCTCTGAGATATTTCAAATGGTGGAAGAGGCCTGGGTAATGCCAGCAGTGGGGCGCGAGGTTGCCCAAGGGTTGTGTGAAACAATCAGACTTGAAGGAGCGTTGGACTTGCTCCTCAGCTTCCTTCAGTCCACGGAGAAGGAGGTGCAGTACAAAGCATGTCACCTGCTGGAGCAGGTTCTGGTGCTGGAGAACAGGTAAGATGGGGCTGCGCTGAACACATGGACCTCTGTATAACCCAGCTGGGAGGCTATGGCTAAGTTCACACTTCCGTTGTTTTATATCCGTTAGGTCCGTCGTTGCGATTACGGCGGAATCTAGCACCATAGACATCCATTATAGCTCTTGACGGATTGCGACGGACACCTGCGGAGTGCATTTTTTTGCCGCTCCAAAAACGTTACATTCAGCGTTGCTCCCGCCTGACGGTCAGTCAGTAAATGACTGATCCGTCACACGACAGATGCAACACAAGGCCATCAGTCACAATCCGTTGCTAATAGAAGCCTATGGGGAAAAAACAGATTCCTGCAAAATATTTTGCAGGATACCATAATTTCTCAAGGCGACGGATTGTGACTGATGCAAAACAACGGAAGTGTGAACTTAGCCTAATGGGGCCATCTTAGGAACATTGACAGCTGAGGACTGTCCAGTAGTGATAAGCGCGCACTGCCATTCTCAGGTGCTTGATGCTGGTAACGACACTCAGACGGGCTCAACTCGTGTACCAAGTATAATGGAAGTCAATGGGAAGATCTTACTGAATAATACTCAAGTTCCCCATTCATTTCCATAACACTTAGTATACGAGTCGAGCCCGCCTCAACAAACAACTGCTCATTACGAGTACCAAGCACCTGAGCCTAGCAGTGCTTGCTCATCACTATTGTCCAGTGTTTACATGGCAGCCTGCGTAGATTTTTTTTTCTTTTTAAAATAACACATGGAGGGGTGTCGTCACCTTACACACCATCGTGCACCCAGCATAGGCCGCATCGGAGGTCTGCACCCGCTCCGGAAGGGATGCCACCTATGTCCGCATGTCACTGGCTGCAATAGTCAGGTGACTAGTAGTACAGCACATCAGCGGGAGTTTCTCGAATAACCCTCTCTTCTAATCACCTGACCATCAGTGGTGCTGGGACATCCCGATGGCAAAGTCATCATGTATGGAGCTGGTATAGTCCTCTGGAGCCGCCTATGCTGGATCTATAGGGATGACGGAAGGTGAATGTGCCTCTGTGTGTTATCTGGAAAAGTTATAGGACTACGAAAAATGTTTTCACTATCAGAGAACCCCTTTGCATGCTTTTCTCCTCTCAGCTATTATCCGTAAGTGCAGAGACAACATTTGTATAATATTTATATTAGTTTGAGCATTTAAGTACTTTTGCATTAAAAACACGTGTCCAGTAGAAGGAACACACGTCATGTAAATCTGCAAGCGATATTTCACGCCTTATACAGGGAGGTAAATACAAATCATAAGACCTCACATCAGAAACCTGAATTGAACCCTTTCCCCATTCCTAAATAAAAATTCAGTAGAGTAGGTAAGGTCATGGCACAAAGGCATCATACACCTAACGTTTAAAGCCAGGGTGACGGCATGTCCTGTGGTGTGTACAAACGAATTGTGCCTCTACTTATGCCCCTTAGTGACCATACCCCTTTTATGGCTCAAATAGAGTATGATGCCCCCTAAAATGCCCCCCCCCCCCCTCACACACAGTATGGTGATGGTGTATTTATGTGTTTCGCTATGTATTGTCATCCATCTGTTACTAGTAGAGCACATGCTCTGCGAACAAAATGACAATTGGTATATATAAGATATTATCCAGCACACATAAGAAACAAACACTAATACACAGACAGCGCAGAGATACCATCAGCCGTAATGTCCGTCCTCAGGATCAGCGGTGAGGATGTGATTATAGCCAGAGAGCTCTTCTGACTCTTCAGTAAGTGGCTCAGAGAGAAAACAAGATAAAGAATTATTCACTATTTTATGTCAATTATTCTGACTTAAAAGAGTTCTTAGACTAGTTATACCGGGGTGGAGTGGGTTATTTAATTTAGTACATCCTACCTCCTATTCAGAATCTGTTATCAGCAAGCAGCCAGTTCAGTGGAGCGACGGTGAACGGCGCGTCCTAAGGGATCTCGGAAATATTCACAGCCATTATCACTGCTAGATTTCATATCTCCTTTTACCTTAGCATCTGCATAATTACCTGTGAACGATATTCGCAGATCTTTTTGTAGGTTACACTAAGTTACACTGCAATAGGGAGAAGACTGTGCCCCTTGTAAAGGAACACTGATGCCCTTTATACAGCTAAAGGTCATTAGATGGGCTGATAATTTATTAATAATAATAATAATTGGGAATGAGCATTTATACTAATATACAAATTCGTTCTTGACTGTCAGCCCTAAACAGGCTGGCAAACACCCAACAAAAGAGCTTAAAATTGATTGTTCTCCGCAGCACATTGTCCTGTGTAAACAGGAGGTGTACTGTCATTAAAGGGTTTTTGTCAGCACAGAATGACTGTTCAAACCTAATACAGGCGCTCGGTGCATTATGGCGGAGCCAAGCATTTAAATACATCTTCCCACCTGCTTGTTTTCCATCTACCTCCATCCTCCCTACTTCTTTGATTGACAGCTCTGGCTTCATAGAGCCAGAGAAGGGAGGAGATAGATGGAAAACAAGTAGTTGGGAAGGTGAATTTAGATGATTGACCCAGCCAGGGTGCACCGAGCGCCTGTACTTGATTTCTACAGGCTCTGCTCTGACAGAATTCCTTTAAAATTTTGTTCTAGGAGTACAGAACAGTCGTATCGACCATCGACGTTGAGTATTTGGTGAGTTTATTACTTCAGTATTTGTAGCCAAAACCAGGCATGGGTAAGAAATACAGCAGTGGTGACGTGTTTCTATTATACTTTTCGGCTATGTGCACACGTCTCTGCGTTCTATTCCACAGCGTTTAAGTCACTGCATGTGCGTTTCAAAACGCAGCCGAAAAGCTGCGTTTTGAAAGCATTGTTCATGCAGAATTCATGCGTTCTGGTGCTTGCTTTGCCGTAGACAGAGTGGGAAAAGCATCCGGAACGCACAAAAGAAGTGACATGCTGCTTTTTAGAACGCAGCGTTTGGCAAAATATTTCAGCAGCGTAAAAGCATGAAAAATAGCACATGTGCGCACACAGCCTTCCTCTGATTGTTCCACTCCTCGTTTTGGTTACAAATACTGAGGTAAAAATCTCACCAAATAGTCAGCATGTGCACGTGGCCTCAAACATAAAACCACACATGTAGCCCTGTGGTCTGTATTTCTCATTACACTGTCATCTCTTTACAATCTGTTGGTCAATAAACAGAACTTATTAATCAGTGACATCATTGTTCGACTCTAATTCCATTTGCTGCTGCTGTGACATCACTGACTGGCTCTGATTTCATTTACTGGTGCTGTGATATCATTGTCTGGCTCTCATTTCAATTGCTGGTGCTGTGATATCACTGTCCGGCTCTGATTTCATTTACTGGTGCTGTAACATCATTGTCTGGCTCTGATTTCATTTACTGGTGCTGTAACATCACTGTCCGGCTCTGATTTCATTTACTGCTGTTGTGACATCACTGTCAGGCTCTGATTCTATTTGCTGGTGCTGTGATATCACTGTCAGGCTCTGATTTCATTTGTTGGTGCTGTGACATCACTGTCCGGCTCTGATTTCATTTGCTGGTGCTGTGACATCACTGTCCGGCTCTGATTTCATTTGCTGGTGCTGTGACATCACTGTCCGGCTCTGATTTCATTTGCTGGTGCTGTGACATCACTGTCGAGCTCTGATTTCATTTGTTGGTGCTGTGACATCACTGTCCGGCTCTGATTTCATTTGTTAGTGCTGTGACATCATCACTGTCCGGCTCTGATTTAATTTGCTGGTGCTATGACATCACTGTCCGGCTCTGATTTCATTTGCTGGTGCTGTGACATCACTGTCCGGCTCTGATTTCATTTGCTGGTGCTGTGACATCACTGTCCGGCTCTGATTTCATTTGTTGGTGCTGTGACATCACTGTCCGGCTCTGATTTCATTTGTTGGTGCTGTGACATCACTGTCCGGCTCTGATTTCATTTGTTGGTGCTGTGACATCATTGCCCGGCTCTGATTTCATTTGCTGGTGCTGTGACATCACTGTCCGGCTCTGATTTCATTTGCTGGTGCTGTGACATCACTGTTCGGCTCTGATTTCATTTGCTGGTGCTGTGACATCACTGTCCGGCTCTGATTTCATTTGTTGGTACTGTGACATCATTGCCCGGCTCTGATTTCATTTGCTGGTGCTGTGACATCACTGTCAGGCACTGTTTTTATTTGTTAGAATCAAGAGAGAGTAATTTGTGCAAAAAATAAACAATTTTATTAGAAATTCATAAACAGACAAAAAAGATCTAAAAACAACCACAGGAGAGTGGAAGGGGGAGACTAATGGCCCAATGATAGGAAAAAAAGGTTTCCAAATAATGTATAAAATACCACATTACTTTGCATTATATTGTATCAAATAAATACAGCAAACAACAAGACCCAAAAACCCTCCAAAACAGGGCAATACCAATATAATAAGTATAGGGGAAAAAAAAATCCCATATTACAGATGTTGTGCTGGAGACAAGTTATGGAGACATATATGTTGTATATCAAGCAAGGAAACCATATTTACCTAAGGTGCAAGTACAGAATAGTGCTGTTAGGAAAAACTCCTAGGCCATCAAGTACCCCCAAACAGGATCAGAGCACCACCAACGCGCGTTTCGCTACGGGTTGCACGCTTCTTCAGGGAGGAAGATCTTAGGAGTTTTTCCTAACAGCACTTTTCTGCACTTGCACCTTGGGTAAATATGGTTTCCTTCCTTGTTATACGGCATATATGTCTCCATAACTTGTCCGGCTCTGATTTCATTTTCTGGTGCTGTAACATTACTGTCTGGCTCTCATTTGATTTGCTGGTGCTGTGACATCATTGTCTGGCTCTGATTTCATTTGCTGGTGCTGTGACATCACTGTCAGGCACTGTTTTTATTTTCTGGTGCTGTGACATGACTGTTTGGCTCTGATTTTATTTGCTGGGGCTGTGACATCACTGTTCAGAACTGACATAATTTTCTGGTGCTGTGACATCACTGTCCGTTAATGGATGCATTCTCATTAGACTTCAATGTTAAAAAAACGGATCCTGCAGAAATCAGTTATTTAACAATGGATTAAAAAGTTGTGTTTGCAGAACTTTTTTGCCAACGGATGTCTTCAGCATCCATCCATAACGGATGATTAGTGACATGAACTCAACCTTAGTTTGCTAGTGGGATGTCACTAACCTAAGGTCAATCAAACATTCCCATCCTGCCCTTGGCAGTCTACGTTTTAGACAAGTTTACTCAATATTGTAATGACTAGACTGCAAACCTGACCACTAAGGCCTTGTTGTTTTGCCACAAAACTGCATGCAAATCCTCATGCCAGCAAAGTTAATGAGAATCCTGAAGTTTTGTGCACTTGTTGCTTTTTTTTCCCTTGCAGATTTGGTGCAGAAATAAATGCACCCCAGAATGAAAGGAAAAACAGCACCAAAAACATGTTAAAATGCACATTTTTTTCTACCAAGAGATGCAGATTTGTTGCACAAATTTCTGCAACCAAATACTTAGGGGTACTTTGCACGCTGCGACATCGCTAGCCGATGCTAGCGATGCCGAGCACGATAGTCGCCGCCCCCATCGCACATGCGATATCATGGTGATAGCTGCCGTAGTGAACCTTATCGCTACGGCAGCTTTACACGCACTTACCTACCCTGTGACGTCACTCTGGCCGGCGAACCACCTCCTTACTAAGGGGGCGGGTCGTGCGGCGTCATAGAGACGTCACACGGCAGGCGGCCAATAGAAGCGGAGGGACGGAGATGAGCGGGACGTAAACATCCCGCCCACCTCCTTCCTTCCACATTGCAGCCGGGACGCAGGTGGGAGATGTTCCTCGCTCCTGCGGCTTCACACACAGCGATGTGTGCTGGCTCAGGAACGAGGAACAACATCGTAACATCGGTCTTTCCGAAATTATGGAAATGACCGACGCTACACAGATCGTCGATTTACGCCGCTTTTGTGATCATAAATCGGCGCATCTAGGCTTTACACGTTGCAACATCGTTACTGGCGTCATGTGGCGGATGTGCGTCACTTTCGATTTGACCCCGACGATATCGCAGTAGCGATGTCGCAACGTGCAAAGTACCCCATGTGCGCACCTAGCCTAAAATGAAAGAAACTGCAAAAATATATAGAAACCAAATATACAGACATCACAAATACATTCTGTCAAGCAAGCTCCATTATACAAAGCTATGCTCACAATTGTTTATAAAGGGTATGTAAACATAAGTGAGGGCCAGCAAATACTGTGGTATCATGGTGCAACCTTCTGTATTGATTTATTATTCTATGCCAGGATGCAGCATGTTCAAAGGTACTGCACAATGTGTACTGAGCTCTCCGACAGACAGTCTCACTTCCTTTCCCGTCACCACCAGTATATACTCTAAGCACTAATCATTAAGGTATCTCTCATTAATCACGCCAATTTTAGAAGTGATAGAATTACTTTATTGCAATGCACTCAGAACTCTGTGTGCCGGGATCCTGAGCAGATCGGTGCAGAAAGCTTCTGGACTTTTTTTTTTTTTATTTATACTTAACCCCAGTGTGTGAATGAAGGTGTATGAGCACTTTAGAAACCAACTTTAGTTCTATAATGCTTATAGAATGTAAAAAGAAAAAACCTAATAATAATATTAGTAATATTTTGGCAAAAGATTTCTTGCTAAGGGTGATTGTAAGGTGCATTTACACTGCTCGTTTATCAGCAATGAGCATTAGAGATGAGCGGTTTTGGACCCATTCTTGACCCCAAAACTCAACCTCCCAATAAGTCAATGGGGACCCAAACGTCTGTGCTGTAAAATGGTTGTTGTTAGTGATGAGTGTACTCATGGAAGTTTGGGTTTGCCTGGTTTAGCCACACTTTAGTTAAAAGTTCAGACTTGACCCCTGACCCTGAACCTCATATAAGTCAATGGGGACCCAAACTTCTGTGCTGTAAAATGGCGGTGGTAATTCTTTCTCTCCCTCTTTCTCTTTTTCTCTCTTTTGCTCTCTCTTTCTCTTCCTCTTTCTTTCTCTCTCCCTCTTTCTTTCTTTCTCTCTTTTTCCCTCTCTTTCTCCACTACTAATGTGACCCACTTTCTTTTATCCTAACTACGGTAACACTTTCATAATATACTTCTATCAATGCTCCTGTAAGCTTATCTCTTAAGAAGCTTGTAAATACCTATATTGTTTTTGCAGATTTGATCCTTCCGGCTGCAGATCGGAATTGGACCAACTGAGCTGGGCACGTCACTGGTGAGGGCTAAGAGGAGACTGAAGAGTGATCTGGGCATGTGTACCGAGACAGCTATCACTCACAGAGAGGCAGCCCCATCCTTACCAATGATGTGCCCTGCTCAGTTGGTCCAATTCCAGTCTGCAGCCGGTCAAAGCTACAACAACAATAAATGTATTTACGAGCTTCTAAGGCTAGTTTCACACATCCTTCTTTTCGCCAGTTTGGCGGATCCGGCTCAGTCCAGTACAGTGTATACAGTACAGTGGCAGCGTGACAAGCTCCGGTCACATGCTGTCATGTGACCGGAGCATGTGACGTAGAAGTTACAGCGCTGCTAATGTACTGTATCATACTGGCGAAAAAGTGATGAAAGAGTCGGCTCAGCACAAATCCAATAAAATATAAAAAAAATTACTTTATTGATATTTCCTTAAAATAGTCATTCCTGGAAATACATCACACAAAGGTATAATCTGCATACAGGTGAAACTTTACGCGTTTCGGACCTATATCATAAAAACAAAAGGGTCCTTGGTCATAAGTGAATGTATCATACTGTACTGGAGTGCGCCGGATCCGCCAAACCGGCGAAAAGAAGGATGTGTGACACTAGCCTAAGAGATAAGCTTATAGGAGCAGGATATATACCGTAACATAATTTATTAAGAAGCTATTAGTTAGGAAGAGTTAGGATAAAAGAAAGGGGATCGCATTAGTAGTGGAAAACTTCTTTAAGGATCCAGCATATCCAATATTGGACTGCCAATCCTTACGTTCTCCCAAAAAAATGCTCCTGTGTATGGGAGAGTCTGGTGAGATAGCTGCCGGCTGAATGATCAACCGAACCATCATTCAGCTGACATCCCTCTTAGCCTAAGGTATATGAGGGCTTAAGTTCATCCATCCTGATTTTGACAGCTGTATATGGTCCATTTTTTTACATCAATAATATATACAAGTCCAAATACAGTTTCTTATGTAAATAACTGCACTGGATCTGTTATAAACAGATGCCATACAGATAGTGCCTGTTTGGCATCCATTGATTTGCACACCTATTGAAATAGACGAGTCTCATCTGAAAATGGATCAGACTAACTCATGCTGCAGTTTCTTTCAAACAGACCATTGATATTTGTAGAAATTTTTTTAATTCTTAAATCCACCCCCTTTTCTCATCTCCAAGTCCTCCTTTTGAGTTGTCAGTGTCTTGCCCCCTTTACCAATGTCGACTTTGACAACGCCCAAGTATATAGAGAGGACAGTACTGCAGGAGGTCCTAGTGATGCAGAGTGGTGGGGGAAAGTAGGTGGCACTAAGAGTGTCAGAGCAGGCCACACTGCAGGAGTGCCCCCCACAGTGACATGCCACACTTGTTGTTTTGGCCTGTCTGGCATCATGGGTCCTACTGTGATCGCAGGATGCTGCGGCTATAGGTGCGCCCCTGTATGTTATTTATTAAAATCCTGCAGTTATGTCTTACTTCCCGCACACTAACACTTTCAGCACACACGGCGAGTAATACGGAGCAAGTGGAATGCGATAAAAAAATTGCATTCCTCTCGGAACTCTATGGGCCCGCTCCCATGAGCGATTATTTTCTCAGCCCTAATCGGACCGAGAAAACAGTCTCAGCATGCTGTAGGTGGAATGTGATCCTGTTTCACTCGCACCCATTCAAGTCTATGGGGAAAGAGAAACATCACATTGCACTCGCGTTACACCAGTGTAACGCAAGTGCAGTGCGAAAATTGCATGAGCCAGCACTGGAGGAGATAGGGAGATAAATTCTTCCCTCTCATCCACAGCGCCTGCCCTCCCCTCCTCAGCACCGACTCTCCGCTCCGCAGCGCTGGCCCTCCCCTCCACAGCTGTCGTCTGATCGCACGATCGGCCCACAGTCACTTGACACTTGCATGACACTCGGCTCCCGCTGTGCTGCCAGCGTGAGCCGAGTGTCGTGCGACACTCGCACTAATCCCAGAGTGGCCTCAAACTTACAGTCCACTTAGGATTTTAATGTCCCTTTTATAGCACATGAACATGAAGTCCTTTTATACAATGTGTTTTGTGTTATTCTCTTTGCAGAGATCGCATTGCACGTGTTGGATTGGGCGTTATCTTAAACATTTCAAAGGAAAGAGATGACCCAAGACTCGCCCGACACCTCTCTGGCGTCCTTGAGCACATGTTCAAACACTCCGAGGAAACCTGCAAAGAGCTGATATGTGATGGGGGTCTGGACTCAATCCTGTTTTGGTGTCGCTGGACCGATCCACTAGTGCTGAGACATTGTGCTATGGCTTTGGCCAACTGTGCTATGTATGGTGGACCTTCTAATCAGAGGCTGATGACTGAGAGAAAGACGGCTGAGTGGTTGTTCCCTTTAGTTTTCTCAAAAGAAGATGAACAGATTCGTTTTCATGCTTGTCTGGCAATCACCGTATTAGCAACGAACAAAGAAATTGAGAAGGAGGTAGAAAGGTCTGGCACACTGGCATTGGTTGAACCCTTTATCTCTTCCTTGGACCCTGAGGAATATGCCCGTTGTATTCTGAACAATAGTGATAACACACAAGGAAGGACAGCTGGCGACCTTCAGCGGCTGGTGCCACTGCTGGACAGCACACGGCTGGAAGCTCAGTGCATTGCTGCCTTCTACTTGTGTGTTGAAGCTGCTATCAAGTCCCAGCACAAGAATACAAAGGTGAATTCAGTTATGTTTACCCTGTCCATTGATCCATTCTACAAAGGGTAAAATAAAAGTAATGTAGCTAAAGCCCCCAAACACAATAGAGCAACGTTGTCCGAACCCATCCACGATATAGATGTGTTTGGCTTAAGGCCATGTCTCACTAAGCGACATCGCTAGCGACATCGCTGCTGAGTCACGGTTTTTGTGACACAACAGCGATCTTGCTAGCGATGTCGCTGTGTGTGACATCCAGCAACAACCTGGCCCCTGCTGTGAGGTCATTGCTGAATGTCCTGGACCATTGTTTGGTCGTTGCTCTCCCGCTGTGAAGCACACAATCGCTGTCTTTGACAGCGAGAGAGCAACAACTGAATGTGCAGGGAGCAGGGAGCCGGCTTCTGCGGACACTGGTAACCAAGGTACACATCGGATAACCAAGCAAAGCGCTTTGCTTAGTTACCCAATATTTACCTTGGTTACCAGCGTCCGCAGCTTCTAGAAGCCGGCTCCCTGCTCCCTATACACGTAGCCAAGGTACACATCGGGTAACTATAAGCAAAGCGCTTTGCTTAGTAACCAGATGTGTACTATGGTTACCAAGCACAGCGCAGCGTCGTTACACAGGTCGCTGGTGCCTGGTGGCTGATCTCTGATCGCTGTGGAGATCTGCCTGATTGACAGCTCACCAGCGACCATGTAGCGAAGCTCCAGCGATCCCAGCCAGGTCAGATCACTGGTGGGATCGCTGGAGCCGTCGCTAAGTGTGACGGTACCTTTACAGTCTGATGTGTATTACTGATGATCGTCAGGTGAGATAAGGATCTGGTATGTCTGGCTTTGGAAAGCCGATCCTTTTACTCTTTCAAAATTAAGTTGCCCTAAAGATGTTTTGCAGTGGCTCTTTCATAGAGTACAAAATCACGCTCACTACTGTGCACTCCTGTATATGGGAGAGTTGGGCAAGATAGCTGCTGGCTGAACCATCATTCGGATGACAGCTTTCTAAAGTGTATGGGGAATTTAAGTAAGACTTTTTTTAGGCCGCTTTCACTTTGCGTTTCCATCTACATTCACTGGTCCCGTCGGGGCATCCATCAGAACCCCCTTACCCCCTTGCAAAACACGTTTCGGACGCATGTGCCGACAGGGCCATTGACTATAATGGAGCAGACAGAGTCAATGTGTGCTCTGTCTTGCACCATTTTTGGGCATATATACGTTTTCTGCAGGCGGACAACCGAACGTAGTCTGCTATGTCTGGGAGTCCGCCTACAGAAAACGTATATGCCCGAAAATGGTGCAAGACAGAGCACACGCTGACTCCGTCTGCTCCATTATAGTCAATGGCTCCTTCGGCACATGCCTTCGAAACACGTTTTGCGAGGGGGGTTTGGACGGATTCCCCCAACGGGACCAGTGAACGTAGGTAGAAATGCAATGTGAAAGTGGCCTTACCTGTCTACAGAATAAGTGATAAAAATTCGATCACTGGGGGCCGCACTTTTGTCAACCCTGTTAATCACTACAATGGGGGTCCGAAGCCCTCCATCTTCACTGCATTAGGAGAACTGTGATTGGAGCCGTGGTTGTGAGTATAAGCTGATGCGCCCTTCAAAATCAAAGACATAGGTAACTAAATGCCATGCACTGCTGTTTTGATAAGCTCACTAATAGGGATGATCGAATACCACAAATATTCGGCTTCGCGAATATCCAACGAATAGGTCGGCGCTATGCGAAAATTCAATGCGCAATGTAAAGGCCGCTTTACACGCAACGACATCGCTAACGAGATGTCGTTGGGGTCACGGAATTCGTGATACACATCCGGCCTCGTTAGTGACGTCGTTGCGCGTGAAACGCAGGAACGATCGTTAACGATCAAAATTACTCACCTAATCGTTGATCGTTGACACGTCGTTCTAATCACAAATATCGTTGCTGTTGCAGGACGCAGGTTGTTCGTCGTTCCTGCGGCAGCACACATCGCTATGTGTGATACCGCAGGAACGAGGAACCACATCGTACCTGCGGCCGCCAGCAATGAGGAAGGAAGGCGGTGGGCGGGATGTTACGGCTGCTCCTCTCCCCACCTCCGCTTCTTTTGGGCGGCCGCTTAATGACACCACTGTGACGCCGAACGAACCTACCCCTTAGAAAGGAGGCGGTTCGCCGGCCACAGCGACGTCGCTAGGCAGGTAAGTATGTGTGACGGGGACTAACAATGTTGTGCGCCACGGGCAGCGATTTGCCTGTGACGCACAACTGACGGGGGCGGGTGCTTTCACCAGCGACATCGCTAGCAATGTCGCTGTGTGTAAAGTGGCCTTTAATCTATGGGAAGGCCGAATAGTTGTTATTCGGGTTTCCCATAGACTTACATTGCGCATCAAATATTCGTAAATAGTCGAATAGCGGCGATCTATTCGGCGAATATTCGCAAAGCCGAATATTTTGTGGTATTCGATCATCCCTACTCACTAACAATCAATGAACCGTCAGGATCCATGTTTGGGAACTCCTGTATTCAAACGCATGTACGCAGAGAAGGAACGTTGGCTTATCAGCAATCAGATATTTATCAACTATAATGTGGATAGGGCGCATTATGGGAAAACCCCCTTAAAGGAAAACTCAATTCAGAGGAGAAACTTAACTCAGACTATATTCACATGCAGAGTTTTTGCAGCGTTTTCTTTTTACCTCATTTTTAATGCGAATTAAAAGCTGCATCAGTTTGAAATCTGCAGCTTATCAATTCTTTCAGCATTTTTCAGCATTTTTTTACCCGTACAAAGCAAAGAAAAAATGCTGCAAAAAACATGAGGTTTTTTTAAGTGTTTTTGTTCAATAGAATTAACTTTATTAAACATGTACCGTAGACAAAGGTCCAAAGCTGGCTTTACACGCTACGATATCGTTAATGATTTATCGTCGGTGTCCCATTGTTTGTGACGCACATCCGGCGTCATTAACGAGATCGCAGCGTGTGACACTTATGTGGACCTAAAACTATTGCAAAAGCGTCCAAAATCGTTTGCCGCGGAGAGGTAGTCCTAAAACAAAAAATCGCTCTCTTCTAATTAGCGTTGTTGTTCCTCGTTCCTGCGGCAGCACACATCGCTGTGTGTGACACCGCAGGAGCGAGGAACATCTCCTTAACTGCCTCCACCAGCTATGCGGAAGGAAGGAGGTGGGTGGGATGTTTACGTCCCGCTCATCTCCGCCCCTCCGCTTCTATTGGACGGCTGCCGTGTGACGTCGCTGTGACGCCGCACGACCCGCCCCCTTAGAAAGGAGGCGGAAAGCCGGCCAGAGCGACATCGCAGGACAGGTAAGTAGTGTGATGGGGGTAAGCGAGGTTGTGCGCGACGGGCAGCGATTTGCCCGTGTCGCACAACCGATGGGGGCGGGTACGATCGCTTGCGATCTCGCTAGCGAGATCGCAGCTTGTAAAGCCCACTTAAGGGGGGCTTTACACGTTGCGACATTGCTACCGATATATCGTCGGGGTCATGTCGTTAGTGACGCACATCCGGCGCCAGTAGCAACATCGCAATGTTTAAATCCTAGGTGCGACGATGAACGAGCACAGAAGCGTACAATATTGCTGATCTGTGTAGCGTCGTTCATTTCCATAATGTCGGTTCGACCGCAGGTACGATGTTGTTCGTCGTTCCTGCAGCTCCACACATCGCTGTGTGTAAACCCGCAGGAGCGACAAACATCTCCTTACCTGCGTCCTGCCGGCAATGCGGAAGGGAGAAGGTGGGCGGGATGTTATGTCCCGCTCATCTCCGCCCCTCCGCTTCTATTGGCCGGCCGATTAGTGACGTCGCGGTGACGTCGCTGTGACGCCGAATGCACCTTCCCCTTGAAGGAGGGTTTGTTCGGCGGTCACAGTGGCGTCGCCGACCAGGTATGTGCGTGTGAAGCTGCCATAGCGATAATGTTCGCTACGGCAGCAATCACCATGTATTGCATGTGCGACGGGGGCGGGTACTATCGTGCTGGACATCACTAGCAATTGCTAGCGATGTCACAACGTGGAAAGCCTGCCTTACACTCTAGCACCAGGAAGGTATAAGTTATGCTCAGCTGCTATAGTCCTGGTGCTCGGGAGAAAAAATAGCCAATAGAGAAAGTAGCCCCGACACACAGTACAAGAAAAATAGGAACAGTCCAGGTATGGTATGCTTGAACAGATTTTATTTTTCACCAATCAAACGGTACTGCCCGACGTTTCGGCTTGTGCAAGAGCCTTCAACAGGGACAGAAAAGTAACGTGGTTATCGGATATAGGAAAAAAATCTTATAGGTACATCAAGGCCTATAGATGGGAGTGAATGTTAAGAGTAGGCGTGAAGAATACTTGATGGGAAGATATCGTTGCTACATATGAAGTAGTCAAGGAGAGCGCCAGTAAAATGCTATCATGCAATGTGGACAGGGCTCACATAGGAGAAATGGGGTAGAGAATGAAAGCAATAGGACATTAGAGTATATGTAGTATAATAACTGATCAGGCGTAGTGTGGTAGATGAGACACCAAGGTGAGGTCAGTTACACTATTAGTAATGGGATAATGGTGAGAGCACCAAGGAAATACCTATCGCGGCATGGTGAAGGGTGAGTATGTGGAGGGAGCCTCATGCAGTGTAACACATCTCCTTCACGTAGAGTTGATCAGGTTGCTGACTGTGGTTTGTGCAGTGTTGCTCCACTTCTCTTCAATAGCTGTGCGAAGTTGCTGGATATTGGCAAGAACTTGAATATACTGTTGTATACACTGACCCGCATATGCTCAATGGGTGACACGTCCGTGAGTATGCTGCCATGCTAGAACTGGGATGTTTTCAGCTTCCAGGAATTGTGTACAGATCCTTGCAACATGAGGTCGTGTATTATCCTCGTTGAACATGAGGTGATGGTCGTGGATGAAGGGCACAACAATGGGCCTCAGGATCTCGTCACTGCATCTCTATGCATTCAAACTGGCATCAATAAAATGCACCTGTGTTCATGGTCGATAACATACGCCATACCATAACCCCACCGACATCATGTGCCACTCAATTCACAACATTGACATCAGCAACCGCTCACCCGCATTGCGCCATACACAGTCTCCATTCTGCCCTGTACAGTAAAAACCTGGATTCATCCATGAAAAGACCACCTCTCCAATGTGCCAGACGCCATTGAATGTGAGCATTTTCCCACTCATGTCAGTTACGATGAACTGCAGTTAGGTGGAGACTCTTGAGGATGATGAGCAGCAGATGAGCTTCCCTGAGACGGTTTTTCACAGCTTGTACAGATTCTTTGGTTTTGCAAACCTATTGTTGCAGTAACTGTCCGGGTGGCCGGTCTCTGATGATCTTGGAGGAGAAGATGCTGGATGTTGAGGTCCTGGGCTGGTGTGGTTACACATGGTCAGCAGTTGTGAGGCCGGTTGCATGTACTGCCAAATTTTTTCAAGTACCTTTGGAGACGGCTTATGGTAGAGAAATGAACATTCAGATCACGGGCAATAGCTCTGGTGGACATTCCTGCATTCAACATGCCAACTGCAGCTTCTTCAAAACTTGCAACATCTCTGGCATTGTACTGTGTGATAAAGCTGCACATTTTAGAGGGGTCTTTTATTGTGGCCAGCCTAAGGCACACCAGTGCAATAATCATGCTGTCATCAGCATCTTGATTTGCCACACCTGTGAGGTGGATGGATTATCTCGGCAGTGAAGTGCTGCTCACTAAGAGATTTACGCAAATTTGTGACCAATGAGAGAAAAATGACTTTTGTAAACATAAAAAAAGTCTGAGATCTTAAGAGTTCAGCTGAAAAAAGGGAACAAAAACAAAAGCGTTGAATTTACAATTTTGTTAGTTTATACACATATTAAATATTCATGCAGCAAATAAAGGATCGGCACTCCAAACTTCATAAACAATTATATTAAATATTCATGTGTTTTCATAGTGGACATGTGGCAAATTCCCCCATACACATTAGACTAAAGGCAGCCAAACCCGCCAATATCAGTGGGTCAGTTTAATATGTATGCGAACCTCCCAGCTCGTTAACTGTTAGGGGAAAGACGGATGCGACCTGTCGAATTTCAATGGCTGATCCTTTTGTTTGCTCTTATTCCAGCAAGGCATCCCTTAGTTTACTGGGTGCAGCAGTTGTGACAATCAGAATTTTTAGCTGTAGCATGTAGCAGAGCTCAGAAAGCTAACCCCTCCCACACCACAGCTTTCTGTATACATTGTCTATTGACAGTAAGCTGTGTACTAGAGAAGGGGGTGTTGTTGGACCAGGACTCACAAGGGACCTAGTCCAGGCAGTGATAATCTACTGGTGATAAAACACTTGTATTGAAACAGCAGCACACAGCCTAATAAGTGACACTTCACTGAAATCAGTCTCTCGGCTATTACCTCATGATGTCCTCAGATTACATAACAAAAACATGCTGGCAGATTCACTTTAAGCTATTGAAAGACACTTTTGCTAGTTGGTAATCTTCTGAGAGAACAAGGATCAGACATGTAGTAAATTAATTACCGTAACTTTTTGTTGACATCAGTCATCTGGAGAAGATTAGGGACATGAATGAACAGATGTTAATCCATTCATGAAAAAATTGGCAGGTTTGGATTACAGTCTCCTTGTGTATATGCCTGGGTATTCACATACAGTACAATCATTCAATCTGAAATGCACAGCAAGCTATTTTTTTCTATTGTGTTGAAGTTAACTACCACTTTGGATTAGGAAAGTTGTTCATAGATTCAAGGGAATTTGTCAGCCAGCGTTACCAGACATGTGGATCAGAAGAGCAGACTGTCAGTGATTACATGTCTCACACTGGCAACACCCCCATTCATTTAAACTAAGGGGTGCTTCACACACAGCGAGCTCGCTGCCGAGATCGCTGCTGAGTCACGCTTTTTGTGACGCAGCAGTGACCTCATTAGCGATCTCGCTGTGTGTGACACTGAGCAGCGATCTGGCCCCTGCTGCGAGATCGCTGCTTGTTACACACAGCCCTGGTTCGTTTTCTTCAAAGCCGCTCTCCCGCTGTGACACACAGATCGCTGTGTGTGACAGCGAGAGAGCGACAAATGAAGCGAGCAGGGAGCAGGAGCCGGCGTCTGACAGCTGAGGTAAGCTGTATCCAAGATAAACATCGGGTAACCAAGGTGGTTACCCGATATTTACCTTAGTTACCAGCCTCCGCAGCTCTCACGCTGCCTGTGCTGCCGGCTCCGGCTCTCTGCACATGTAGCTGCTGTACACATCGGGTTAATTAACCCGATGTGTACAGCAGCTAGGAGAGCAAGGAGCCAGCGCTCAGTGTGCGCGGCTCCCTGCTCTCTGCACACAGCGCTGGTAACTAATGTAAACATCGGGTAACCATACCCGATGTTTACCTTAGTTACCAGTGTCCGCAGCTTCCAGTCAGCGGCTCCGTGCAAGCGCAGCGTCGCTTGCACGTCGCTGCTGGCTGGGGGCTGTTCAGTGGTCGCTGGTGAGATCTGCCTGTTTGACAGCTCACCAGCGACCATGTAGCGATGCAGCAGCGATCCTGACCAGGTCAGATCGCTGGTCGGATCGCTGCTGCATCGCTAAGTGTGAAGGTACCCTAAGTTCCAGGGCAGATCATCAAGGAGATCTGTATCCAGACCACAGATCTTAACAGCTCATTTACATATTAAGAAAAATGTGGATGCCCTGGAATAAAACATTGGATCGCAGATATCAAGGTATAATTTTCTTTCAACTTTCTGTGGTCCACATGCCCATATAGCCGGTGTATGGTGATTTTCCTGAAAGAATCCCTTTAACTCCATTACAACCCATGATGTGCTATGTACATCACAAGTCATTTCCTTGCCTTTGGTGCGGGCCCATATGCTGAGCCCGCATCTTTATTTGCAGATGAAGGCTGTTAACCTGTTAAATGCCGCTGTCAATCTCTGACAGCGACATTTAATGCTTGCTGATAGGCAGTTCGTTGTTTTGATCCTTCATCGGTGTGCCTGCGACACGAATGCGGAACCTCAATGAGTGGTCATGACAGCCAGGGGACTGCTGAAGACCCCTGTGTCTGTCATCTCAGTATACCTATGAAAGCCAGCTTGTGGCCAGTGTTCATAGGAGACAGCGATTTTTTTTATATATACAGCAATGCTCTGGCATTGCTGTACATAGAACAAGTGATCAGAACAATGCAGGTTAAAGTCCACTAAAGGGACTATTAAATGCAGTACAAAGTAGATATATATATATATATATATATATATATATATATATATATACATACAGCATATGTTGAAATCATTCTCCTTTTTACCACATTTCAAATTAAGAAATAAAAAGCAGACATATTGGTATTGTTGCTCTCGTAAAAGGCCGAATTATAAAAATATAAAATAAATTAATTAGATCAGTAAACAGCATAACTAGAGAAAAAACAATATGCCAGAACTGCAGTTTTTTTTTACGGCTGCAACAACAGAAAAATGGTAATAACAGGGGATCAGAACAACGTATATTCCCTAAGATAATATCAATAAACCATCAACTCGGGGCGCAAAAAACAAGCCTCACATAGCCCCAGATCCCAAAAATTCAAAACTTTAGAAAGTCGTGACACAAGCAAGATTTTTTTTTCAAGTCTGAATTTTTTTTCACCACCTAAATAAAACAAAAATGATACGTGTGGTGTAATATAATCATACAGACCTGTAGAATCATACAGCCAGGTGATTTTTATGGTAAAATGAACGCTGTAAATAAAAAAACAATTGCAGAATTGCACTTTTTTTTGCTGTTTTGCCACACTTGGAATTTTTTCCTGCTTACCAGTTCATCATATGATAAAACGAATGTTGTGATTCAACAGTACACTTCATCCCACAAAAAAGCAAGACCTCACACTGCTATATCGGCGGAAAAGTAAAAAAGTTATGGCTCTTAGAATAATGGGAGGAAAAAAACTATAGCGCAAAAATAAATAAATAAATAGATAAATAAATTTAAAAAAAAATCGCCCAATCCTTAAGGGGTTAATTAAAGGACCTTACATGTATTCTCATTTTTTAGGTGTTCAGTGAAATTGGAGCAGCACAAAGCCTAAGACGGATCGTATGCTACTCTGTTGATTGTACGGTTTCCTCCCTGGCCAAAAAAGCTCTTCAGATGATTGGTGAAGAGGTCCCTTCTCGCATTGCACGGTCTGTACCTAACTGGAAACCATTGGAAGTACAACACTGGCTGCAGCAGATTGGCTTCAACAAATTTTCACAAACGTTTTTAGTAAGTTGTGGGAATATCACACATATACATGTACTTTATGCAGCAATGTTAACTAACATTGTACTTGTTCACAACAGGACCATCAGATAGATGGTGATCTGCTGCTGAGGTTAAGTGAGATAGATCTAAAAGAAGACTTGACTATGACCTCCAGTATCACTCGGAAGAGGTGAGTGTCTGGCCTACTGCATCACTTCTATCATGGGTTTTCTTTTGATGTAAATGAGGAGACCACGCCATAGAAAAGCAGTCATTTGTACAAGGTCCAGGTTCCATAACTCAGTCAATACTGTCGACTATCCAGAAAAAATACCAGTTTGCAAACTACTTAAAGTTGTTGTCTACTTTAGGAAACAAAGTACCGTTTTGATTTTTTTTTTTTACTAGAAGACACACCTGACCATAAAACGCACCTAGGCTAAAAAGAGGAAACTAGGGAAAAAAATTAGAGCAAAAAATGTGGTCATGATGCACTGTTATGGGAAGGATCAGCTGCTGACACTGTTATGGTGGTAATTAGTGATGAGCGAGTATGCTTGTTACTACTCGGTACTCGCACGAGTATCAATGTACTCGGGCTACTCGGCGGGGACCGAGTAATCTCGCGATACTCGTGCTGTACTCGTGGTCTTCATGTTGGCGCTCTTTTTACAGCCATCCCTTATGCAGGGATTGGCTGGCAGACAACTGCAATGCCACAGCCCTGTTGTGGAATTGCAGTGATTGGCCAGCCCGCACAGCGTGACCGTGCCTTTAGCCCGACACTTCCCCGCTCGGCTACGGCCCCTCCCGCACTCCACTCCGCGTGTATATATATATGCATGCTTACACACACACACGCAAGTTTTTTTTTTTTAATTTACAGTTTTATGGTTTCTACATGCTGCCGGGGGTCATTTCAGAATAATACTCGGGTCTCCCATAGGATAACATTGGGCTCGGTGCTCGGGCCGAGTACACGAGTATTTTGAGATGCTCGGCCCGAGCCTCGAGCTCCCGAGCATTTTAGTACTCGCTCATCACTAGTGGTAATGTCCCCCAATTCTGTATTAATGTCCCCCATTGTGGGCCCCTTCTTGATATATATGTCCCCATCCAGGTATATATTTTCCCTCATTCTGGTATATATGTCCCTCATCCTGGTATATATGTTCCCCATTCTGGTATATATGATCTCCATCCTTGTATATATGTTCCCCATCCTGGTATACATGTCCTCATCATTGTATACAGTGCCTTGTTAAAGTATTCGGCCCCCTGGAAATTGTCAACCTTTTCCCACATTTCAGGCTTCAAACATAAAGATAAAAATCTTAATGTTATGGTGACGAATCAACAACAAGTGGGACACAAATGTGAAGGTGCATGAAATGTATTGCTTATTTTAAACTTTTTTAAAAAATAAATAACTGAAAATTGGGGCGTGCAATATTATTCATTCCCTTTCCTTTCAGTGCAGCAAACTAACTCTAGAAGTTCATTGAGGATCTGTGAATGATCCAATGTTGTCCTAAATGACTGATGATAAATATAAGCCACCTGTGTGTAATCAAGTCTCCGTATAAATGCACCTGCTCTGTGATAGAGTCCGTGTTCTGTTTTAAGCGCAGATAGCATCATGAAGACCAAGGAACACAACCGGCAGGTCCGTGATCCTGTTGTGGAGAAGTTTAAAGCCGGATTTGGTTACAAAAAGATTTCCAAAACTTTAAACATCCCAAGAAGCACTGTGTAAGCGATAATATTGAAATTAAAGGAGTATCATACCACTGCAAATCTACCAAGTCCCGGCCGTCCATCCAAACTTTTATCTCAAACAAGGAGAAGACTGATCAGAGATGCAGCCGAAAGGCCCATGATCACTCTGGATGAACTACAGAGATCTACAGCAGAGGTGGGAGAGTCTGTCCATAGGACAACAATCAGTCGTACACTGCACAAATCTGGCCTTTATGGAAGAGTGGCAAGAATAAAGCCATTTCTCAAAGATATCCATAACAATTGTCATTTAAAGTTTGCCAAAAACCACCTTGGAGACACAGCAAACATGTGGAAGAAGGTGCTCTGGTCAGATGAAACCAAAATCGAACTATTTGGGCAGAATGCCAAACGATATGTTTGCCGTTAAAGCAACACAGCTCATTACACTGAACACACCATCCCCACTGTCAAACATGGTAGTGGCAGCATCATGGTTTGGGCCTGTTTTTCTTCAGCAGGGACAGGGAAGATGGTTAAAATTGATGGGAAGATGGATGGAGCCAAATATAGAACCATTCTTGAAGAAAACCTGTTGGAGTCTGCAAAAGACCTGAGACTGGGACGGAGATTTGTCTTCCAACAAGACAATGATCCCAAACATAAAGCAAAATCTACAATGGAATGGTTCACAAATAAACGTATCCAGGTGTTAGAATGGCCAAGTCAAACTCCAGACCTGAATCCAATCAAGAATCTGTGGAAAGAGCTGAAAACTGCTGTTCACAAACGCCTCCATCCAACCTCACTCAGCTCCAGCTGTTTGCAAAGGAAGAATGGGCAAGAATTTCAGTCTCTCGATGTGCAAAACTGATAGACAAATACCCCAAGTGACTTGCAGCTGTAATTGCAGCAAAAGTTGGCGCTACAATGTATTAACTTAAAAGGGATGAATATTATTGCACGCCCCAATTTTCAGTTATTTATTTTTTTTAAAAAGTTTAAAATAAGCAATACATTTCGTTCAACTTCACAATTTTGTCCCACTTGTTTTTGATTCTTCACCATAACATTAACATTTTTATCTTTATGTTTGAAGCCTGAAATGTGGGAAAAGGTTGAAAAATTCAAGGGGGGGGGGGAGCGAATACTTTCGCAAGGCACTGTATATGTCCCTCATTTTGGGATATATGTCCCTCATCCTGGTATATATGTTCCCCATTCTGCTAATCCAAAATTAATATTCAATAATGCGCCCCATGCCCATAATCCTGCCCACCTCTCGGTGCTGGCGTCAATGATAGTAAAAATCTTCACAGTCATTTACTATCACTGGCTTCAGTACAGATAGGTGGGTGGGATTATGGGCATGGGGAGCAGTGCCACACCCGCCATCAGCGAGCAAGGTAGATTTTGGAATATAAGATGCACCCCACCTACCTCACAAATTTTGAGAAAACAAAACGTGTCTTATAGTCTAAGAAATATAGTGTCATACACCCTAATAGAGATTACTGAGTAAAAGGGAATCTGTCACTAGGATTTTTCCTAGTAAATCTGCTGCCAGGTAGTCCTCCATATTCATAAACTCTGTATAATGCTACCCCCTGCTACTAATTGGCAGCTTTCTTCCTTTTCACATTGAACACAGAAATCTGCCAATTATTGTTGGAGGTGGGGTTTTAAAGAGTTCAGCATTCAGAGAACTGCTAGATCTACAGCAGATAAAACTGTAATTTTATCAAAACTGTAGCAAGCAGCCCACAAAGTGATAAATCACTGGAATCAGGATTTGTGCCTCCAAATCATGCTGCTCTTGTCAATCATTATATGGACAACATACTCATTTTCATTGGGAATTGGACAATACTGAGTTTTGGTTATGAATGATGGAGCTGCAAGAGGAACTGACCATTGCTGCCATTTTTGCCCCGAGCTTATAGCTGATTACTGGGGTCCACTTTGTGGTTAACCTTTTGTCAGTGACAAGTAAAGAAGATGTTGCTATTTGGTGATGGATGTGTTTTTTTTTCGACCGTACTAACTATATAACTTTTTTTTTACCTGATCCCCTACACATGTTCTCAATTGGGAGAGGACCTCAGGCTGCAGCTTGTCAATAAAGGATCGGGCATGCTGGAAGTCTTCATGCCCAATTCTGTTTTCCCCAACACCGGCTGAAGTAACCATTGGCTGAACTTGTAATTCAAAGAATAAGAAGTTAACGTAATATTTGCGCTTTTGAGATTGTTGTGTATGAAACACTGATACCCTATTACTTATCTTTCCTCAGATTTATGAGGGAACTGGTGGAGTTAAAAACGTACGCAAACTACTCGACGTGTGATCGCAGTAATCTGGCTGATTGGCTCGGCAGTGTGGAGCCCCGCTTCAGGCAATATACTTACAATCTGGTGACTTGCGGCATTGATCGGAACTTCCTTCATCACGTGACGGAACAGCAATTAGAGGAGGATTGTCACATCACCACAGGCTTTCACAGAGTCCGTATTCTCACAGCAGCCAGAGGTCAGTTCTTCACCGGCCTCCATATTTATTGTATCATATTCATTTATATTATCTTTATTCTGATTTATTGCTGTCATGGCACGGACTTAGGGAAGGTCCAGCATGAGCTAAAAAACGCACAACAGATGGGTTTTACCAAGACAAATAAAAGGTATACCAGGGGCAAATTGACAATGTTGGGCCCTGATGCTAGTGAGAGGGAAGATGGACACCTCCTCCACTTACTTGCCTCTGTATCTTGCACTCCTAGCTAATCCATATACAGGTACCTCACTTGTCGCCGTACAGGAACCTAAGGCCCTAAGAGACCGTGCGGTAAGCACTGGCTAGTGAGTGGGAAGGTAAAGATCACTAGTCCCACCGCTGCACTTAAACAACACACCAGGCGAAGGTAAGACAGACAGGGGGGAAAATTACAACAGACTAACTCCAACAACTAGGCTGCAGTCAGGCACCAGTACTGCAGCCTACACCGCTACCAACAGCATGGACTCCAACAGCTCCTTCCACCTCTAGGTCCAGAATCCAAATGGCAAACAGCAAACAGCAAAACCGACACCCTCTGCTGGAAGCAGAGGGTATATAAAGGGACTGGGAGTGGTCCCAAACCGGAAGCACCTGACCAGGAGTCAGAAGCTGCTGTCAAGGAAGACTGACATTAATCCTTGCCACACTGAAAGAAAGAAAACACATTTAATATGTAGTCTCAGGTGACAAGGCGTATATGGGTCAACCTAGCAACTCCAGTCTGGTATGACTGTCACTGCTCCATCAAAAATATAGGAGCCTCTGAAATGGATCTATCAGCTTGGAGATCAGAACTTCTGCACATGTCGGGCCCCGCATCAGTGGTCTACTCATTGAAGACCACTGGTTTTGGGGGCGCTGCTAACACAAAATGATTGATTTCATGCAAGTAGTATAAAAGAGCTGATTTTCAGAGCAGAATGTCTCTGTCGGTCTATGTACATGAGTATTCATACTTCCTACGTGATAACTGGTCGAATAAGTTGTGTCAGCATTTAAAGTACACTCAAGGTGTTCTGCTTTTCTGGTTATTGTACATGATGTACCCATTATGGTCTGCCAGGCAGCATCACATCCGATTACTTGAAGACAGCGAACTCGGGAGACGTCTTCTCTTGTACAGTTAAGTAATTATTTATAACATTGTGCTTCTCCAGGATCCAGTCATTTATTATACTTCATACCTCTGTAGACACATAATCTGCACTGTTATCCTATACTGTCTATGCTGGCTGCATGTATGGAAGATGTCCATTATCATTTGTGCTCTAGTTAAAGGGGTTGTCCGCTCCTATTAGGCCGTGTTCACACTTAGCGTAAATGCTGCCTTTTTTCTGATACTTTTTATTTGCATGTCTTCTGCACCATGATATGTGATAACAATCTATGGGGGGGGGGGTTTCTCTGCATTTTTCCCCTATATTTGATGCCTGTTTGGTGCAGATTTGCAACAGTGTTTTTATGTGGTTTTTATGTTTTTGTTTTTTTTCTTAGTTCTGTACTCGCAACTGCGTATTTTTGTCATGCGTTTTTTCAGTCTCTCCATAGAAGCCCATAGGGAAGGAATGCACCGAAAACACACAGTTTAACACGCACATTCCTCTTTGATTGAACAGATAAGGCAGCAGCTTATCTGCGCAAAAAAAATGCAGTGGGGGCGGGGCGATGTTGCCGACCAGAGAGGACGCATGGGAAGAGAGCTCCTATAATCCGGATCTTATCCTGGCCCTTTACACCCGGTTACCTGACCCATTTACTCACTGACCTGCTGCTGTGACAGGAGACACCATCTGGAGGCTGGCGATTCCCACTGGAGCTATTCCCTGACTCCTGCACGGCGTTGCTGGATCTCCTGAGGCTGGAGAGTGTGGAGCAGCAGCCATCTTCCCTACAGCATGCATTTTCACAGTGAGCAGCAGAGCATGACTCCAGAGAGCAGTGAGGAGTGACAGATTTATGGCCAGAGGTGAAGACCCGGGAGTGGTGAGCACAGGGAGTTAATCCCTTAGCTGTGCGCTCTGCACCGCACCTAAAAGGTGTGCTTCAGAGCGCAGCTAAAAAGCTCCGTTCTGAAGTGCATGGTGCCGGCAGAGAACGTGCGCTCTGCATGCTGCATCTCCCTATAGACAGCATGCAAACCGCACGGAAGAAGTGACATGTCACTTCTTAGAACGTAGCGATTCGGGCAGCAGCCGAATCGCTGCGCTCTAATATGCCACGTGCGCACGGCTCCTGCACAATCTCTATAGACTGTGCAGGGGACGCAGGACGCATGCAGTTACGCTGCGGTGCAGAACGCAGCGTAACTGCATGCAATACACACACGTGCGCACATAGCCTAACTGGCAGTCAGTGAGCAGCAGCCCATTAAGGGGCCGGTGGCTGTGTGGGAGACTTTAACCCTTAGAGTGCTGGATGGTCTGGAGTGTGTGCCTTGCAAAACAGGCCCTGCAGATTCTTCCTGACACATGAAAACAAATAAGTGGCACATATTGAAGTCCCCACGCTGCGCAGGCCTGCATCATCCTGATAAATACACCCTGAGTGCTGTGCTGCCCTGGGACTCCCTTCATTCTTATTATCCACCATATAAGTGGCTGTTTTCCGGCTCTCTGGACGTGGTGAGGAAGTGGAGACAGACATATTACTAAATATACATTATAAAGGCACAGATTCAGACGCACGGGGGCACAATAAGAGAGGGGTGCAGAATCAGCAAATCCCCAGTGTATCAATATGAGTCCCCCTAAACAAAGTGGAGCTATTGACAAACTTAAGGAGTTCGCAAGGGGTGGTCAGGCAGATGCCCCTAAAGCCAAGAGAAATGCCACCCCAAAAGGTCAGGCACTATTGGATGACGGGTCAGAGGATAAAGATGATTTAACCCTGAGGCAGGTGTATGAACAGCTTCTACAAGCAATTTCTACAAGCAACAGCTCCCTCACAGGGAAAATTGAGCAGGTACATTCAGAGGTGGGCCTCCTGCGTCAGGACATGCAATCCTTGACGGCCCAAACAGCGGAAGTCGAGACGCGAGTGTCTGAACTTGAGGATCAAACTGTAACACTCAAAACAAAAATGACCACAATGGCCGGATGGGCAAATGCATAGCGCCAGAAAGCAGACGATCTGGAGAACCGCATGCGTCGAAACAATATACGAATCATAGGACTGCCAGAGCACTCGGAAGGTCAGCATCCGGAACAATTCCTGGAGGAGTGGCTGAAATGTAATCTCGGAGATGAGTTCTCCTTGACATTTGCGGTGGAGAGGGCGCACAGAGTTCCAACGAGGCCTCCTATTCCAGGTGCGCCACCACGTCCCTTTTTAGCAAGGATGCTCAACTACAGAGATAGAGACACAGCACTCCGTCTGGCCCGACAGAAGAGTCCACTCAAGTTCAATAATGCTGCGCTCTCGATCTTTCCGGACTTTTCGGTGGACCTCCAGAAACAGAGGGCCCACTTCATGGAGGTGAAGAAGAAATTAAGGGAGCGGAACATCATCTACTCTATGCTGTACCCTGCCCGGCTCCGCATAGTGCATGAATGGTCACTTCTGTTTTTTACTACACCTGCTGAGGCTGAGGACTGGCTACAGGTACACCCGAAACCTAAGGGGCAGAAGCAATGAGATTACTTTTCTAGGTGACATTTTCTGTGCCCCCTGGCGACCCTCTTCTTCCATGGTTGCTTGAAGCCCCCTTTGGAGACAGATGGGACTTCCCCGTGCCTCGGGTGATGGAGGAATTGGCCAGGAATTGGTTCTTGTGAAATGGGAGCCCTATCTTGTGCACCCTTATACCACCTATACCAGGACACTGTATTCAGTGGTGGTATCCCCATTGATGTTTGAAATGTTTTACAGGACTTATCGGAAAGGTCCTGAAGTTCGATATTGGTTCTATGTGTTTACAGCTGCAATTGCATTAACTTTATTTCTTTGCAGGGACAGGCTTATTACTGTTGGAGGGTTAACCACACTTAATTGCAGGGCAGAAAGCGTCTTATACCTGGGATCCTGGTTCTATAAAAAGATGTATGTAATATGGGGTCAGAGCTAATATTTATGACCTGGAATGTCAGAGGCCTTAAATCGCCCAAAAACGTATTAAGGTATTCTCCCAAATTAAGCAAGTCAAGTCCCAACTGGTGGTACTAGTAGAGACTCACCTCACACGGGACACAGCCAGACTAGTACAATGGTCGGCACATGCGTTCCACACCAGCTACTCCAGGGGTGTCTCTCTATTGGTCCATAGACATATCCGTTGGGAAGTGAAGGTGGTGAGGCGTGACCCAGAGGGGCGATTTGTGTTTATATATGCGTCTATAAACTCTAGAGATTATGTGCTATTATGTATTTAAACCCCCTGCCAGCTCGCATCTCCATTCTTAAACAAGCACTGAGCTTTGCCCTCAATTATCCAGATGCGTATGTGTTATGTATGGGGGATTTTAATCTTGTGATGAATGAGGAGCAGGACAGGTTTCGGATGGATGGAGGGGGACAACATTCGGCCACACACTTGACTGATTTGCAGCAATGCGCGGAGGGAGGTGGGAGGATTGACTTTTGGCAACTCCGGCATCCTAACACCCGAGAATATACATGTCATTCTTCAACTAGACGCACGCTGTCCCGACTGGATTATATTTTTGGGTCGAGCAATATCGCAACCTGGGTGGATGACGTGGTACACAGGGTCAGGGGCATATCAGATCACAGCCCAGTGATTCTTACTATGAAGACTAACCAAGGTGTTGGTAAACCCTTTTGGAGGTTAAACCCCTTTTGGCTGAAACTAATAGATCAAAGTGATAGAACTCTGAACCAAATAGAAGATTTCCTGGAAGCCCACCCTAAACCCTGGAATATTAACTTGGTGTGGGACACTCTTAAAGCCTACCTTAGAGGGTGTTTGTCTTCAACCATAACATATCTTAAAAGAGTGACTAAAACTGAGGATGATATAGTAGAGGGGAGACTTAGGGACTCAGAGGCAATATATATATCGGCCCCAACCGATGGAAATAGGGCGGCCTGGATGCAATCATATAGGTTATACAGTGCCTACAAGTAGTATTCAACCCCCTGCAGATTTAGCTGGTTTACACATTTGGAATTAACTTGGCATTGTGACATTTTGACTGTAGATCAGTCTGGAAGTGTGAAATGCACTGCAGCAAAAAAGAATGTTATTTCTTTTTTTATTTTTTTTTTAAATTGTGAAAAGTTTATTCAGAGGGTCATTTATTATTCAACCCCTCAAACCACAAGAATTCTGTTTGGTTCCCCTAAAGTATTAAGAAGTATTTCAGGCACAAAGAACAATGAGCTTCACATGTTTGGATTAATTATCTCTTTTTCCAGCCTTTTCTGACTAATTAAGACCCTCCCCAAACTTGTGAACAGCACTCATACTTGGTCAACATGGGAAAGACAAAGGAGCATTCCAAGGCCATCAGAGACAAGATGGTGGAGGGTCACAAGGCTGGCAAGGGGTACAAAACCCTTTCCAAGCAGTTGGCCCTACCTGTCTCCACTGTTGGGAGCATCATCCGGAAGTGGAAGGCTTATGGAACTACTGTTAGCCTTCCACGGCCTGGACAGCCTTTGAAAGTTTCCACCCGTGCCGAGGCCAGGCTTGTCCGAAGAGTCAAGGCTAACCCAAAGACAACAAGGAAGGAGCTCCGGGAAGATCTCATGGCAGTGGGGACACTGGTTTCAGTTAATACCATAAGTAACGTACTCCACCGCAATGGTCTCCGTTCCAGACGAGCCCGTAAGGTACCTTTACTTTCAAAGCGTCATGTCAAGGCTCGTCTACAGTTTGCTCATGATGACTTGGAGGACTCTGAGACAGACTGGTTCAAGGTTCTCTGGTCTGATGAGACCAAGATCGAGATCTTTGGTGCCAACCACACACGTGACGTTTGGAGACTGGATGGCACTGCATACGATCCCAAGAATACCATCCCTACAGTCAAGCATGGTGGTGGCAGCATCATGCTGTGGGGCTGTTTCTCAGTCAAGGGGCCTGGCCATCTGGTCCGCATCCATGGGAAGATGGATAGCACGGCCTACCTGGAGATTTTGGCCAAGAACCTGCGCTCCTCCATCAAGGATCTTAAGATTGGTCGTCATTTCATCTTCCAACAAGACAACGACCCAAAGCACACAGCCAAGAAAACCAAGGCCTGGTTCAAGAGGGAAAAAATCAAGGTGTTGCTGTGGCCTAGTCAGTCTCCTGACCTTAACCCAATTGAAAACTTGTGGAAGGAGCTCAAGATTAAAGTCCACATGAGACACCCAAAGAACCTAGATAACTTGGAGAAGATCTGCATGGAGGAGTGCGCCAAGATAACTCCAGAGACCTGTGCCGGCCTGATCAGGTCTTATAAAAGACGATTATTAGCTGTAATAGCAAACAAGGGTTATTCCACAAAATATTAAACCTAGGGGTTGAATAATAATTGACCCACACTTTTATGTTGAAAATTTATTAAAATTTAACTGAGCAACATAACTTGTTGGTTTGTAAGATTTATGCATCTGTTAATAAATCCTGCTCTTGTTTGAAGTTTGCAGGCTCTAACTTATTTGCATCTTATCAAACCTGCTAAATCTGCAGGGGGTTGAATACTACTTGTAGGCACTGTATATGCAGCACTCTGAGACCAAGTCCAAACGCAAATTGTTCTTTACCCGACAATCATATTTTGAGCTTGGAAATCAATCCAGTAAATTATTGGCATATATGGTTAGGCAACACAACACTTCAAATACAATATTGGGTATACGGAGGATGGATGGCTCAATAGCTACATCCCCTGAAGATATTTTAGAGTGCTTTTGTGAATACTATAAAACCCTATACACTTCTAGAAATCCTCATGGAGTTCAAAGTTGCGTGACATATTTGTCTGATTTGGAGTTTCCCACTTTGAGTGAATCACAACGGGAGTCTCTGGAGGTGGACATCACACTGGATGAAGTGATTACTGCCATCTCGGATATGGCTAGGGGGAAATCCCCGGGTCCAGATGGCCTTCCCATAGAATTCTATAGTAAATATTGTGACGTATTGGCCCCGATTCTTTTAGAGGTTTTCTCACATTTTTCAGCCAGCGACTCTCTACCTGCCTCCTTATACGAAGCACATATAGTCGTGCTGAGGAAGGAGGGTAAAGACCCACTAGACTGCGGTTCATACCGTCCTATATACCTAGTTAATGTGGATTACAAGATCTTTACCAAAATACTGGCGTCCAGGTTTAATTCACTCATATTGAGTATAGTTCACCCAGATCAAACCGGATTTATGCCTGGGAAAAACACCTCTATAAATATAAGACGGGTCCAGTCCAACAATTACAATCCGCTCTCATCCACAGATCACTGGAATCACTATAACCGACCGCATAGATCAAATAGGATTGTATGCGGATGACATGGTTGTCATCTTAGATCGAGTGCAAGAGACTCTACCGGTGGTTATAGACACTATAGATAAATTTGGGGAGTTTTCGGGACTACGCATCAACTGGGATAAGTCGGCTTTGATGCCATTAATGAATGGGTCTGGGATTTCAATGGAGGGTAGGGCACCTTTGCAAGTGGTAACTAGCTTTAAATACCTGGGAATACACATACAGAAAGACCATACACTAGACCTGCAGACGAGTATAACACCACTTCTGGAGCACGTTAAACTTAAATATAACTTGTGGAGCAAGCTACCCCTGTCAGTGGTTGGCAGAATAAATTTAATCAAAATGATATTGTCAAGGAAGGAATTTTGAGTGAAGACTGCTAATGGAGTCTTCGTTTAGGATCCAGAGACGGTGCCCCATTAATGCTGTATACCAGTGCCGATATATTAATGTATGTATCAGACAATGAATACACAGACACCCTTTCTGCTTGAGTCAGCGTCATCAACTAACTGTATTGAAAGAAACTTAATTATTACAGAAGGCATCTTTGGCCTTGAAAATGATACATAGAGTTTATGGGAGTGTCACTCCCCTATTTCTCCCAGCATATTGTACAATACATCTGTTCATTAAAACATTCTTTCTGTGTGGACACTACTGATAAGAGTTTGTAGCTGCACATTTTGGCGTCATTATCTTTGGTTAACCCCTTCATGACTATACAACTTTGAATTAAACTATAGGTCTGTGGAATTGCTACATAGACAGACAGATAATTATGCAATTACATCTATATTTTGATTATTTATATACACAGATATTCTTATTACGTTTGAACAAACAAGCTATAGCTCAGTGCCACCTCCACAGTCCCCCCTTTAATAAAATATCTGTGAATATTATTAACCTTAAATTTAAAAATTTTCCCCATTTAGATATATTTTATTATTTGGGACTTATTTGTGACCTACTGCCTTTGGGACTTTAATTATATCCATATCTATATATGTGGACTTTCTATGGGATTGTTGTTTAATTTAACACTATAGGCTTTTTTTAGCTCCCCCCTTAAGTACTTATTTTTATTTATTAAACATAACTCTATGATTTATAGGGGCTATTAGAATTGGCATTATTATCTTGATTAAGAAAAATTGAATCTAAACCTTATTTAAAAATTAGCACATAATTAAAAAACAAAAAAAACAAAAGGACATTTGGAAATTGGAAATTGTCCATGGTTCTTCGTTCCGGATATGAAACAAAAAGGAGGATGCTTAGTCAGTGCAAGTCCACTTAGGGCCACTTTGTGAACCTGAATAATCTGCTCTTGATAAAAAAAAACAAAACATGATGAGGCTTCATGTATACAGTTTGTGGCGCAGACTTGGAAAAACCTTCTTCTGGGATAATGGGTTGAATAGCGTCCGCTTTCTGCTTCGGTTGTGTCGGGTCCATTGGTTTCTGAGATGTGACGTCAACTCGCGTGTCACTGCCAGTGCTCAGCAGACTAGGCCGGAGAGACATCAGCCTGATGGGATAGGCTCTTCCAAAACTTTTCCCGAGATGAGAGAATCCATAGCTAGCATTTTATATTAAGGAAAATCACTGAATATATACATATGAGTTAGTAGGAGACAAAAACATTTGTAAATGGTTAGATTACATTAACCAAACCACATTTTTGGGTCTATGAAATGGCTGAATTAAGTAGTTTAGATTACTCAATTCGTACCCTTAACAGTCCCCCCTTGACTTACTTCTGCCATTTCCAAATACTAAGGGTACTGTGTTCCCTTAGGAAAAGAGGAAGAAAGATCTGTTGGGAAATCCTGCCTGACTGAACGTTGAGGCATGGGTTGAGAGGGGAATGAGATTTCTTCACCGGTTTGAGACCAAGGACCCCTAGGCGAGTCCTCACCCTTTGTAGTTGGACTTTCCCATGTCTCAAGGTTCTCTAAGTCCTCTTTTCTAACTGTTTCGGCAATGATGGTTTGGGACTGTACAGGTTTGTTTGGTTTTTTTTTTAAAGGATAAATATGAGCAGGAAGTTTAGTGCAGCTCCGGTGGATCGACCCTTCTGCAATACGGGGCATGAATCCATGTTGTCCTGCCGTTGTGCTTTATCGAAATTTGTGTCCTTTTAGGATTAATCAGTCTCCTGACCGAAAACCATATACTACTAACTCTGCTTTAGGATCTGGAATTAGAAAATACACTTGTTTATTTCTCTAATTAATCAATCATATGAAAATTATACGTGCTTTTGCGCTAGACCCAAAAAACATTTTACATTGGAACCTGTTTATTACTAAAGAGAAACACAACACACACTAAAGAGAAATACAACACGCATTGGTTTACAACTTATTAGTTTGTTTTTTACATACCACTTGCATTATATGGATTTTCAGCAATGACGTCGTTTTCTGCACTGGAAAGCCTCTGACCAGACCTGGAAAGAAATCTACACAACATGCACAGACTTGCATACAACGTGCTCATGATAAACATCTATAATCAGTTTGCAGTCTCTAAGAATGGATAGAGCAGGTGCAGAGTGTTTCTACTGACTCTTTACAGTTTTTCCTCATTGTTTTAAAAACGTGCTTCACAAGACCGGGTGAGTTTATCTACCTGGGTACTGAACCCTGGCGTCACCAAAGCACACACTGATATCCAACTGTCACAGATGTTAGTCCATGTTACTTGGGCCATCATTAAGAAGAGATCTCATGGCAGAGAAAGCTTACCGCCCTTCATCCACAGACCTTCCTCAGTCAGCCGGCTCCCTGCGTCTCGCACTCCACTCCTTATTGGTTCACTTGATCCTGTAGGGATTTAAGAACACAAGGAGTGACAGAAGTCACTGACGTGACCAGTGTCACCGAGGCATGGTCTTTATGCATGGTAAAGGACTCCTCAACTCTAGGCCCGTTCACTGCTTCTTGGTCAGCTGCACCTGTGCGGGGATCTCCATCCGATTCCATCAGCTCAGATCTAGACTTTCTTTTCGGCGTACCTAGCTTATTTGACAACAGGAAAGATCTACATCCTACATACATTTTGACTATCTTACCTACCTCTGCTCCACCCATCTAGAGAGGCACTTACGTCACTTCCTGCTGTACCGATAGGAGGGGAGGGAGTGGCCTAAATTTAGATTACCTCATGTTGTGTGAACTGTAGCATATCCAGTGCAGAATCGACCACCATCTGGTTTCATCTATAAAAACAAAGACTAAAAGAAATATTGATTAGATCATTCCTATAACAGACATATATTCCTACATTCATAATAATCCAATAAACATGACATAACTGTTGCAAAGGAAAGGCCAGCTTTAAAGCCTGCTTTAAAGCCTATCCAATATATCTGCTGCTGGAAAAATGCAATAGATATCTACTCCCTCCCTTTTTATATACTACTTTGGCAAAATATATAGATCCATAACAGTAAACAATATGATTAACCAACCAATAAATATAACTTATACTCTACTGGGAAATTTTGAAACCTTACAACAGGGTTCATAGATATTCTGTATCTACAAAAGAAAAGGAAAGTAATCAATATTGGCAGTCTGTATGCAAAAATAATACAAAATAAAAACATAACCATAAAAACAAAAAAAAAAAACTAATTTGTATATTTTAAAAAATATACTTTTCCCTGCAAAATTAATTTAATTATTTAAATAGCAGCAGAATACTATTGATAATCTCCTATGAAATTTTGAACTCTTAAGGATTAAACAAAATCCACTCCAACGCCCGGAAAAAACACTTGTTAGTACATAAGACAGAAACAGCTTTGTAAATCTGCTGAAACTACCTTTTTTTTTTTAACTTTTCTCTACTTCCTTATTTTTTTTCTCTGTTCTCTACAACGTGTGACTAGCAGCAGCTTACTGAAAACACTCTCACACATCCCTGCGCTGACTTATGCCCCCCCTGTCTCCTTCAGGATGCGCGATGTTAGAACAGCTGGTGGGAAAAACAGATACAAGAAAAATAACCATGGGCAGAACTTTCACTATAGAAATATATAAAATATATTTCTGTACCGTGTCAGCCAGCAGAAACAAAAGTACTACAGAAACATGTATTATAGAAAGCTTAAGATTGATGGAGTGGAATGGAGAGCATCATTAGAGCGGGTAGCTTGGGACTGGAAATCACTGCAACAAAAACAAGCAGTCCGGGGCTCCCCCCTGTGTCAGTAGGGAAGGTTGGGGCAGACTCGTGGGTGCAGCCGGACTGTGGGCAGTATCTTGGGAAATCTCCTGGGACTGATTTAAAGGGATACTGTGATACTCTGGGAAAAAGCACACCAGGCTTCAGGTAGATCATTACTGGATCTACAGGGAACACCTGTATTGTAAATTTATGTGTTGCAAGTTTTGGTTACGGTTTTGAGGGTACCTGGCCAAACACTGAGATTTGTGGGTGTGACACTTTCTTTGATAGTGGCCGGGCTGACCACAACGCCAACAATTCCGTTGCTGGCTCTGCTGGTTTTGTTGATTGGGAGCTATGTATACGGGGTTTGGGCCCTGCTGGGGCATGGGCTGTGGCGGGGGCTGCACCGGCGCGGTTATATACACAAATTGATCTTGAGCCCATCTTTTTAAAGTGGCACAATACTGTTCTCCACTTCGGAAAATGGTGTCATCAGTGCCTGGGGGCATTGGGAGATGGGGTTCCATTAAGGGCCAAAAACTGTCTCCTGCTTTTATCCAGGTGAGATTAACTAGGTCCTTCCGCGCAGCTGAATATAACTGGTGGACCTGTAGCATCTTCCTATAAAATCGCATAGGGTTAATGTCGGGATCTGGCAGGCAGGGGATTAATGCCGCTGACTGGATAGGGTTGAAAGGGACATATTTAAATGAGGGCTGTTCCTCGTTAGGTTCAGGGTAAGGCTCACTATGTGTCCTAGGGGAAGGAGGGGGATCCAAGGGGAGGGGATTGGTAACTGGGGAGCGTGATGTCAGACTGGCCGGTGAGGGAAGAGACGGCATTGCAGGTATGGGAGGAACCAGGGGTATGGGTGTGGAAAGGGTTAAGGGATGCTGTCTAGTGACTGCAGCATCTGTGAATATCTCCGGGACAGGGGAATAGAATGGGGATCAGGTTGTGGGGCAGCAACAAAACAACCTGCCGGAGGACCCTCAGATCTGTCCTCAGACTTGGGTAACATATAGAAAAACACAACATCTCCTCGCTCATCCTCTTCTTTGACTTCAGTATATCTTTCTGATAGCAATATCTGCGTTATTCTGTTAAACAATTCAGCATCAATTAACAAGTAATACTCTGGAAATCTCCGGGGCACGTTACACAGCTGAACTGTCTCCAGCACGTGCCCCTCCCTAAGGAAGGCTTACTAAATCCACTGTGAATCCTCAGCTTTCTTAACCTTGTCTTCTCCGTTCTAAACATTTTTGCTATCTTGGTGGTGTCTGAATTACACTAATATAACTATGCGGTGAACGTTAGAGTCCGGCCGGCACCTAAGGCTACACCTCTATACTAGCTGGCAACTCCTCAGCTATATAGTAATAAGGGTATCCCGCGCTTGGAGGAGGGGTACAAAATGTATTCCCTCCGGACTTGATCAGCTGCACCAATATTTTTTATTGTCCTAATCCCTATCTTCTTTCATTGAGGATCTGTCTCATGAAAGGAGGAGGACGTGCAAAAATGTACATGCATATACAAAAATGTCCCGACCTCCGGACTTGGTCAACTGTATCAAACTTAATGTCCTAATCCCTATCTTCAGTCACGGGAACTCCCCCGCGTCTTTAATTACAGACCGGGTCAGTCTAACTAGCTATATCCAGCCACCACCGTCTTTCCTGCCCTAACAACCGTCCTCTGGATCCCGTGTGACACTCGATCCACACCTCAGGGCTGGGATCGTGCTCTGAGCTCCAGCGGGCACTACTCATGAGTCACAATCAGGTACCTTTTAACACCGATATGGACACACAGCCCATCACTCCCTCCTCTCCAAAACCAACCACAACGGCAGTGAATACACAGTATGTAACACTTACCCGTGGGGTCGGAGGTGATCAGCCTGTTTGGAGGAGAGGGAGATCTGAGTCCGCGACGTCCAAACCATCGGTATCTTCAGGTCAGCAGTGCATCCGTGGAGCCCCACGCTGGTGCGCCAAACTGTCAAGGAAGGAATTTTGAGTGAAGACTGCTAATGGAGTCTTTATTTAGGATCCAGAGACGGTGCCCCATTAATGCTGTATACCAGTGCCGATATATTAATGTATGTATCAGACAATGAATACACAGACACCCTTTCTGCTTGAGTCAGCGTCATCAACTAACTGTATTGAAAGAAACTTAATTATTACAGAAGGCACCTTCGGCCTTGAAAATGATACATAGAGTTTATGGGAGTGTCACTCCCCTATTTCTCCCAGCATATTGTACAATACATCTGTTCATTAAAACATTCTTTCTGTGTGGACACTACTGATAAGAGTTTGTAGCTTCACATTTTGGATTCATTATCTTTGGTTAACCCCTTCATGACTATACAACTTTGAATTATACTATAGGTCTGTGCAATTGCTACATAGACAGACAGATAATTATGCAATTACATCTATATTTTGATTATTTATATACACAGATATTCTTATTACGTTTGAACAAACAAGCTATAGCTCAGTGCCACCTCCACAATATTACTTCCAAAGTTTAGTTATACACTACAACATAGTGCAGTATCAGTACCCAAATCCTTCTTCTCAATGTTGAACTCGCTTACTACCTCTTTCATATGGGGGAAATCCAGACCCAAACTTCGGTTATCCATTTTACAGAGATCCAAAAGACTGGGAGGGATGGCTTTGCCGGAATTCTTCCTGTACTATCTGGCGGGACAGCTTACGGCACTAGAGACTTGGATGCCTGAATGTCAGCTGCCAAACTCTGAGAGTCACTTGGCACACGTGGCTGGGACTGATTGTTTAGTGGGTTTTCTGGAATCAGATGGACTGAGAACACCACGGCAATTACCCCTCCTCAGGTTGGCAAGATTAGTCTGGCGACAAGCCAAGAGGGTGGTACACTTCGTAGGGGTGGTGGCGGAACTCCCATTATGGGGGAATAGCCACTTCCATACTCTGAGAGATCACCCCTCGGCGCAATTCTGGGCCACTCACAGCATCTGTGCATTAGGTGATCTTTTTGTTTTTTGTCCCGGGAACCACAACCTTCAAGTCCTTTGAACAAGTCCAGATTGAATATAATGTTCCAAGATTAAAGTTTTTTAGATACCTGCAGATTCGCACAGCGATTCAATCCCACATACAGAAAATTGGAGTGAGGAAATTGATATCATCACTTCCTATGATAGGTATTCTAAAATCACAAGGACCTCGAGGCCTCATCTCAGCTATATATACTTACCTGTTGTCGGTGGGGGTGGAGTCGGACCCCTTGCCAGCCCAGGATAGATGGAAATCTCTAATTCCCTCTCTACAGGGAGAGGAATGGGAAGAGATATTGAAATCTCCGACTGCGGTATCGACCTTCGGTTAATAATAAGTTGATTCAATGCTACATTGTCCACCAGGCATACCCTCCAACTTGATTATTTAGTATGGGCCGTTCTCATACATCGGAGTGCCCGAGGTGTCATCTCTCAGGGGCAAATTTCATACATATGATTTGGAGCTTTCCCAATATATCTTTGTACTGACATCGATTGTGTCAATTCCTGTTTTGTGTGACCCTTTGATATGCCTGTTTGGGGTGGTGGAGGAAGAGTCCTGGGATCATTACATGACAATATTCCTCAGAGAGGCATTGTTTCTGGCTAGGAAATTAATAGCTCTGAGGTGGATGGGAGATTCGAACCCAACTGTGCGGTCCTGGGTTAAACTAGTCAATGCAACCATAGTCTTTGAGCGGGTGGTATATTATAATAGGGGGTGCCCGGGAAAATTTAACAAAATCTGGGGTTTGTGGAATTCTTCTCCAGACACACTTGCGGAGGTTTGAGGGAGATTATGCGGATAATGGTGGTTCCCGCTAGATGTTGGGATATGAAACACTGTCCAATGGTATATTGAGATATAATAATGCAACATGGCTGCTGTTGTTGTTCTTTCTTTCTTCCTTTTTCTCTTCCTCTTTCTATCGTGTTTTCAAAATATGGTCATGCTGATAGTTAGAGCTGTTCTTATGGTCAATATAAATTTAGATATATATGCAAATGATAAGAAGTTTGGATAATAACATTGTTCTATGTTAAGTGCTAAAGATATTATGGACTTTATATGACTGTTCATTGTTATATTTAAATATTACTATCTATATACTGAGCTATCTTTATATGGCAAATGTCAGTTGTACCATGTTTGAAATTGTTAATAAAACGAAGTTAAAAAAAAAAAAAATGCAGTGGGAAAAAACGCAACATTTACTCTATGTGAGAACAAGGCCTAAGGCTGAGTCCTCAGGATGAGCTTTTAGTGTGATTTTGATACCAATTGAGTAGTGCTCCTTGTAATGTTCAGAGCTTGCGCTATATTTTTTTTTATATTTTCACATTTTTATTGATTTTCAAGAAGCATAACCGAAGATTGACATACATAAATGGGAAAGTGGTATAGTGGTACCATTAATACATCAATTTAGAGTCACCTATTAAAAATACTCACACACCTCCAGTAACATCAGATACAGTGCCTACAAGTAGTATTCAACCCCCTGCAGATTTAGCAGGTTTGATAAGATGCAAATAAGTTAGAGCCTGCAAACTTCAAACAAGAGCAGGATTTATTAACAGATGCATAAATCTTACAAACCAACAAGTTATGTTGCTCAGTTAAATTTTAATAAATTTTCAACATAAAAGTGTGGGTCAATTATTATTCAACCCCTAGGTTTAATATTTTGTGGAATAACCCTTGTTTGCAATTACAGCTAATAATCGTCTTTTATAAGACCTGATCAGGCCGGTACAGGTCTCTGGAGTTATCTTGGCCCACTCCTCCATGCAGATCTTCTCCAAGTTATCTAGGTTCTTTGGGTGTCTCATGTGGACTTTAATCTTGAGCTCCTTCCACAAGTTGTCAATTGGGTTAAGGTCAGGAGACTGACTAGGCCACTGCAACACCTTGATTTTTTCCCTCTTGAACCAGGCCTTGGTTTTCTTGGCTGTGTGCTTTGGGTCGTTGTCTTGTTGGAAGATGAAATGACGACCCATCTTAAGATCCTTGATGGAGGAGCGCAGGTTCTTGGCCAAAATCTCCAGGTAGGCCGTGCTATCCATCTTCCCATGGATGCGGACCAGATGGCCAGGCCCCTTGGCTGAGAAACAGCCCCAGAGCATGATGCTGCCACCACCATGCTTGACTGTAGGGATGGTATTCTTGGGGTCGTATGCAGTGCCATCCAGTCTCCAAACGTCACGTGTGTGGTTGGTACCAAAGATCTCGATCTTGGTCTCATCAGACCAGAGAACCTTGAACCAGTCTGTCTCAGAGTAATCCAAGTGATCATGAGCAAACTGTAGACGAGCCTTGACATGACGCTTTGAAAGTAAAGGTACCTTACGGGCTCGTCTGGAACGGAGACCATTGCGGTGGAGTACGTTACTTATGGTATTGACTGAAACCAATGTCCCCACTGCCATGAGATCTTCCCGGACCTCCTTCCTTGTTGTCTTTGGGTTAGCCTTGACTCTCCGGACAAGCCTGGCCTTGGCACGGGTGGAAACTTTCAAAGGCTGTCCAGGCCGTGGAAGGCTAACAGTAGTTCCATAAGCCTTCCACTTCCGGATGATGCTCCCAACAGTGGAGACAGGTAGGCCCAACTCCTTGGAAAGGGTTTTGTACCCCTTGCCAGCCTTGGGACCCTCCACCATCTTGTCTCTGATGGCCTTGGAATGCTCCTTTGTCTTTCCCATGTTGACCAAGTATGAGTGCTGTTCACAAGTTTGGGGAGGGTCTTAATTAGTCAGAAAAGGCTGGAAAAAGAGATAATTAATCCAAACATGTGAAGCTCATTGTTCTTTGTGCCTGAAATACTTCTTAATACTTTAGGGGAACCAAACAGAATTCTTGTGGTTTGAGGGGTTGAATAATAAATGACCCTCTGAATAAACTTTTCACAATTTAAAAAAAAAATAAAAAAAGAAATAACATTCTTTTTTGCTGCAGTGCATTTCACACTTCCAGGCTGATCTACAGTCCAAATGTCACAATGCCAAGTTAATTCCGAATGTGTAAACCAGCTAAATCTGCAGGGGGGTTGAATACTACTTGTAGGCACTGTATAGTAAATTTGAAGCCAACCCAACACAGCAAGGTACCACTTTTTTTCCCCAAAACACAAGAGGAACGAAGAACCTGAAAGAGAACAAAAGGAGGAAAGAGGGTATAAAGGAGAAAGAGGAAAAGAGCGGGATACCGCAGGGACCCCCTAGCCAGGTCCAAGACATAACACTATAGAACATTCAGGAACGCATTGCCACGCATATACCTGCAGACATCACGTCCTACTTCGTGGTACAAAAGCTGGGACTAGTTAAGAAAGATTCCCAGTGGTACCACTTTGTTGCAGTGGAAGCCACGTCATTACGAGATTGAGCAAGTATTGGGCTTTTTTTATTCATAACCTAACCTTACTTTACTAATCTTCACAACTTTATCCCTGACCTGTCTAGTGTGTTCCTTGGTTTTTTGATCCCTAATGTTTTCAGACAATCCTCTGAGGCCTTCACAGAACAGCTGTAGTTATAATGAAAATAAATTATACATAAGTGGATGCAATATATTAGCTGGGTGACCTGAAGGCAATTGGTCATTCAGGATTTTATTAAGGGGTTTTGGACTACATGGGACTGAATACAAATGCAAGTTACAATTTTCAGATCTAGATTTTTCAAATGTCAAATTTTTCAAATATTTAGAAAACCATGTATCATTTTCTTTACATTTTACAAATACTTAGTGTTGGTATATCACATAAAATTTCAATAAAATACATTTACGTTTGTGGTTGTAGCGGAAAAAAATGTAGAAAGTCCATGGGGTGTAAATACTTTTTCAAGGCCTTGTATGTTTGTATGTGGATACAATGTAAGAAAAAGTAACTGTTGTTTAATTTTGTTCATAAATCGGTAAAGCAAAGATCACAAACTTTGCAATATATCTTAACAAAGGAAAACGCCTCTTTTTCCACTTACCAGCCACACCACCACACTTCCTTCTCAGTCTCTTGTTTCTACCCTTGTAAATCTATGGGAAAAGGACAAAAGAATACAGCTGCACTCTGTAAATGCTTAGATAAATGCAAACATAGAATAAATGAAATTTAAACTGCATTAATGCCATATGGAATATACTTAGAAAAATTAAAGTACTTAGCGCATAAATTGGCCAATTCATGTGAGCCCATCAACCACGACAAGGTGACCCTTCTTTGTTGGGACCCTAACTTATTTCATGCCTCTCCTGGATTTATAGTCTACAAATTTATTTGCAGATAGGATCCAGTACTAGTTAAAAACTCATGAATGTCTATAGCAATTAGTATACATCATGACTGAGATATGCTGCTTAATAAAATGACTTATCTTCCTTGTGTATCTCAGAGATGCTGCACTCGCCACTGCCGTGTAGTGTGGGCAAATCTAGTTATGATGGCCCAGATGTCTTCATCAGTTATCGGAGGAGTACGGGATCTCAGCTGGCCAGGTATGTGATATGTAAGTCCTTAGGCCAGGTGCACACTTATACAGTGCTCTCTGACAATCACTCTGTTGAGGTTTCCATTGGAATCTCAGAGAACCCTGACAGCCATTCACTTAAATTAAGAGGAAGAAGTCACTGTGGCAACTTTTTGGACTCCAACCTGGCAATATTCATCTTTTTCAGACATGCACAAAAACCTGGTCAGCCAAATGTCTGAAAAAGACAAGTACCACCATCCCGGAGGTCAGAAATTGTCAGTTCTTTAAAATTGATGGCCTTTTGGTTGGCTGACATTGGTAGATCAGTGGGGATACAATTCTCCTACTGCTCGGCACCTATAGATTGGCTATTACTAAACAAAGAAAGGTGAAACCAGTTAAGGATTGTTCACACATTGCATTTTTGCTATGGAAAAAAACACAGTATTTTTATCTCAGGCACATACTGCAAATTTTTTCTTTGCAGATTTAAACCTTCAGGCTATGTTCCCACAATCAGGTTTTGGTGAATTTTTGATGTTGCAGAATTTCTGCACCTCTTATGCACATTAGGGTATTTTCAAATTTGCAACATGTCAGTTTCTCTTGCGTGGATGCTGCGTTTCATGCGCAAATTCTTCCCACAGATTTACATTAGATATGGAAAATCTGCAGGTAAAAGACGTGTGTTATCCGCATATGCTAAATCAAAGCCAAAAACCAGGATGTATCAAAGACAAAGCAGCTTTATTTAATACATCACACACCAACAAGAGTCAAAAAACGTGATAAAAACGCAAGTAACCTAATTTACCAAATAGATGCAGAAATGCTACAGAAAATCTGCAACATCAAAAACTCCCCAAAAGCTCATCATGGGATTGTAGCCTCAAGGAGTTATTTATTTTATTTAATTTTTTTTCAAGTTTGTTGCATGTCAAATGAAGGTAATAAGGCAGCGAAAACTTAATCATTTGAATGGTTGAAAAACGCAGCAAAAACACTGAAAGAATTGACATGCTGAAGATGTAAAAAAACGCTTTGAAGGGTCAAATTTGCATAGAAAAAAGATTAGTAAGTCCATGACATTTCAGAAATCTCATACAGCTGTTAGTGTATGTGCCCACGATCAGGACTCGCTGTGTCCTGGACGCAGTGGGTCCTGTACTGCGGGGTCACGAGTCTCCTCTGCAGGAGAGCGCAGGAAACCGCAGCTGCTTGTACCCACGATCAAGGTTCAGTGCGCTGCGGTCTTTTGCTTGTGTTCTCCTTACGGAGGACACATGAGAATCCGCAGCAAACAATTGACATCTTGCAGCTTGTAAAGCCGCACTGCAGGTCAGTGTTTACTGCGGAAAAAACAAGCACAGTGGGCACGGGATTTCTAGAAATCCCATCCTCTGTGCTTGTACTGTACAACGCAGCATTTTGGACGCAGCAAAAACATGCTACATCCAAAACGCTGCAAACACTGATCGTGGGCACGGGCCCTTACTGTAAAATGCTGCATTTTCTTTCACTCAGCAAAAACGTGGAAAAAATGCAACATGGGAACAAGGCCTTAGAAGGGTATTCCCATCTGCAAGATCTTATCCCAATATGTAGTAGATTAAATAATAATAATAATAATATTAGCAAATACATCTAACTAGAAATATAGTATAGTTCTCCTGGTATAGCCATGTCTCTTACCTCATGTGCAGGGCATTGCAGCATGGGTATCCATGGTTACGCCCACTCATATAGTGACAGTTAGGCAGTGGTCGTAACCATGGATACCTGAGCTGCAATGAGGTAAGATTAAAAAATAGCAGTTGAACTCAAGTAAAGGGAAGGAGAAAAACAAAAATGTAGATGGTGAATACTGGAATTTGAATACACATTACTGCCAAGAAAACATGAAAAAGATTTTTTGAAAATATTTTTTGGAAAAATATGAGTTACTTAGCAAATAAAGGTCATCAAATGTATCCGTGCCCAGAAACCAACGTCAAGGTGTAACTCTTATCTGGGTCCTACTCTAAATGCTATGCCTCTCTTGTCCAATCTGAACTATTATATGGGCTAGAATAGAACCTGCAAAAAGAAAATTAAAAACACCTGATGTAACTGGGAGGAGGGAGCAGATAAAGGACATTTTAAAAAAAATGCTCATGTTTCCTTAGCAGTAATGCGTATTTAAATACCAGTATTCACCATCTACATTCTTGTTTTTTTTCTCCTTCCCTTTACTTGAGTGCAACTGCTATTTTGAATATTGTATGTCATGTTCCGTATGCACCAGTTCAGACTATGAGATTATGAAGTGCTGGCAATTATTCTAGTTTGTATTATGGAGTGATGTCCTTTGGACAAGAGAGACATAGCATTTAGAGTAGGACCCAGATGAGAGTTACACCTTGACGTTGGTATTTGGGCACAGATACATTTGGCCATCTTTTTTGCAAAGTAACTCATTTTTCCAAAAAATATTTTCAAAAAATCTTTCATGTTATCTTGGCAGTAATGCATATTCAAATTCCAGTATTCACCATCTACATTCTTGTTTTTCTCCTTCCCTTTACTTGAGTGCAACTGCTATTTTTGGATATTGTATGTCATGTTCAGTATGCACCAGTTCAAGCTATGAGATTAGGAAGTGTTGGCAATTATTCTAGTTTGCAATGAGGTAAGAGACATGTCTATATCAGGAGATCTATACTATATTTCTAATTGGAAGTATTTGCTAATATTATTATTATTATCCCCACTACATATTGGGATAGGATCTTCGAAATTGGAATACCCATTTAACTTGGAAGAGGAGGATTACACAAGAGTGATGGCGTTTTTGAATTTTTCTACTCATATCTGTAGAAATATAACATTGTCAATAGCAATCAATAAATTGCATGCGTAATAGTAACATAATGTTTCCAGCAATACCTCCTTAGTATGCTATCCTTGGGTCTTTGTGTTGGGCTGTAGATTTAATTATTATTATTATTATTATTATTATTATTATTAATTACTAATTGTTCTTTATGTCTTTGCTTCCTGACAGCCTCCTCAAAGTACATTTGTATCTCCATGGCTTCAGTGCCTTTATTGATGTCGAGAAGCTGGAGGCAGGAAAATTTGAGGATAAATTGATACAAAGTGTTATCAGTGCCAGAAACTTTGTTTTAGTCCTCTCCGCCGGATGTTTGGATAAATGTATGGGAGACATTGAATGCAAGGACTGGGTACACAAAGTAAGTGCTATGTTTCAGCCTCTCTCAACACGAACCTTCGACGAAAAGCTGAGTATACAGCCCGCTGTTTGATTCAAAGGTGGGATACGGCCCCATAAGGACCAGAGGTAGACGGCATATACAGCTAACCATATGCATATACAGTGGGAAATGTTTCTTGTAAGGTCACTTTTTAAAGAAACTTTTATTGTTTGGTGTATTTGCTATACTGTACACCTCGTTTTATAGAATAATGCAGTCTGTTACATCAATCAGCCTCCGTTGGGGGAATGAAGCCTTATGAGTTCACCACTCATGTACACGCTAAGCAAAGGTCTATGTAGTGAGGAGAGGTTTACCCAACTAGGGAATTATAAGAAGTTTGTAGAAAGTAATTGGTTGTATTGTCTGCATGATGTACAAAGTGCGGCAGAAAATAAGAGATCACAGTTATGAAGAATGTTATGTAAATGTAAAGCTCAGTCCTCACTTTGCCCAGTGTCGGGCTCACATCCTCAGCAGCGAAGCACCCAACAGTGGGCACAGTCGGGATGGCTGCTGAGGCATCCATCCCCTATAGGGCCCATTGTAAAGAAATGTATAGGAAAGCACAGTCCTTTGCACTTTCCTTTATAGTTAAACAATCTTAGTAGACGCATATCTTTCAGACACAGGCCGAAAAAAGGTACTTTCATCCTCGGTCAGGTATGGAGATGTTACACTATCCGTCAGGAAACACTCCTAACATACACTGTTGTCTAGGTACAAAAATGTAGAGTGACCTAGCCTAAGGATTGTTACATCTTGTCTTGACCTTATAGTTTGACTTTTTACCATGTGAATTATGTACTCATGTGTTTTAGGAGATTGTCACCGCATTGAACTGTGGAAAGAACATTGTGCCGGTCACAGATCACTTCGAATGGCCAAATCCAATTAGCCTTCCTGAGGATATGAGAGCAGTGTTAAAGTTCAATGGCATCAAGTAAGCACTATTATTAGTCTCCCCAACACTAAGGATTTCCAGAACATTATTAAAAATAGATAGTAATTCATAAAGACTCCAAATAATAATGCTGGACAGACAAGCACAAGAAGCTACCTGAAGACTAGGGAAACACGGAGTCCTTTTGCGGAGTTTTCTGAGAGGAACCATAAAGGAAACTCCCAGTTTTTGAATAGTTTTGCCTTTTTGAGAAGGATTTGGAGAGTTTCCGATCAGTTTTTACTCCAAATACTCTGCAACAAACTCTGTGAGCACATAGGCTACCGCTACATGCACACATTGAATCCGCCTCAAAAAGAGGCGAAAAAGCACCCCATAAAAAACATCTTATGTCACATCTTTGAGCCACTTCAATGTTCAAAAACCCTAAAGTAGTTAAAAGAAGTGATCTGCTCATTTTCTGGGAACCTTCCACTAGGAACCTGCCCGATCTCTGTACTTGACAGTATAGAGTAATAGACACTGGTGAAGCTGCATCGAATAAACATCCGCCAGTGGCAGTGGTGCCGGTGTCTAAAAGATGCCATGTACCATAGTCTCAAGGAGTTTCCAGTTTCAATAAATCCCTCTCCGTCAGCTGCACTTTGTTTGAAAACAAAGTGCTTTACTTAAGGGGGCTTTACACGCAGCGACATCGCTAGCGATGATGCTGGTGAAAGCACCCGACCCCGTCGGTTGTGCGTCACGGGCAAATCGCTGCCCATGGCGCACAACATCGCTAGGACATGTCACACGGACTTACCTGCCTAGCGACGTTGCTGTGGCCGTTGAACCGCCTCCTTTCTAAGGGGGCGGTCCGTGCGGCGTCACAGCGGCGTCACTAAGCGGCTGCCCAATAGAAGCAGAGGGGCGGAGATGAGCGGGCGGAATATCCCGCCCACCTCCTTACTTCCTCATTGTGGGTGGCCGCAGGTACGATGTTGTTCCTCGTTCCTGCGGTGTCACACATAGCGATGCAGGAACGACGAACAACCTGCGTCCTCAACAACCGACGATTTTATGAAAATGAACGACGTGTCAACGATGGGCGATTTGGTGAGTATTTTCCAACGTTAACGACCGTTCGTTGGTGTCACACGCAACGACGTTGCTAACGATGCCGGATGTGCGTCACGGAATCTGTCACCCTGGCGATATATCGTTAGATACGTCGTTGCGTGTAACGGGGCCTTTACCCTCACAGGGTTCAGTGCTGAGTCTCTGCTGCTCCCGGTTTCTGTCATTGTCTGCAGTGATGACCTGACAGTCAGCGCTGCAGACAATAACCGGCACCGGGAGCAGAACACTCAGCCTGGTTTCTTGGAGGGGGAGTAAAGCACATTTTTGTTTTTTTTGTTTTTTTTTCAAAACAAATTGCAGCCAGGGAGTAGGATTTTCTAAAATGTGAAAACTCCTTTGACCTTTTTTTTATCTTTAGGGAATTTTTAGACAATTTTTCTTTATGGTGGAAAAATAATTGTTATGGTATCATACTTTCTATTGTTTCCCTATTATCCTCTATATAAGTACCATACAAGCTTTCTAAGTATTTCTTGCTCATTGAGGATTTGTCACTTACCATAAATATATCATTTGTTTACCTGGTGTAAATGCTGCTGTTCTCCTAAATCTGCCATAAATATATAATTGTTTAATCTGGTCTAAGTGCCATGGACCTTCTAAATCTGGTATTGTTTTTCTTTTATTTCTGCAGCAATCCATTCCTGAAATATGCCCCCCTATTGCCTGCACAAGGCATGAACCTCAGTTCTTCTGTGTGGGTACCTTCTTGAGGACCATGCCCACTTGACTAACAAGAATAGATTTATAAACAGGAAATGTGAGGGCTATATCTCAGGAATTACATATTTATTGCAAGTGACAGGTCCTCTTTTTGTCTCCTCCTTGCAATTTTTCTGTCTCCATGTCATCAGTCTCTTGTTTAGCAACATACAGTGGGGAAAATGAAATACTTGATACATTGCCGATTTAGCAAGTTTTCCCACCTACAAAACAATGGAGAGGTCTGTAATTTTTATCGCAGGTACACTTCAACTGTGACAGACAAAATAAAAAAAAAATCCATAAAATCTCATTGTATGAATTTTAAATAATTAATTTGCATTTTATTGCATGAAATAAGTATTTGATCACCTACCAACCAGCAAACATTCTGGCTCCCACAGATATGTTATTTTTTCTTTAAGAAGCCCTCATACACTGCACTCATTACCCGTATTAATTGCACCTGTTTGAATTCGACACCTGTCCACACTCAATCACACTCCAACCTCTACACCATGGCCAAGACCAAAGAGCTGTCTGAAGTCATTAGGAACAAAATTGTAGACCTGCACAAGGATGTGATACAGGACAATAGGCAAGCAGCTTGGTGAGAAGGCCACAATTGTTGGTGCCATTATTAGAAAATGGAAGAAACACGAGATGGCTATCTATCTTACTCAACCTGGGGCTCCATTCAAGATCTCACCTCGTGGGGTAAGGATGATTCTGAGAAAGGTCAGGAATCAGTCCAGAATTACACGGGAGGATTTGGTCAATTACCTGAAGAGAGCTGGGATCACAGTATCAAAGATTACCATTACCATTAGTAACACACTACACCGTCATGGATTAAAATCCTGCAGGGTATGCAAGGTCCTCCCACTCACACCAGCTCATGTCCAGGTATTTAATCAAGTTCATCAATGACCATCTGGATGATCCAGAGGAGGCATGGGAAAAGGTAATGTGGTCAGATGAGAACAAAATAGAAACTTTTTGGTATCAACTCCACTCGCCGTGTTTGGCTGAACAAAAAAGATGAGTACAACCCCAAAACCACCATCCCAACCATGAAGGATGGGGGTGGAAACATCATACTTTGGATGTGCTGTTCTGCAAAGGGGACAGGATGACTGCACCTTATTGAAGTGAGGATGGATGGGGTCATGTATCTCAAGATTTGTCCAACAACCTCCTTCCTGCAGTAAGAGAATTGAAGATGTTTCATGGCTGGATCTTCCAGCAAGACAATGACCTGAAACACATAGCCAGGGCAACTAAGGAGTGGCTCCATAAGAAGCATTTCAACATGCTGGAGTGGCCTTGCCAGTCTCCAGACCTGAATCCAATAAAAAAATCTTTGGAGGCAGCTGAAGCTCAATGTTGCCCAATGACAGCACCGAAATCTGAAAGATCTGGAGAAGATGTGTATATAGGAGTAGGCCAAAATTCCTGCTGCAGTGTTTGCAAACTTGGTCAAGAACTACAGGAAGCATCTGACCTCTGTAATTGCAAACAAAGGTTTCTGTACCAAATATTAAGTTTTGTTTTTCTATTGTATCAAATACTTTTTTCTTGCAATAAAATGCAAATTAATTATTTAAAAATCCTATACAGGGATTTTATGGATATTTTATTCTGTGTGTCACATTTGAAGTGTACCTACAATAAAAACTACAGACCTCTCCATTCTTTGTGTCACGCCCCTGGACTATCAGGCCGTCACAGGGTACTGCACAATCTGCCCTCCCGTGCAGTATCCACCTCCTTCTGGGTGCCCAACTACATGGTGTTGCCTACATCAGCTAATCAAAATCCAAGGTACACTCTGCACCACACCCACCAAACACACCAGTGGGATGGCCTGAGTGGAATATGGTTGCCCACCTGGGGGGGTTGGATAGGGGAGGTCAGGAGTGTCAGGAGAGGAGAGTGTCGGAGTTTGGAAGTGAAGGAGAGAGGAGGTCAGGAGCATGGCTCCTAGGACGCTATCTAGGTAGCAGACGGTGGTCTGGGCGAAGAGGAGCTGGACCCCCAGTCGCAGGGGATCGTGGCAAGGGGCACGGATCTGTTGAGGAGGACAGCCGGCGGCCTTGCACCATCACCGGGCCGGGACCAGGGCACGATGGGGTACGTGGACCCTAGGTCAGGGAGTAGCTTCAGGTAACCTGACAATTCACCTGACGAGAACGGAGCCTTCAAGATCCGCTCTCCACCCACTCCAAAATCGGGGTACTAGCGCAACGAGGGGGATAGGACTTTCCACTCAAAACGGTCCAGAAAATCCCAAGCGTGAACCCTGAGTTCAAGCTCTCATACTTAGCCATAGTGGGGAGTGGGACCTGGCAAGTTCCATACTACCGGGACCAACAAAGAAGTAAACTTAGTGCCAGGAGGCAGGTCACGGATCACCAGGCAGCACCATTGGGGACGGGACCCGAACTAGCTCCCCTCAGCGGCAGCGGTATCCAGAACTTTGGTTTATCCAGTTGTCGGTGTCAGCTTAATGGACTGAGTGAGTACGCAAGTGACCCCTTCGCACCCATCGGCACTCCCCCTCACCATCACCGAGTCCCCGGGGTATTCCCCCTAGCCGTGGAGGGTCACAACACCTGGCTGCCCCGTTCCATCATCCCCGGGTACTCCCAACTGCAGCGGTGGTGCTCCTGATTACCACATACCACAGGTGGCATCACGAACTTTACAATCCCCTGTAAATACCCCCTTCATTTGAGTGGCCGCAAAACCCCCGGGTCCGGAGACCCCTTGAGCCACCGCGGATCCAGGATCAAAGCAGCTTGGCTGCTGGCATGGGGGCGGGCACATTTGTAGGTGGGAAAACTTGCAAAATCTGCAGCGTATCAAATACTTATTTCCTCAACGGTAATTGATTCAATTTAAGCTAAATTATGATTGTTTAAGGTAAAATTTGGCATGGGCTACAACTAATGGTGAGGCTCAGTCATCTTTTTCTACTGGCTGGTGAGGTCCTAGTAGAGAAAAATTAAGACACCATGACTTCGAAGTAACTTGTGACCTTTTAAACGATTTCTCATTAGGTATTCATAGAGATATCGAGGATTTACATGGATCCATGTATGCAGATATAATTTCTTTACTTTTATGCTTTTATGGGTTATGGCAGCATCTGATCATGGTGGTAAAACCACTGCATACAAATGTACAGCATCACTTACAGATACAGAAAGCTCCATAGTATAACTTCACCATTGTATTACTGCTCAGAACCACTTAGCAGTCGAATAATGGTTGTGTTCTGCTAAGCCTAATTCATCTAGAAGTATTTTTCTCCCCCCAGGTGGTCACATGAGTACCAGGATGCAACCATCGAGAAGATTATCCGCTTCTTGCAAGGGCGCTCCTCTCGGGATTCTTCCGTGGGATCAGAGACCAGCCTAGATGGCACTCCTCCACTAGGGGACAAATAGGAAGGTCCATATGAAGATCTAGCAATGACTTGTGGACTGTAGTACCAGCAGGATAGTTCTGCGCTTCCTTGTGTCCCTTGGCTTATTGGATCTCTATAGATACATCATTTTCTTCAAACTGTATTCAGAATAGGGAAGCCACATCACCCATGGATGAGACCCATTCACAGCTTTCGCGCAGTAAGGACCTAGACTGGAATACACAGCCTTACACCTCTTCTACATGGACATACAGCAAAATGAAAGGGAAGACTAATATAAAATGGCATCTAGCCACTAAACTTTATCAGACTCGGGGACAATATTAGAAAAGTCCATTCTGCAGTATCCAGAACTTCACATCCCAGTGTTGACTTGCAGCACTGACTGTTATCAGTTTCCATATTTCTGAGAGAAGAGCGTTCACTGGACAATGGGCAGTGATGCAATTGGTTCACTTCCAGGTATACTTGTTAAAGTAGATTAATTATAGGCACATTTTCTGGAGCAATAGTTATATCAATCACGATGACCAGGATATGATCGGACTGTCTTGTCGCACCGTCTCTTTACCTTTTCCGAGGTACTTCCTTATACTGAATGTAAACGGATTTTCTCTCAATAGACTATTCCACATTCACTAGATACGCCATAACAAATTGATCTGAATTGTGTCTGACTAACATGAACCTAATGGATCCTCGGAACAAAGATGGCCGGTCTTCATTGCCAGCACAGAGGTAACCATGCATGTGCGTGTGCTGTTACCATACATTAAAACCTCTGTCACCAGATTTCACAATACAACCCACATACATTGTAAGATACACCTGCTGTACTTACTTTAAAAATCCATGTCAGAATAGTTGTTCAACGATTTAGAAAAGTTCTTCTTGCCTGATATTACAATCAGCATTTTATAAGCTCATCTAGAACTGGACTCATAAAATCCTAGGCATGATATTAGGCAGGAAAACAATAAAAATGCGTTATATAGCCATTCTGACATGGATTTTCAAAGCATAGTCATCCAGTCTGAGATACAATATGTTTAATAATATATGCATATTATAGTGTGAAATCTGATGACTCACAGTAAATACTTAAAGGATTATTCTCATCTTCATAAATGGATATTGTTGGATAATGCTTGTAAATGTAAATACAACCACTTTTGCAATTTACTGCTTATTAAAATTTTCAGCCGTTCTTGAGATATCAGCAATTTACTTTTGTTTACAGTTCGTTGCCCAGGAGACCGACCACCGCCGCTGTCTAGCTTGTAAGCACTATGCGGGTTCTGCTGTTTAGCAACAAAGCTCAGTTTCCAAGGCAACACGTTGGAAACAAAAGAAAATAAAATGTCTGAAAATGTTAAAGAATAGTAAATTGCAAAAGAGCTTTACAAGCATTATCCGACAACGCCCATTTATTAAGATGGGAATATCCCTTTAATGATATATGCATTTTATATTGTGAAATATGCTGACAGATCTACTCTAAATACATGAATGACAGCTTTTCTCACAAGTACAAATATGTATTATTATTTCTCTATCAAAATAAGTGATTTAAAGGGAACCTGTCACCGGCTTTTTCCCTTATGAGCTGCGCCCACCAACAGTAAGCCCTTATATACAGCATTCTAGAATACTGTATATAAAAGCCCAGGCTGCTCTGTAGAACGTAAAAATACACCTTTTTTATACTCACCTAGGGAGCGGTCCGGTCCGATGGGTGTCGCTGCTGTCAGTTCGGCGCCCCCTCAATCTTGTGCTAACGCCGTCTTTCTTCTACCCAGCCCAGTATGGATGATGCGTCCTTCGTCATTCACAGAGAGGCCTCCATTGTACTCCTCCTGTGCATGCGCATTTTGATCTGTCCAGCCGAGGGCAGATCAAAGTACTGTAATGCGCATACGCAGGCCTGTCTGTGAATAATGCAGGGTGCATCATGCACACGGGGCTGGGTAAGAGGACGGCGATTGTACAAGATGGAGAAGGCACCGGACAGATAGCGGCGACACCAATCAGACCAGACAGCCTCCTTAGGTGAGTATTATGAAGGTGTTTTTTACGTTCTACAGAGCGGCCTGGCCTCTTATATACAGTATTCTAGAATGCTGTATATAAGGGCTTACTGGTGGTGGCCGCAGCTCATAAAGGGAAAAACCTGGTCATAGATTCCCTTTAAAGATGTTTTCCTACTCTCAGGTTGTAGGGTCAGTGCATGATGTCCTGCAATCCTTAGTTATTCATTGTACTGACTTTATGTGAAGGGCAATTATAGAAACCAGCTCGGGTATCTGTACATAACAAAATCATTGACTATCAAACCTCAGCAATACCTCTAAGGCTACATTCACACATCTAAGTGTTACATTGGAGATAAATGGGACGATTTTTTTTCTCAGGTGTCATTTTATTTTTTGTTTATTTCGACTGAACTTTTTTTATCCAGTTAAAACAGCATGAATTTAGGATGGAAAACTGAATTACAAGGACTCTCTTCTCTTCCTAATTTCATCCTTGTCTCATGGACCCCTATAGACTTTAATGGCAGAGTCTGATCAGCAAAACTGATGAGAATGGGAACAACTCTGTCTCATTGGCTGGACACATGGATCCATTTTTGAAACAAATGTGCGCATGGATCAATTTAACCGAAGGGCCTTATTTATTTATCAAGGTTAGCTGTGTTCACACCGACCTTAATAGAGATGTGTGCTGGAGTTGGACGCTTCTGATTCATGAAGGAACACGCATGCCTCTGAGTGCAGGATGAGTGGTGTAGACCTCAGTGTGCGCCTCAACACAAATCCTACAACAGTCCCTGCATTAGTAAACTTTGTGGCACAGGACTGCCGCCACTAGTCATGAATTTCCAAAATACTGGCATAAAAGCTTTTAGGATTCGAGCACAATGGATCCTGTGTGCTGTCGAAGAAAAAAACTCAGATGTGTGAATGCAGCCTCATATGCAATATTTAGCCAAAGTGATCAACAAACACACAGTATAGCGTAAAGTGTCAATCATGGTGACACTAAGCTGCACGGCCAATCAGTACACAAATTGATAAAGTGTTAAGAGCAAACAGAATATATATAGTTTCTTAATGTCATATGTTTGTTCTAAGAGGAGAAGTAATAGAGTGACAGAGACAACTCGCGACCCTGAGGAGAAGACAGAAGCGCATTATCACGGCTTCTGTCCTTTTGCATAGTGGTATTGATCAGCAATTCTGATGCCACTATTAGAGGACCAAGGAAAGAAAAAGGAGCTTTTCTTAGATAGGTAGTCCAGTGTCAAATTTAATTAGTCCCCAGGTACACAGACATTTAATACTAGAAGTCCCAGAAATTTCGAGCTCCCCCCTGAAGTCCCGATAGAGGGTCAAATGACCCTTAAGGTACCGTCACACATAACAAGATCGCTAGCGAGATCGCTGCTAAGTCACCGTTTGGTGACGTAGTAGCGATCCCGTTAGCGATCTCGTTATGTGTGACACCTACCAGCGATCAGGCCCCTGCTGTGAGATCTCTAGTCGTTGCAGAATGGTCCAGGCCATTTTCTTCAAAGGCGATTTCCTGCTGGGCAGGACACATCGCTGTGTTTGACACTGTGTGACAGGGTCACAGTGACTGCTGAGATCGTTATACAGGTCGCTACTGCGACCTGTATTGTTCCTGCATCGCTGGTAAGATCTGACTGTGTGACATCTCACCAGCGACCTCCCAGCGACTTACCTGCGATCTCTATCAGGTCGCATCGTTTTCGGGATCGCTGGTAAGTCGTTGTGTGTGACTAGGCCTTTAGTCCAAACTGAATTGAACTAACTAGAAACTAAATGGCTAAACTCAATGGAAAACAACAACCTCCTGTGGTGCGACAGTAATGGCCTTAATTACAGAACGAAAGTCGGTGATTATAGGATGTTAGCTAAAATCCTTCAGGTCATTCGACCCATCTCTGGGTTCCAAAGGTAGAAATGTTAAATGACCCCTCTCTGGGACTTCTAGTGCTAAAATAACAAATGATGCATAGGCAGAAAGGTGTCGCTGGCCCCAGGGATAAGTAGGAAAAGCGAAGTTTGTTATTTTACAAGTCTACCTATGGGCTAATAAAATGATAAAATGTGTAACAGGACTATTGGGCATGGTCTTTAGAGGGTTAAATTAAGATTATAGGTCCTATCATTGCAGGATGGGATAATAATATATATTCCTCATGACCCTGACATCTTCCAGTTGTATTTAAGGCAGGGTACAAATGATGCTCTGGATGTTCAGAAGGTAAAATATATCAAAACTTATATATTTTTTTTAAATGAAAAAGGGCAGAAATTATTGATTAAGTATTACTGAACTTGTAAGCAACATAATTAGGAAGCGTGAATATTACAAGACAGTGACTATTATATTTACTAACTGTTTGACCTTTGTAAACCAAAGGTGACCCATCAATTCAATATTAATGAACAGATTGCAGTTTACTAGACCTGTAATAACTATTATTAGAGTTGAGGTCATCATACGTACCAAAAGTCACAGATTTCTTTTCTTTTGGTGCAGTTTTAATGTCCACTGAGGGTGGTGTAATGATAACGCAGTGTTTGTGATAGACTCAAACCCAAACCTCAGGGGTGTTTTTTTTTTATTTTCTAAGCTCCCCAAAGGCCCCTATACACATTAGACAGCTGATGGATAGATTTTCCCTCACTTGACCGACCGCTCCTGTTTTCTTTTTAAAAATGTAACAGGAAAAAAGTTCCAGCGAAGGATCACGTTGAAATCTAAGAAAAAAAATCACCTTTTAATATAAATCTAATTAAAAAACAAAAGTTCTGAAGTAATCCTGGCAATACGTTAAATACAGTCCATGGTGGAAAAATCAGATAACTCGTTTCGGCTTAAAGAGCCTTCATCACAGTCTGTTAGATCGTGATGAAGGCTCCTTAAGCCGAAACACATTATCTGATTTTTTCCACCATGGACTGCTTTTAACGTATTACCAGGATTACTTCAGTACTTTTGTTTTTTAATTATATTTATAATAAAAGGTGAATTTTTATCTTATATTTCAATGTGATTCTTCGCTGAAATTTTTTTCATGTTACATTTTCACTGCTGTGCGGTGGCTCCTGCCTCTTGTAAGTGTGGATCACTAAAGACTGATTTTCATCCAAATGACTGAACTGGTGAGCTGAATATATTTTTCTGTTTATTTCTGTGTTCTCTATGAATCTGAAAATAAGAAGCGCTGATAGTGTAACACCAAAGGAGATCAGTGAGGTATACCTGGAGAATTATACACTCACCTGGATCAGTTGTGACAGTCACAACCACTAGTGCGCATGAGATAATGGAGTCTGCTGCAGCCCCACGTGGATGAGCATATAAGATAGGATAGGGAAGGGGTTAATGCCGCGCATCAGCCAAATGAAGACGTATAGTGTTGATGAAGTTTTTCTTTGATTCCATAGGTCTACGCGTTTCAAGGTAAAACCTCTTCCTCAGGACCAATGTATCAACAACAAGACAAGATCTTGTTGTTGATACATTGGTCCTGAGGAAGAGGTTTTACCTTGAAACGCGTAGACCTATGGAATAAAAGAAAAACTTCATCAACACTATACGTCTTCATTTGGCTGATGCGCGGCATTAACCCCTTCCCTATCCTATCTTATGTGTTCTCTATGAGGAAGTCTCCTCCAGCGAATAAAATTGGAATTGAAATGCGCTCATCATTCTATTTCCCCATACGTTGTCTGTCACGCGAGAGGTCCCCTATATACATTAGATTGTCGGCCGATCCTACCGTCTATATAATGTATATGGGGGCCTTTACAGTATATATACTATTTACATCATTTATACAGTAAAAGGTTAGTGTTGGTTGGTAATAGTACTTTTCCTAGTAATGACAGGTAGTGGAGGATAATGACCTTTTTCTTGGTCGTCTAGGGAAAAGGAAAGGTTAAAGGGAATCTGTCACCAGGATTTTTTCCAACTAATCTGAAGGCAGCATACTTTAGTGGCAGAGACCCTGATTCCAGCAGTATATCATTTTCTTGGCGGTTTTGCAGGAGATTATCACTAGAGGACTAATAAACCTGCTGTCACGTAGGCAAACATATTCATGAGCCCTTCCACCATGACTGGCAGAGTTCTTACTATGCACAATTTACACAGAATCACTGTGTGAGGAGCAGGTTTCGCAGAGCTCAGCATTCAGAAAAGTACCAGATCTGCATCTCTGGATACCGTCATCAGATAAGTTACCGTTTGTTGGTCCATCGTTGCGCTGCTATGGGGGTTATTGATAGTTTGCATATATGGTGTTTTTAGTCAGTGTAGGGTATAACGGGGTGATTTGGGGGTTCCCGTCGGTGAATAGGGGGCGCCACAACCCTAGGGCGTCATACCCTCCATTGCTAGGTAGGGAGAGACAAATTAGGGCCAGTCTGTATCTATCTCCATCTCCCACCTAGCTATTGTTACTCTACACTCTGCACCCTACCTTTTTTCTGCATTTTTGTGTGTTGTTGGTCACTTGACCTTTTAATGCGATTATTAAAAGTTAATTTTTAACGGGGTTTATTTTTGTTCCTTGGTTTTCTAACTACTAGATCTACAGCAGAGAAAACCGTGATTTTATCAAAATGACATCACACAGCCCAGTAAGTGACACATTGCTGGAATCAGGTACTCTGCCCCTACATCATGCTGCTCTCAGATGGCTTAGCAGAAAATCTGGTGACAGATTCCCTTTAATTGCTTCTTTGATCAATTACATGACGTTGATAATATAGATAAGTGTTTAGTATCCAGTGTCCTGCAGCGGTTTACTGGTCTCCCCAGCACCAGCTATGTCTGCTGAGTTCTACTTCTCTACCAGTAAAGTGAACATGACAAACACAGATTGATACAGAAAACCATGCTGCCATCATGATACAACCTAACAAGTCTCTCTAGGTCTAGGATCACGATTTTTTTGACCTCGCGGCACTCATCATTATCAGTCAGTAGCCACATTATGGATCAGGGCCTTGGCCAACATCGTCCCTTGCCCTGGTAATTATTCACAAACTGCAAAGTCGTTCTTCAGCAATAGGAAACGTACCGCACTGTGAAGGAAGTGTCATTCAGATGCATTTCTGAGGTGCATAAGGCCGTATAGACATAATACATATATAATATAGAATTCAGTAGACCTGCATAGGTCCTAGGAGTTTTGGGATATGGACCCTAAAATGCAGCCCCATTATAACCACAGACTCACTATAGGAACAGAAGCAATGATTACGGATATCAAGATCTGCCCATCGTGTCTAGTCATATAGGTTATAAGCAATTGTTGTGCATGTAAAGCCACCTAAAGCAGTGATGTGTCTATTGATGCCTTTGTAATCGAGCTTCTCCATCCTAAAGAGAAAAAAATGGTGGTGCAATGCAATATGACTATGTAGTGATGTAAATAGGTTTCTAAACCTATATATCTGCATGTACAGTAAACCTGTGATGAGTATACCTTGGTATTTGCTTTCCTGAATAATGAAGTTCATCAGGTAACCAAGACTCTGCCTTTATTGCCGGAGCTCGGAAACTGGAAATCAGGTTAAAACCCTTTCCTTGTGGCCTTTTTTTCCAGATTGTAATTTTTATCTGAAGTTTTTTTTTATATATATATATATATGTACTGTAAACATTTAATGTCCATTATCTCAATACTGTGTCCCTTTTATGTCCTGACATTTCCAATAAAGGCTATTATGGAACAAAATAGAGAACATCTGTTTACTTCATATGCAAATGTTTTCTGTTCAGGTCTGTAGTCATGCTAATTATGGCCTAAAACACACTTCCGCAAAAAAAACGTCCGTATGACATGGTCCGTTTTTCGGGTCCGTGTTCCGTATTTTTGGGGCGTTTCTCCGGTACGTATGGCATCCGTATGATGGCGTATGCGAGCCGTGTGTGCATGTGGAATGTCCGTATTGACATAAAATACGTACGTGTGCTGTCCGTGTGCCGTCCGTTTTTTAAGATCCGTATTCTTACCCAATTAACGATTTTAATCATTCATCATGAGATCCTGGTGTTGTTTGCTTTCAATTGACCTGATAGATTGGTAACAAGTGTTTCAGATTTTGTGATGAAAAACGGACACGGATGATACGTGCTGAACACGGACATACCATTGAATAACATGGGTCTCCGTGTGTATGTGTCTCCGGTACGTGCAAATACGTACCGCACACGTACAAAAAAACTGGATGTGTGTTGCGGGTCTATAAGACAGCTCATATGTTTTTACACTAATATATTAAGTTTATGTAAAACCTCAGTATTTATAGTGTTGATTCTTATTTTTCAAGACTTCTACAATTCTCCTTGACTTGCTGGATTTCAGCTTTTGGGCCAAATCCTGACTGATGGTAACACATTCTTACCTAATCAGTGCTTGCAGCTCATCACAGGTTAGGTTTTTCTTTGTCCGCCTCCTTTTAGATGTTATGGATACGATTATAAGAACATAGCCAAAATAACAGTACTTAAAATAGCACTTGCACTATGTACCGCACAAATGTCTGCACTCTAAAATCATAAGACTCAATCATAAGATATTGTGTGATTCATGCTGATTCAGCTCATTAGAGAATCATGAAATATATATACAGTGTGTCCACCCATATTCTATCCACCGCCATTAACTTGAGAACGGCGGCAGCTATAGGAATAGAAGTGGTGTCTAGGTATAGTAAAGTAGCCATGTGCTACGCAATGAAACCACCTATAGCGCCACCTGGTGGAAAACAACGGAGTTAGCATTTTTATCTCGAAGACGGAACGAGACAGAGGAAAAAAGTGAATTACAAAGTTGTAGGGCATCATCAATTCAATACGAATCGACACCTTGCATACAGAAATGCTATGATTAGAACGTGTAAAACTCACAAGGCTGCGGACGTGAAGTGATACCTCCTGGAGACCTTCCTACAAGTCATTGGGTTTGGTGGCTGCATGGACTGGTCTCCACGCTCACTTGACCTGACCCCATTGGACTTCTTTCTGTGAGATTACATCAAACAGCAGGTGTATGCGACCCCTCCACCAACATTGAAGACCTACGACGACGTATCACAGATGCTTGTGCAAATGTGTCAACTACCATATTGCACAACGTGCAGCAAGATACAGTATGCTGTCCAGAGTCCAGATGTGCATTGCAGCTGACGGTGGCCACTTTGAGCATCAAAGTTATATGAGCGCCATATACGTGACCAGCATTCAATGTTTTGGGGGGTGGGGTGGGGTCATGGTTTTCATATCAAAGCATTTCTGTATGCAAGGTGTCGATTCGTATTGAATTGATGATGCCCTACAATTTTTAAATTCACTTTTTTTCTCTATCTTGTTCCGTTTTCAAGATAGAAATCCCAACTCCGCTGTTTTTCACCAGGTGGCGCTATAGGTGGTTTCATTGCATAGTGCATGGATACATTACTACACCCAGACACCACATCGATGCCTATAACTGCCGCCATTCTCAAGTTAATGGCGGTGGACAGGATATGGGTGGAGTGTGTGTGTGTGTGTGTGTGTGTGTGCGTGTGTGTGCGTGCGTGTGTGCGTGTGTGCGCGCGTGCGCTTTCCTGCAGCTTGACCAATAGTAAAAGAATATGCACCCTTGGATTGCATCCAAGAGACTCGCTACAAGTATTTGAAGTTCCTTAATAAAAATCAGTCTTTTCCTGCTTTGATCAAAGCCTTTGGTCTCTGTGGATATTTTGCACATATTTAACTTGGACTACAGACAACTGAGACGGTTTATGCACATTTGAAGTGCATTCCACAAATCAGAGAATTGACCATGGATTCTCTATGGCATTGAGATCTGGGGCGTTTCTTGGCCATGCACCCAAATGTAAATGTTTTGTTCACAAGCTACTTAGCTATCACTTTTGCTTTGTGACATGGTCTCCATCATCCTGGAAAAAGCAATTGTTCATCACCAAATTGCTCTTGGAGGAGGATTAGGCTATGTGCGCACGTTGCGTATTTACATACAGTTATGCTGCGATCTGCACCGCAGCGTAACTGCATGCGTCCTGCGTCCCCAGCATAATCTATGAAGATTATGCAGGAGACGTGCGCACGTGGCGTCTTAGAGCGCAGCGCTTCGGCTGCTGCCCGAAGCGCGCGTTCTAAGAAGTGACATGTCACTTCTTTCCTGCGCTCTGCCTGCAGTCCCTGCCCTGTCTATGGGAGGGGCTGCAGTCAGAGCGCATGAATCAGCTTTTTTTTTTTTTTTTTTCCCACTACAGACTTTTCTGCAGCGATTTGAAGCGCACGTGTGCTGTTCAAATCGCTGCAGAAATTTCTGCAGGGCCAGTACGCAACGTGCGCACATAGCCTAAGATTCCATTCTTTATTCATGGTAGTTTTCTTAAGCAAAATTGTGAGTGAGCCTCCATGGACGAAACCCCTCACACATGAATGGTCTAAGGATGCTTAACTATTGGACTCATGATGGTGCTCACCTTATTTTTTTTTTTTCAGGACAATTATTCTTACAGGTATCCAAGAATATAACTTTACTTCAGTCCTCTGCAGTCCAATCCCGGTACTTTCTGCAAAATTTCAGTCTGTACTCTTTGGAGAAAAATGTCTTCTTTGCTGCCCTTCTTGACACCAAGCCACATCCAAAAACCTTCATGTCACGGTGTGGGCAGATGCACTGACACCTGCCTCTTCACTGATATTGATCCTATCCCATAGCTAAATCCTCTTTAGAAGACCGTCCTAACCCTTGCTAAACTTTTCTGTGTGCCCTGAAACCTTCTTCACAGCAATTGAAGCAATGTTTGAAGTTCTTGAATTGTTAATTGAGGGGCAAAGCAATGATTAATACATGTATTTACTTGGATAAATTAATTCACGTGCTTACCATACCCCTAATATCCTCCGTTAGGCCTCTTTCACGTGTCAGTAATTTTGCACCAGTATCTGTGTGCCAAAGCCAGGAGTGTAACTCACAGGCCTAAACCACACGGCGAGAAAACCGGTGCGAGTGGAGTGCGATAAAACATCGCATTCCACTCGGACCAATATTAGCCTGTGTGTCAGCGCACATGAGCGATTATTTTCTCAGCCCTAATCGGACCGAGAAAACAATCGCAGCATGCTGCAGGTGTAATGCGAGACTTTCTCTCTCACCCATTCAAGTGTATGGGGAGAGAGAAAAATCGCACTGCACTCGCGGTACACCGGTGTACCGCTCGTGCAGAGCGAGAATCGCAATAGCCGGCTATGGAGGAGAGAGGGACATAAATCCCTCCCTCCCCTCCTGAGTGCCGGCCCGCCCCCCGCAGCTGAGGTCCGCTCGCACAGTCGAACCTCAGTCGCAGGGACACTCGCATGATACTCGGCTCCTGCTGTGCTGCCAGCATGAGCCTAGTGTCATGCAAGGATCGCACTAGTGGCCCCGGCCACAGATGAACACTATCATTGAAAGATTGACACCTGGTTTCCATTTTGGGGACAATCCTGGTTTTGGCATTCAAATACTGATCAAAAATGCTGATGTAAAAATGAGGCCTCAAAGATGGTTGTTCCTTTCAGACAACCTTCTCAGTACAGCTGTGGCACAGCAAATTTTTTTTTTTCGCAGAGATTGCACACTTATGACCTGCAATCTTAACTTTACTCTTGGTGCAGGAACCTTGTTCCCCTAAAAGCTGGTATAAGTATAAATATCCTGGTTCAAAAGGAAAGACCTATCCATGCCAGATATACTTACTGGGAGTGGGATAATGCTGGAATCTACACATGCAGAGTAGGAAGAAGCTACACCCTCCATAATTAGAACAGGTCCTACCTTGAATGTCTTCTGTTCAAGCCACTAATAATAATAATATTAATTATTATTAAACAATATTTATATAAAAGTCAGAGAACTCTTTGGATGAGTCTCCTCCCCATGGTCAAGTAGGTGTCCTTGAGGCACAAGGTAAGGGTTCTCTCCTGGATACTGCAGCCACCCACCATGACAGTACACCCCAGGTGCTGAAATACGGCATGCTTTCCGCCATGGAACACAACCAGAAATGATATCTTGCATCAATCAATGGTGCGTCTGACGTCACTTCCAGTCCTTCGCATGCTGCAGAGGAGAAAGGCCGGGGAGCTCCAGGAGGTCTCTGGCCTGGCAGCCATTCCACCTTACCACCAGGGGTAGGAGGAATGGCATTAGTCCAGAGGGGACAGGAACGGTGTGAGGGGGGTAAGGAGAAAAAAAAAAATTGCCGTTAGCCGCCCGGCTAGCAAGGTACTAGAAGGGGGCGTCTGTCACCAGCTACAATGCCCCATAGGATGACTACCTCATGCCCACCCCATAGGGACAAGAAATACTGGAGATGGAGGGGCTATTTGACATTTTTGTGTTTCATGAGGCAACCTTCTCCTGTGGTGCTGTGATGGAGAGTGACTAGAGAAAAATTACATTCCCAAGATAAACTATTTACCAAGATCAATTCAAATGAAGAAAAAGAAAAAAAACCCAAATCTACGGGAGCAAACTCAACTTATATCAGTCTTACGGACACCGAAATTTGTCAGAAATCTACATGTGCTCTATAATTGACTGCAACACAGTACACGAGGGGCTGCTGATAAGTCTTTGGATTTGTGATTTTTTTTTGTTTCTATGGTAACGAATGTTACATCACATGAAAGCTTTATGTGTCTAATAGGTTTTCAAAATGTTGTGTTTGTTGCTTATGGCAACGGTGTTCTACACATGCAGGAAAACAAAATGGTGTAATCTAGTGCGATATTCACAGCAACTGAGAGCAGCGAAGTGCTAAACTTCTTGTTTCTGCAAGGAAAGTCCACAAAGGATATTCATGGTGATATGTCGCAGACATTGGGAGATCAATGCCCTTCATATTTCACAGTTAAGAACTGGGTCGGCAAATTTAAAACGGACCACTTCAGCACCAATGATGAGGAATATCCTGGACGACGGAGAGTGGTTGTTCCAGGGATCATCAATGCTGTGCACAACCTCATACTGGAGAATCAACGAATTTCAGCTAACGCAATAGCAGACATCATGGGGATTTCCCGTGAACGTGTTTGTGTCATTATCCATGAACATTTGGATATGAGAAAGGTATCTGTAAAGGGGGTCCCCAAATGTTTGACAACAGATCAGAGAAGCATGCGAGTGAAAACCTCCTGGTCCATTTGTCAGAGTTTCCGGACTAGTAAGAATTTGCTGATCGACTGGTCACTATGGATGAGACCTGGATTTATGTGACCCTGAAAACAAGGAGCAGTCAAAAAAAACGAAGGCATTGCCGAAACGCGCGTAGGGCATCCTTGGATGTGACTGATCATAATCTGGTGCAGGTAATTGTACTTACAATATCATATAACCTTATTCCTTTGGGAACCCAGGATGGCGGGCCATTACTGACACCTGGTGGATGGATTTAGTACATACAATCCCGATGGAGATATACAAGTTGTTATCCATGGTAGCTTTGGATCTATACATCAGTATATGTATTCTGCTGGGTGATTGCACTATATATCCTATACTATATAACAAATGGTCGGATTTCTTTCCTTCCCAGTAATAAGCATATTGTATGCAATCCCTATGCAGCTATATAGGCTGTAATCCATTGTAGCTTATGACCATATCTACATATAAATTCTGCCAGGTGATTGCATTATAATTCTGTTAGTATATTATACATTATATGGTCGGATCCTTCTGTTCTATCAACAAGCTTATTATTTTCCCTGACATTATAAGGATCTTTTACATATGTACTGATTAGGTACGGTATAGATATGTATACAGTTTTACAAAGACCTGATGATGTGTAATAAGGTTATAATTACTACCTGCCAATGACGAAAAATTGTCTATATGGTTGTTATATATATGGTCATCCACAGTCCTTTTTGTTATTGTTTTTAATCGAACACTGTGGTGTCTATCTCCTGTCTCTTATCAATTAATAAATATGTGTTTGCAAGAAATAGGACTTTTGGTAGTTTTCTCTTTTTTCGCACAAAAAAAGTGGAGGCACAGTGGTTCTCCTTGCCCAAAGAAGTTCAGGGTGCAAAAACCAGCCACTAAGCTCATGGCGTCTGTGTTCTGGGATAAGGAGGGCGTGCTGCTAGTGGACTACCTTCAAAAGGGTTCCACCATCAATGCAAGGTATTACATTGAACTTTTGGACCAAATGACGGCAGCTCTGAAGGCAAAAAGGTGCGGCAAGCTGTCCAAAGGAATCTCGTTCCTGCAAGACAATGCCTCCGCAAATACTACACAAGCGACTACAGCAAAACTGGCAGAGCTAGGCTTCCAGCTGGTTGACCACTCACCTTATTTACTAGATCTAGCTCTCTCCGACTATCATCTGTTTCCAAACCTGAAGAAACACCCCAAGGGTACCAACATGTCATACCATTTCTTACAGAACTTGGAATACTGATGTAAGAAGTGTGTTGACATGAGCGGCTAGTATGTACCGTAATAAATGTAAAGTTTCAGCAGCCCCTCATATAATGGATTTTATATTTGTATTTGGGTATATCCTATAGTCTGGAAGTCTGGAACAGTCAAGTAGGCCAAGTACATAACTATAGGAATTTTTTTTTTTTTTTTTTACATACTGTTAAAGACAAAAGCAGAATTGACTATAAACCGGACTCATTTCCAAACCGAGTGTAAGAGAAATGATGAGAGTTCAGACTTCTCAGTTATCTGAGACATTTTAGAGTATAAAAAAGGTACAAAAACAGGTCAAAAGTGACAAAGAAATTAACGAGAGGGGAAAAGAAAAAAAAAGCAGAAATTAATTAGCACTAAAGGATTTGAAAAGCAAATTTAAGCTGCCCCAGAAAAAAAATCCACATAATTTGGAGCAAATTTTGCCATTAATAAAAAAAATCCACTGCAGCCTATCCGATCTGTGTGACCAGTATAAGCGTATGCTCATGTTCATTAGTTGCAGCAAAATAATCTGCAAATACTGATGTGCTGGCAGGAAAAACACAGCATCAAATAAATGCTTTTTTAGCTATTTTTTTGTGTATTTTTTTTTCCATTCATTAGTATGGGTGAAATCTGCAGGAAAAGCGCAGAAAGAATTTACAAGCTGCAGATTTAAATCTAAGGAAAAAAATAAGCAACGTGTGCATTAGACATCAAGAATCTCAATTATTCGCCTTCTTTTGAATAGGAAATCCTTCAAGTTGTAAGCAAAGACCTTAACGCTTGTTTCAACTGCCTTTTAGAATAATCTGCTGTGTGTATTTGGGCACAGTGATAACATATAAATGAAATGACAGTCGTAGTATAAGTGGTGCATTAAAATACCAATACATTTAAGGGTCATGTTATTCCTGTCTGATAAGCTTCCATCTTAACTGCAAATACCTCAAATAAAAGGGTCTCAGCTAAAATTTTCCAACAAAAGATTAATAAATAATTTTGCATAATTTGTAGATTTGCCAGTCTATAAACTACAATGGGAAGTCTGATGTATTATTCTTTTTTTATAAAGCCAAATGCAATATCAAACCCAATACATGGTGAATCGAATACAGATTTGATTTAGTGAACATTTTTTCTTTTCTGTAGTCTTAAAGTAATGGAAAACCTCTAACATCGATGGTCTGTCCTTAGGATAGGTCCTCCATGTCTGATCGGCCAGGTCTGACACCCGGAATTCCCGACGATCAGCTGTTCTCTGTGACAGCGATGGCAGAGCCAGAACTGCTCAGTTCCAAAACTATCGTCTGATAGTGGCAATGGGCAAGTACTGCACATCTACAGACATGGCCAAAAGCTTTGAGAATGACACCAAAATTATATTTTCACATGATCTGTTGCCCTCTGGTTTTTAATTGTGTTTGTCTGATGTTTACATCACATACAGAAATATAATCGCAATCATATTATGAGTACCAAAAGGTTATATTGACAGTTAGAATGAGTTAATGCAGCAAGTCAATATTTGCAGTGTTGACCCTTCTTCAGGACCTCTGCAATTCTCCCTGGCATGCTCTCAATCAACTTCTGGACCAAATCCTGACTGATAGCTGTCCATTCTTGCATAAGCAATGCTTGCATTTTGCCAGAATTTGTTGGTTTTTGTTTGTCCACCCGTCTCTTGATGATTGCCCACAAGTTCTCAATGGGATTAAGATCTGGGGAGTTTCGAGGCCATGGACCCAAAATCTCTATCTCATTTAGTGATCTAATTATCAAGTTACCTTTGCTTTATGGCAAGGTGCTCCATCATGCTGGTAAAGGCATTGTTGGGCGCCAAACTGCTCTTGGACAGTTGGGAGAAGTTGCTCTTGGAGGACATTCTGGTACCATTCTTTATTCATGGCTGTGTTTTTAGGCAAGACTGCGAGTGGTGCGATTCCCTTGGTTGAGAAGCAACCCCACACATGAATCGTTTCAGGATGCTTAACAGTTGGCATGAGACAAGACTGGTGGTAGCGCTCACCTCTTCTCCTAATAAGCTGTTTTCCAGATGTCCCAAACAATCGAAAAGGGGATTCATCTGAGAAAATGACTTTACCCCAGTCCTCAGCAGTCCACTCCCTGTACCTTTTGCAGAATATCAGTCAGTCCCTGATGTTTTTTCTGGAGAGAAGTGGCTTCTTTGCTGCCCTCCTTGAAACCAGGCCTTGCTCAAGCAGTCTCCGCTTCACAGTGCGTGCAAAAGCACTCACACCAGCCTGCTGCCATTGCTGAGCTAGCTCCGCACTGCTGGTAGTCCGATCCCGCAGCTGAAACAGTTTTAAGATACAGTCCTGGCGTTTGCTGGTCCTTCTTGGGCGCCCTGGAGCCTTTTTTGCAACAATAGAAGCTCTCTCCTTGAACTTCTTGATGATGCGATAGATTGTTGACTGATTTGCGATACTCTTCCCTGTTAGGCCTTTTTTGTGCAGAGCAATGATGGCTGCACGTGTTTCTTTAGAGATAACCATGGTTAACTGAAAAGAAACAATGATACCAAGCACCAGCCTCCTTTTAAAGTGTCCAGTGGTGTCATTCTTACTTAATTATGACTGATTGATCGCCAGCCCTGTCCTCATCAACACCCACACCTGTGTGAATGGAACAATCACTAAAACAATATTAGCTGCTCCTTTTAAAGGCAGGAATGCAATGATGTTGAAATGTGTTTTGGGGGTTGAAGTTCATTTTCTTAGCAAATATTGACTTTGTAAGTAATTGCTGTTAAGCTGATCACTCTTTATGACATTCTGGAGTATATGCAAATTGCCATTAGAAAAACTTAAGCAGTAGACTTTGTATAAAATTAATATTTGTAGCATTCTCAAAACTTTTGACCATGACTGTACCTTCTATTGATTTGAATGGGAGGCAGATATGCAGTACCTGGCTGCTATCAGAACACTGGGCAGCTCTAAAAAATGAGCATTTCCGGCCGCCTGCTGCCGGCACTGTTAACAGCTGATCATCGGGGGTTTCGAACCCCAGCCAATCAGACATTGAGGACCTATGCTAAGGACAGGCCATCAATGTTAAAGTACTGGACAGGGTCTCTAAAGGCCATTCAATAATATTGGATTTGTCCCAGATTTTGGTGTGGAGGAAAAAAAAAACCAAAAAAACAACGAGAAAAAACAAAAAAAACAAAAAACAAAACAAAAACGTCACAGAAATAAGTATTATCAATCTGTTACTTTGGGGGATTCCTCATAGTGCAGCATATTATTGATTCCATTGCACATCCACAGGAGATGTTCAGGTGTCAAATCAGATATCTGCCATGGATCATGTGGTAACTACATGTTGAAACGGCTACAAGTGCAGCTCAATAAATTAGATTACAAAAAAGTTAATTTATTTCAGTAATTCAATACTGAAAGGGAAACTCATTATAGAGAGTCGTTACACACAGAGTAATCTATTTCAAGTATTTATTTCTGTTAATGTTGATGATAATGGCTTACAGCCAATGAAAACCCAAGTCATCTCAGAAAATTAGAATAATTACAACAAAACATCTGCAAAGGCTTTCTAAGTGTTTAAAAAGGTCCCTTAGTCTGGTTCAGTAGGCTACACAATCATGGGGAAGGACTGCTCACTTGACAGATGTCCATAAGGCAGTCATTGATACACTCCACAAGGAGAGTAAGCCACAAAGGGTCATTGCTAAAGAAGCTGGCTGTTCACAGAGTGCTGTATCCGAGCATATTAATGGAAAGTTGAGCAAAAGGAAAAAATGTGGTAGAACAATGTGCACAAGCAACTGGGATAACCACAGCCTTGATAGGATTGTTAATAAAAAGACCATTCAAAAATTTGGGGGAGATTCACAAGGAGTGGACTGCTGCTGGAGTCAGTGCTTCAATATCCACCACATACAGACGTATCCAGGAGATGGGCTACAACTGTCACATTCCTTGTGTCAAGCCACTTATGAGCAATAGACAATGCCAGAAGCGTCTTACCTGGGCCAAGGAGAAAAAGAACTGGACTGTTGCTCAGTGGTCCAAGGTGTTGTTTTCAGATGAAAGTAAATTTTGCATTTCTTTTGGAAATCAAGGTCCCAGAGTCTGGAGGAAGAGTGGAGAGGCCACAATCCAAGCTGCTTGAGGTCTAGTGTGAAGTTTCCACAATCTGATTATTTGGGGAGCCATGTCATCTGCTGCTGTAGGTCCACTGGGTTTTATCAAGACCAAAGTCAGCTCAGCCGTCTACCAGGAAATTTTAGAGCACTTCATGCTTCCCTCTGACAACAAGCATTTTAGAGATGGACATTTCATTTTCCAGCAGGACTTGGCACCTGTCCACACTGCCAAAAGCACCAATACCTGGTTTAGTAACCACAGTACCACTTTGCTTGATTGGCCAGCAAACTCGCCTGATCTAAACCCCATAGAGAATCTATGGAGTATTGTCAAGACCAGACACTAGACCCAACAATGCAGATGAGCTGAAGGCTGCTAACAAAGCAACCTGGGCTTCCATAACACCTCAGCAGTGCCACAGGCTGATCGCCTCCATGCCACGCCACGCCGCATTGATGCAGTAATTCATGCAAAAGGAGCCCCGACCAAGTATTGAGGGCATTTACTGTACTGACTTTTCAGTAGGCGCCAACATTTCTGAGTTTAAAATCATTTTTTCAGTTGGTCTTATATAATATTCTAATTTTCTGAGAGAATGACTTTTGGGTTTCCATTGGCTGTAAGCCATAATCATCAACATTAACAGGAATAAACACTTGAAATAGATCACTCTGTGTGTAATGACTCTATATAATATATGCGTTTCACCTTTTGTATGGAATTACTGAAATGAAGGGAATTTTGTTACTTACCGTAAATTCCTTTTCTTCTAGCTCTTATTGGGAGACCCAGACGATTGGGGTATAGCTACTGCCCTCTGGAGGCCACACAAAGCACTACATTAAAAGTGCAAGGCCCCTCCCCCTCTGGCTATACCCCCCCCGTGGTATCACGGGTTCTCCAGTTTTAGTGCCAAAGCAAGAAGGAGGAAGCCAATAACTGGTTTAAACAAATTAACTCCGAATAACATCGGAGAACTGAAAAACCGTTCAACATGAACAACATGTGTACCCGCAAACAACAAAAAAACATCCCGAAGGACAACAGGGCGGGTGCTGGGTCTCCCAATAAGAGCTAGAAGAAAAGGAATTTACGGTAAGTAACAAAATTCCCTTCTTCTTCAGCGCTCTATTGGGAGACCCAGACGATTGGGACGTCCAAAAGCTGTCCCTGGGTGGGTAAATAAATACCTCATGTTAGAGCTGCAAAACAGCCCTCCCCTACGGGGGTGTCACTGCCGCCTGCAGGACTCTTCTACCTAAGCTGGCATCCGCCGAAGCATAGGTATGCACCTGATAATGCTTGGTGAAAGTGTGCAGACTGGACCAGGTAGCTGCCTGGCACACCTGTTGAGCCGAAGCCTGGTGGCGTAATGCCCAGGACGCACCCACGGCTCTGGTGGAGTGGGCTTTTAGCCCTGAAGGAACCGGAAGCCCCGCAGAACGGTAGGCCTCTAGAATTGGTTCTTTGATCCATCGAGCCAGGGTGGCTTTAGAAGCCTGCAACCCCTTGCGCGGACCAGCGACAAGGACGAAAAGTGCATCGGCACGGCGTATGGGCGCCGTGCGGGAAATGTAGATTCTGAGTGCTCTCACCAGATCTAGCAAACGTAAGGCCTTTTCATACCGGTGAACCGGATGAGGGCAAAAAGAAGGCAAGGAAATATCCTGATTAAGATGAAAAGAGGATACGACCTTAGGAAGAAACTCCGGAATGGGGCGCAGCACAACCTTGTCCTGGTGGAACACCAGGAAGGGAGCCTTAGATGACAGAGCTGCCAGCTCAGACACTCGCCGAAGCGATGTGATCGCAACAAGAAACGCCACTTTCTGTGACAGCCGAGAAAAGGAAACTTCCTTCAGAGGCTCGAAGGGCGGCTTCTGGAGAGCAACTAGTACCCTGTTCAGATCCCATGGATCTAACGGTCGCTTGTACGGGGGCACAATATGACAGACCCCCTGCAGGAACGTGCGCACCTTAGGAAGACGTGCTAGACGCTTCTGAAAAAACACGGATAGTGCCGAAACTTGCCCTTTAAGGGAGCTGAGCGACAAGCCCTTTTCTAACCCCGATTGCAGAAAGGAAAGAAACTTGGGCAATGCAAATGGCCAGGGAGACACTCCCTGAGCAGAGCACCAGGACAAGAAAATCTTCCACGTTCTGTGGTAGATCTTAGCCGAATTCGACTTTCTAGCTTGTCTCATTGTGGCAACGACTCCCTGAGATAATCCAGCAGATGCTAGGATCCAGGACTCAATGGCCACACAGTCAGGTTCAGGGCCGCAGAATTCTGATGGAAAAACGGCCCTTGGGACAGTAAGTCTGGTCGGTCTGGCAGTGACCACGGTCGACCGATCGTGAGATGCCACAGATCCGGATACCACGACCTCCTCGGCCAGTCTGGAGCGACGAGTATGACGCGGCTGCACTCGGATCTGATCTTGCGTAGCACTCTGGGCAAGAGCGCCAGAGGCGGAAACACGTATGGGAGCTGAAACTGCGACCAATCTTGAACCAAGGCGTCTGCCGCCAGAGCTCTTTGATCGCGCGACCTCGCCATGAATGCCGGGACCTTGTTGTTGTGCCGGGATGCCATTAGGTCGACGTCCGGCACTCCCCAGCGGCGACAGATTTCCTGAAACACGTCCGGGTGAAGGGACCATTCCCCTGCGTCCATGCCCTGGCGACTGAGGAAGTCTGCTTCCCAGTTTTCTACGCCTGGAATGTGAACCGCGGATATGGTGGATGCTCTGTCCTCCACCCACATTAGAATGCGCCGGACTTCTTGGAAGGCTTGCCGACTGCGCGTCCCTCCTTGGTGGTTGATGTATGCCACCGCTGTGGAGTTGTCCGATTGGATTCGGATCTGCTTTCCTTCCAGCCACTGTTGGAAGGCCAGTAGAGCAAGATACACTGCTCTGATCTCCAGAACATTGATCTGAAGGGTGGACTCCTGCGGAGTCCACGTCCCCTGAGCCCTGTGGTGGAGAAATACTGCTCCCCACCCTGACAGACTCGCATCTGTCGTGACTACTGCCCAGGATGGGGGCAGGAAGGATCTTCCCTGAGACAATGAGGTGGGAAGGAGCCACCATTGTAGAGAGTCTTTGGCCGTCTGGGAAAGCGAGACTTTCCTGTCCAGGGACGTTGACTTCCCGTCCCATTGGCGGAGAATGTCCCATTGAAGTGGGCGCAGATGAAACTGCGCAAAGGGAACTGCTTCCATGGCTGCCACCATCTTCCCTAGGAAATGCATGAGGCGCCGCAAGGGATGCAACTGGCCCTGCAGAAGAGATTGCACCCCTGTCTGTAGTGACCGCTGCTTGTCCAGCGGAAGCTTCACTATCGCTGCTAGAGTATGAAACTCCATGCCAAGATACGTTAGTGACTGAGTCGGTGATAGGATCGACTTTGGAAAGTTGATGATCCATCCGAAAGACTGTAGAGTCTCCAGCGTAGCATTCAGGCTGTGCTGACATGCCTCCTGAGAGGGAGCTTTGACCAATAAGTCGTCTAGGTAAGGGATCACCGAGTGTCCCTGAGAGTGCAAGACTGCTACCACCGCCGCCATGACCTTGGTGAAGACCCGTGGGGCTGTCGCCAGACCAAATGGAAGAGCTACGAACTGAAAATGGTCGTCTCCTATCACAAAACGTAGAAAACGTTGATGTTCTGTAGCAATTGGCACGTGGAGATAAGCATCTTTGATGTCTATTGAGGCAAGGAAGTCTCCTCTGGACATTGAGGCAATGACAGAGCGGAGGGTTTCCATCCGGAACCTCCTGGCGTGCACATGTTTGTTGAGCCGTTTTAGGTCCAGAACAGGACGGAACGAGCCGTCCTTTTTTGGAACCACAAAGAGATTGGAGTAAAATCCTTGCCCTTGTTCCTGAGGAGGGACTGGGATAATCACTCCTTCCGCTCTTAGGGAATCCACCGCCTGCAGCAGAGCATCTGCTCGGTCTGGACGTGGGGAGGTTCTGTAGAACCGAGCTGGAGGACGAGAATTGAACTCGATTCTGTACCCGCGAGACAAAATGTCCGTCACCCACCGGTCTTTGACCTGTGACATCCAAATGCCGGAAAAGCGGGAGAGCCTGCCCCCGACCGGCGATGCGGAGGGGGGGGGCTGGAAGTCATGAGGTAGCCGCTTTGGAAGCGGTACCTCCATTTGCTTTCTTGGGGCGTGTGTGAGTCCGCCACGAATCTGAGTTTCTTTGCGTCCTCTGAGTCCCTTTGGACGAGGTAAACGGTGTCTTGCCCGAACCTCGAAAGGACTGAAACCTCTGCTGCCACTTTTTCTGCTGAGGTTTGGATGTTCTGGGTTGTGGTAAAGAGGAGTCTTTACCCTTGGACTGCTTAATGATGTCAGCCAATGGCTCGCCAAACAGTCTATCTCTAGACAAAGGCAAACTGGTTAAACATTTTTTGGAACCAGCATCTGCTTTCCAGTCCTTTAACCACAAGGCTCTGCGCAAAACTACCGAATTGGCGGACGCCATTGAGGTGCGACTGGTAGATTCTAGGACCGCATTGATAGCGTAAGACGCAAACGCCGACATCTGCGTGGTAAGGTGCGCCACTTGCGGCACTGCTGGATGCATGATAGCATCCACTTTTGCTAAGCCAGCTGAAATAGCCTGGAGTGCCCATACGGCTGCGAATGCCGGAGCAAACGACGCGCCGATAGCTTCATAGACAGATTTTAACCAAAGGTCCATCTGTCTGTCATTGGCATCTTTAAGTGAAGCGCCATCCTCCACTGCAACTATGGATCTAGCTGCAAGTTTGGAAATCGGGGGGTCTACCTTTGGACACTGTGTCCAGCGCTTGACCACCTCAGGGGGGAAAGGGAAACGCGTATCTTTAGATCGTTTAGAGAAACGCCTTTCTGGGTGAGCGTCGTGCTTCTGGATTGATTCTCTGAAGTCAGAGTGATCTAACAAAGCACTCAATTTACGCTTGGGATAAAGGAAACGAAACTTTTCCTGCTCCGCAGCCGCCTCTTCTGCTGAAGGGGCTGGGGGAGAAATATCCAACAGCCTATTGATGGCTGAGATAAGGTCGTTTACCATGGCATCCCCATCCGGGGTATCCAGGTTGAGAGGGTTTCCAGGAGTGGATTCCTGATCACTCTCATCCGACACATCACAGGGAGACTGATTGCGCTGAGACCCTGAGCAGTGTGAAGACGTCGAGGGTCTTTCCCAGCGAGCTCGCTTAGGGTGGCTGGGGCCATCATCTGAGTCATAATCCTCGGCCTGTGAAGCCGGGGACCCCCCTGTGGGCTGGATACATTCCAAGTAAGGGGGACCTGAGGACAGAGGCCTCTCCGTGCCCAGAGACTGAGCCCCATGCATAGATTGCAAGGTTTCAAGGATTTTTGCCATAGATACAGACATATTATCTGCAAAAACTGCAAAGTCCGTCCCTGTCACCGGGGCAGAACTTACAAGCGTCTCAGCCTGGGTCACTACCTCTCCTGACTCCGGCTGGCGAAGCAGCACCGGGTCGGAGCATTGCACACAATGGGGGTCATCGGAGCCTACTGGTAGATTAGCCCCACATGCAGCACACGCAGTATACACAGCCCTTTTTGCCTTGGCCGCCTTGCGTTTTGAGGATGACATGTTGCTGCTTCCACAGAGCGATCTGGGATATGCAGCCAGAAGCGCACCTCACAGTGCAAGAAATACAATATCTATATATATGTACCCAGTACACTGACACACAGTGAGGCACTAGAGGGACCAGCACAGAAAAATCGCTTACCGCCCGCTTAAAAAGCGGGTGTGTGGTCGCCAGATAGCCCCTAGTCCAGGTCTCCCAGAGCCTTGCGTCCTTCCTCCAGCCAGGCATGCATGTAATGGCTGCCGGCGTCTCTAGAGAGGAAGGGGGGCGGGCCCTGGGCGTTCCTGGCCAAGAGCGGGAAGCCTGCTTCCCTCTGTGCCAAGTGAGAGGGCTGGAGCATGTAAATCAGGCTCCAGCCCTCGTCGCTGCTAGCGAACAGCGTCTCTCCCCTACCCTGAATGACAGGGTGGGGGCGGGAACGAAACGGAGCTGCCGGCGTCCTAGGCCCAAAAAGCCGGGGACTAAATTTATAACCGCCGCCGCCGTAAAAGCGCGGACGGCGGATCCCCGGCGCACCACAAGTCACAGCAGCGCCGCCCGGTCCAGAGGGGGTCGGCGCTGCGTTCCCAAACACAAACAATCCCCCAGTAATCTGTAGGGACACCAACTCCACGTTGCGGTCCCCGGCGCACTACAACACCCAGCCAGCCCGGAGTGTGTCTGTGCCTGCCGGGGACACAGAGTACCTGTATGATGCAGGGCCTGTCCCTGATCGTACTCCTGCTCCGTCTCCATCAGGTTCTAATGGGTCTGTGGATGGAGCCCGGCATCAGAGCTGAGAGGCCGGCAGGATCCCACTTCCACAGAGCCCTACAAGGGGATGTGGAAGGAAAACAGCATGTCAGGCTCCAGCCCTGTACCAGCAATAGGTACCTCAACCTTACAACACCATCCAGGGGTGAGAAGGGAGCATGCTGGGGACACTATATGTGTCCTCTTTTCTTCCATCCGAAATAGTCAGCAGCTACTGCTGACTAAAATCTGTGGAGCTATGCATGGAATGTCTGACCTCCTTCGCACACAAAGCTAAAACTGGAGAACCCGTGATACCACGGGGGGGGTATAGCCAGAGGGGGAGGGGCCTTGCACTTTTAATGTAGTGCTTTGTGTGGCCTCCAGAGGGCAGTAGCTATACCCCAATCGTCTGGGTCTCCCAATAGAGCGCTGAAGAAAAATTAACTTTTTGATGATATTCTACTTTATTGAGATGCACTTGTATATAGTCTCACAGTTCTGGATACAAATCATATTAAACTAATAAAGCTTTGAATTAAGAGAAATATTGCCAGTTACCTGATGGACCACACAGTCGCTCAGGATGAAGGCGCACAGCCAGTGATTACAGCCCACAGGCACACAGGTATGTGGGAGATATCTTGTCACAGATATACATTCAGTGAGTAAAAATACACCCCTCAATAAAAATTAAAAAAAAAAAAAAAAAAAAGAAGGGGGGGAGGTGGGGAGTTACAAAGATGTATTTATACTCATTCACAGTAGTTACAGAAGATATAAAAAAAGAAAACACTTCATATGAACCAATACACTTTAATCCTCGGTTACACCGAGCCATCAATTATGTAGAGCTTTGTTGAGGACACCGCTGCCACTATTGGTGTCTCAGCTTCAGTAAAAAAAAAACCCAATTGTCTGAAAGGCAGGAGCGGCAAATTTTCAAGTTGCTGCCATGCTACAGGAAGCCATTGTCCCACAATATGCAAGTCTATTATCATGAGTCTGTGTCAGAGCCAGAACTGCTCTCCCGGCTGATTTCGATCTGTAAGGAAGGCAAGTTGTCCAGGCGGCTTTTCTTTTGCCGAATCTCTTCCTTCTCTTTGATTAAAGCTCCCCAGGCCTGCTGCAGCACGGAGTCGTCCTCTTCTGGGGCTGCACTGGCCTTCTGCGCCTTTTCAGGGGACTTCAGTTTGTCTTTAGGTGCTGATCCTAGTCGGTTCCACAAGCCTCCTGCAATGGATGATAAACCGCAAGGTCAATCCAACGTCATTCAATGTACAGATACAGATGGGCTAGATTTCACCTTATGCACTGTATGTCTATATTTTACCACTGCATGAACTCCATACATCTAAAAAGTGGAAACCATGAGTGAAAAAAAAAACAAAAATCAAACAGGCATGTTAAAAATCTGAGAGCCATAAGACCGCAATACACATTATACTAAAGTCTGCAGAGCCTGCCAATATCGTCTGATAGTCTAATCTGTATGGGACAGACAGAGGGTCATTAGCATATTAGCTCTCGCATCGTGCGTCAGCCGATGGTCATGCGACTGTGATCTTGCGATCGTATCACAGCCTTGGAGAAGAGGGAGAGAGCACTTTCTCCCATCTCCTTCGCTGTCTGTGTCTGCGTATATCAAACCCCAGTCTCATAACATGCGAGTGCAGTGCGATGTTTCACACGCTCCCATAGACTTGTATGGGGGTGCGTGAGCAGAGACTCGCTGCAAAACACAGCATGCTGCGATTGCACCGAGAGCACGATTTGTGTCGAGAAATAAAAGGCAAGAGGACACTGCCTCACTGATTAACACTGGTGCGAGTGCGATTGATGTTTTATCGAATCGCAAATGAAAATCGCAAGTGGAAAAGAGCCCTGAAGCCTACTCCAAAATGCTAGAATGGTATCCTGAAATAGGGCTTCGTCAACCCTTTCGGGATATGTAACCTTTACTGGTTTACGTTGCCCCGTTGTGCTGCTGTATATAGTCAGATGCCGGCTAGTTAATGGTAAATAAATATTTACCCCGTCCCACCACTCTGTGCCGACATCTGTGATTGGAATGTGTTAAGGGAATTTGTCACAGGTTTTTGCCACCTAATCTGACAGCAGCATGAGGAAGGAAGAGACCCTGAATCCAGCAATATGTCACTTACTGGGCTGCTTAGTGTAGCTTTTATAAAATCACTGTTTGCTTACCAGGAGATTACCATTAGGGACTACTTGGCGTACGGCCAGGTAGTCCAGCAGCTGCGTGAGCTCATAACCCTGCTCTACATTCAAATAATGTAGAAAAAAACATTGATTTTTATCAAAATGACAGCAAGCAGCTCAGTCAGTGACATCACTGGAATCAGGATCTCTGCCCCTACATTATGCGTCTCTTAGATAGGGTAGCAAAAACCTGGTGAGTCCCTCTAATCTAATGGAAAATGAATAATCACTCCCTTTTCCCGCCCACCCCACTATGCCAGCGTCAGTGATTGGAAGGTGTATTAATGGCAAAAGAATATTCACCACCCTTCCCTCTATTATAGCATCAGTGATTCTTCAGACTGCCGTATGACTGCCCGAGGATCGCATTGCAATCCTTGGACTGGCTGGGGGCTCTCCTCACCTGAGCGTGACAGCTGCATAGAAATACACGCTGACACGCTCAGGTCAGAAGAACCGCTGGCCAGTCCAAATATTGTGATGCGATCTTCGGGAAGTAGTACGTCTGACCGAATCACTGATGCCGCCACAGAGGGGTGGGCGGGGGAAAGGTGTGAATATTCATTTGCAATTAACACAAGTTCCAATCACAGACGCCAGAACAGAGGGATGGGCAGTGGAAGGGACTAAATATTAATTGTCAATTGATTGGTGATCCAATCACTGACGTCAATACAAAATCTAAGACTGAACATGAGCACTAGTGCATATTTTGGTGCCAAGGGAAACACATTAAGAGATGGCAGTGCTGATATTACAGCTTCATTACTTATAAAAATAGCAACAATATTTAATAGTTACTCCAAAAAGTAAGCATTAAATACAGCAAGATGGGCTGCAGTGTGTACATCGCCAAAAACTAGTACTCTACCAGGATACAGCTAAACCCGCACTAAGTGGAGGCATCACAGGTGCAGGAGGAGCAAATCACACTCACTTCCATGGAATGGAGGGGGCGATTGCTAGATGATAAAACTGTATCCAGGGTTGTGGGCTTCCGTTTTATGGCCATAAATAGCAACTAAAACTTCATATTTTTTTCTACAGGATACAGCCAGGCCCCTTTCTGCTGGGTCTTGCATTTTAGAGTTTCTGTCCCTGCATGATACGCAGGTGGGGTACGGCTTGGCAGCCCACCTGATCTAATAGTATGAGCGTCACCTAATAGGCTGCGGGCTTGTGACTGTTATCTGCATGTGTGAACAGCGCTCTATGCAAGTCATCAGTGTGCAGTTTTATCATCTAGCAATCGTCCCCACCATTCCATGGAGGTGTGTGTGTGTGATTTGCTCCTCCTGCACCAGTGATGCCTCCACTTAGTGGGGGTTTAGCTGTATCCTGGTAGAGTAATAGTTTTTGGCCTGGGCGATGTACACACTGCAGCCCATCTTTGCTGGAAGTAAAGCTTCATTACTTGATATAGATTATAATATATCTATATCCGTCTATCTATCGATACTTTTTTTTGTTCAGCGTATAGTCCATAATGACATTTGTGAAGAGACTCCAGACAATAGCACAGTCAGTGACTATCTAACCAACCTGTTTTCTTCTCTTTGCTGTCGGAGTAGAGTCCCTTCCCTTCCGTTTGTTTGGGTACACCAAGCCGGCTGTGCACATCAGACACAGGTTCTCTGCGAGATTCTGTAATCTTACTCGAAACCTTCCTTGGCTCCGGTGAATGCTGTCTTTTTCCGAGCCTCTGCCGCACATCTACATAGAGGAAACCAAAACAGATTCTACAATACATTTCGGCTCAAATTGTTAAGCTTTAATGTGTACAGTGACCTGAATAATCTGCTTATAAGCATGTTTTCATTCTGTGACCTGCCATATGTCCTATGTCACATAAGCTTTCTACTAACAGAATACCACATGTCATGTGACTGTCCCAATCCTAATGACTTTAGGTCTTAATCAGGTAAAGGGGTTGTTCCAACATGCCCATCAATCCTAATAATCATGCAAACAAAATACACACCAAGCACGCCGTCTCCGAGCAGTGGTTTGGAGCATATTGCAGCACTACTAGAAGTATATTTGGTCAGTCTCACCAGATTTGACACCGGCTGCTTGTCTACTTGTACCGCTCTGTCTCTTCTCTTCCAGTAAGAGCCGGATGTCGGCTGGCTTCTCAGAATGGGTTTTACTTCCAATTCGGTTTTTCACACTACTAGTGGAATCTGATCTCATCGAGTTCCTGTACAGAGAAATAATGGAACATGTTAACCATTTAGTATCCAATAATAGTTTACAGCCTCCCAGCTGAATTGAGTCCAATCTTCTATACAAATTTGACACTTTGTGGAAAGCTTTACACTCACAAGGCAATATACATAGAAATATCTTTAAATCGTCATATTTCCCATTAGTACGTATTAATTTTTTATTTTTAAACGCTTACTGCATTTGTGAGTTTAGATTAGACGCCTACTGTAATACTAATATAAGGGTTGTACCAAGGTAACATATCGACAGTATTGACAAGTTGTTGAAAACTGGAGGCCCCATCCTTATTACTTATCAGAATGGGGGTCCTGAGTTATCTGAACAGAGGGATCTTCATAGTCTATGGGGCTACCTCAGTGTCGTGCTCAGCTATCAGTCATTCCCGCAGGATTTAAATGACACGATGTGCGCATCCTCTACTGCAGCTCCTTTGAAAAAGGGATTTGTGAACCCTGTTCTTGTGATTTATGAAGTTCCCAAAAATGGCACAACCCTTTAAAAGAGAATTTGTCAAAAGGTGTTTGCTACCTAGTCTGAGAGCAGCATAATGTACAGACAGACTCAGATTCCAGCGGTGTCATTTACTGAGCTTAGTGTAATTTTTCTTAATCAGCAGTAGATTATCATTAGAGGACTACTTGGAGTGCTGCCAGGTAGTCCAGCATATCCATGAGCCCTGTATCACTGCTAGATCTGCAGCAGAGAAAAGATCGATTTTATCAAAATGACAGGAAACAGCCTAGTAAGTGACACATCGCTGGAATCAGGGTCTCTGTCTCTATATTCTGCTACTTGAGCAAGGATGGTTGACCTTAGGGAGATCAACATCCACCACTGCGGAGACACCATCACGTGTTTCTCAACGCAGTGATTCTAGAGCAATGCCCCCTGGGAAATATTCAAAGCAAGAAGGCCTGCGGAGACACCATCACATGTTTCTCAACGCTGGCAGGTTACTAGCCAGGTCTTTCACCGGGAAGGAACAACCACGGGAAGGGCAGTCTCCAGTCAAGGAGACCACCTATGCCAAACATGGTATCCATCCCCGAAACGGCTGTCTGTGGATGGATACCATGTTTGGCATAGGTGGTCTCCTTGACTGGAGACTGCCCTTCCCGTGGTTGTTCCTTCCCGGTGAAAGACCTGGCTAGTAACCTGCCAGCGTTGAGAAACATGTGATGGTGTCTCCGCAGGCCTTCTTGCTTTGTATATTCTGCTACTCTCAGATGGGGGAGCAAAAACCTGGTGACAGATTCCCTTTAAGGTCGCCATATATACTAGATATATGTTGAAATCTTTTTAGCTGACGATCTAATGATTATGGGGACTCCCAGACTTCTCCTGTAAGAAGATGTCCTTGGAAAGAAGTGCTGAATTTCACCAATCCCGATTACCATATTTTTCGAATTATAAGACACATTTGTGAGGAAAATGAGGGGTGCGTCTTAAAATCCGAATGTAGCTTACCAGGGGGTGGTGGAGAGGGGTCGGCGGAGGGCGGCACTGCAAGGCTCTGTGCGGTGGCGGACGGCACTGCACTGCAAGGCTCTGTGCAGTGTCGGCGGGCGGCCTGGTCTGCTCTGAAAGGCTCTGAGCTTCGTCTGTTGTGCGCAACCCTGCTCTGCGATGTCTGGGCCATTCTGAAGAGGTCAGTGGTAAGGGCTTTCAAATAATGGCGCCCAGAGTAGCCGCGTACGCAGATCGAGCTCAAGTTCTCATCTGCTCACGCGTTGACTGCGGCCGCCATTTCTTTGAAGCTCTCACTGCTGACATCTTTAGAATGGAAGTGCATCACCGCCTGCAATAAGCACCAGCATGGTGCAGCACAGACTGCCCCAGGAGCGTGCAGCGCCGGCTTCCTGCAGTGAGTATCTGGGCCCCCCCTCTGCCCCGCCGATAGCATCGCTGCCATACTCTTATACCGACCCTGCCTCCTGTGACCCCCGCTGCCGTCCCACCTCCCCGGTACGACACCACCGGATTATAAAACAGACCCCATATATTTTTATTTCTACCTTTTTTTTTAATCTCTAAATTTGGGGTGCTTCTTATAAAACAAAAAATACAGTATTCTGTTCTAAGGGAGAAAATGTGCCATCAGTGCTGCCTGGTAGCCACTTCGTTCCCTCTCCTCTTTCAGAACGCCTGCCCGAGCAAAGTATGCATGTCCTTGGTGGAGGGGAATGAGGAGATACAGCCTTTAACCCAACAAGTGTTTAGCATGCGGTCATCTAATGTGTATAGCCAAAACAAAAAAAGTGGATTGTACAGCGAATTCCACATAACTAGGTCCATGGTGACTTTTTTTAAATAACGTCTTCATTATGAGGTTCAGCTTCTAGAATACAACCCTTAACCCAGAGCGGTTTCAGAAAGCCCCTTACCTGATAGTTTTTAGCTGTGACTCCACTTCATCAGCATACATGGTCATCTTCATGCTCTTTTTTGGGGATGGAGTAGAGATCATCTTCAGTTCTAAGTCATAGTCCATTTCATCAGAGTCCGAGGTGCTGGCCGCAGAACGCCTTGCTCCCTCTCGCTCTCGTTTAAAAGCCTGAAGTTCATCTCTGTACTCTACTACAACACGGTCATCCTCATCCATATCTTCTTCCTCCTCTTCTTCTTCTATAGGCTCCTCTGGAACATTCACCAGGCCTACATATCAGGCAAATATTCAACCCATGAGCCAAGCTACAGAGCCCAGAGGCCCCAAAAGCTCATCTTCCATAATAATGCTAGCCACATTGCAGTCTATAGTAAAAGGATTCTGCTGCTGACCTGGCCTAGTGAACAGCATTACACGGCCAAGCAGCTCACGTTATAATGGCATGACTGAAAAATACTACGTTTTTACAGTATGGACTTGAGAGCATTTTTCTTTGTTATTTTTTAACCATTTGCTAATGACACTAAATGTATATAAATTGTGTTTCTTCATCTGCTCAACAGAAAAAGGGGTAAACATAATAGAGATTGAACAAAACTGGTTAGAAATACATAAAGATCTCAAACATACATATTTCTATTCAGAAATAAACAGCATGCTTTTCAACTTACTGCAACAGTGGTGTGAACAGAGCCTTACACATGGCACACACTTTGTAATATTGAACTGTAAGACCAGTTTAGTCATCTAGTATTGTAAAAAAAAAAAAATCCAAATGCAAATCCACTGTCATAGGCACTTGAGTCTTCCACAACTTTCATCAGTTTTATAGTGGATAACAAGAAAAGCATGAAATTCTATTTTTTTCTTGATGGCCTCCCCTCATGGAAATCAAACAGACCCCACTTTAGTTAAAGGGGTATTCCCATCTCCAAGATCCTATCCCAATATGTAGTAGGTGTAATAATAAGAATATTTGCAAATACCTCCAATTAGAAATGTTGTACAGTTCTCCTGATATAGCCATGTCTTTTACCTCATGTGCAGGGCATTGCAGCTTAGGGTATCCAAGGTTACAACCACTAGCAACTAACTGTCACTATGTGTGTGGCCGTAACCTTGGATACATAAGCTACTGTAATGCCCTGCACATAAGGTAAGTGAAGAAGGGAATTTTGTTTACTTACCGTAAATTCCTTTTCTTCTAGCTCCAATTGGGAGACCCAGACAATTGGGTGTATAGCTATTGCCTCCGGAGGCCACACAAAGTATTACACTTAAAAGTGTAAGGCCCCTCCCCTTCTGGCTATACACCCCCAGTGGGATCACTGGCTCACCAGTTTTAGTGCCAAAGCAAGAAGGAGGAAAGCCAATAACTGGTTTAAAGACCAATTCAATCCGAGGAAACATCGGAGAACTGAACCATACCACATGAACAACATGTGTACCCGAAAAAACAGAAAAACCCCGAGAAAACAGGGCGGGTGCTGGGTCTCCCAATTGGAGCTAGAAGAAAAGGAATTTACGGTAAGTAAACAAAATTCCCTTCTTTTTCGCTCCTAATTGGGAGACCCAGACAATTGGGACGTCCAAAAGCAGTCCCTGGGTGGGTAAAAGAATACCTCGTGATAGGGCCGTCAAACAGCCCTTTCCTACAGGTGGGCAATCGCCGCCTGAAGGACTTATCTACCTAGGCTGGCGTCTGCCGAAGCGTAGGTATGCACCTGAAAATGCTTGGTAAAAGTATGCAGACTCAATCAGGTAGGTGCCTGACACACCTGCTGAGCCGTAGCCTGGTGCCGTAATGCCCAGGATGCACCCACGGCTCTGGTAGAATGGGCCTTCAGCCTTGAGAGAACCAGAAGCCCAGTAGAACTGTAGGTTTCAAGAATTGGTTCCTCGATCCCCCGAGCCAGGGTGGATTCAGAAGCTTGCGACTGTTTACGCCGACCAGCGACAAGGACAAAGAGTGCATCCGGGTGGCGCAGGAGCGCCATGCGGGAAGTAGAACCTGAGTGCTCTCACCAGAACCAACAGATGCAAATCCTTCTGAAATTGATGGACTGGACGAGGACACAAAGAAGGTGAGGTGATATCCTGATTGATATGAAAGTGGGATACCACCTTAGGGAGAAATTCCGGAATCGGACGCAGAACTACCCTGTCCTGGTGAAGGACCAGGAAGGGAGATTTGTATGAGAGCGTTGCTAGCTCGGAAACTCTCCTAAGAGACGAGACCGTTACTAGAAGGCCACTTCCCGAGAAAAGCGGGAAGGGAGACCTCTTTCAAAGGCTCGAAAGGCGGCATCTGGAGAGCAATTAGAACCTTGTTCAGATCCCAGGGCTCTAACGGCCGCTTGTACGGAGTGCTGAGACGACAAACTCCCCGTAGGAACGTGCGTACCTGAGGAAGTCGTTTCTGAAAAAATACAGATAGCGCTGAGACTTGTCCCTAAAGGGAACTGAGCGACAACCCTTTTTCCAACCTAGATTGCAGGAAGGAAGGAAACATAGACGATGCAACCGGCCAGGGAGAAACACCCTGCGCCGAGCACCGAGATAAGAATATCTTCCACGTCCTGTGGTCAATCTTGGCGGACGTTGGTATGCTAGCCTGTCTCATGATGGCAACCACGTCCTGAGGTAATCCTGACGACACTAGGTTCCAGGACTCAATGCCACACCATCAGGTTGAGGGCCGTAGAATTCAAATGGAAGAATGGCCCTTGAGACAGCCAGTCTGATTGGTCTGGTAGTGCCCCCGGTTAGCCTACCGTGAGGCACCACAGAACCGGGAACCACAACATCCTCGGCCAATCTGTAGCGACGAGGATGGCGCGGCCGCAGTCGGTCCTGATCTAGCGCAGCACTCTGGGCAACAATGCCAGAGGTGGCACATAAGGTAGCTGGAACTGCGACCAATGCTGAACTAAGGCGTCTGCCGCCAGAGCTCGATGATTGTGAAACCGTGCCATGAAGCTGGCACATTGTTGTTGTGCCGTGACGCCATTAGATCGACGTCCGGCCTCTGTCAGCGGCGCAAGATCTCCTGAAACCCGTCCGGGTGAAGAGACCATACCCTTTCGGCCACACCCCGGCGACTTAGGAAGTCAGCTTCCTAGTTTTCCACGCCTGGGATGTGAACTGTGGATATGGTGGATGCCGTGTCTTCCACCCACATCAGAACCTGCCGGACTTCCTGGAAGGTTTGCCGGTTGCGCGTTCTTCCTTGGTGGTTGATGTATGCCACCGCTGTGGAGTTGTCCGACTGAAGTCGGATTTGCTTGCTGTCCAGCTGCTGTTGGAAGGTTTGTAGGGCAAGATACACTGCTCTGTGTTCAAGAACATTGATCTGAAGGGTGGACTCTTGCTGAGTCCACGTACCCTGAGCGCTGTGGTGGAGAAAAACTGCTCCCCACCCTGATAGACTCGCGTCTGTCGTAACTATCGCCCAGGATGGGGATAGGAAGGACCTTCTTTTTGACCATGAGGTGGGAAGAAGCCACCACCGTAGAGATTCCTTGGCCGCCTGAGAAAGAAAGACGACTCTGTTGAGGGAGGTCGACTCCCCGTCCCATTGGCGGAGAATGTCACATTGTAGTGGACGCAGATGAAACTGCGCGAAAAGAACTGCCTCCATTGCTACCATCTTACGTAGGAAGTGCATGAGGCGTCTCAATGTGTGCGACTGGTTCTTAAAGAAGAGATTGCAGCCCGTAGTGAATGCTGTTTGTCTAGCGGAAGCTTCACTATCGCTGAGAGAGTATGAAACTCCATGCCTAGATATGTTAGCGATAGGGTCGGGGTCGGATCTGACTTCAAAAAGTTGATGATCCACCCAAAACTCTAGAGAGTCTCCAGCGCAACGTTCGGGCAGTGTCGGCATGTTTCCTAAGAGAGTGCCTTGACAAGTAGATCGTCTAAATATGGGATCACAGAGTGACCCTGAGAGTGCAGGACTGTGACTACTGCTGCCCTGACCTTGGCGAAGACCAGTGGGACTGTCGCTAGCCGGAAGGTAGAGCTACGAACAGAAGGTGTTCGTCTCCTATAACGAAGCGTAGAAACGCTAGTGCTCTGGATCAATCGGCACGTGTGGATAAGCATCCTTGATGCCTAATGATGCTAGGAAATCTCCTTGGGACATTGAGGCGATGACATGGCGGAGGGATTCCATCCGGAACCGCCTGGTGTCCACGAGCTTGCTGAGCAGTTTTAGATCCAGAACGGGACGGAACGGCCCGTTCTTATAGGCACCGCAAATAATTTGGGGTAAAAACCGTGACCTTGTTCCTGAAGAGGAACGGGGGTCATCACTCTTTCTGCCTATAGAGTGCACCCTGTTTGCAGAAGAGCAGCGGCTCGGCCGGGAGGTGGAGAAGTTCTGAAGAATCGAGTTGGAGGACGAGAAGTGAGCTCTATCCTGTACCCGTGAGACAGAATGTCTCACACCCAACGGTCATTGACCTATGGCAGCTAAATATCGCCAAGGCGGGTGAGCCTGCTACCGACCGAGGATGCGGAGAGAGGAGGCCGCAAGTCATGAGGAAGCCGCCTTGGAAGCGGGTTTTCAGACTGTCTCTTTTTTGGGCGTGACTGAGCCCGCCAAGAATCTGAGCTCCTCTGATCCTTTTGAGTCCACATTGGACGAGGAAAAATGGGACCTGCCCGAGCCTCGAAAAGACCGAAACCACGACTGCCTCCTGCTCTGTTGGGGTTTGTTGTGTCCGGGCTGAGGAAAGGATGAATCCTTACCCCTGGACTGTTTAATGGTTACATCCAAACGCTCACCAAACAGTCGGTCAGCAGAAAAAGGCAACTGGTTAAGCAACCTTTTTTGGAAGCAGAATCTGCCTTCCATTCACTTAACGAGCAGACCAGGCTCTGCTTAAAAACACGGAGCAGCGGAGGCTACTGCCGTACGGTTCGCAGAGTCTAGGGCAACCTGAATCGCGTAAGAAACAAATGCAGACATTTGAGAGGTTAAGGATGCCACCTGCGGCACAGATGTACGTGTAACCGTGTCAATCTGTGTAAGACAAGCTGAAATAGCTTGGAGTGCCCCAAGGGTGAGAATGCTGGAGCCAACGGTGCGCCGACAGTCTCATAGATGGATTTAGACCAGAGATCCATCTGTCTGTCAGTGGCATCTTTAAGTGCAGCTCCATCTCCCACTGCAACTATGGATCTAGCTACAAGCCTGGAGATTGGAGGATGCCGCTTGGGACACTGGGTCCAGTCCTTGACCACGTCAGGGGGCAGGGATAACGTGTATCCTAAGCCGTTTGGAGAAGCGCATATCTGGATAAGTGTGGTGTTCCTGGACTGCCTCTCTGAAGGCAGAGTGGTCCAGAAAAATACGTGAAGCTGACTCCTCCACTGGAGGAGCTGGGTGAGAAATAACCAACATTCTATTGATGGACGCTATAAGATTATTCACTATGGCGTCACCATTAGGTGTATCCAGATTGAGAGCGGTCTCAGGATCAGAATCCTGAGCCGCTACTTCCGCCTCATTACACAGAGAGTCCTTCTGCTAGGACCCTGATGAAACCGAGGGCCGCTCATAGTGAGCCCGCTTAGGCTGTCTGGGACTGACGTCTGTGCAGAGCCGTGACTCTGGGATGCGTGTGACATTCCCGGAGCTGTTAGTTGTTCACACTGAGGGGGGCCATGGATCAATGATTCAACAGTGCCCATGTTGTGAGAGACATGTCCGGACTGCTAGGCTTCTAGTATCATAGCCATAGTCTCAGAAAATCTGTCAGTAAATACTGCAGACACCGTCCTCATCCTCTGGCCATTAGCAGAGACTCCGGCTGAGTTGGATATAATGGGGGTCTATGTAACCTGCCGGCCGTATAGCCGTACATGCTGTACCGGCTGCATAGAAAAACATGTGGTTCTGCACCTTTGTTTTACACAGAGAATATGCTGATAACTCCTCCGCACAATCCAGGAGGGTATATACAACGTGCGACCAAACAGTGCAATGTATATAGTACAAGCATATCTATAAGTGCACTTCTGCACTAGTGGGGTTAGCACCACAGGTGCTGCTTAACGCCTGTTGCAGCGATTGTGTGACTATCAGAATGCCAGGGTCTTCCACACTTGTCTCTGTATCGTACAGAAACTGACACTAATGGCTGCCGGCGTCCTTGTAGAGAAGGAAGCCGTGGGCGTGCCTGAGAAAGTGCGGGAATCCGGTTTCACAGTGCACACAGTGAGAGGGGTGGAGTATGCAAAACATACTCCAGCTCTCAGCGCTGCTGTGCTATGCAGCGTCACGCCCCTACCCTGACTGTCAGGCCTGTGGGCGGTAACGAAGGGAGACTAGGCCCAGAAGCCGGGGACTCGAGTTAATAAGCGCGGCCGGCATATCAGTGCTGGCCGGCGCGGAAGTCCCCGGCGCACCACAAATCCCAGCGGCGCCTTAAATAAAAATGGCAGCGGCGGTTAGCGCAGTAGTCACCCAATACACTAACACACCCAGCAACGCTGTGGTGTGCGATGGCACTAGTGCGGACAGCGCCGCTGTCCCTGGCGCACTAACACACCCAGCAGTGCTGCCGTGTGTCTGCGCGGTCCCCACAGGGACACAGAGTACCTCCATGTAGCAGGGCCATGTCCCTGAAGATACTCCGCTCCATGTCCAGCAGATACCAGGGGCTGTGGATGGAGCACGGTCTCAGTGCCTGGAGACCGATAGAATCCCACTTCACCCAGAGCCCTGTAAAAAGGGATGGGGAAGGAAGCAGCATGTGGGCTCCAGCCTCCGTACCCGCAATGGGTACCTCAACCTTAACAAACACCTCCGACATGAAGTGGGGTGAGAAGGGAGCATGCTGGGAGCCCTGTATGGGCCCTCTTTTCTTCCATCCGACATAGTCAGCAGCTGCTGCTGACTAAACAGTGGAGCTATGCGTGGATGTGTTGCCTCCTTCGCACAAAGCACAAAACTGGTGAGCCAGTGATCCCACTGGGGGTGTATAGCCAGAAGGGGAGGGGCCTTACACTTTTAAGTGTAATACTTTGTGTGGCCTCCGGAGGCAATAGCTATACACCCAATTGTCTGGGTCTCCCAATTAGGAGCGAAAAAGAAATAGCTTTTCAGTACAATTATACTACATTTCTAAATGGAGGCAATTATTACTACCACAACCATAGTACACATACTACATATTAGGATAGGATCTTGGAGATGTGAATAGCCCTTTAAGGGGTATATCTGGCACCAATTATGTCACACAACAGACCCAGTTTCTTACAAGAGTATCTGCATTCTGTTCCTATAATAGAACAGAAAAATGAAACTCCTAACACCAGTGTGAACCGAGCCCAAAAAGCGCACAATTCTAACAGTTAGGTTTCATTTTGAATCAGCAATCGTTTTGCAAATAAAACCTTTCACATTTCTATCAGTCTCACCGATTCTGCCATCAGTGTTTTATCAGTGGATTTTCTCATATGTAACTGAATAAAAATTATTGCAAAGCTGCTATTCATTACAAAGTTAAAAGTGGACAGCACACGGGATGCAAAAGGATTGCAATCGTGTGCTGTCCTGGACCCATAGCCGTGTATGGGCGATTTTGACACGTATCATAACTGGACATGTCTCAGAGCCTAAATGTGGCCTTACAATGCAATCATTGCAGCCATATTTCAGACTGTAAGTGTGAATGGAGCCCTATGCAAGCCATTAGTGTGCAATTTTACCATCCAGCGATCACCCCCTCTATATTCTGGAGTTGTGTGAGTGATTTGCTCCTCTTGCACCTGTGATACTTCCATCTATTGGGGATTTCGCTGCACCCTGTTAGTGCATTAGTTTTTCTTGGCCTGAGCAGTTCACCACTGCTTTATCCTGCTGTAAGTATTCTACATTGTGGAGGATATTTAGTCCTCTTTTTGCCATTTTTCTATATATATATAGATTAGTGAAGGGATTTACAAGTATGAGGAACCGTGACGTGGTTTGTAGGCTACCGTTATTTTGGCCATAATATCGACTAATACCTCAGATATTGTGTATTTATTTTTCTGCACATGACATTTTATACGGGGTGCAGCCAGGCCCCTTAATGTTTGGACTTGCATATTGGAGATTCCGTCCCTATATGGTGCACACTAGTACCGGGCAGCCCCCCTGATCGAATAGTATGGGCGTGTAATAGGCTGCTGACTGGGTTACTATGCGCCTGTAAGTGTAAATGGAGCCCTAGCCCTATGTAAGTGACTAATGTGCAATTTTACCATCCAGCAATCACCCCCTTCGTATTCTGGAGTTGTGTGAGTGATTTGCTCCTCTTGCACCTGTGATACTTCCATCTATTGGGGGTTTTGCTGCACCCTGTTAGTGCATTAGCTTTTCTTGGCCTGAGCAGATCACCACTGCTTCATCCTGCTGTAAGTATAACATATTGGGGGGGTCATACTATAGTATATATACATACATACATACATACACATATATATATATATATATATATATATATATATATATACATACACATACATATACATATATACACACTAAAACATTCCTGAACTTTATAGGAAAACAAAGCAAAAAGAGTACAAGCTATGCTTCAGTGAGCGACATATCTAATTACGATCATCCGCTGTTACCTGAATGAAGGTGCTGGTAGGCGGGTGCATCATCTCCAATAAATGTCCTCTTCTTGGTTACATCTCTTTGGACACGCCGTGAATGGTATCTCCTTTTCCTATATATTGAAGTAAATTCTGTTAATCTTGCATAGCCGTGTGGATCCCTCGTCACACTGATTCTAAGAGTGTAATACACAGGATTAGGCAGGGTGATTTGTAGAACTCACCAGGCTTTCTACAGAAATCTCACATTATAAACATATACTAAAGGCAGAAACTTACTTTATGTCCACATAAGCTGCTCCCTAAAAATCACCACAGGTTATTAGAGCTGATAATAAAAAGCAACCATATGAAAACCACCATAGCTCCCCATCTAATGTCTGATGTCACTGTTGTCTTATGTACCAAGAATGCTCTTGACAAGTCTAACTCTGCAGGTGGCAAATGTTTAGGGGCTTCCCATAGATGGTATAAGGCTATGTGCGCACTAGAAATGTGAAGTTTCTCAAGAAAATTTCTTGAGAAACTTCTGCCAGTGAAAGATTTCCGGACCTGCAGAAAAAATCCGCACCAAATCCGCATGCGTTTTTGCCGCGGATTTGCCGCGGATTTACCGCGGATTTGTCCCTGCAATAAATAATAAAGATAATCGATAGACAGATAATGGATAGAGGGAAAGATGGATAGATGAATAGATAGATAGATAGAGGGATAGATAGATAGATGAATAGATAGATAGAGGGATAGATGGATAGATAGATAGAGGGATAGATAGATAGATAGATAGATAGATATATAGATGAGAAAAACCTATATAATGTTCCACCTCCCTGCATTTTCTAAGCTGGCACCCTTTAGTGACTTTCATGTGGCACTTAGGCTACTTTCACACCTCCGGTTTTTGCTATGCGGCACAATCCGGCACTTTGCATGAAAATCGCAACCGGTTTTTTTTGCTGCCGGTTGCGATTTTCCTGCATAGACTTTAATTAGTGCCGCATGGCCTTGCGTTCCGTCCGGTTTTTGCCGCATGCGGCAGATGTAGCCGATGCGGCGGCCGGATGGAACGTTGCCTGGCACGTTTTTTCGTGCGGCAAAAAAAACCGCATCGCGCCGCATTCGGCCGATGCGGCGCATTTTTCAATGCATGCCTATGGCGGCCGGATGCGGCGCGATGCGGCAATAACCGCATCCGGCCGCCGCATGCGGTTTTTGCCACTGCGCATGCTCAGTAGCATGCCGCAAGCGGCAAAAACCGGACTGGCCGCACAGGAAAAACTTATGCAAAGGATGCGGTGTTTTCACCGCATCCGTTGCATAGCTTGCACAGCCGGATTGAGCCGCAGAGCTCAAGCCGGATGTGTGAAAGTAGCCTAAAGGGTGCTTAGCCTTGTATTTAGCCATAAAGAAGGGAATTTTGTTTACTTACCGTAAATTCCTTTTCTTCTAGCTCCAATTGGGAGACCCAGACAGTAGTGACAGTGGGTGTATAGCTACTGCCTCTGGAGGCCGCACAAAGAACTACACTTAAAAGTGTAAGGCCCCTCCCCTTCTGGCTATACACCCTCCCGTAGGAGTACGGATTCCTCAGTTTTAGTACCAAAGCAAGAAGGAGGAAAGCCAATAACAGTTTCAAAAACAAATTCAATCCGATAACAAGATCGGAGAACTTAAGAAACAACATGAACAACATGTGCACCCGAAAAACGAAACCCTAAGAACAAATAGGGCGGGTGCTGGGTCTCCCAATTGGAGCTAGAAGAAAAGGAATTTACGGTAAGTAAACAAAATTCCCTTCTTCTTTTTCGCTCCTAATTGGGAGACCCAGACAGTGGGACGTCCAAAAGCAGTCCCTGGGTGGGTAAAAAGATACCACATGAACGGGCTGTCAGACAGCCTCTTCCTACAGGTGGGCCACCGCCGCCTGAAGGACTTGTCTACCTAGGCTGGCATCTGCCGAAGCGTAGGTATGCACTTGATAGTGTTTGTTAAACGTGTGCAGACTCGACCAGGTAGCCGCCTGGCACACTTGCTGAGCCGTAGCCTGATGCCGCAATGCCCAGGACGCACCCACGGCTCTGGTAGAATGGGCCTTCAGTCCAGATGGAATCGGAAGCCCAGCAGAACGGTATGTGTGAAGAATTGGTTCCTTGATCCACCGCGCCAGGGTGGATTTGGAAGCTTGCGATCCCTTATGCTGACCAGCGACTAGGACAAAGAGCGCATCAGAACGGCGTAGAGACGCCGTGCGAGAAATGTAAATCCTGAGTGCTCTCACCAGGTCCAACAGATGTAAACCCTTTTCAAATTGGTGAACTGGATGCGGACACAAAGATGGCAAAGTGATATCCTGATTGAGATGAAAGGAAGAAACCACCTTGGGAGAAAACTCTGGAATTGGACGCAGTACTACCTTGTCTTGGTGAAACACCAGGAAGGGAGATTTGCAAGATAACGCCGCTAGCTCGGACACTCTTCGAAGAGACGTGACCGCCACAAGAAAAACTACCTTTTGTGAAAGCCGAGAAAGGGAAACCTCTTTCAAAGGCTCGAAAGGCGGCTTCTGGAGAGCAATGAGAACCTTGTTCAGATCCCAGGGATCCAATGGCCGTCTGTAAGGAGGAACGATATGAGAAACTCCTTGGAGAAACGTGCGTACTTTAGAAAGCCGTGCCAAGCGCTTCTGAAAGAATACGGATAGCGCGGAGACTTGACCCTTAAGAGAGCTAAGCGACAAACCTTTTTCCAACCCAGACTGCAGGAAGGAAAGAAAAATTGGCAATGCAAATGGCCAGGGAGAAAACCCTTGAGCCAAGCACCACGCTAAGAATATCTTCCACGTCCTGTGATAGATCTTAGCTGAGGATGGTTTTCTAGCCTGTCTCATTGTGGCAACAACTTCATGAGATAAACCTGAGGCCGCTAGGATCCAGGACTCAATGGCCACACAGTCAGGTTCAGGGCCGCAGAATTCAGATGGAAAAACGGCCCTTGAGACAGCAAATCTGGACGGTCTGGTAGTGTCCACGGTTGGCCTACCGTGAGATGCCACAGATCCGGGTACCACGACCTTCTTGGCCAATCTGGAGCGACGAGTATGGCTCGATGGCAGTCGGACCTGATTTTCCGGAGAACTCTGGGTAACAATGCTAGAGGTGGGAACACATAGGGGAGTCGGAATTGCGACCAATCCTGAACCAAGGCGTCTGCCGCCAGTGCTCGGTGATCGTGAGACCGTGCCATGAAAACTGGGACCTTGTTGTTGTGCCGTGACGCCATCAGATCGACGTCCGGCGTCCCCCAGCGGCAACAGATCTGCTGAAACACGTCCGGGTGAAGGGACCATTCTCCTGCGTCCATGCCCTGGCGACTGAGAAAGTCTGCTTCCCAGTTTTCCACGCCTGGGATGTGAACTGCGGATATGGTGGACGCTCTGCTTTCCACCCACGTCAAAATCCGCTGGACTTCTTGAAAAGCTTGGCGACTGCGTGTTCCCCCTTGGTGGTTGATGTACGCCACCGCCGTGGAATTGTCCGACTGAATCCGAATCTGCTTGCCTTCCAGCCATTGTTGGAAGGCTCGCAGGGCAAGATAGATTGCTCTGATTTCCAGAACATTGATCTGCAGGGTGGACTCTTCCTGAGTCCACGTCCCCTGAGCCCTGTGGTGGAGAAACACCGCTCCCCACCCTGATAGGCTCGCATCCGTCGTGACCACTGCCCAGGACGGGGGAAGGAACGACTTTCCCTGTGACAATGAGGTGGGGAGAAGCCACCAACGCAGAGAGTCCTTGGCAGTCTGAGAGAGGGAGACAGTCCTGTCGAGGGACGTCGATTTCCCATCCCATTGGCGTAGAATGTCCCATTGTAGAGGGCGCAGATGAAACTGCGCGAACGGGACTGCCTCCATTGCTGCTACCATCTTTCCTAGGAAATGCATGAGGCGCCTCAGTGAGTGCGACTGGCTCTGAAGGAGAGATTGCACTCCAGTCCGTAGCGAGCACTGCTTGTCCAGTGGAAGCTTCACTATCGCTGAGAGAGTATGAAACTCCATGCCAAGATAAGTCAGAGATTGGGTCGGGGTTAGATGAGACTTTGGAAAGTTGATAATCCACCCGAAACTCTGGAGAGTGTCTAGTGCCACCTTCAGACTGTGCTGGCATGCCTCTTGAGAGGGTGCCTTTATAAGCAGGTCGTCTAGATACGGGATGACCGAGTGACCCTGCGAGTGCAGAACAGCTACTACTGCTGCCATGACTTTGGTGAAGACCCGGGGGGCTGTTGCCAGACCGAAAGGTAACGCTACGAACTGCAGGTGTTCGTCGTGTATGACGAAGCGTAGGAAACGCTGATGCTCTGGTGCAATCGGCACGTGGAGATACGCATCTTTGATATCTATTGATGCTAGAAAATCTCCTTGAGACATTGAGGCTATGACGGAGCGTAGGGATTCCATCCGGAACCTCCTGACTTTTACGTGTCTGTTGAGCAACTTTAGATCCAGGACGGGTCGATACGATCCGTCCTTTTTTGGGACCACAAACAGATTGGAGTAAAAACCGTGACCTTGTTCCTGAAGAGGGACGGAGGTCACCACTCCTTCCGCCTTCAGAGCGGCCACCGCCTGTAACAGAGCATCGGCTCGGTCTGGTGGTGGAGAAGTTCTGAAGAAACGAGTTGGCGGACGAGAACTGAACTCTATCCTGTACCCGTGAGACAGAATATCCCTCACCCAACGGTCTTTGACGCGTGACAGCCAAATGTCGCCAAAGTGGGAAAGCCTCCCACCGACCGCGGGTGTGGGAATCGGAGACTGCAAGTCAGGAGGACGCCGTCTTGGCAACGGTTCCTCCGGCTGTCCTTTTTGGGCGTGACTGAGACCTCCAAGAATCTGAGCGTCTCTGGTCTTTTTGAGTCTTTTTTGACGAGGCGAATTGGGACCTGCCCGGTCCTCGAAAGGACCGATAACCAGACTGACCCTTCCTCTGTTGGGGTTTGTTTTGTCTGTGTTGCGGTAAGGATGAGTCCTTACCGTTGGAGTGTTTGATGATTTCATCCAAACGCTCTCCAAACAATCGGTCACGAGAAAAAGGCAAATTGGTTAAGCACTTCTTGGAATGAGAATCTGCTTTCCAATGTCTCAACCACAGGGCCCTACGCAAAACAACGGAGTTGGCTGACGCCACTGCCGTGCGGCTTGTAGCGTCAAGAACAGCATTAATCGCGTACGACGCGAATGCCGCCATTTGCGAGGTCAATGGTGCTACCTGCGGGGCAAATGCACGTGTGACTGAGTCGACTTGCGCAAGCCCGGCTGAGATAGCTTGGAGTGCCCATACGGCCGCAAAAGATGGCGCTAACGACGCTCCAATCGCTTCATAGATGGATTTCAGCCAGAGCTCCATCTGCCTGTCAGTGGCATCTTTAAGTGCCGCTCCATCTTCAACTGCAACCAAGGATCTAGCTGCAAGCCTGGAAATTGGAGGATCCACTTTTGGACACTGGGTCCAACCCTTGACCACCTCAGGGGGAAAAGGATAGCGTGTATCTTTAAGCCGTTTAGAAAAACGCCTTTCAGGATAAGCGTGGGGTTTCTGGATTGCGTCTCTAAAGTCAGCGTGGTCCAGAAAAGTGCTTAATGTACGCTTAGGGTATCTGAAATGGATTCTCTCGTGCTGCGAAGCTGACTCCTCTACAAGAGGAGCTGGTGGGGAAATATTTAACATCTTATTGATGTTAAATATAAGATCATTAACTATGGCGTCACCATCTGGTGTATCTAGATTGAGAGCGGTCCCAGGATCAGAATCCTGATCAGTTACGTCCGCCTCATCACCCATAGATTCATCTCGCTGGGATCCTGACCATTGAGATGAATGTGAAGGCCCGTCATAGCGAGCCCGCTTAGGCTGCCCGGGGCCATCGTCCGAGTCAGAGTCTTCACCCTGAGGTGTATGTGCCCGTCCCGGAGCTTGGAGGTAATTCAGCTGAGGGGGACCAGGGGGCAATGATTGCACAGTGTCCGTGGCCTGAAGTACAGGCCTAGCTCGCAATGTGTCAAGAATTTGTGACATAGTGAGAGACATTCTGTCAGCAAAAGCTGCAAACTCAGTTCCTGTCACCTGGACAGTATTCACAGGTGGTACACCCTGGGTCACGTCCAGCAGAGGTAAGCGCCGCAGGGGCCGAGCACTGCACACAATGGGGGTCCGTGGAGCCTGCCGGTAGAAAAGTCCCACATGCGGTGCAGGAAGCATATAATGTCTGTGCCTTGGCACCCTTGCGTTTTACGGACGACATGCTGCTGGCTCTCTGCAATGTGAGAGAGTCTATAGCCAAAGGGCGACCAGCGCTATGCAATACAAAGTATTTGTAGAAACTAAGAATACTACTGGCACAAGAGGGGGTGAGCCCTGAGGGCTGCTTACCGCCCGCTGAATAGCGGGTAAGAGGCGCAGAATTCCTTGTCTGGGTCTCCCCGGCTCCCCTCTGCAGCTCAGCGTGTCAGCAGGAATGGCTGCCGGCGTCTGTGGAGAGGGGCGGTCCGTGGGAGTTCCTAAACAAAAGTGCGGGAAACAGTGTCCCCTCTGTGCCGATTGTGAGGGCTGGAGTATGTAAAAACGACTCCAGCCCTCGGCGCTGATGCACTGACCAGCGTCCCGCCCCTCTCCTGACTGGCAGGTCTGGGGGCGGGAACGAACGGAAGCAGGCCGCAAAAGCCGGGGACTCGAGTTATCAGCGCGGCCGCCGTAAAAGCGCGGCCCGCGCTGAAGTCCCCGGCGCACCACAAGTGCCAGCCGCGCCGCAGTCCCAGCGGCCGGCGCGACCGATTCCCAGAAGTGTGCCTGCTTCAGCGAAGCTGAATGAGGCCATGGCACAAGCGCCGCAGCGCTGATGTCCCCGGCGCACTACAACACCCAGCATGCTGCGGTGTGAGCGCCAAATGCACGGGGACACAGAGTACCTTGAGGAAGCAGGGCCATGTCCCTGATGTACTCCGCTCCATCCAGCATCTTCTCCAGGGGCTGTAGATGGAGCACGGTCTCAGTGCCTGGAGACCAGTAAATCCCACTTCACCCAGAGCCCTGTAAAAAGGGATGGGGAAGGAATCAGCATGTGGGCTCCTGCCGCCGTACCCGCAATGGGTACCTCAACCTTACAAACACCTCCGACATACAGTGGGGTGAGAAGGGAGCATGCTGGGAGCCCTGTATGGGCCCTCTTTTCTTCCATCCGACATAGTCAGCAGCTGCTGCTGACTAAAAACAATGGAGCTATGCGTGCGTGTCTGACCTCCTGCGCACAAAGCTAAAACTGAGGAATCCGTACTCCTACGGGAGGGTGTATAGCCAGAAGGGGAGGGGCCTTACACTTTTAAGTGTAGTTCTTTGTGCGGCCTCCAGAGGCAGTAGCTATACACCCACTGTCACTACTGTCTGGGTCTCCCAATTAGGAGCGAAAAAGAAATAAATAAATAATTAAAAAAAAACGACGTGAGGTCCCCCCATTTTTTGTAGCCAGCTAGGGTAAAGCAGACGGCTGCAGCCTGCAGACCACCGCTGGCAGCTTCACCTTGGCTGATAATCCAAAACAGTGGGCACCCCACGCTGTTATTTTAAATTATAAATTATATAAATAATTTAAAACAAAAAACGTGGGGTCCCCCCCATATTGGATCACCAGCCAAGGTAAAGCGGACAGCTGGGGTCTGATATTCTCAGACTAGGGAGGTCCACTGTTATTGGACACTCCCCAGCCTAAAAATAGCAGGCCGCAGCCGCCCCAGGAGTGGCGCATCCATTAGACGTGCCAATCCTGGCGCTTTGCCCCAGCTCATCCCGCGCCCTGGTGCGTTGGCAAACGGGGTAATATATGGGGTTGATGCCAGATGTGTAATGTCACCTGGCATCAAGCCCTGGGGTTGGTGAGGTCAGGCGTCTATCAGATACCCGACATCACCAACCCAGTCAGTAATAATTAAAAAATAGACAACAAAAAAAGTTTTATTTGAAAAAACACTCCCCAAAACATTCCCTCTTTAACCAATTTATTGAAAAGAGCACAATCAATTCCACGTCCGGCGTAATCCAATAAGGGGGGGAGGGGCACGGCGATCCATACCATAGTCGCTGTCCCAGTCAATGAAAAACAGAATGTTCCCCATTGGCTGGGAGAGCAATGCAGTGACCTGAGCTATCATCAATAGGTCAGCTCAGGTCACTGCAGGGGATGACGAGCGCTGCCATCAGGAGCATAGATGAGATCATTACCTTCTGTGATCATCTCCTGTACTGCTGACGTCAGCGCTGTCACTGACTTATCGCGAGAGCCCGTGACGTCACCGCTAGTGACAGTCTCGGGCCGCTCGCGAGACGGGCATAGACAGCAGTGACCGCGGTGACGTCAGGAGGCAGGAGATCGTCACAGCAGGTAATGATCTCACCTCCTGACAGCAGCGATCGTCATCCCCGCGGCTCCCAGCACTGCAGGATGTCAGTGTCTGCCTGCGCTGCCGCGTGACAGGCTGCTGACACTGCGGGCAGACACTGACACCCTGCAGTGCAGGCAGCCGCGAGGCCGGAGCAGGACACACACTGCACGGGCACCTGGAGGTCGCACGGAAGTGCTTCTGTGCGGCGTCCAGGGAGTGCGACGTGTGTTTACTCTGCTCCTCTTCCTGGCATAATGACATCGCTTCCTGCAAAACCGCAGGCAGCGATGGGCATTACCGCAGGTAAATCGCGGCTATTCCGGTGTTATACCGCACATCATTGCTACCTGCGGAATACCCCCGGAATACCGCAGGTACCTGCGGAAATTAATGGACATGCACATTTTCTCAAGAAAGTTTCTCGAGAAAATTTTCTCAAGAAATTTTCTTGAGAAAAATCCGCACAGTGCGCACAACTATTTTTTTTTCTCATTGAATTTCATGGGAAATGTCTGCACAAAGATTGCAGACATTTCTCAAGAACTTTCCGGGGCAAATCCGCGGGTAAATCCGCGGGAAAAACGGTCTAGTGCGCACATAGCCTAAAGCTTTTGCCAACTAATCACACCCTATCTGTAATGGAGTGGAGTGGTCATACTGACAAACATGAATGTTGGTTCATACAGCACACAACTGCCTTTAGACCTGCTCCTATTTATTTATCTGTAGTATCCAACTTAGAATTTGGAACAAGCTATACGGACTAAAGCTACTATCAGATGAGCTTTTTAAGAGCGGCCCATTAGAGACTTCGTGTTACAGAACCACGGCCTGCGGACAGTTATTCTACAACCAGTAGGAGTGCTGCATCCGCTCCTAAGAACATATTCAATGGGGCAAGGGGTAATGAATACAATTTCATGAACTCTTTGGGGTCTCTGACAGACCTCAATGTCTTCAGAAAGTGTGACTAGACCTAACGTTTATTTTTTTTTATGGATTTGGAATACATTTTTCCTTTTCAATATACTCTTTAAGTGGATGCTGGTAAGACTTTCTTTTTTCCCCCCATGATTCCTGGTGGCCAGCCCAGGTTTTCCGTGCACCACATCCAACATCAAGCTTAGCAACTGGTGAGCAGATCGTTTCTTTGTTTTTTTTTTTATACTTGACAATGTATGCTATAAAATTATGCTGTCCAGATGGGGGCGGGAAGGGGGATTAAGCTTAAATTTACTGGGGCTCACTCGCTCTTTGTAGTATACTCCATGTTGTCTTCCCCCACTAACCAACCGCTTCCACCCTATATACTACAATGGGAAAGGGATCTTGACATCAGCCTTACTCCGGGGCAAAGGGACCGCATTTTTTCTCTTGCACACAGCTCCTCTATTAGCTCCAGGTTCCAAGAGGCCAGCTACAAATTATTGTCCAGATGGTACAGGGTGCCCTGTAGGATCCATGCTATATTCCCCTCGGCAGATCCTGCCTGCTGGAGATGCGGTAGAGAGGAGGGTACGCTCTTCCATGTGTTCTGGGAATGTGAGGCGATCCGGCCCTTTTGGACAGAAGTTTCTGATATCATCTGCCAAGTCACGGGAGACACCAAGGAGATGGGTCCTGCCCTTCTCCTGCTACATCACGGCGAGACTTCCCTAAAAACGTACAAAAATTCATTGAAAAAATTTCTCATTATGGCAGCCAGAGCGTGTATCCCAGAAAGGTGGAAAAGTCTTCTTCCACCAACTGTATCACAATGGATTTCCAAGGTCAATGACCTTATGTACATGGAGGACCTCACCTCCTCTCTACATGACACTTACATGAAATTCTGGGCAACTTGGAAAGAGTGGATAGATTTCCAACAAACAGACGTATCGGCTTAAGTTGAGAGGTGAATTGGGGACAAACACCCCCTCCCCTCTTCCAAATATCTTACCTTTTTTTTCCCCCTCTTCTCCTATCACTTAACTAACACTGCCTACTCTGTTTCTTTATTCTGTCCTCGCAAGCTACTTCTTCTGTCTTTCTGCCTTTCTGTTTCGTCTTTTCATCTCTTCGATCTATAAAATCTTATAAATAAAAATAAATTGTGGAATTTTTCATATTCTTGGAAATCAAGACAGATCATACGTCTGAGCGGCCTTTATGAGAATGTAATGCATTTGTTATACCTGTCTTGTTTGTTGTCTTTTATGAGTGCAAATGGATCGTTAGATCCGAGAATTTTGTGCCTTAGGCTAAGTTCACATTTCCGTTGTTTTGCATCAGTCACAATACGTCGCCTAGAGGAATTACGGTATCCTGCAAAATATTTTGCAGGAATCCTGTTTTTCCCCATAGACTTCTATTAGTGACGGATTGCGACTGATGATGCTGCGCTGTTGCATCCGCTGCGTCGCGGTCAGTTTTTTAACTGACCGCTGGGCGGGAGCAACGCAGCCTGTAACGTTTTTTTTTGAGCAGCGCGATCAGTAGGATTTTGCTGCGCATGCTCTCTCTGGCTCCCTGCACCCGTAACCAGGATACACATCGGGTAACCAAGCAAGGTGCTTTGGTTAGTTACCCGACATTTACAGTGGTTACGGGTGCAGGGAGCCCGCGCTAAGCGGTGTATGCTGGTGTCCAAGATAAATATCAGGTAACCAAGCAAAAAGTGCTTTGCTTTTGGTTACCCGATATTTACCCTGGATACGTGTGCAAGGAGGCCGACACTTCCCCACTCAGCTCTGCCCCCTCCCGCACTCCGCATGTGTACACTCACACACACACACTCACTTGTCCCCAGCCCTGCAGTCCCCGCGGCACTGACGTCCTCAGCTCCACGGCCCCACTGGGCTCCGCCCCCTCGTGCTCCGCCCCTCCCGCACTCCGCATGTACACACACATGTAGACACACATTCACCTGTCCCCAGCCATGCAGACCGCGGCACTGATGTCCTCAGCTCCGCCCCTTGAACTCCGCCCCTTGAACTCCGCCCCCCGCACACAACGGAGTCCGACAATGAAATTCTTTTGTCATCCGTTGTCATCCGTTTTACAACGCATCAGTCACATGCGTCAAGCAACGCATGTGACTGATGCAAAACAACGGAAATGTAAACTTAGCCTTATGATTCCTTGTTAAATAAAGAATTAAAAAAAAAAAATTACTGGGGCTTAGATGTTAGTGGACTATCTATAAAATGTTTAATAAAAATAATTTGATTAAAAAAAAAAAAATTGTGTGCAGGGGGCTGGGACTTATCACTCACAACCTCTTAATTTGAAAAGGGAAAAATATAAGTAGAGATTTAACATCTTTGCCAAGAATGAGAGCTTTCAAGTCCTTATTTATGGACAGTCTGCCACATTTGTGTAGCCAACTTTCAAGATGATCAGGTGTAATAGTGAAAGAAAGAAAAAAATCCCAAAACGCTGGGGGTTAATTGAGGTCATGAAAGTGAAACGCGTTTCATACATATTAAGTACCATGAGTTGCTGAGGATTCCTTTCATGCCGCCGTAGTTTGGATTTCCATACTTCATATAATATTGGCTTCTTCGTGCTGCTCCCAGCTCTTTCTTGTCATCTAATAAACCAAACAGAGTAATAATTAGAAATTTGTACAAATCAAATGAAAAATTATCTTTTATGCAGGTTCTGGGCTAGTAAAACATCACACAGTTAGATAAAACATACAGTGGCTGTTCTGCCCCTTCAAAAACTACTTTTCTAAATGTTGGAAAATCATCTACATTTGATATTGTAATAACAGTTAATGAGAAAAATAGAGTGGAAATAATTGGGGTGGGCCTGGATAGAGCTGGACACCAGCAATCTGATATCGATGTCCTATCAATATTCTGAGCCCAGGAAACTTCTAAAAAGAACACCAGCTAAACTTTTAATAAAAGATAGGTTTATCAGTTATTCTATACCTTACTTGTACAGAAAACACTGCCCAGGTGCTACCCCAATATAATGGAGAAAATCCCTTATTAACACGCAGGACTATGCTTCTGTTATCAATCCCAATTTCCAGAATGCAAAGTTTGGAGAAAGCAAGGCACTTGTATTCCGAGTACCTTTGGTAGCAAATCTCATAACTAGCTGATTCCCCTTGAATGTTTTCATGGACAGCCGAGGATCATTTCTCATTAGGGAGTCTTGCTCTGCCTGAGAGAGTGTATCCATCTGTATAGAAAGAAAAAAGTAACCTGCTTATCCACAGTATTCCCACAAAGAAGGGAATTTTGTTTACTTACCGTAAATTCCTTTTCTTCTAGCTCCTATTGGGAGACCCAGACAATTGGGTGTATAGCTTCTGCTTCCGGAGGCCACACAAAGTATTACACTTTAAAAAGTGTAACCCCTCCCCTCTGCCTATACACCCTCCCGTGGACCACGGGCTCCTCAGTTTTGGTGCAAAAGCAGGAAGGAGGAAACTTATAAATTGGTCTAAGGTAAATTCAATCCGAAGGATGTTCGGAGAACTGACGACACTAACCAAAAAGAACAGCCAGCCCAAAGGGCACAGGGGCGGGTGCTGGGTCTCCCAATAGGAGCTAGAAGAAAAGGAATTTACGGTAAGTAAACAAAATTCCCTTCTTCTTTGTCGCTCCATTGGGAGACCCAGACAATTGGGACGTCCAAAAGCAGTCCCTAGGTGGGTAAAAGAATACCTCAATAAAAAAGAGCCGAAAGCGGCCCCTTCTTACAGGTGGACAACCGCCGTCTGAAGGACTCGCCTACCTAGACTAGCGTCTGCCGAAGCATAGGTATGCACTTGATAGTGCTTCGTGAAAGTGTGCAGACTAGACCACGTAGCTGCCTGACACACCTGCTGAACCGTCGCCCGGTGCCGCAATGCCCGGGACGCACCTACAGCTCTGGTAGAATGGCCTTTCAGCCCTGAAGGGAGCGGAAGCCCAGAAGAACGGTAGGCCTCGAGAATCGGTTCCTTGATCCACCGAGCCAAGGTTGACTTGGAGGCCTGAGAGTCCATACGCTGGCCAGCGACCAGGACAAAAAACGCATCTGAACGGCGCAGGGGCGCCGTGCGAGACACGTAGAACCGGAGTGCTCTCACTAGATCCAAAGAGTGCAAAACCTTTTCACACTGGTGAATTGGATTAGGGCAACAGGAAGGCAAGGAGATATCCTTATTTAGATGAAAAGGAGATACCACCTTAGAGAGAAATTCCGGGACAGGACGAAGAACCACCTTATCCTGGTGGAAAACCAGGAAGGGAGCCTTGCCTGACAGCGCTGCCAGCTCAGACACTCTCTGAAGTGATGTGACTGCCACCAGGAAGGCCACCTTCTACGAAAAACGGGAGAGAGAGACCTCCCGCAGCAGCCAAAAGGCGGCTTTTGAAGAGCCGTCAGGACTCTGCTAAGATCCCAGGGTTCCAACGGACGTTTGTAAGGTGGGACCATGTGGCAGACCCCCTGCAGGAACGTGCGGACCTGCGGAAGCCTGGCTAGACGCTTTTGAAAGAAAAAACACGGAGAGCGTGGATACTTGGCCCTAGAGAGAGAGCAGAGGGACAAACCCTTGTCCATTCCAAATTGTAGGAATGAAAGGAATGTGGGTAAGGCAAACGGCCATGGAGGAAGCTGTTATCAGCGCACCAGGATAGAAAGCCTTGCCAAGACCTGTAATAGATCTTGGCGGACGTTGACTTCCTGGCTTGTCTCATGGTGGCAATGACATCCTGAGATAACCCTGAAGACTCTAGGAGTCAAGGACCAATGGCCACCTGGTCAAGTTGAGGGCCACAGAATTCAGATGGAAAAAACGGCCCTTGTGACAGCAAGTCTGAGCGGTCTGGAAGTGCCCACGGTTGACCCACCGTGAGATGCCACAGATCCGGATACCACGACCGTCTCGGCCAGTCTGGAGCGACGAGAATGGCGCGACGGCAGTCGGACCTGATCCTGCGTAGTACCCTGGGCAGCATCGCCAGAGGGGGAAACACATAAGGCAGTCGAAATTGCGACAAATCCTGGACTAAAGCGTCCGCTGCCAGAGGTCTGTGATCCTGAGACCGTGCCATGAAAGCCGGGACCTTGAGAGATCGAAGTCCTGCGTTCCCCAGCGGCGATGGATCTCTCGAAACACTTCTGGGTGCAGAGACCATTCCCCCGCGTTCATGCGCTGGCGACTGAAAAAATCTGCTTCCCAGTTTTCTACGCCCGGGATGTGAACTGCGGAGATGGTGGAGCCTGTGGTTTCCACCCACTGCAGAATCCGCCGGACTTCCTGGAAGGCTTGACGACTGCGAGTGCCGCCTTAGTTCGCGAACGGCACTGCCTCCATAGCTGCAGCCATCTTCCCCAGGAAGTGCATGAGGCGCCTTAAGGGGTGTGACTGACTCCGAAGAAGTGATTGCACACCCGCCTGCAGAGAAAGCTATTTGTCCCTGGAGAGTCGCCAGAGCGACGGCAAGGCTTTGTTGACACGCCACCTGAGAAGGGGCCCAGAGGTTCTGAAGAAACGAGCCGCAGGACGAGAACTGAACTCTATCCTGTAACCATGAGACAGAATGTCTCTCACCCATCGGTCTTGAACTTGTGGACACCAGGCGCCGCCAAAGCGGGAGAGCCTGCCACCGACCGAGGATGCGGCTAGGGGAGGCCGAGAGTCATGAGGAGTCCGTTTTGGAGGCCGTGCCCCCTGCGGCCTTTTGGGGTCGTGACGTGGGCCGCCACGCATATGAGTTCCTCTGGCCTTTCTCCGGCCTGTTGGCGAAGAAGAATGTGGCTTGGTGGAGGGACGAAAGGACCGAAACCTCGATTGGACATTTTTCTTTGCTGAGGTCTCTTAGGTTTGGACTGGGGTAAGGAGGAGTCCTTTCCCTTGGATTCCTTAATAATATCATCCAATCGTTCGCCAGATAAACAGTCGCCAGAAAAGGGCAAACCAGTTAAGAACCTTTTTGAAGCAGAGTCTAGTTCCCATTCGCGCAGCCACATGGCCCTGCGAACTGCCACAGAGTTAGCATATGCTACAGCCGTGCGGCTAGTGGAGTCCAGTACGGCGTTCATGGCGTAGGACGAAAAGGCTGATGCCCGAGAGTCAAAGACGGAACATGCGGAGCAAAATTCCATGTGACAGCATTAAAGGGAACCTGTCATCAGAAATTTAGCTATAAAGCTAAAAGTTCCCCCCTCTGCAGCTCCTGGGCTGCATTCTAGGAAGCTTCCTATAGATTTTGTGTCACCTTTTATCCCAAAATAAACACTTTATAAACTGGTACCTTTTCGTATGTAAATTTCTTAATTTTCCATGTGGGCGGGCTGTCTGATGTACGTTGCTGTTCCTCCATCATATTGACGCCGCCCCCGAACGCTGAATTTGAAAGTTCAGGACACCGCCCCTGGGTGCCCGTGGTCCAGCGCATGCGCTGTTCCACTGTAGCGGTGCCGTGCGACCGCTGTGACGCTTTGCGCGGGCATGAGGTTATGGGCGGCGCTGTTAGTGTCATCAGTAAGTGCCGCCCATAACCTCGTGACCTCGTGCTGAGCATGATGGGAAGGAGGGGACGTCCGGGCATCATTCCTCCAGCGCTTGCGCATAACGCTGGAGGAATAGGGGAAAGTGCGGTCACGAGGTTATGGGCGGCACTTACTGATGACACTAACAGCGCCGCCCATAACCTCGTGCCCGCGCAAAGCGTCACAGCGGTCGCACGTGCACACAGTGCACGGCACCGCTACAGTGGAACAGCGCATGCGCTGGACCACGGGCACCCAGGGGCGGTGTCCTGAACTTTCAAATTCAGCGTTCGGGGGCGGCGTCAATATGATGGAGGAACAGCAACGTACATCAGACAGCCCGCCCACATGGAAAATTAAGAAATTTACATACGAAAAAGGTACCAGTTTATAAAGTGTTTATTTTGGGATAAAAGGTGACACAAAATCTATAGGAAGCTTCCTAGAATGCAGCCCAGGAGCTGCAGAGGGGGGAACTTTTAGCTTTATAGCTAAATTTCTGATGACAGGTTCCCTTTAAACTCCTTCAGACAAGCAGAGATTGCTTGGAGAGCCCACACGGCTGCAAAGGCCGGGGCGAAAGACGCGCCCGTGGCCTCATAGATGGACTTCACCAAGAGCTCTGTCTGTCAGTGGCATCCTTCAGGGATGAGCCATTTGCAACAGACACAACGGACCTAGCAGCCAATTTGGAGACTGGAGGATCCATCTTGGGAGAATGAGCCCAACCCTTAACGACTTCAGATGGAAAGGGGTAACGCGTGTCAGTGTGACGTTTAACCCAGCGCTTGTCCGGGACCGCTTCGGGTGTCTGGACAGCATCCCTGAAGTTAGAGTGATCAAAAAACGTATTGAGTGTACGTTTGGGGAACCGAGACTGGTGTTTCTCCTGCTGAGAAGCCGACTCCTCTACAGGAGGAGGCGGAGGAGAGCGATCCAGCACCTGGTTGATGGACGAGATAAGATCATTTACTAAGGCGTCCCCCTCAGGAGTATCAAGGTTAAGGGTGAAGTCAGGGCCAGAGCCCTGAGCTCCCTCGTCCTCCTCGTCTTCCTGACAGTCCTCAAGCTGGGATCCCTAGCAGCGTGAGGAAGTGGGGAAGAGTCCCAGCGAGACCGCTTAGCCGGTCTTGGACTGCGGTCCGGGCAGGAGTCCTCCGCCTGAGACCTAGGGCTCAACCTGGGAGCGCGCTGCGGCGCTAACCAAGCGGGGCCTGGATGAGACAAGCTAACAGGGCCAGGGCCTGTGAAAGGTCCGGTCTGGACTGCAATGCCTCAAGGAGCTTAGAAGACCATTTGCTCATATGAAAATGGCTGAGGGCCAACACCGGTGACTCTGTCCCTGCAGCCTGCTCAGGGGGAGCAGGGGGGTCTACATGAGCCCAGGGGCCCACCAGTGCCGGAGGCTCCGGCTGAGCAAGCGAGGCAGGAGTTGAGCATTGCTCACAGTAAGGGTAGGTGGATCCCGCAGGTAACATAGCCCCACAAGAGGTACAGACCGCGAGAAAAAACCTGTGCCTTAGTAGCTTAGCTCCTTGGGACGACATGCTGTTGTCTCCTAGGAGAGTGACCACTGAAGGTAAATGTCCGAACAGAAATATATATATAATATATACATGTGTATCCGGCACCCTAGGGGGACCAGCACCGGGTGCTGTGTTCACCCTGAGCTCCCCTGAGAAGCACCCACCGGCAGAATGCCAGAAAATGGCCGCCGGAGCTCTCAGGGGAGGAGTGGGGTCGAGGGCGGCGCCAGCAAAGAGCGGGAGTCTGGGTCCCTACAGTGGTCAGTGAGGGGGGAGGAAGACATGCAGGATGTTCCAGCCCTCACATCCGACGTCATGTCGGCAATCCCGCCCTTACCCCTGACAGGCAAGCCCGGGGGCGGGATTTTCACGACTAGGCCGCGGTGAAGCCGGGGACTAAATTTGAGGCTGCGCCCGACCAGCAGGCCCGATCGGCGCGGAACTCCACCTGCCTCCTCAGTTTTACAACTACCGCGGCTTCTGGGAAGAAGGTGCGCTCCCTGTACAGTCCCCAATGGGGACACAGAGTACCTTTAAGCAGCAGGGCCCTGTCCCTGAGGTTGAAGAGGCTCCGGTCCGGCAGGTTCCACCAGGGGCTGCGGATGGAGCACGGTCCCAGCAAATGGATGACCGCTCAGGATCCCACTTCTCCCAGCCGCATAAGGGATGGTGAAGGAGACGGCCTGTGGCTCCAGCCTCCGTACCCGCAATGGGTACCGTCTGGGGTCTCCACAGTGGTCAGTGATGGGGGAGGAAGACATGCAGGATGTTCCAGCCCTCACATCCGACGTCATGTCGGCAATCCCGCCCTTACCCCTGACAGGCAAGCCCGGGGGCGAGATTTTCACGACTAGGCCGCGGTGAAGCCGGGGACTAAATTTGAGGCCGTGCCCGACCAGCAGGCCCGGTCGGCGCGGAAGTCCACGTGCCTCCTCAGTTTTACAACTACCGCGGCTTCCGGGAAGAAGGTGCGCTCCCTGTACAGTCCCCAATGGGGACACAGAGTACCTTTAAGTAGCAGGGCCCGGTCCCTGGGGTTGAAGAAACTCCTGTCCGGCAGGTTCCACCAGGGGCTGCGGATGGAGCACGGTCCCAGCAAATGGATGACCGCTCAGGATCCCACTTCTCCCAGAGCCGCTAAGGGATGGTGAAGGAGACGGCATGTGGCTCCAGCCTTTGTACCCGCAATGGGTACCTCAACAACACCGCCGACATAGTGGGGTGAGAAGGGAGCATGCCGGGGACCCCGTGGGGGTCCTCTTTTCTTCCAACCGACAACTAAGTTATGAGAATGCATGAGTGGACGTGTGCCTCCTTCCACACAAAGCATAAAACTGAGGAGCCCGTGGTCCACGGGAGGGTGTATAGGCAGAGGGGAGGGGTTACACTTTTTAAAGTGTAATACTTTGTGTGGCCTCCGGAGGCAGAAGCTATACACCCAATTGTCTGGGTCTCCCAATGGAGCGACAAAGAAAGATGAACTACTACAAGAAACAGCTATGGCATTATGTACGAGTCTGGCCTGAGAGCCATAATGCTATGAACAACATGAGCTTAACATTGCTCCTCTAGTAAAACCAAAAAGGTAATGTCAGTTTGTGACTCCGGTATTCCATGGTCAGTGCATTGATCACCTCTTCACAACCGTCCAAAGGTCTCCTGATCTCAATGCAACAACCTCATAAGTCAGAAGACCTGCAGCTGGTCCAGAAATCAAGGGGCTATGAATTTGGACTTGTTTAGTCAGCCTAAAAAAACATTCTCTTTATCAGTCAGAGGTAAGGCTGCTTTCACACATCCGGTTTTTGCAGTGCGGCTCAATCCAGCTCAAAAACCTATGCAACGGATGCGTCGAAAAAAACGGATCCGTTACATAAGTTTTTCCATGCGGCCCATCCGTTTTTTGACGGATGCGGCTTGATACTGAGCATGCGCAGTGCAAAAAAACGCATCCGGATGCAGTTTTTGCCGCAGGACGCCGCATTCGGCGTCCATAGGCTTGCATTGTAAATTGCACTGCATCGCGCCGGATGCGGCGCGATGCGTTTTTTTTCGCCGCACAAAAAAAAAACCTACCAGGCAACGTTCCATCCGGCCGCCGCATGGGCTAAATATGCCGCATGCGGCAAAAACCGGACGCAACGCAAGGCCATGCGGCACAATACGGCGCTAATGCAAGTCTATGGGGAAAAAAACGCAACCGACGGCAAAAAAAAACAAAACAAAAAACAGTTGCGTTTTTCTGCAAAGCGCCGTATTGTGCCGCTCAGCAAAAAACGGATGTGTGAAAGCAGCCTTATACAGTCCTTAATTACATTTAGCAGTTTTACCCCCCACTCCCAGATTTCTCCTTAAAAATCTGACAGCATCTAAGGACCGGCTATTTAAATAGGTTGCCTGATCTTCTGACATTACAGGCTGCACTGCATACTTCTGGCCACATTCTGGCTAGACGTCCTTCACTATACATCTCCTCCCTCATTTCTGTCTATCACCCTAGCTGTGCTCTACTTTCTGCAATTGCTCTTACTAATATCCTTCTTTTCAATCTCCAAAACCTCTTATGTGCTGCACCAGTTTTTTGGAACGCACTACCCCAGACGATCCAACATCTCTCTTTATACAAGCCTATCACCTCAATTCATTAACTCTTCCCCCGTTTCCACTTATTTTTCTCAGAATCTGGCCCCTCTTATTCATCCGGCTCCACATCCTTTATAAACCCAATAGCACTTGGTAACTATACTTTGAGACTGACTAATGATGGCTCAAAATACTTATTTATAATAATGACTGCTGGACCATGTGCTACCTATTGTCTCCCTGCCCCATTTCCTTATAGATTGTAAGCTTACGAGCACAGCCTTCATTCCTTGTAACTGTTGTCTGCACATGCCCCGCTTAATAGTAAAAGTGCTGCGGAATATCTTAGCGCTATATAAATACAATTAATACATGCTCGGTCTCGCTGAACACTAGGTGACTGGAGCCTTATTAGAAGACGGGATAACCCCTTTAATGGAGTAGTAATGGCGTTTTGTAGCAGATTAAGTCTTTTAGATGCACTAAGGACTAATACGTACTTAATGCCAACATCTTCCATGCCGATGCTTCCCTGGTGCATTAGGCTAGTTTGACACATCCAGCATTTTGCCGGATCCGGCACACTCCAGTACAGTGTACTACAGTACAATGGCATTGTGGCAAGCTCTGGTCACATGCTGTCATGTGACTAGAGCATGTGACAGGAGGTTGCTGCGATGCCATTGTACAGTATTAACACTGTACTGGAGGGTCCCGGATCCGGCAATCCGGCGAAATGCCAGATGTGTGTAACGGCCCTTAGTGATTGGCCACAGTCAAGCGAACATGGCTGAAGCCGGGAAACCAAAGGTTTGCAATGAACTCTGGCACAAAGGTGGCATGGGATTTCAAAGGTACAGTGGAACCTCGGTTTACGAGTAACCCGGTTAGCGAGTATTTCGCTATACGAGCAAAGCTTGCTGTAAATTTGTAACTCCGTTTACGAGCAAGCTTTGCTGTATGAGCAAAATACTCACCGCACACACTTTGGGTTCCGTACTTTAACCGTGCTGTGACCCGCTCTAGCAGTCCACACAAACATGCATACTATGCTCACATTACCTTCCGTTCCATTGCCGGCCTCATGGTTCTTGTAGTTCGCCGGTACAGGATGTGTATCGGGCAACCATCGCGACGATGGAGGAACTTCCGCTGTCAGCCGCTACTCAAACGCAGCGCGCTGACCTATCAGAGGCAAGCGGCTCCTGCCTTTGACATCAGCGCTCTGGCAGCAGACGCTCCGGCATCGGTCACAATGGTTATCGATACACATCCTGTACCGGCGAACTACAAGAACCAGGAGTCCGGCAATGGAACGGAAGGTAAGGTGAGCATAATATGTATGTACGTGTATGGAATGGCACAATAGGGGACCAGGATGGGACATTTAACAAGTTGTGGAACGAATTGTCTGAGCTTGCATTATTTCCTATGGGACATTTTGCTTTGCTAAACGAATAACTTGGTTTACAAGCACACTCCCAGAACGGACTGTTCTTGTAAACCAACGTTCCACTGTACAAGGATAATGCTACACGGCGCGCGGCACAGAAATTGCTGTGACACATTGTATGTAATGATTTTGTTTGGTGTCTCACTGCGACATAGAGGTGCATTAATTTCATTGGATTTTCTGTTGCTGGTCACACGCTAATCACCGGCCATAGACGTCAACGCATATTGTACATGACTAGTCTGCAGCCGGGCTGATTGAAAAATCAGCAAATTGAAGACAAAGCTGCACAAATGTTTCTGTTGTGCAAGACACGGTGCTGTGTAGCTACAGCCCTATTACTTTCGATATTTTATGCCTTTGTCCGATGTTTAGAGAAAACGTCAAGAGCAATTCTGTAACAAATTATCAGCACTGCACTCCAAGGTGGATGGATTCACAACCGCAGCAGTGTGGGGACGCCAAAAATCATAGTCTGGATGCAGACAATAGCAAAATGTGACATGAAGGGCACGGCGCTACTGACAGAAATATATACGTCATGTTCTCAGAATGAGATTATACATTAAAACTAACTTTGAGTTACTATAAAAACACAGCAGGATCTGTGAGAGCTGGCATATACTAAACGCACCATGTTCGGTGAGAAGCAGCTGAAGGATCCTTGAGGAATCTTTCTTTAGACACTGTAATAGAAGAAGCCTCACTGTAGCCCTTCCAGGACCTTTCACACGTAGATGTCAAAGTTTAGTAGTTAATTAGGTGAAAATCTAAATCAGGTTGCCCTGTGGCTGGGAGGTCGCACAGGGGATCAGTAGGGATCAAGGGACTATGCAGCTGTTCAAGAATGACAAACCCGTCCAGTCTCTTACCGAAGAAGCACTTTAAGGTCATTAAAGATATATCCAGGAATAACCATAGATAATAAAACACAGGGGGTAGCCCACATGTGTACCATTAGCAGTGGATATTTTATGCACATAAACCTCCATAAATGCATACCGTGCTCAAAACCTTCTTTTCAGGCTCCTCTTCAGCATCACTCTGGTTCTCTTCTTCCACTTCACCTTCTTCGGTCTCGTCCCCAGAGCTGTCATTGTATCTATCTAGGAAAGAAGAATACGGGCAATGCATAATCCACAACGGCGATAAACACATGCAACCAGCTTATCATCAGGGACCTACACCATTAATAGGGGGCAGCAAAATAGGACATTATATAGGATCTTTTTATCCTTGAATGCAATTGGGTATTAAAAAATGTTGCACTGTTTTTGCTTCTATAGCCTTTGTATTGGATTATCTTTTACTAGTCGCAGAACGAGGTAACAGATTCCTTCGATGAGCTAGCCTCAAAGAAGAGTTTATAATGATCATATTCCTTATCTAAATTCTTCTAAACAGAACAAAGATTATAAACTCTTTCACTAAAAAAAAAAAAAAAACCTCACTGATAGGTCCTTAGTTAACTCATTCCTCAGCCACAGTTAACGCAACACAGCCTATATAAAGAAAACTGCATTTTTTTTGTGAAACTCAATTGCATAAATTATTTTGAGCAAAAAAAGCATGTGGTATGTCATTCATTCCAGTATAATGCTGACAGGCCTCTGGCCGGGCTAAGTGGTTGGATGACGATAGCGGGCTCTCCGCCATCACAACGATCCCAACGTCCAATCCGGTGAGGAGTAGTACATGGAGGACACTTCATCTGTCAATGACATTAGATGCAGTGGCAAGCATTCACCGAGGAATCTAATGGAGTATACTGATGGGAGCAGGGCTTTGTGAGATCACCGTGATGAAAGGGTATATCAAGGGATAAACACTAGCACTGCAGCGTATACTTGTGACGCTGGTCAGGAATTATTTAAAGAGAAAAAAAAATGCACCCAATGTTAAGGCTGCTTTCACACTACGTTTTTTTAACATGCGTCATGAACGGTTTTTTTGCTGTAAAAGCGGATCCTGCTTTTACAGCAAAAACACGCATGCAAACGCATGTGTTATTTTGCAGGATGCTGTCACTTTAAGTTTATGGGCGGGCATTGGAGTCATGTGATCGGGAGTCAGTGGAACTGAATGTGATAGACTGGGAGCCGGCTTCTGACAGCAGCGGAGGCTCGTAACCAAGGTAAACATCGGGTAACTTGCTTAGATACCCGATATTTACCTTGGTTACGAGCGTCCGCAGCTGCTAGGAGCCGGGCTTCCTGCACACGTAACCAACATAAACATCGGGTAACTAAGAGAAGCGCTTTGCTTGGTTACCCGATATTTACCTTGGTTACGAGTGTCCACAGCTCTCAGGCGGGGGCAAGAGGCAGGGGGCGAGAGGGAGGGGGTGAGAGAGACTGATCACCCGAGGCTGGTTTCTGTGCATGCTCAGTAGAGCAAGCAGGATCCTGTCTATCTGCATGCCAGCGTTCACATGCGTTTGCATACAGTATAGTCAGGATTCAGCAATTTGCAGTATTTGGACGCAGCTCAAAAACGCTACAAGAAGCGTTTTTGAAAAATGTTAAACTGCAACTCACTGGATGCTCACTATAACGCACGCAAACGTGAGTCCATTGTAAATGCATTGAAATGAAAACACATTTGCACTGGATCAGTTTTTGCGTTAAAAAAACGTTCAGGACGCATGTTAAAAAAACGTAGTGTGAAAGCAGCCTAACCGGTTTATCTTGACCGAGTTTGTGCATCGGCCGCCCTGAGATAGGTCATATATAACAATTAAAAACCAGGGACATAAATCGCGTAGTTACCAGTTTTGGACTTTGCAGATCCTTCCTCTTCACTTTTCTTGCTCTTCACCTCCGTTTGCATTGTGCTTAAATTCAACAAGGCCCGAGCTGCGGTAACTTCATCAAGCCAAACTACATTGCCTAAAACAGGAGATTTCACATATATAGAATACTGTAAATAAAGGCATCAGGTAACATCTTTGATTCCCCAAACTCATCCACCGATAAATAGAGGGATAAACATAGAACTCACTAAGCGTCGTCCCTTCTCTGGATTGTGAACTATTGCTCCATGATGCGATAAAGCCTCAGTGTAACAGCGATGGGGTATAAATAACACATAGTGGGGGGGGGGGCCGGGTCTGACACTACCCACACTGCGGGAAGAAAGCACGGCCACCTTGTCATACTGACAGCCCACCTTCCCACAAGGAGGATTTGGGGAGATTCTGACCTTGCAGATTTTCAGCAGCCGTTTCCTAATTTAATAGTAGTGTCATATTTTCAATTAAGTGGCTCTGGTTTTGATATATCCTGATATTTGGCTTTGACCAAACTTTATTGATAGTCATGTGCAGATTACATGCATCTTTTACCTGTGGATTTTACACATCTAATATTTAAGGCTACATGCGCACGCTGCTTTTTTGGCTGCAGTTTTGTGGTCAGAACTTTCTGACATTTGACTTCCCAGCAAAGTCTATGAGAAGTCAGATTTGCTGTGCACACGTTGCAGTTTGTCAGTGTTTTATTTGTCACAGGTTTGTGACAAAAAAAATGCAGCATGTTCATTCTTCCTGCGTTTGTCAACATTTGTCACAAAAACGCATGGTGTTAAAAACGCACCTAAAGAAGGGAATTTTGTTACTTACCGTAAATTCCTTTTCTTCTAGCTCCTATTGGGAGACCCAGACGATTGGGTGTATAGCACTGCCTCCGGAGGCCACACAAAGCAATTACACTAAAAAGTGTAAGGCCCCTCCCCTTCTGGCTATACACCCCCCGTGGGATCACTGGCTCACCAGTTTTAGTGCAAAAGCAAGAAGGAGGAAAGCCAATAACTGGTTTAAACAAATTCACTCCGAAGTAACGTCGGAGAACTGAAAACCATTCAACATGAACAACATGTGTACCCGAAAAACAACCAAAAATCCCGAAGGACAACAGGGCGGGTGCTGGGTCTCCCAATAGGAGCTAGAAGAAAAGGAATTTACGGTAAGTAACAAAATTCCCTTCTTCTTCGGCGCTCCATTGGGAGACCCAGACGATTGGGACGTCCAAAAGCTGTCCCTGGGTGGGTACAGAATACCTCATGTTAGAGCTGCGAAGACAGCCCTCCCCTACGGGGAGGCAACTGCCGCCTGCAGGACTCTTCTACCTAGGCTGGCGTCCGCCGAAGCATAGGTATGCACCTGATAATGTTTGGTGAAAGTGTGCAGACTCGACCAGGTAGCTGCCTGGCACACCTGTTGAGCCGTAGCCTGGTGTCGTAATGCCCAGGACGCACCCACGGCTCTGGTAGAATGGGCCTTCAGCCCTGATGGAAACGGAAGCCCAGCAGAACGGTAGGCTTCAAGAATTGGTTCTTTGATCCATCGAGCCAGGGTGGCCTTAGAAGCCTGCGACCCTTTGCGCTTACCAGCGACAAGGACAAAGAGTGCATCCGAACGGCGCAGGGGCGCCGTGCGGGAAATGTAGATTCTGAGTGCTCTCACCAGATCTAACAAATGTAAATCCTTCTCATACCGATGAACTGCATGAGGACAAAAAGAAGGCAAAGAGATATCCTGATTAAGATGAAAAGAGGATACCACCTTCGGGAGAAACTCCTGAATGGGTCGCAGCACTACCTTGTCCTGGTGGAAGACCAGGAAGGGAGCCTTGGATGACAGCGCTGCTAGCTCAGACACTCTCCGAAGAGATGTGATCGCTACCAGAAAAGCCACTTTCTGTGATAGTCTAGAAAGTGAAACCTCCCTCAGAGGCTCGAAGGGCGGCTTCTGGAGGGCAACTAGTACCCTGTTCAGATCCCATGGATCTAACGGCCGCTTGTACGGGGGTACGATATGACAAACCCCCTGCAGGAACGTGCGTACCTTAGAAAGTCGTGCTAGACGCTTCTGAAAAAAGACGGATAGCGCCGAGACTTGCCCTTTAAGGGAGCCGAGCGACAAACCTTTTTCTAACCCAGATTGCAGGAAAGAAAGAAATGTAGGCAATGCAAATGGCCAGGGAGACACTCCCTGAGCAGAGCACCAGGATAAGAATATCCTCCACGTTCTGTGGTAGATCTTAGCGGACGTGGGCTTCCTAGCCTGTCTCATGGTGGCAACGACCCCTTGGGATAATCCTGAAGACGCTAGGATCCAGGACTCAATGGCCACACAGTCAGGTTCAGGGCCGCAGAATTCCGATGGAAAAACGGCCCTTAGGACAGCAAGTCTGGTCGGTCTGGTAGTGCCCACGGTTGGCCGACCGTGAGATGCCACAGATCCGGATACCACGCCCTCCTTGGCCAGTCTGGGGCGACGAGTATGACGCGGCTGCAGTCGGATCTGATCTTGCGTAGCACTCTGGGCAAGAGTGCCAGAGGTGGAAACACATAAGGGAGCCGGAACTGCGACCAATCTTGCACTAAGGCGTCTGCCGCCAGAGCTCTGTGATCGCGAGACCGTGCCATGAAGGTTGGGACCTTGTTGTTGTGCCGGGACGCCATTAGGTCGACGTCCGGCCTTCCCCAGCGGCGACAGATTTCCTGAAACACGTCCGGGTGAAGGGACCATTCCCCTGCGTCCATGCCCTGGCGACTGAGGAAGTCTGCTTCCCAGTTTTCTACGCCGGGGATGTGAACTGCGGATATGGTGGAGGCCGTGGCTTCCACCCACATCAGAATCCGCCGGACTTCCTGGAAGGCTTGCCGACTGCGTGTCCCCCCTTGGTGGTTGATGTATGCCACCGCTGTGGAGTTGTCCGACTGAATTCGGATCTGCCTTCCTTCCAGCCACTGCTGGAAGGCTAGTAGGGCAAGATACACTGCTCTGATTTCCAGAACATTGATCTGAAGGGTGGACTCCTGCTGGGTCCACGTACCCTGAGCCCTGTGGTGGAGAAAAACTGCTCCCCACCCTGACAGACTCGCGTCTGTCGTGACCACCGCCCAGGACGGTGGTAGGAAGGATCTTCCCTGTGATAATGAGGTGGGAAGAAGCCACCACTGCAGAGAGTCCTTGGCCGTCTGGGAAAGGGAGACTTTCCTGTCCAGGGATGTTGACTTCCCGTCCCATTGGCGGAGAATGTCCCATTGAAGAGGGCGCAGATGAAACTGCGCAAACGGAACCGCCTCCATTGCCGCCACCATCTTCCCGAGGAAGTGCATGAGGCGTCTTAAGGAGTGCGACTGACTTTGAAGGAGAGCCTGCACCCCAGTCTGTAGTGACCGCTGCTTGTCCAGCGGAAGCTTCACTATCGCTGAGAGAGTATGAAACTCCATGCCAAGATACGTCAGTGATTGGGTCGGTAACAGAGTTGACTTTGAGAAGTTGATGATCCACCCGAACGTCTGGAGAGTCTCCAGTGCAACATCCAGGCTGAGTTGGCATGCCTCCTGAGAGGGTGCCTTGACAAGTAGATCGTCCAAGTAAGGGATCACAGAGTGTCCCTGAGAGTGCAAGACTGCTACCACTGCCGCCATGACCTTGGTGAACACCCGTGGGGCTGTCGCCAGACCAAATGGCAGAGCTACGAACTGAAGATGGTCGTCTCCTATCACGAAGCGTAGAAAGCGTTGGTGCTCTGTAGCAATCGGCACGTGGAGATAAGCATCTTTGATGTCTATTGATGCTAGGAAATCTCCTTGAGACATTGAGGCAATGACTGAGCGGAGGGATTCCATCCGGAACCGCCTGGCGTTCACATGCTTGTTGAGCAGTTTTAGGTCCAGAACAGGACGGAATGAGCCGTCCTTTTTTGGCACCACAAAGAGATTGGAGTAAAAACCTTGTCCTCGTTCCCGAAGAGGAACAGGGACCACCACTCCTTCTGCTCTTAGAGAATGCACCGCCTGCAGAAGGGCATCTGCTCGGTCGGGATGTGGGGAAGTTCTGAAGAACCGAGGCGGAGGCCGAGAACTGAACTATCCTGTACCCGTGAGACAAAATGTCTGTTACCCACCGGTCTTTGACCTGTGGCAGCCAAATGTCGCAAAAGCGGGAGAGCCTGCCACCGACCGAGGATGCGGAGGGAGGCGGCCGAAAGTCATGAGGCAGCCGCCTTGGAAGCGGTACCTCCGGTTGATTTCTTGGGGCGTGAGTGAGTCCGCCAGGAATCAGAGCTCCTTTGCTCTTTCTGAGTCCCTTTGGACGAGGAGAATTGGGGCTTGCCCGAGCCTCGAAAGGACCGAAACTTTGACTGCCACTTCCTCTGTTGAGGTTTGTTTGATCTGGGCTGGGGTAAGGAAGAGTCCTTACCTTTGGACTGTTTAATGATTTCCGCCAATTGCTCACCAAACAGTCTGTCTCCAGATAATGGCAAGCTGGTTAAACATTTTTTAGAAGCAGAATCTGCTTTCCATTCTTTTAACCACAAGGCTCTGCGCAAAACTACAGAGTTGGCGGATGCCATTGAGGTACGGCTCGTAGAGTCTAGTACCGCATTGATAGCGTAGGTCGCAAACGCAGTCATTTGCGTAGTTAAGGACGCCACTTGCGGCACTGCTGGACTTAAGAAAGAGTCCACCTGTGCCAGACCAGCTGAAATAGCTTGGAGCGCCCACACGGCCGCGAATGCTGGAGCAAACGACGCGCCAATAGCTTCATAGACAGATTTCAACCAAAGGTCCATCTGTCTGTCATTGGCATCTTTAAGTGAAGCCCCATCCTCCACTGCAACTATGGATCTAGCTGCAAGCCTGGATATTGGAGGGTCCACTTTTGGACACTGGGTCCAGCGCTTGACCACGTCAGGGGGAAAGGGATAACGTGTATCCTTCAGACGTTTGGAAAAACGCTTGTCCGGATAAGCATGGTGTTTCTGGATTGATTCTCTGAAGTCAGAGTGGTCCAGAAAAGTACTCAATTTACGCTTGGGATACAGGAAATGGAATTTCTCCTGCTGGGCAGCTGCCTCCTCTGCTGAAGGGGCTGGGGGAGAAATATCCAACAGCCTATTGATGGCCGCTATAAGGTCATTTACCATGGCGTCACCATCTGGCGTATCCAAATTGAGTGCGGTGTCAGGACTAGACTCCTGATCACCCACCTCTGTCTCATCATATAGAGACCCTTCTCGCTGAGACCCTGACCCGCGTGATGACGTGGAGGGTCTCTCCCAGCGAGTTCGCTTAGGCGGCCTGGGACTGTCGTCAGAGTCAGAGCCCTCAGCCTGTGATGCCTGGGACCCCCTTGAAGTACGGATTAGTTCCAACTGAGGGGGACCGGGGAACATAGACACAGCAGTGTCCATGGTCTGAGCAACTGGCCTGGACTGCAAGGTCTCCAGGATTTTTGTCATAGTCACAGACATTTTGTCAGCAAAGACTGCAAATTCTGTCCCCGTCACCGGGGCAGGGTTCACAGGCGTCTCTGCCTGGGCTACCACCACCATAGACTCTAGCTGCCGAAGTGCCACTGGGACTGAACATTGCACACAATGAGAGTCGTTGGAGCCTGCTGGTAGATTAGCCCCACATGCTGTACAAGCAGTGTATACAGCCCGTGCCTTGGCACCCTTGCGTTTTGTGGATGACATGTTGCTGTCTCCTCAGAGCAATATAGGGGTATACAGCCAAGAAGCGACCGTACAGTGCAGTATATATATCTATATATCTGGTACAGGAAAAAGTACACCAATACAACACTGTGGCACTAGTGGGGCCAGCACTAATGTGCTGCTTACCGCCCGCTAAACGCGGGTGTGTGGTCGCCAGAAATCCCTAGTCTGGGTCTCCCAGAGCCTGTGTCCGTCCTCCAGCCAGACTGCATGCAGGAATGGCTGCCGGCGTCCTGTGGAGGGGGGGGCGGGCCCTGGGCGTGCTCAGACCAAAAGCGGGAAACCTGCGTCCCACTGTGCCTAGTGAGAGGGCTGGAGCATGTAAATAAGGCTCCAGCCCTCGGCGCTGACGATTGCACAGCGTCTGTCCCATTCCCTGAGTGACAGGGAGGGGGCGGGAACGAAGCGGAGCTAGGCCGCAAAAGCCGGGGACTAAATTTATAAGCGCCGCCGCCGTAAAAGCGCGGTCGGCGCTAAGTCCCCGGCGCACTACAAGTCCCAGCCGCGCCGCCGCTCCGAGAGTGGCCGGCGCGGTAGTTCCCAGCACATGAAGTCACACAGCTAAGCTGCTGTGACTCAAACCCCAGCGTGCAGCGCTACTGTCCCCGGCGCACTAACACACCCAGCAAGTCTGGTGTGTGCGTGCCTGTCTGTACGGGGACACAGAGTACCTGAAAGTTGCAGGGCCTTGTCCCTGAACGGTACCCAGCTCCGTATCCAGCAGGTTCACTGGGTCTGTGGATGGAGCCCGGCCTCAGGGCTTGGGGGCCGGTAAGATCCCACTTCCTCAGAGCCCCTCAGGGGGATGGGGAAGGAAAACAGCATGTGGGCTCCAGCCTCTGTACCCGCAATGGGTACCTCAACCTTACAAACCACAAGTGGGGTAAGAAGGGAGCATGCTGGGGGCCCCATATGGGCCCTCTTTTCTTCCATCCGACATAGTCAGCAGCTACTGCTGACTAAACAGTGGAGCTATGCGTGGATGTCTGACCTCCTTCGCACAAAGCAGAAAACTGGTGAGCCAGTGATCCCACTGGGGGTGTATAGCCAGAAGGGGAGGGGCCTTACACTTTTTAGTGTAATTGCTTTGTGTGGCCTCCGGAGGCAGTGCTATACACCCAATCGTCTGGGTCTCCCAATGGAGCGCCGAAGAAATTAGTTTTTTGTGACATTTCCAGGCTCTCTCTGACAAGGTGCAGTTTTGGCTGCAGTTTGTGAACACAAAATGATGCAGCGTGCGCATGTAGCCTAATGCATTTCTATGGGGAAAAACCAGAGTACCCACAAAAGAAAATGTCATGTGGCGGATTTAAAAAAAACCCAAAAAAACAAAAACACACACTGCAGGTCAGTTTATACTGCGAAAAAAAGCAAAGAAGAAGAGATTTCTATAAATCCTTTCTACTAGAACTATAAGATGCTGTATTTTTTGCGCCATGTCAAAAACTCACCAAAACTCATTGTGGAAAAGTAACCTAAGCCACCTAACACAGACCAATGTCTGCTGAGCCAGCAGATACGCATGGGCTTGTCTGACAGTCTAATGTGTATGAGACCCTGGACAATTTATTATCTGGAAAGTTATCAATCGGGCATTGGAGATCTATTTGTTCTTTAGGAGATGATCCGCCATCAGACATGTCCGGCAGTAGCGCTCTCATACAGAACACAGGAGTGCGCTCCTGTATATGGGAGAGCCGGCCGAAATGACTGCTGGGCTTTAGACTTCTTTATGAAGAGCAGCATTCAATAGGAGAGGACACACTAGCTTGTCAAATAGACAATATCAGGGGTCCGGCTGGTGCAGTTAATTGCCCCATGAGGAGGGGGCTGGGGTCTTGTTGCCCAGATTTCTTCTATACACTGCCGCATTACACCGCACCCAGTAACATCAATGAGTGACCAATAACACATGCTCCTGCTGTATCTCCTGAATGTAAATCACTCTAGTTTTGAGATATACGGCCACTGCAGAAATAATCCATCTATTTCTAGGCAGATTTAGGTTTTATTACTCTAGAACTGAGCTTTAATGGCAGCCATATTGGTTGTAATTCAGCTTTATAAAAAGAAAAAAATATAAATATTTTTAATAAATTTACAAGGATATATCCAAAAACTTTCATATATTAAGCTTTTACATTGCTTAGTGCAGACAATGAAATAGATCTTAATCATTTCACACCAGTAACAACTTACACGACGTATCGTCCAGCCATTCAATGTAGCCGGGAGGATATTGTTTGAAGAAGGCAAATATATCCTGTGTGCTCATCTCGTCCACCCCACTGACGTGGATGGTTTCCAGACGGACTTTGGGGATTGCTGAAAAACATCAGGCATTATTAATAAGTTCTTCTTTACAATATTTGACTTAACCTATTAAAATGATCTTCTAGTGAAGGGAGACATCACAAGAGCACAGTGTCAGAGGAGACCACAGGGAATATGTGGCCTGTGAAGCGCTGGCTTAGCAACACGTAATGAAACATGGCAGCAGTATAACAAGCTTTCATCATTTCCTTCGAGACCGCTTACTCAGGATTGAGTTACCCAAAGGCCGGGATACAGGTGAATGAACATCACTTACACATCAGCATAATGGTAGGTCCCCGCCTAGGAAACCTAATAACATACTCGGAAAAAGTGAGCAGGATTTCTATTCAGTCACCAAAGACAATAGAGCCACAAGCGCCTCCACATTTTACCGGAAGACCTCAATGGATTAAGGTAAATAATTCAGTAAGGGATCATTACTTCTAGACAGGGTATTCACCTTTTCTCATCATCTCGCGATCCAATACTACATCTCTTTGATTATCATTGACTTCTGCACGGAAGTGAAAACGCTTTGCTCTCTGCTCCTTCTTTTCAATGGCTTCCTGGTAGAAAAGAAGAAATGACAAGTTATTCCCATGAAGCTGCCATGTTCGGCCTACTCACTTTTAGGAGCCACTCCAAAGAAATAAAACAGAAAAAAAATAAACAAATAAATATACAAACAAAAAAATAAAAAAATAAATGTGAAGCAGTGAGACTAACTAATATAAATATATGGCTATATAATCCATCCCCTGGCACCGGAGAGAGCCACTGGCATCACATGGAATTGAGCTCTGCCGATAACATTACGACCCCTCTCACCTGATCATACTGAGTGTGCACTATATGCATGCTCCATGACTACACAGTGCATCCCTCTGCCTCCTGCTTGCGACACCTGACGGGGAGAAACCCATCAATCCCAAGTTTCAGTTCTTATTAGGGATGATCGAATACCTCAAATATTCAGCTTCGCGAATATATGCCGAATAAATCACCGCTATTCGACTATTCGATGCACAATGTAAGTCTATGGGAAACCTCGAACAACAACTACTCGGAACTATTCTGGCTTCCCATAGACTTACATTGTGTATCAAACATCCGCATAATGGCGACCTAGTCGGAAAATGTTCGCAAAGCCGAATATTTGAGGTATTCGATCATCCCTAGTTCTTATCTCTTCTCCCGGGTGTTAGGGTCTCTAGTGAACAATAGATTTCTCCTTTTAGCTGAAGCAAGCAGCCGGCATGTGACTGAATTTCATAGACTAGACATTAAAGGGAACCTGTCCCATTGTACATGCAGCCCAATTTTTGGACAGCAGTGGGCGGTCCTACTTGGATATAAAGGGAAGACTGTCATCACTGACAAGGATCACCCACTGGACTCATACATACAAACACCAGGGATTTCAATGAATAAAATACTAGTTTTGCTAAAAAACTTTCCCATGGAAAAGTACATTAATCTGATCAGCTCCTCCAGCGCTATAATGTGGAGGTGGCCTGAGCTGTAGTATGTTTGTTTAAACGTAATAAGAATATCTGTATGTAAATAATGAAAATGTAGATGTAGTTGTATAATTATCTGTCTGTCTATGTAGCCATCGCATGGACCCATAGTATAATTCTAAGCTGTATATTGAAAAAAGTTAGCCAAAGTATAAATGATAGAAGTAAGAGTCCCGATGCACCGCCTACTCCGCGTATTGCTGTATGTTCAGCTGTTTAAGCCCCAATAAGCCATGGAGGGGATCCTGGTGCAGACTCACGGTGTAAGCCACAATTAATCCAAAGGAGAAAGATTCGCACTCCAAGATGATCACCGTATCACTCCGTCTTTATTTCAGAAGAAACATGAAAGTACAGGCAGTGGGGAGGGTGAGACAAGCCATACAACGCCGGACGACGGCGTGCCGTTTCGCTAGGACTTAGCTTCCACGGGTCCAGTGCAAACCGCTATGCAGCACCGCCCTTTTAACACAAATGGTGCGGGTACTGCATTAGCAGAGTGATTTAAAATGCAAATGCAAGTATACAATTAGTTACCTCAGAAAACAGGTGAATACTTTCAGGGGTATTGACATATAACAGTCTAACACACATATCTCTTTAAATGAAAATATATCAAAGGGTAAACGAGTTCACCATCCTTTCAAGAATAAGGGTACCTTCACACTTTAGCGATGCAGCAGCGATCCGACCAGTGTTCTGACCTGGTCAGGATCGCTGCTGCATCGCAACATGGTCGCTGGTTAGCTGTCAAACAGGCAAATATCACCAGCGACCAGTGACCAGCCCCCAGCCAGCAGCGACGTGCAAGCGACACTGCACTTGCACGGAGCCGGCGTCTGGAAGCTACGGACACTGGTAACTAAGGTAAACATCGGGTATGGTTACCCGATGTTTACCTTAGTTACCAGCGCACACCGCTTAACTTAGCGTGTGCAGGGAGCAGGAGCCGGCACTAGCAGCGTGAGAGCTGCGGAGGCTGGTAACGAAGGTAAATATCGGGTAACCACCTTGGTTACCCGATGTTTACCTTGGTTACAGCTTACCGCAGGCTGTCAGACGCCGGCTCCTGCTCCCTGCACATTCAGGATTGTTGCTCTCTCGCTGTCACACACAGCGATGTGTGCTTATCAGCGGGAGAGCAACAATAAAAAACGAACCAGCACTGTGTGTAACGAGCAGCAATCTCACAGCAGGGGCCAGATCGCTGCTCAGTGTCACACACAGCGAGATCGCTAATGAGGTCACAAAAAACGTGACTCAGTAGCGATCTCGCTGTGTGTGAAGTACCCCTAAGGCTATGTGTCCACGGTAGAATGTTGCTGCGGATTTTTCTGCATGAAAATCCGCGACTTTACCGGCAAATCCGCACCTTTTCAAAGGTGCGGATTTGCCGCGGATTTATTTAATTTTTTTTCCCCAATTCTATAGCCAAAATCCGGATCAAAATCCGCAACAATAATTGACATGTTGCAGATTTTTCCGGATCAAAATCCGCAGCATGGACACAGCATTTCCAAAATGCCATTGAAATGGCTGGGAAGTGCCGCTGCTGCAGATTTTCGGAAAATCCGCGGCTTTTCCGCGAGAAATCCGCGGCAAAATCCGCGCATTTTCCGCAGCGTGGGCACATAGCCTAAGACAGAATCTGATCATACATTATAGCAAGCACATTTTTCAAGATACTATAATCTACTATGTAAATTTTCTTTTCAGAAGTATAGTATATAACAATATAAAACAGTAGCTGTTTATCAAAGTCATGATCAGATAGTGCCATTAATAGAAGGGTACCGCAGTCAATGTGTTGCATAATCAGCATATCAAGTAACATAGGTTACTATAGGTTTACATGTATCTAAGGGGTTAAAACAAATTCACAAGTTTGTCCAATAAAAGTGGCGCACGTTTTGCGCCATTTTCCGAAACACGTAGCGTTCTTATTTTTTGGGATCTATGGCTCAGTGATGGCTTATTTTTTGCGTCTCGAGCTGACGTTTATAATGGTACCATTTTTGCGCATATGCTACGTTTTGATCGCCTGTTATTGCATTTTGCGTAAAACTTGCGGTGACCAAAAAACGTAATTTTGGCGTTTGGAATTTTTTTTGCCACTACGCCGTTTACCAATCAGATTAATTGATTTTATATTTTGATAGATCGGGCATTTCTGAACGCGGCGATACCAAATATGTGTATATTTATTTTTTAACCCTTTAATTTTCAATGGGGGGAAAGGGGGGTGATTTGAACTTTTAGGTTTGTTTTTTTTTTATTTTTTAAAACTTTTTTTTCACTTTTTTTTTTATTTTACTAGTCCCCCTAGGGGGCTATAGCGATCAGCAATCCGATCGCTCTTATCTATCTGCTGATCACAGCTATACAGCTGTAAACAGCAGATTCAGTTTTTCCCTCTGATCTCGGCCGAGGGAAAACGAAAGTGAAACTTCGTAGGTGCAGGCGTCATCACATGACCCTGTGCTACGATGGCAACCACCGATTATCACGTGACTTCCGGTGGGGGTGGCGGTAAGTAAAAAAGATGGCCGCGCGCATTTAGATCTTGCTGCCAGACTTTGGCAGCAAGATTTAAGGGGTTAATGGCCGCGGGTGGAAGCGATTCCACCCGCGGCTAGCAGGCACACATGTCAGCTGTTGAAAACAGCTGATATGTGTGCCGATCCACGCCGCCTGCCCGCGGCAGGGGGCGGGGCTTAACGGGACACAATCTTGGACGGATAGATCCGTCCAAGGTCGTGAAGGGGTTAACAGGTGCCAGTGTTTTTTTATGCTGGATCTCACGATATCAAACATAGAATTGTATTTAAAATTAAAGGCGCATCTATCCCCGGTGGCATCGTTCGGCATTACTCCTGGTATTTTTTTTTAGAAGTTTTTTTGCGAGATCTGGCATGAAAAGTGTTCACAGTTGCGATAATATTCTTATCACATGGAGATAAATCCGGCAAAGCATTAATCTCATCAGTTAACCCATAAACATCCGTTAAGCCCTCCAAGAGACCTGTTTTCGCTTCCCGGGATTGGGAATGCCCTCTCCGTCCTCGTCTGCCGCCCCTCCTAATCCGCCTCCCAAAGGGGGGGCAGACGAGGACGGAGCCCGAGAGGTAGCCGCAGGTGATGGTTTTTTATGCCTGACCACGAGCTCCTCCCCCCCACTGGAGTCTGAGTCCATGGTCCAAGCATTCTTTTTTCTATTAACATTTTTATTTGGGTATTTATAAAAAGATTTTTTGAAATTATGGGTTAAAGATCGAGATTTATTCCAAGAAAAAACTTGCTGGTTGTCATAGTCCATTTTATCGCTTATGTATTTCTCTCTCTTCCTTTCTTTTATTTGCGCCTGAAGTGGTATTAATTTTTTATCCAGTTTAGTCAGGAAGGACGTCCAAGCCTCCTCAGTAATGCGATTCTCCAGTTCTTTTCTCAAATCCAGCAGCTCGGTGGTGACCTTATCATGCTCTTCCTCATTTTTTGCCAACACAATCTGCAGGAATCTCATAGAGCACTCCTGCAGCACTTTGTCCCATTCTTTTTTTAAAAATAACATCATCTTGATAGAAAGAGATCTGTTTTACAATTCTAAGACCTCGTGGTACTCGTTCACTCGTATTTTTAATATGCTATTCACTAGTCCGTTTGGCGGCCAGGAACTCATTTTCCTGGACGTCAAACTGACTGTGAATGACGGGACTATCCTTAGGGAGGTCCATAGGAAACCTACAGCCGTTAACAATCTGCTACATTTCAGTAGCGCTCATCCTTCCCATACCAGTACTTCTCTCCCATACAGTCAGTTCTTGCGTTTAAAACGCATTAAGGCTATGTGCGCACGTTGCGTAAATACATGCAGTTACGCTGTGCTTTGTAGCGCAGCGTAACTGCATGCGTCCTGCGTCCCCTGCACAGTTTATGGAGATTGTGCAGGGGCTGTGGACACGTGGCGTCTTAGAGCGCAGCGCTTCGGCTGCTGCCCGAAGCGCTGCGTTCTAAAAAGTGACATGTCACTTCTTCCGTGCGCTTTGCCGGCAGCTCCTGCTCTGTCTATGGCAAGAGCTGCAGGCAGAGCGCATGGAATCGGCTTTTTTTTTTATTCTCTACGGACATTTTCTGCAGAGATTTGAAGCGCACGTGTGCTCTTCAGATCGCTGCAGAAATTTCTGCAGGGCTAGTACGCAACGTGCGCACATAGCCTAACAATGATTCTTTGAAATTTGAAGAACAAGCCTCTGATTTGAAGGCACGCTTATTTGAACGAGGTTACCCTTCTAGGATCATAGAAGCCGCATTAGATAGGACCGCAACTGCGAACACTTTTCATGCCAGATCTCGCAAAAAAACTTCTAAAAAAATACCAGGAGTAATGCCGAACGATGCCACCGGGGATAGATGCGCCTTTAATTTTAAATACAATTCTATGTTTGATATCGTCAGATCCAGCATAAAAAAACACTGGCACCTGTTCAAGAATGACAAGGATCTTAGGGATCTTGTTAAGGAGGGTCCCTTGGTATTTTACAGAAGATGCTATAATTTAGGTGACCTAGTAAAAAATAGATTTATGCCCGTAAAGGAAAAGACGTGGCTAGACAGGAAAAAGATTAAGGGTAATTTTAGATGTGGGAATTGTCCCTTTTGTTCTGCACATAAAACGGGAGATGTTGTAAAAGTGGGGTGTGAGTACCTTAGGCTAAGTTCACACATCCTGTGTTTTGCATCAGTCACAATCCGTCACCTTGGGGAATTACGGTATCCTTCAAAATATTTTGCAGGAATCCTGTATTTCCCCATAGACTTCTATTAGCGACGGATTGCGACTGATGACCCTGCGTTGCATCCGCTGCGTCGCGGTCCGTCGTTTTTGACTGACCGCCGAGCGGGGAGCAACGCAGAATGTAACGTTTTTCGGGCCGTCAAAATTAACGCGCCGCGCAGGAATCCGTCGCCATCCGTCAAGCTTGTAATGCATGTCTATGGTGCTGGATTCCGTCGTAATCCGTCTTACAACGGAATCCAGCGCAGGATTCCGTCATGCTCTACTGAGCATGCCCAGCATGCTTGGCACGCCCACTGGGCTGTCCCAAACACAGACGGATCATGACTGATCCGTCAAAAAACGGACGCACAGCGGATGTAACGGACGCAACTGATCCGTTTTTTCACAGGATTCCTGTGAAAGGAATCCTGTGAAAAACACATCAGTTGCATCAGTTGACATCTTGAAAATGACTGATCCGTTGCTGACGGACCTGACGGATTGAAAACACAGGATGTGTGAACTTAGCCTTAGGGTTAATGATTTTATATCATGCAAGGCCACCTATATAGTGTATGCAATATTCTGCCCTTGTAACCATTATTACATCGGAAAAACGATTCGGCCCCTTTATGTTCGTTTTAGGGAACACTGTAAATCTATAACATCAGGGGTAGGTTCAGCAAGATTTATTAAACATATGCAGGAGTGCCATAATAGTAACTAACTTACTGTCCTTTGCTGGCCTGTTTAAGGTTAATCCCAGCAGCAGAGGTGGTGATACGCACCGCATGCTATTGCAAAAAGAATCCAGATTGATCTTAGATTTAAACGCAATGGGACCGCTAGGTCTGAATGACAGGAACGATTTATCTGTCTTTCTTTAAATACCCTCCCTTTACTTGATATGCTGATTATGCGACACATTCACTGCGGTACCCTTCTATTAATGGCACTATCTGATCATGACTTTGATAAACAGCTACTGTTTTATATTGTTATATACTATACTTCTGAAAAGAAAATTTACATATTAGATTATAGTATCTTGAGAAATGTGCTTGCTATAATGTATGATCAGATTCTGTCTTAAGCTGGGTTCACACTAAACGACAGCGACAACGACGTCGCTGTTACGTCACCATTTTCGGTGACGTAACAGCGACCTTGTAAGTCGCTGTTATGATCGCTGCTTAGCTGTCAAACACAGCAGAAGCAGCGATCCAGGGCTGTGGAGTCGGTAAGCCAAACCTTCGACTCCGACTCCGACTCCTCAAATTCTCTTGCACCGACTCCGACTCCAGCTCCGACTCCGACTCCGGCTCCGACTCCGACTCCTACATATATTGCTTATAGTTAGGTGAAAAATTTATTGTAGGGGTCAGTTGGAATTTCATGATGGCCGCTCTAAAGCAGGTGGGTTTGGGCAAAAATTTTTTAGATAGGATTGCGTCCCTTTATTCGAGACCCTCAGCAAAAGTTAGGACGAATGGGTTTCTGTCGTCATCGTTTCAGGTCCACAATGGAACAAGGCAAGGATGTCCATTGTCACCTCTGCTCTACGTCATTGTCATGGAGCATCTAGCGGTCGCCATAAGAAATAATGCTAGTATCCATGGGATAGAGGCCGGGGGAGGGAATCGCAAGTTAGCTTTATTTGCTGACGACCTTCTCATGTTTATTTCCCAGCCACACATATCCTTCCCGTCTTTGCTCAAAGAGTTCGAGGAGTTTGGTAACTTAAGTAATTTTAAAGTGAACTTCTCTAAATCAGAGGCTATGAATGTTACCCTGTCGGCGGAAGATCTAGCCCGTACAACCCAAAATTTTCCCTTTAAGTGGCAACCGTCAGCTATAAAATATCTGGGGGTAGTTGTACCTCGGGATCCAACAAAAATTATGCATCATAATTTTCTACCCCTGTTAGAGAGGACAATTAGGGATTTAAAGAAGTACGACAAAAAAAGACTATCGTGGTTTGGGCGTATCAACGCTATTAAAATGGATGTTCTTCCTAGGTTTCTTTTCTTGTTCCAAACGGTACCTATTCAGCTGCCGGGGAGTTACTTTTCCAAAATTCGGACGGCTTTGTCAAGGTTCGTTTGGGGGAATAGGAGACCTCGGACAAGCATAAAAACTCTTACCAGACACAAAAATAATGGAGGGGCAGGGCTCCCAAATTTCCAGTTATACTACAGGGCAACTATTCTAACGAGGATAATGGATTGGCACTTCCATAGGAACTCGAAACAATGGGTCGCGATCGAACAGGACGGATTGGGAGTCCCTTTGCACTTCCTCTCATGGATGGGAAAGGAGAGTAGGTCACAGATAGAGAAGGGAATGGAGTTTATTTGGACAGTGATGGGGACGTGGGACGGTGAGGTTAAGAGGGGTTCTCTCTCACAGGGGAGGGGTCCACTTACCCCCCTCTTTGGCAACCAGGAGTTCCCTCCGGGGCTTCATTCCAATAAATTTCTGGGATATACTCGGGTGGAGGAAACTCGTTTTTTTCATGTGCTCCAGGGAAATACCCTGCCCCCTTATGCATCTCTACGGGCCACAGGGAGAGAGGTTTCCTGGATAGAATATATGCAGCTGAAATCGTTTCTATCCAACCAGGACAGGGAGAGGAAGTTGAGGACCCCCCCTACTCCATTTGAGAAATTGTTCTTGCAGGGTTCGTCACCTGGGCATGTCATCTCTCTTATTTATAAAATGCTGAACCAGAGAGACATGTCGGACAGACCCAAATTTGTCTATAGATGGGGAGAGGAACTGGGAGAGGACATTTCGGAGGACAGATGGAGCAGGGCGTTTCTGTGGACCCACAAACTTTCTCTGGCTTGTGCCGCCCAAGAGAAAAACTATAAAATTCTCACAAGGTGGTACCAATACCCGACCAAATTGCATGCTATCTTTCCCTCAGTGTCCGACATGTGCTGGAGATGTGGTACAGAAAAAGGGTCTATGTTACATATATGGTGGAGCTGTGCTAAATTGCAACCATTCTGGGACTCAGTGTTTTCTCTGTATAAAAAGATGAGTGGGGGTGAGGTGGAGAGATCTCCCCAGGTGGCCCTCCTCTCTATCCTTCCAGGTTCATTCAAGTCACAAAAGAGGGACCTGCTGCGATTTTGTTTAGCGGCAGCCCGTATAATTATTCCCAGATACTGGAAACAGACTAGATGCCCCACGTTAGCTGACTGGGTAGAGGAGATGGCAAACCTCCAGAGAATGGAGGAACTCACAGCTGAACTTAATGGGCTCACGGAAAAATTTATCACAGTGTGGGGACCGTGGATTACGTTCATGGAGTCTCCTGAGTTCACGGTGAGTCTGGCAGGTTATTTGGGATGAGAAATGGTGACATACCTTGTCTTCCCCTCTCCCCACACACTTTTTTCCCCCACCCCCTCTTTACCCTACTTTCTTCACTCTATTTGATTCCTTCTTTTCTAAGCTTATATCTGTTCTTTTTTTTTTTTTTTTCTAGTTTTCTACTTTTTCTTAAATTTTTATTCAATAACTTAAAAGGGGATTGTTTTATGCTGAGAGTGGTCTTGTCAATTATCAGGAAGACATGTTTAGCTGGAACTCTGATTTCTAGTGTATGGTTTGCCATGGAGTGTTAGCATAAGGATAGCTTATAGAGTTCCAATGAAATCTACAATGTGATGTTATTTTTGTCATTCCGAAACTGAGAGATCACTGTTTATGTATTATAATCTTTATAAATGTTCAAGATGTATGCTTGATTTATAAACTTAAAAAAAAAAAAAAAAAAAAAAAAATTATTGTAGTACATGAATATGTGTATGTGAACATCAGACATTTAATAATTTTTATGATACAATAATCAAGATATTTGGATAGAACATAAAATATATTTATTGGAATACAACTTTAGAACACAAAAAAACTGTAATAAATTGTAAATAAGTAATACACTATGTAATATACAGTAGATTACATATATATCTTGTGTGTGTATATACACTGTATATATATATATATATATATATATATATTTATTACATATTTACAATTTATTAGTTTTTTGTGTTCTAAAGTTGTATTCCAATAAATATTTTATGTTCTATCCAAATATCTTGATTATTGTATCATAAAAACAATTAAATGTCTGATGTTCACATTGTACTACAATAAATTTTTCACTTAAATATACGCATTATACTAAATGTTATTATTTAGTAAAATATTCAGCACATTCTGCATTGCACTCCTGTCCCCAATTTATTATATATTTTAGGAGTCGGAGCATTTTATACCGACTCCGACTCCACCAAAATGAGCTCCGACTCCGACTCCACGACTCCGACTCCGACTCCACAGCCCTGCAGCGATCATAAGGTCGCTGTGCTACATGTTCAGAGAGCAGGGAGCCGCGCTTAGCGCTGGCTCCTTGCTCTCCTGCAGCACACATCGGGTTAATTAACCCGATGTGTGCTGCAGCTACATGTCACAGTTCAGAGAGCAGGGAGCCGCGCTTAGCGCTGGCTCCTTGCTCTCCTGCAGCACACATCGGGTTAATTAACCCGATGTGTGCTGCAGCTACATGTCACAGTTCAGAGAGCAGGGAGCCGCGCACACTGCTTAGCGCTGGCTCCTTGCTCTCCTTGCTACAGTATACATCGGGTTAATTACCCGATGCATACTGCAGCCACATGTCAGGAGCCGGCACTGGCAGCAAGGGCGGCGGAGGCTGGTAACCAGCGTAAACATCGGGTAACCAGGGAAAGGTCTTCCCTTGGTTACCCGATGTTTACGCTGGTTACAGCTTACCGCAGCTGCCAGTGCCGGCTCCTGCTCGCTTCATTTCGTCGCTCTCTCGCTGTCACACACAGCGATGTGTGTGTCACAGCGGGAGAGTGACGACCAAAAAATGAAGCTGGACATTCAGCAACGACCTGCGACCTCACAGCAGGGGCCAGGTCGTTGCTGGATGTCACACACAGCGACAGCGACGTCGCTGCAACGTCACAGAAAATGGTGACGTAGCAGCGACGTCGTTGTCGCTGTGTGTGACACCAGCTTTATTCTTGAAAGGATGGTGAACTCGTTTACCCTTTGATATATTTTCATTTAAAGAGATATGTGTGTAAGGCCCCTTTCACACGTCAGTGATTCTGGGACGTTTGTGCTTTTTTTTTAAACGTACCAGAATCACTGACATATGCAGACCTATTATAATGAATGGATCTGCTCACACGTCAGTGATTTGTCACTGCACGTGTCTCCGTACAGCGTACCCGCGTGTGCGTGATTGCCGCACGGAGACATGTCCATTTTTTTCTGGCATCACTGATGTCCCACGGACCACGCAGTGGTGTGGTCAGTGAAACACGTGCCAGAAAAAAAACGTGCTTTTAAAATAAAAAACATTTTAACTCACCCGGTGTCCAGCGATGTCCTCTGCAGCCCGTTCTGCCGGCTGCTTCTAAGCCGGCTGATTACTGTCTCGCATATTCATTATGCGCGACACAGCCGACCCAGAAGCAGCTGCTGCAGGGGTCACCGCCGGCCGGATGCTGCGTCGCGGGAGGATTCAGCACCATGGAGAGCGGGAGCGGGCGCAGGTGAGTGACTCTCTAAGTGCAATCACGGGCCACGGAGAACGGAGCCCGGATTGCGCTTAGACAACCCACGTGTGCCTTGATTTTCGGCACACGCAGGGACATGTGCGTGTTTTACACACCAGCGAAAAACGTCCTGACGTGTGAAACGGGCCTTAGACTGTTATATGTCAATACCCCTGAAAGTATTCACCTGTTTTCTGAGGTAACTAATTGTATACTTGCATTTGCATTTTAAATCACTCTGCTAATGCAGTACCCGCACCATTTGTGTTAAAAGGGCGGTGCTGCATAGCAGTTTGCACTGGACCCGTAGAAGCCAAGTCCTAGCAAAACGGCACGCCGTCGTCCGGCGTTGTATGGCTTGTCTCACCCTCCCCACTGCCTGTACCTTCATGTTTCTTCTAAAATAAAGACGGAGTGATACGGTGATCATCTTGGAGTGCGACTCTCTTTCTCCCTTGGATTAAAGTATAAATGAACAAAGGAGATATTCATTAAGTTAATTGGGAGCCTTATCAGTAAAATTCACAGAAGGAATGTAGTATTTGTAGGATAAGGCGGGTGATCCCATACTCCCATGTATTATTTCTACAGAATTTCATTGTCAATATACAAAAGGAATGGAAGTCTTATTTTGCCAAAATAGCCGCAAGCCCCATAGTTGATTCAATAGACGCTCATGAGCACTGAAGTGCAGGTAAAAAGTACATTTTTAATTGATCAGACAAAAATAATACAGGGCATGCATAGTACAAAAAGAGTGCAAAAAGGTTTGCAAGACAGCAAGGGTTAATAGTTCCCCATATGCGGCTGCATGCAAAGAAGGGAATTTTGTTTACTTACCGTAAATTCCTTTTCTTCTAGCTCCAATTGGGAGACCCAGACAATTGGGGTGTATAGCTACTGCCTCCGGAGGACACACAAAGTATTACACTCAAAAAGTGTAACCCCTCCCCTCTGCTATACACCCTCCCGTGCATCACGGGCTCCTCAGTTTTGGTGCAAAAGCAGGAAGGAGGAAACTTATAAATTGGTCTAAGGTAAATTCAATCCGAAGGATGTTCGGAGAACTGAAACCATGACCAAGAACAATTCAATCTGAACAACATGTGTACACAAAGAATAACAGCCTGAAGGGAACAGGGGCGGGTGCTGGGTCTCCCAATTGGAGCTAGAAGAAAAGGAATTTACGGTAAGTAAACAAAATTCCCTTCTTCTTTGTCGCTCCATTGGGAGACCCAGACAATTGGGACGTCCAAAAGCAGTCCCTGGGTGGGTAAAAGAATACCTCGTAATAGAGCTGTAAAACGGCCCCTTCCTACAGGTGGGCAACCGCCGCCTGAAGGACTCGCCTACCTAAGCTGGCATCTGCCGAGCGTAGGTATGCACTAGATAGTGCTCCGTGAAAGCGTGCAGACTCAACCAGGTAGTCGCCTGACACACCTGCTGAGCCGTAGCCTGGTGCAGCAACGCCCAGGACGCACCCACGGCTCTGGGAGAATGGGCCTTCAGCCTTGAAGGAACCGGAAGCCCAGCAGAACGGTAGGCTTCAAGAATTGGTTCCTTGATCCACCGAGCCAAGTTGACTTGGGAGCTTGCGACCCTTTACGCTGGTCAGTGACAAGGACAAGAGCGCATCCGAGCGGCGCAGGGGCGCCGTACAAGAAATGTAGAGTCTGAGTGCTCTCACCAGACCTAACACGTGCAAATCCTTTTCACGTTGGTGAACCGGATGAGACAAAAAGAAGGTAAGAAGATATCCTGATTGAGATGAACACAGGATACCACCTTCGGGAGAAATTCCAGAACCGAACGCAGAACCAGCTTGTCCTGGTGAAACACCAGGAAGGGGGACTTAACATGACCATGCTGCTATGTCGGACACTCTGCGGAGTGACGTGACTGCCACTAGGAAGACCACCCTCTGCGAAAGGCATGAAAGAGAATATCCCTCATTGGCTCGAAGGGTGGATTCTGAAGAGCCGGTATCACCCTGTTCCGATCCCAGGGTTCTAGCCGACGCTTGTAAGGAGGGACTATGTGACAAACCCCCTGCAGGAACGTGCGTACCTGAGGGAGTTTGGCTAGACGCTTTTGAAACACAAACACAGAAAGCGCCGAAACTTGTCCCTTAAGGGAACCGAGAGACAACCCCTTTTCCATTCCGGATTGAAGGAAGGACAGAAAGTGGGCAAGGCGAATGGCCAGAGAGTAAAACTCTGATCAGAGCACCAGGATAAGAAGATCTTCCACGTTCTGTGGTAGATCTTGGCGGACGTTGGTTTCTTGGCCTGTCTCATAGTGGCAATGACCTCTTGAGATAACCCTGAAGACGCTAGGATCCAGTACTCCATGGCTACGCAGTCAGGTTGAGGGCCGCAGAATTCAGAATGCGTCTGCCGCCAGAGCTCTGTGATCTTGAGAACGTGCCCTGCATGCCGGGACCTTGTTGTTGTGCCGGGACGCCAATAGGTCGACGTCCGGCTTCCCCCAGTGGCAACAATCTCTTGAAACACGTCCGGTCGAAGAGACCATTCCCCTGCGTCCATGCCCTGGCGCCTGAGAAAGTCTGCTTCCCAGTTTTCTACGCCCGGGATGTGAACTGCGGAGATGGTGGAGGCTGTGGCTTCCACCCACAGCAGAATCCGCCGGACTTGCTGGAAGGCTTGCCGACTGCTTGTGCCGCCTTGGTGGTTGATGTATGCCACCGCCGTGGCGTTGTCCGACTGAATTCTGATCTGCATGCCTTCCAGCCATGGCTGGAACGCTATTAGGGCTAGAACACTGCCCTTATCTCCAGAACATTGATCTGGAGGGAGGACTCTGCTGAGTCCATGTACCCTGAGCCCTGTGGTGGAGGAAGACTCCCTGACAGACTCGCGTCCGCCGTGACCACAGCCCAGGATGTGGGCAGGAAGGATTTTTCCTTCGACAAGAGTGGGAAGAAGCCACCACTGAAGGGAGGCCATGGCTGCCCGAGAAGGAGCAACGTTCTTGTCGAGGGACGTCGATTTGCTGTCCCATTTGCGGAGAAAGTCCCATTAAAGTGGGCGCAGATGAATCTGCGCAAACGGAGCTGCCTCTATTGCTGCCACCAACTTTTCTAGGAAGTGCATGAGGCGCCTCAAGGGTGTGACTGGGCTTGAAGGAACGATTGCACCCCTGCTGTAGTGAACGCTGTTTGTCCAGCGGAAGCTGCACTATCGCTAAGAGAGTATGAAAACTCCATGCCGAGATATGGCAGTGATTGGGCCGGTGTCAATTTTGACTTTAGGAAAAATTGATGAACCACCCGAATCTCTGGAGAGTCTCTAGAGCAATGTTCAGTCTGTGTTGGCATGCCATCCGAGAGGGGGCCTTGACCAGCAGATTGCCTGAGAGAGTAGGACCGCTACCACCGTTGTCATGACCGTGGTGAAGGCCCGTAGGGCTGTCACCAGGCCGAAAGTTAGTGCCACGAACTGAAGGTGTTCGCTCCCTATGGCGAAGCGCAGGAAGCGCTGATATTCTGGTACAATCGGCACGTGGAAATAAGCGTCCCTGATGTCGATTGATGTTAGGAAACCTCCTTGGGCCATCAAAGGTGATGGCAAGCGGAGAGATTCCATCCGGAACCGTCAGGTTCTCAGTCCGTTGAGCCGTGTGAAGTCCAGAACGGGGCGGAGTGATCCGTCCTATCTGGTACCACGAACAAGCTGGAGTAAAAAGCCGCGACTACGTTCTTGAAGGGGAACGAGGATCGCAACTCCTCCTGCCTTCGGAGTGTTCCCCCAACAGGAAACGTGCATCGGCTCGCTCGGGAGACGGAGATGCTGTGAAGCAACGAGTCGGAGGACGAGAACTGCGCTCTATCCTGTGACCGTAAGACAGAATGTCTCCTACATCGGTCTTGGACATGTGGGGACCACTCCCCTGACCTGGACCGCCATGCAGAAAGGGTTCTCTGTGCACGGCGGAGGATGAAAATACCACCGCCTGAGACGTCAAAGACGCTAATTGCGGAGCACAGGATGACCGCATTGATCTGAGACAGAGCAGCTGAGATAGCCTGGAGTGCCCACCCCTGCAAAGGCTGGGGTAACGGACGCGCCTATGGCTTCATAGATGGATCCCATTAGGAGTTCTGTCTGTCCGTGGCATTCTTGAGCGTGGACCCGCCAGCCACTGCTACTACTGATCTAGCCGCCAGTCCGAGACTGGCGGGCACCTTATGACACGGAGCCGAAACCTTAACAACGTCAGAGGGGAAGGGACAACGTGTGTTATAAGGCGTTCAGTAAAACGCTTGTCCGGGAAGGTGTGCTTCTGGACAGAATCTGTGAAGCCTTGAGAGCCACGTCCGGACAGAGTCCTGGGTTGCGACCTCCGCCCCATCATCTAGAGGGTCCTCAAGCTGAGACCCTAGAAGTCGGGGAAGATTCCAAGCAAGGCTGCTTAGCCGGACTGGGACTGCGGTTCGTGCTGGAGTTTACCACGTAATAACTAGAGGCCACCCCAGGAACACGCTTCGTCGCCGACCGAGGGAGGCCTGGGGCGATCCCGCAGTGCCCGGGGCCTGTGTAAGGGGCCGGTCTGGACTGCAAACTCCTAGTCTCTTAGCCGACCATTTGTCCATAGTCTGAGACATGGATAGTGAAAATGACCCAGAGAGTTTCTCAGCAAAGCTGTAACTCTGTCCCTGCCGCCTGGACAGGGAACGCCGGCGAAGCTCAACCAGTGAAACTGCATTCAAACATTATATAGCCATATATACAGTGTATCACATATACAGTTCATCACTCTAGGGGGCCCAGCATCGAGAAGAAGCCCCCCTGGTGTACCGACCCTGAAGCAGTATGTGCTGCTGAAAACATGGCTGTCGGCGTGTACAGTGGAGGGGGGAGCCGTGGGCGTAACCCCAAAAGTGCGGGAATCTGGTGCCCTGAGCGAAACGTGAGGGAGGCGGAGGACAGCCAAGTGTGCTCCAGCCGTCACTGCTAGCCTCCGACTGACCGTCCCACCCTTCCCCCTGACTGACAGGGCCAGGGACGGGAGTTTAAGGCGCTAGGCCGCAAAAGCCGGAACTAAAGTTACAGACCGCGGCCGGCAAGCAGGCGCGGTCGGCGCGGTAGTCGCCAAGTCTGAGGTGAAGCTGCTCTCTGCACCGTCCCCAAGGGGGACACTGAGTCCTTGAGGGGATCAGTTCCGTAGCGTGATTAGTGAGGGGGGCGGAGGACAGCGAAGTGTGCTCCGGCCCTCACTGTCGGTGTCAGCCCGACTGTCCCGCCCTTCCTCCTGACTGGCAGGTCCGGGGGTGGTATAATGATTGAACAGTGCCCGGGGCTGGACTGGAATGCTTCTCTAGGAGTAGCCAAAAATCAACAGTGCGACCATACAACAAGCATATATATACATTATATATATATATATATATATATATGTACACTTCGGCACTCATTGGGGCCAGCACCTCAGGTGCTGCTTACCGACCGCTCACAGCGGTTGTGTGATCACCAGAATCCGCGCCCGGGCCCCCCTGATGTTGTCTCTCCTCTCCAGCGTCAGAAGTGCTGACAGTAATGGCTGCCGGCGTTCTGTGGGGAGGAGGGGGCCGTGGGCGTGCCCTAGAAAGTGCGGGAATCTAGTGCCCCACTGTGCTGAGTGAGGGGGGGAGGAGGATACAGAGTATGCTCCAGCCCTCAGTGCTGCCGTCCTGTGCAGCGTCCCGCCCTTCCCCTGACTGGCAGGCCTGTGGGCGGGAATAAGCGAAACTAGGCCGCAAAAGCTGGGGACTAAAGTTATAAGCGCGGCCGGCAAATAAGCACGGCCGGCGCGGTAGTCCCCGGTGCACTAACACACCCAGCAGTGCTGCAGTGTGTATGGCACAAGCGCTCCATGCGCGGTCCCCACGGGGACACAGAGTACCTCACAGTAGCAGGGCCATGTCCCTGATGATACCCGGCTCCTGTCCAGAAAATTCCCCAGGGGCTGCGGAGGGAGCACGGTCCCAGTGCCTGGAGACCGATTAGGATCCCACTTCACCCAGAGCCCATCAAGGGATGGGGAAGGAAAACAGCATGTGGCTCCTGCCTATGTACCCGCAATGGGTACCTCAACCTTAACAACACCGCCGACAAGAGTGGGGTGAGAAGGGAGCATGCTGGGGGCCCTGATATGGGCCCTCTTTTCTTCCATCCGACCTAGTCAGCAGCTGCTGCTGACTAAGATGTGGAGCTATGCGTGGATGTCAGCCTCCTTCGCACAAAGCATAAAAACTGAGGAGCCCGTGATGCACGGGAGGGTGTATAGCAGAGGGGAGGGGTTTACACTTTTGAGTGTAATACTTTGTGTGTCCTCCGGAGGCAGTAGCTATACACCCCAATTGTCTGGGTCTCCCAATGGAGCGACAAAGAAAAGATGTTAAGAGAATATAATTATAGTTACTCTTAACATCTTTTTGCATGCAGCCACATATGGGGAACTATTAACCCTTGCTGTCTTGGAAACCTTTTTGCACTCTTTTTGTACTATGCATGCCCTGTATTATTTTTGTCTGATCAATTAAAAATGTACTTTTTACCTGCACTTCAGTGCTCATGAGCGTCTATTGAATCAGACTATGGGGCTTGCGGCTATTTTGGCAAAATTAAAGACTTCCATTCCTTTTGTATATTTATATGTCCCTTGAAGTTGTTGCCTTTTACTACCATTGAAATCCAGGTATACTGTTCTGTGTTTCTCAATAGAATCTCATTGTCGCTTACCGTCTTCAAAGTGTACTATTTGGGATGATGTATGATCTTATGCATTCTCCCAATGCTGCCCATACGCACTCCCCCTAATTATTCTTTATCAGTATGTGTGAGCAAATGGAGAAGTTTATGTAAATATCTTTCAGGCTGAAGTGATGTGTTTAATGCTTGAACAATAGAATACACGAGTCAGTTGATGACGCTGGCTGAAAGAGAGAGCACGTCTGTGTGTTCATTGTCTTATATACATTGATATATTGGCACTGATATACAGCTAATACGGCACCGTCTCTGGATATCCCGAACGAAGACTCCGTTAGCAGTCTTCAACAAAATTCCTCCCTTGACAATAACACCCTGCTTTCACATCAAATTCCATTCTACATGACATGATCCTGCATTGCAAGATAGCGGAGATTTAACACTCAAGGACATAAGTTACAAACCATGTAGAATTATCCCTGTAGAAAGCTCTCAAAACAGAGAAAGTGCTCTAAAAATCACGTAAAAATCAAACACTTGTGTCCCCCTACATGAAACCTATTGTAAGTTACCGTATATACTGGCGTATAAGACGACTTTTTACCCCCTTAAAATAATGGCTACAGTGGGGGGGTCGTCTTATACGCCGGATATACGGGGGGGGGGGGGGGGGTGTATATATATATGTACACTGCAGCGTCCAGGGGAGGTGGGGGCAGCAGCTCTGGAGCACAGGGGAACACTGCGGGCTGCAGCCTTTGATCTCCTGCACCCGCTCATATAATATGCACAGCCGCTGTCCATCTCCAATGGTGCTGAAATCGCACGCAGTGAGGGGCTGGGGCAGCGGTGCATATTATATGAGCCTGCGTCCCAGTGTGATCGCACATGCCCACCCCTGTGTTAGATTTGGCCCCCAGGCTGCTGCTCATTCTAAAATAAAAAAGCTTTACTTACCCCTGGAGCGTTTCTCCCCGTGTCCCTGCTTCCACTGTGATCAGGCAGGCAGAGATCTCAGGCTGCTGTGCCGATCACATGACCGCACTGAGAACCAGGAAGTGGAAGAACAGAAGCACGGAGCCAGACAGGAGGGAGCTCAGCGCTGCAGGAGGTAAGGAAAGAGGGTTTTATTTTACTTTGGGCAGCAGCCTAGGGGCCATATCTGACACAGGGGGACTTGTGCGATCTATAGGGGCCATGGGCAGCACTAAGGGGGCGATATCTAACACAGGGGGACTTGTGCGATCTATAGGGACCATGGGCAGCACTATGGGGGAGATATCTAACACAGGGGGACTTGTGCGATCTATATAGGGGCCATGGGCAGCACTATGGGGGCGATATCTAACACAGGGGGACTTGTGCGATCTATAGGGGCCATGGGCAGCAGCATGGGGGCGTTATCTAACACGGGAACGTGTGCAATCCATAGGGGACCATAGGCAGCACAGGGGAACGTGTGCCATCACAAGGGGGCTATATTCAATATAAGGGGGCCATATCCAGATTAAGGGGGCTAATTTTAGGATGGGGGGCTATGAGGGACATATACCCTATATGATTTGTTAGAGGGACACTGGCATTATAAGATGGACCCCATTTAACATTAAAAAAAAAAAATTCTCTTTTCCTTCACCAAATTTGGGGGTGCGTCTTATAATCAGGTGCGTCTTATAAAGCGAAAAATACGGTATATATCATACAGCAGGGGTCGGGAACCTATGGCTCGCGAGCCATATATGGCTCTTTTGATGGCCGTATCTGGCTCGCAGACAGGGCTCCTACCTGTCTATGGGCAAATGCCGGGGCCCTGGAGAGCCGGGGGGGCCCACTCGGCCTCGTCAGTTCTCCTGTCCCTTGGCCGGGGCCCACTCGCCTTTATAGTTCTGCTGCCCCCGGCCGAGTTCCGGGGACCGCAGTCCTTGGCAGCAATCTGCGGCGCCGTCACTTTAAGGCGCGCAGACATCCTGTTTTGAATTTCATCTGTGGGCGGAGCTACCGCCTTCTCAGTCCCACAGATGAAGGAGGCGAGCTTCTGTCCGGCGCTGTGTGGGCCCCCTCTCCACCGTGACCTAATCGGGTAAATGCCCTCCCCGCCTCCCCATTATGGGCCCCGGTGAGCTGCTTCTAACCCCCCAGATGTATGCCCTGCCAATCCCCCCCCCGCCGATGCCGCGGGTGCTGTACCCGCCGAGCCGCGGGTGCAGGCCCCACAGAGCAGCAGAGTTGTGTGTATTTGTCTGTATGTAGCAGAGTTGTGTGTGTTTGTCTGTATGTAGCAGAGTTGTGTGTGTTTGTCTGTATGTGGCAGAGTTGTATGTGTTTGTCTGTATGTAGCAGAGTTGTATGTGTTTGTCTGTTTGTAGCAGAGTTGTGTGTGTTTGTCTGTTTGTAGCAGAGTTGTGTGTCTGTTTGTAGCAGAGTGTAGTACCATTGTTTCAGTCCAGTTGTGGCTTTATACAGCAGGGAGGAGCATTCCTTGCTGTACTAAGTGAACATTGGAGCGATTGATCTGTCAATGGCCCTTTAAAAACATATTGTACGGCTCTCGCGGAATTAAAATTAACATGTTGCAATCAAAGCAGACTTTTTTTCATTTGGGAGCGGGGTAGTCTTATACAGTGAGTATATCCCAAATTCTATATTTTTAGGGCAGAAGTTGGGGGTTGTCTTATACGCCCAGTCGTCTTATACGCCGGCATATACGGTACTAGATGGTATCTCACCCCTCAAAGATTAAACAATATCTCTTCATCCCAAGATCCCCTCTACTTCGAGAGAATGTGGACACAAAGGTCATAAAACATTTATTCTGGGATGGCAGTGTTATCAGCGTACTTTATAAAAAAAAAGTTGACTCTCTTATTAATAAAGTCATAGGTAACCAAACCTCACAGACCCCGTTCCTAACAATTCTTTTCTTGGGCATTGATAAACTGTTAAAAGAGCACCAATATATTGTCTCCATATACTAACTACTACTAATCATTTAATAGCTACATTCTGGAGACTTAAAGACACTCCTTCTGTCAAAGATATCATTGAATGAGTAGCAACACAACATATACAGTGGGTAAAGAAAGTATTCAGACCCCTTTACATTTTTCACTCTTTGTTTCATTTCAGCCATATGGTACATTCAAAAAAGTTATTTTTTTTCTGACAAGTGCAGAGTGTACATTAATGAGAAAAAAACAAAGGTAATTTTTTTTGCCAATTGAACAAGGAAAATTGAAATATCACATGGTCATAAGTATTCAGACCCTTTGCTCAGACACTTATATTTCAGTCACATGCTGTCCATTTCCTTGTGATCCTCCTTGAGATGGTTCTACTTCTTCATTGGAGCCTGGCTGTGTTTAATTAAAGGGAACCGGTCAGCAGAAATTTCGACTAAAACCTAACAGATTCCCCCTCTGCAGCTCGTGGGCTGCATTCTAGAAAGGTCCCTGTTATTATAGTGCCCCCTTTCTGACCCAAAAAAAGAGTTTATATCGAGGTACCTTTTTGGCTTCTGAATCTCTAAATGTGTCACGGGGGCGGGCTGCCTGATGGCCGTTATTCTGCCCCCTGGTCCTGTATGCCGCCCCCATCGCCGATTTCTATACTTCTGGACGCCGCCCACTGCTCCAGCCATCCCCGCGCATGCCCAGTGCTCATCTCTCGTGGATGAGCACTGTGCCCAGCGTCACCGCTGGTGACGTGCACGCAGGGTTTAGATTATGGGCGGTGCTGTGATGTTAATTACCAAGCAACCGCCCATAATCGCGGGACCGCGCATTCCCCCTCGGCCTGCTTCTTTCTGCGCAAGCGCGCTGCAGCTGAACTCCTCCTGATCGGTGTAGTCACTGCTCCGCGCTCCTCCCATCTATTTCCTGCCTCAGGGCAAGATGGGAAGGAGGTGACGTGAGTTCAGCTGCAGCGCGCTTGCGCAGAAAGCAGGCCGAGGGGGAATGCGCGGTCTCGCGATTATGGGCGGTTGCTTGGTAATTAACATCACAGCACCGCCCATAATCTAAACCCTGCGTGCACGTCACCAGCGGTGACGCTGGGCACAGTGCTCATCCACGAGAGATGAGCACTGGGCATGCGCGGGGATGGCTGGAGCAGTGGGCGGCGTCCAGAAGTATAGAAATCGGCGATGGGGGCGGCATACAGGACCAGGGGGCAGAATAACGGCCATCAGGCAGCCCGCCCCCGTGACACATTTAGAGATTCAGAAGCCAAAAAGGTACCTCGATATAAACTCTTTTTTTGGGTCAGAAAGGGGGCACTATAATAACAGGGACCTTTCTAGAATGCAGCCCACGAGCTGCAGAGGGGGAATCTGTTAGGTTTTAGTCGAAATTTCTGCTGACAGGTTCCCTTTAAACTGATAGGACTTGATTTGGAAAGGCACACACCTGTCTATATAAGACCTCACAGCTCACAGTGCGTCAGACCAAATGAGAATCATGAGGTCAAAAGGAACTGCCCAAAAAGCTCAGAGAAAGAATTGTGGCAAGACACAGAAATGGCCAAGGTTACAAAATATTTCTGCAGTACTCAATGTTTCTAAGAGCACAGTGGCCTCCATAATCCTTAAATGGAAGAAATTCGGGACCACTAGAACTCTTCCTAGACCTGTCCGCCCAGCCAAACTGAGCAATTGTGGGAGAAGAGCCTTGGTGAGAGAGATAAAGAACCCCAAGATCATTGTGGCTGAGCTCCAGAGATGCAGTAGGGAGATGGAGAAAGTTCCACAAAGTCACCTATCACTGCAGCCCTCCACCAGTCAGGCCTTTATGGCAGAGAGTGGCCCGACGAAAGCCTCTCCTCAGTGCAAGAAATATGAAAGCCCGCATAGAGTTTGCAAAACTCTCAGACTATGAGAAATATGATTCTCTGGTCTGATGAGATGAAGATAGAACTTTTGGTAATAATTCTAAGCGGTATGTGTGGAGAAAACCAGATACTGCTCATCACCTGCCCAATACAACCCCAACAGTGAAACATGGTGGTGGCAGCATCATGCTATGGGGGTGTTTTTCAGCTGCAGGGACAGGACAACTGGTTGCAATTGAAGGAAAGATGAATGTGTCAAAGTACAGATATATCATGGAAGAAAACCTCTGCTCTGGACCTCAGACTTGGCCGAAGGAGTCCTGACCTAAACTCAATTGAGCATCTCTGAAGAGACCTGAAAATGGCTGTCCACCAGCGTTCACTATCCAACCTGACAGAACCGGAGAGGATCTGCAAGTTAGAATGGCAGAGGATCCCCAAATGCAGGTGTGAAAAACTTGTTGCATCATTCCCAAGAAGATTCATGGCTGTTCTAGCTCACAAGGGTAATTCTATTCAATACTGAACAAAGGGTCTGAATACTTATGACCATGTGATATTTCAGTTTTTCTTGTTTAGTAAATTGGCAAAACTTTCTACATTTCTGGATTTTTTCTGTCAAGATGGGGTGCAGAGTGTACATTAAATGAGAAAAAAAAAAAACTTTAGTGAGTTTACCAAATGGCTGCAATTAAACAAAGAGTGAAAAATTTAAAGGGGTCTGAATACTTTTCGTACCCACTGCATGCTCTTAACCCCTTTACAACTGGGTACATCATGGATTGTGTGAGGTTAATCCCCTTAATCCCCGCGGGCAGTCCGTGGTGATTCGCAAACAAATCAGCTGACATGTGTGCCTGCTAGTCGCGACTGGACTCTACCAATACACTTCAACTTTAACAGCATTTATATTTTAGTTAAGATTTCTTCCCTATTTCTTTCCCTAGCATTCATCCTTCCCCCCCCTTTAGGCCCTGTGCGCACTGGAAAATGGAATTTTCTCAAGAAAATTCCACAGGCATTGAAAGATTACCGCACCCGCGGTAAAAAAACGAGGCAAACCGCACCCGAAAACTGCATGCGGTTTGCCGCGGTTTTGCCGTGTGCGGGTTGGTACATGTGCTTTATTGAAAGTCATTTCATTCTGAGATAGATAGAGAAATAGACAGATAGAAGAATAGATAAATAGAATCCCTGTGAGCACACGCTGCATTTCTCCCGAGCGGTAATGTGAGTTCACATTACTGGCTGTGGGAAATGCCCTGTGGTTACCTCTGCTGTCTCGTTGCGAGGCTGCATTTAGCGCTGTGTGTCAGTTGCGGCTGGATGCAAGCATCGGAGGACGTGGATTACGCCGGAGCGGTGTGTTTTGGGGGGGGGTTTAATAAAACGGGTGAACCAGGAGCTTTTTTGTGTTTTATTTAAAATAAAGGATTTTTCGGGATGTGTTTTTTCACTTTACTTACGGGTTGATCATGTCAGCTGTCACATAGACGCTGTCATGATCAAGCCTGGACTTAGTGGCGGCGATCCGCCGCCATTAACTCCTTACATTACCTTGATTGCCACTGCATCACGGCAACAAGAAGAGCCGGGGACACTCCGGTACTGTCGCATAACGCATGCAACAGTCCCGGGGCAGCTGCGGCTGATATTCTCGGCTGCGGGAGGGAGGCGGGGGACATTAATCCTGCCCCTGGCCCTCCCCAGCCTGAGAATACCGGGTCGCCGCTGTGTGCTTACCTCGGCTGGAAGGTAAAAATATGGCGGAGCCCACGTGTTTTTTTTTCTATATTTCCGTTTGCTTCCTATGTGTATTCTATATGTCTGTGTTCTATGTCTGTGATGTCTGTGTGTGTCTGTGATGTGTGTTTTACTCTGCTCCGCTTCCTCTTCCTGGCATAATGACATCACTTCCCTGCAAACCGCAGGCAGCGATGTACATTACCGCAGGTAAACCGCGAAATACCGGAGGGAATAACGCAGGAAAACGCAATGAACCGCACAGAATTTGCTGCCTGCGTTATTCCCTGCGGGATTTCACGATTACATTGCAGTAAATGGAGTGAAATCCCGCAGCGACGTGCAGAAAAGAAGTGACATGCAATTGTTTTTGCTGCGGGAGTCCCGCAGCAAAACATGCAGCTGTCAAATTCCGCTTAGTGCGCACAGGATTTTTTTTTTCCCATAGAATTTGCTGGTGAATCACTGCACAGATGTTATGAACATTTTCTGCAGCGAAACATGCAGCAAATCCGCAAAAAATCCACGGCAAAAACTGGCAAGTGCGCACAGGGCCTTAAGCAGTTAATTTTGTTGTAGAATTTATTTTAAAACAAAAAACAGAGAGTGAAGGCACTTACCATACAATACAATGTACAGTGGAACCTTGGATTAAGAGTAAAGCCCCCGTCACATTTAACGATTTTCCAGCGATCCCGAAAATGATATGACCTGAGAGGGATCGCCGGTAAGTCGCTATGTGGTCGCTGGTGAGATGTCAAACAGTCAGATCTTCCCAATGAGGCAGCAACGATACAACGACCGTAGCGATCTGTATAATGATCTTGGTGGTCGTTGGGACCCTGAGCTCTGAGTCGTCAGCGAGGTCGTTGGTAAGGCGTCAAACACATCGATGCATCCTGCCCAGCAGGACCTCGACGATCAAAAAAATGGTCCAGGCCATTCAGACATGACCAGCGATCTCACAGCAGGGGCTTGGTTGCTGCTATGTGTCAAACTTAGCGAGATCGCTGGCGAGGTCGTTGTTGCGTCACAGAATCTGTGACTCAGCAGTGATCTCGCTAGCGACCCCGTTATGTGTGAAGGTACCTTAACTTGGTTTGAGAGCGTTTTGCAAGACAAGCAAAGCTTTTTACAACTTTGTAACTTGGTTTAAGAGCAATGCTTTGCAAGAAGAGCAAATACTCACTGTGCACATGTCTGGTTCTATCCTTTCACCACGCTCTGACGGTAACTATCTGTACTGTATACTGTACACAGTATAGCATTGTACAGTACAGTATATACTATACAGCATGTCTATCAATTTGCATTTGTGGATATAGTATTGTACTTTCTGCTAACCCTTGCTTATACTGTACCTCTTGCACACCAACAATTTTATTGTAAGCTAAAGTGCTGTTTAATTTGTTTACTGTACAGTATTTTGTATTAGTGTACTGTAATAATTTTATATGAATACAGGACATGTTGTATTACTGTAATAAGTTTGTATCAATTCAATAAATATTTTTGGGTTGTGGAATGAATTGTCTGTGTTTCAATTATTTCCTATGGGTAAATTCGCTTTGATATAAGAGTAACTTGGTTTAAGAGCACAGTCCCGGAACCAATTAGGCTCGTAATCCAAGGTTCCACTGTATTAGAGAAAGGATGGACAACAAGATTTTGTGCACGTTAGCCTGCTTTCACACTACTTTTTTTTAACATGCGTCCTGAACGTTTTTTTGCTGCAAAAGCGGATCCAGTACAAATGCGTTTTAATGTCAATGGACTTGCGTCAACATGCGTTTGCGTGCAGTTTTGTCAGCTGTGTCCAAATACTGGAAGTCGTTGGATCCTTACTAAACAGCACGCAAACGCATGTGAACGGTGGTATAGTGATAGACAGGTTCTTTTTTGGTGTACTGAGGATGGCCACAAAAACAATCTCTCTCTCTTCAGTTCCACTAAGGCTGCTTTCACACTACACTTTTTTAACATGCGTCATGAACGTTTTTTTGCTGTAAAAGCGGATCCTGCTTTTACAGCAAAAAAACACATGCAAACGCATGTGTTATTTTGCAGGATCCTGTCACTTTATGTTTATGGGCGGGCATTGGAGTCATGTGATCGGGAGTCAGTGGAACTGAACGTGAGACTGGGAGCCGGCTTCTGACAACTACAGAGGCTCGTAACCAAGGTAAACATCGGGTAACTTGCTTGAATACCTGATATTTACGTTGGTTACGAGCATCCGCAGGTGCTAGGAGCAGGGCTCCCTGCACACGAAACCAACGTAAACATCGGGTAACTAAGAGAAGCGCTTTGCTTGGTTTCCCGATATCTATCTTGGTTACGAGTGTCCGCAGCTCTCAGGCGTGGGAGAGAGACACAGAGGGAGGGGGAGAGAGACACAGAGGGAGGGGGAGAGAGACACAGAGGGAGGGGGAGAGAGACACAGAGGGAGGGGGAGAGAGACACAGAGGGAGGGGGAGAGAGACACAGAGGGAGGGGGAGAGAGACACAGAGGGAGGGGGAGAGAGACACAGAGGGAGGGGGAGAGAGACACAGAGGGAGGGGGAGAGAGACACAGAGGGAGGGGGAGAGAGACACAGAGGGAGGGGGAGAGAGACACAGAGGGAGGGGGAGAGAGACACAGAGGGAGGGGGAGAGAGACACAGAGGGAGGGGGAGAGAGACACAGAGGGAGGGGGAGAGAGACACAGAGGGAGGGGGAGAGAGACACAGAGGGAGGGGGAGAGAGACACAGAGGGAGGGGGAGAGAGACACAGAGGGAGGGGGAGAGAGACACAGAGGGAGGGGGAGAGAGACACAGAGGGAGGGGGAGAGAGACACAGAGGGAGGGGGAGAGAGACACAGAGGGAGGGGGAGAGAGACACAGAGGGAGGGGGAGAGAGACACAGAGGGAGGGGGAGAGAGACACAGAGGGAGGGGGAGAGAGACACAGAGGGAGGGGGAGAGAGACACAGAGGGAGGGGGAGAGAGACACAGAGGGAGGGGGAGAGAGACACAGAGGGAGGGGGAGAGAGACACAGAGGGAGGGGGAGAGAGACACAGAGGGAGGGGGAGAGAGACACAGAGGGAGGGGGAGAGAGACACAGAGGGAGGGGGAGAGAGACACAGAGGGAGGGGGAGAGAGACACAGAGGGAGGGGGAGAGAGACACAGAGGGAGGGGGAGAGAGACACAGAGGGAGGGGGAGAGAGACACAGAGGGAGGGGGAGAGAGACACAGAGGGAGGGGGAGAGAGACACAGAGGGAGGGGGAGAGAGACACAGAGGGAGGGGGAGAGAGACACAGAGGGAGGGGGAGAGAGACACAGAGGGAGGGGGAGAGAGACACAGAGGGAGGGGGAGAGAGACACAGAGGGAGGGGGAGAGAGACACAGAGGGAGGGGGAGAGAGACACAGAGGGAGGGGGAGAGAGACACAGAGGGAGGGGGAGAGAGACACAGAGGGAGGGGGGAGAGAGACACAGAGGGAGGGGGAGAGAGACACAGAGGGAGGGGGAGAGAGACACAGAGGGAGGGGGAGAGAGACACAGAGGGAGGGGGAGAGAGACACAGAGGGAGGGGGAGAGAGACACAGAGGGAGGGGGAGAGAGACACAGAGGGAGGGGGAGAGAGACACAGAGGGAGGGGGAGAGAGACACAGAGGGAGGGGGAGAGAGACACAGAGGGAGGGGGAGAGAGACACAGAGGGAGGGGGAGAGAGACACAGAGGGAGGGGGAGAGAGACACAGAGGGAGGGGGAGAGAGACACAGAGGGAGGGGGAGAGAGGGACTGATCACCCGAGGCTGGTTTCTGGGCATGCTCAGTAGAGCAAGCAGGATCCTGTCTATCAGCATGCCAGCGTTCACCTGCGTTTGCATGCAGTATAGTCAGGATCCAGCAATTTGCAGTATTTGGACGCAGCTTGTAGTGTTTTTGAAAAATGTTAAAAAACTGCAACTAGCTGGATCCTCACTATAACGCACGCAAACGCATGTGAACGCATGTTGACGCGAGTCCATTGCAAATGCATTGAAATTAAACCGCATTTGCACTGGATCCGTTTTTGCATTAAAAAAAAACGTTCAGGACGGATGTTAAAAAAACGTAGTGTGAAAGCCGCCTAATTTGGTGCAGAAATTTCAGCATCTGTTGACAGGAAACAAGCAGCGGCAAAAACATGTGTTTTTTTTTCATGGATTTTTTTGGTGCAGATTTTCCCCACTCACTAGTGCAAGCCAAATCTGTACCAACACTGCAAGGAGAATATAAGCAACGTCTGCATGAGACATCAGGATTCTCACTTTAATGGCATCAGGAAATTGTGACAAATCTGTAACGTGTGCACAGGCCCTAACGTGTTCCCTGTACGCTGTAGTGTTTGTAAACCAAAATCAGAAATGTGGCACAAGCCAAGACCAACACAAGTGCCATTTAGCATTTTAGGCCGGGGCCACACGGGGCACTACTGAGATGCTTGCATGACACTCGGCTCGCGCTGGCGGCACGGCAGGAGCAGAGTGTCATGCTAGTATCCATGCGACTGAAGTCCGGCTGTGCGAGCGGACCTCAGCTGCGGGGGATTCAGAAAAAAGATTGAGAAAAGGAGTTTTCAGGCTGATTATAAAATATAACAACTTTATTTGATATGAAAATTTAAAATAAATTCAGTTTATATAATTACAATATCAAGGTGCAAAATAATGGGTGAGAAACCCACATGCTAGTGAGAAAGCCCAGGCAAGAACACCCAAGGAGTGGAAAGTCCAGAGAAGCAGGACTCAATAACAATATAGTCCCATAATAGCTGACAGGTGAAGAGCCCTCATGCATATTCAAAGCGATAATAGATGAATTAGGTTATCACTGACCAGTGTCAGGCTATTTCTATGCAGAAGGCAACAAAACGAGTCAGCATAGGGTTAAGGAAAATAATGTCCTAGGACTTACACATAGCTAAGGTGGTCGCCTGGACGCCTCACAGCAGCAACAGGACCCTCCAAGGGTCTATTATCTCTTTGAATATGCATGAGGGCTCTTCACCTGTCAGCTATTATGGGACTATATTGTTATTGAGTCCTGCTTCTCTGGACTTTCCACTCCTTGGGTGTTCTTGCCTGGGCTTTCTCACTAGCATGTGGGTTTCTCACCCATTATTTTGCACCTTGATATTGTAATTATATAAACTGAATTTCTTTTAAATTTTCATATCAAATAAAGTTGTTATATTTTATAATCAGCCTGAAAACTCCTTTTCTCAATCTTTTTTCTGAATGTCCCTTATGGAGTGGCATTTGCATTAAATACTAGATGTGCATTGCCCAATTGTTTATGTGTCTCTCAGCTGCGGGGGGCAGGCTGGCACGGAGGAGGGGAGGGAAGGATTTCTCTCCCTCTCTCCTGCGTAGCCGGCTATTGTGATTCTCGCTCTGCACACAAGGTACACCGGTGTACCACGAGTGCAGTGCGATTTTTCTCTCGCCCCATTCACTTGAATGAGTGCAAGAGAAAAAGTCTCGCATTACACCTGCAGCATGCTGCGATTGTTTTCTCGGTCTGATTAGAGCTGGGAAAATAATCGCTCATGTGCGCTGACACACAGGCTAATATTAGTCCGAGTGGAATGCGATGTTTTATCGTACTCCACTCACACCGATTTTCTCGCCGTGTGGCTTAGGCCTTAATAAACTAATGGACTAAAAGTAAAAAAAACAAACAAAAAAAACAAAAACTGTGCAATAAGCTTTTGTCCATAGTAATGACGTGTACATCGGCCAATTGCTGATCTGTAGGTTAATAGAGGTCAATGAACAGTTTCCATGAGTGCTGGACAGAGCAATTGACTGTGTAAAAAGGACCTTACAGGAGCACCCCACTGAAATGTATTTTCCTATCTGCTAGCTATCAGGTAAGTGAATGCAATTTGTTTAGTAAAGGCCACGTCTCACTAAGCGACATCGCTGCTGAGTCACAATTTTTGTGACACAACAACGATCTTGCTAGCGATGTCGCTGTGTGTGACATCCAGCAACGACCTGGCCCCTGCTGTGAGGTCGCCGGTCGTTGCTGAATGTCCTGGATCATTTTCTTCAAAGGCAATGTCCTACTGGGCGGGACGCATCGCTATGTTTGACACTGTGTGACAGGGTCCCAATCACAGCAGAGATTGTTATACAGGTCGCTGCTGGGACCTGTATCGTTACTGAGTCGTTGGTAAGGTCTGACTGTGTGACATCTCACCTGCGATCCTTATCAGGAAGTATCGTTGTCGGGATCGCTGGTAACTCGGTGTGTGTGACTGGGCCTTTACAGTCACTGGCCAACATCTTCTCCCACTAATTACACTGACATACATGACGGCTAGCATACTGATGACGTGTCGCCATAGCAGGCAATTATCGTTATAGGCGAGTGACGAATGATCAGAACCCTGCGTAGAAAACAAGGCAGTGAGGACATCGGCGTGGGCGATGGTGCTTTGGTAATGTCAATCATAACTTATGCATTTGGCAATGAAACCAACAAATCCCTAATGAAGTCGTCACTGCAGCATCACAATTCACTAACACAAATTAGATTATTTACCTTCGAAGTGACATCGATTCCCGTAATAAAAGCCCCTGCTTTATTCTCATATCGCCTGGTACTGCCCTGAAAAACAAAAACAGCATACATTCAATAAAACAATGTCTAGTAACCCATGAGATGACTCAGTCACACGTACTAACAACACGCGACAAAACCACATCCTTTACATCTGAGAGTGCTGTATGGAGCGCGGCACACAACTGAACAGAGAGCAAAAACATGTAGCCAATATTAATCAGATATTCCCCAGAATAAACATCTGAAGAAAGGCAGAACTGAGGGGCGCACACAGCTAAACCCTTATGGCAAGGTTTAGCTGACCGACCTCCCCCCCCCTCCTATCCTTTTTTTGCCTCTCTGATATTCAGCAGTCTTAGGCTACTTTCACACTTGTGTTGAATGGCATCGTTGCATATAATGGCACAACGGATCGTACAAAACAACAGAAAGCTTTTTTTTTTTTTTTCTTCTTTATAGTTTTACCGGCAGCAGACTATTGTGAACGATCAGCTGATCACCCGGCGGCCGGGCGCTCAGCTGATCGCTCTCTAAAGCCGGCGGCCGGGCGCTCAGCTGATCGCTCTCTAAAGCCGGCGGCCGGGCGCTCAGCTGATCGCTCTCTAAAGCCGGCGGCCGGGCACTCAGCTGATCGCTCTCTAAAGCCGGCGGCCGGGCACTCAGCTGATCGCTCTCTAAAGCCGGCGGCCGGGCACTCAGCTGATCGCTCTCTAAAGCCGGCGGCCGGGCACTCAGCTGATCGCTCTCTAAAGCCGGCGGCCGGGCACTCAGCTGATCGCTCTCTAAAGCCGGCGGCCAGGCGCTCAGCTGAACGTTCAGCCACCGAGAGACAAAATAAAAGTTTGTGACTTAAAAAAAAAAAAAAGATGAGCATGCGCAAGTGAAAAAAGTAGCTTTAACCTTTATATTTTTTCATTGACAAGGTCAAACAGTTTTATTTGGTAGAAAAAGTATTTTAATAACAGCTGTTTACAAATGACTAGAATATATTTTTTTCTATCTAAATATAAAAACAAGCAGTTTTTTAATTTTTATTTAAAAAAAAAATCAATAGTAGACATTAAAATGAGTAATTGTATACCGTATTTTCCAGACCATAAGGCGCACCGGATTATAAGCCGCATTAGCAATGAGCGCCGGCTAAGGCGCCTAGGTTTATATACAAAAGGCGCATCGGATTATAAGCCGCGGCGCATTAAAGTGAACCTGACCCCAGTTTTATGGCCCCTAAGCTGCGGCCAGCACCAGTGGGCTCTTATATGCAGCATTCTAACATGCTGTATATAAGAGCGCAGGCCGCGCTGTACAGCATAAAAATCACTTTATAATACGGTACTCACCGAAACCGGTCACTCCAGTGCTGCTTGTCCATATGGGCGGTGCTGTTCTCAGAGACCGGCGCCTCTTCTTTCGGCCATCTTGCTCCTCTGTCTTCTGAAGCCTGTGTGCATGACGCGTCCACGTCATACACACTCGCCGGCACTGAGGTCCCGCGCAGGACCTCAGTGCCGGCAATTCTGTATGACGCGTCATACACAATCGCGCCGGCACTGAAGTCCTGCGCAGGACCTCAGTGACGGCGAGTATGCTTGACGTGGACGCGTCATGCACACAGGCGTCAGAAGACAGAGGAGCAAGATGGCCGAAAGAGGAGGCGCCAGTCTCTGAGAACAGCGCCGCCCATATGGACAAGCAGCACTGGAGTGACCGGTTTCGGTGAGTACCGTATTATAAAGTGATGTTTATGCTGTACAGCGCGGCCTGCGCTCTTATATACAGCATGTTAGAATGCTGCATATAAGAGCCCACTGGTGGTGGCCGCAGCTTAGGGGCCATAAAACTGGTGAAAGGTTCACTTTACCGTAAATGAAACAAAGCTCAGACTGTACTGTAGGTCAAATTTTATTTAACTCTTTCACAATACGTACGGTAACTCAATTTGTTCAGTTGTACGGTAACTGCAAATCAATACATTTTCAGTTCATTCCTCCTCCACAAATCCATCAAATTCTTCATCTTCAGTGTCGGAGTTTAACAGTTGGGCGATTTCTTTATCAAGCATTCTCGGGTCCCCCTCATCATTATCTGAGTCGGCCTCGTTGCTGCTGCTTAGCTCTTCAGTGATGATTCCAGCCTTCCTGAAAGCTCGGATTACACTGGAGACTGATACCTTTTTCCAGGCATCCATGATCCACTGGCACATAGTGGCATACCTTTCCCGGCGTTGCCTCCCTGTGTTGGTGAATGTGTGGTCACCTTCCGTCATCCAATGCTCCCACGCAGCTCGCAATTTAACTTTAAATGACCTGTTGACGCCGATATCTAGTGGCTGGAGCTCTTTGGTTAATCCACCCAGAATTACGGCAAACTCTGAATTAGTTTTCTTCACTTGGGCTTTGACATTATCGGTCACATGGGCGCGCATGGAGTCACAAACCAATAGGGATGGGGATTTGTGAAAGAAACCATCCGGTCTCTTGACGTAGACCTCCCTCAGCCACTCAATCATCTTCTCCTCGTCCATCCAGCCCTTTGTGTTAGCCTTGACGATGACACCAGCAGGAAACTTTTCTTTGGGTAAAGTCTTTCTCTTGAAAATGACCATGGGTGGTAGTTTCTGGCCATTAGCCTGACAGGCGAGAACTACAGTGAAAGAGGACTTCTCGTTTCCTGTGGTGCGTATAGATACCGTACTGGTCCCAGTTTTCTCAACAGTACGATTTACGGGGATATCGAAAGTGAGGGGGACCTCATCCATGTTAGTGATGTGTTCTGGCTAGATATTCTTTTCATTTATCGTGGTTGTGCAGTAGGTGCAGAAAATGGCCAGCTTCTCTTCATAATCCTTTGGCAGTTGCTGGCAGACAGTAGTTCTGGTGCTGATGGAGAGATTACGTCTTTTCATAAAACGATGGCACCATGAAGGACCTCCTCGAAACTCTGATCTCCATGTCGCGTGCTAACGCTGTGGCTTTCAGTCGAATAGAGACAGTGCAGACGCTTCTACCAGCGGTTCTCTGTTTGATAACCCACTGTTCTATTTTGTCCTCCAACTGTGGCCATCTTGCTTTGATTCCTTGGAAACTCAGTTTGGTCTTCTTTACCTGGCGTAGGGCATCTTCTTGTTTCCTCCAATTACGCACCATAGATTCATTTATGTTGAATTCTCTTGCAGCTGCTTTATTTCCATGCTCTACTGCATGATTTATAGCTTTAATCTTAAAATCTGCATCATAAGCATGTCGCTTAACAGGATGCATTTTTGGGGCACCCGCGCTGCTCCCGCGCACAGATTTGTACATATCACCGCACTCAGTGAGGCTCCTTACTACGGTGGCCGTAATGCTCAATCCATGTACTGTACTGTATCCATATATAAAGCGCACCGGGTTATAAGCCGCACTTTCGATTTCTGAGAAAATCATAGGCTTTTATGTGCGCCTTATGGTCCGGAAAATACGGTAATATATTTTAAATCAGACAAATCTGCTTTCTCCTCCGGGACTGATTTTTACTCTGATGTTCCCATTAGGCTAAGGACACATGGCAAGTAAAAGGGAGTGAGTGGAATGCGATAAAAAAAATAAAATAAATAAATATCACATTCCACTCGGACAAGTGTACCAATGTTACTCTATGGGCCCCATAAGCGATTTTTTTCTCAGCCCTAACCGGACCGAGAAAACAATCTCAGCATGCTGCGGGTGGAACCCGATTCATTTTCTCTCTGACCCATACAAGTCTAAGGCCCTGTGCACACATTGCTTTTTTTTTTTTTGCTGCTTTTTTGGGTGCAGCTTTTGATCCTAAACTGTATGTATGACCTTCCCCAGCAAAGTCTATGAGAAACCTGAAAGGCTGTGCGCACGTTGCTTTTTTTTTGCCTGCAGTTTTGGGTGCAGAAAAAAGAAGCAGCATGTCACTTCTTTTCTGCGTTTTTCCATTGAATAGAGTGAAAAAACGCATGGGCAAAAGCGCACCAAAACATGGCGAAAACGCAGCAAAAATGCACACATTTTTAATGCGCTTTTTCGGCCAGAGGATGCATTTTTTTGCTCAATAAACAAAACTTGTGTGCGCACATACCCTAAGGGTGCGAGAGAAACAACGCATTGCACTCGCATTACAGCAGAATGCAGTGCGATAAGTGCATAAGCTGACAATGGAGGAGATAGGGAGATTAGTCCCTCCCTCTCCTCTGTAGCGTCCGCCTTCTCTTCCGCAGCTGTGAACGCAGGATCACATCACAGTGGCAGGCATGACACTCTGCTTACACTTGCAGCAGTGTGGGAGCAGTGTCATGCGATGCACTCACATTAAAGGGAACCTGTCACTACTATTTTGGCCTATAAGCTGCGGCCACCACCACCGGGCTCTTATATACTGCATTCTAACATGCTGTATATAAGAGCCCAGACCGCTGTGAGAACATAAAAAAAAAAAAAAAAAAAAACACTTTATAATACTTACCTAACGGTCATGCGGTGGGCCTTATGGGCGTCTCCATCCTCCGGTGCCGCCTCTTTCGGCCATCTTCGTCCTATTTCTGAAGCCTGTGTGCATGACGCGTCAACGTCATACACACTCGCCGATCCTGCGCAGGCGCACTACAATAGTTTGATCTGCCCTGCTTAGGACCTGAATGCCGGCGAGTGTGGATGACGTCGGACGTGTCATGCACATAGAGAAGGAGGACGAAGATGGCCAAAAGAGGCGGTGCCAGCAATGGAGACGCCCATAAGGTCAACCGCACGACCGTTCGGTAAGTATTATAAAGTGTTTATGTTCTCACAGCAGCCTGGGCTCTTATATACAGCATGTTGGAATGCCGTATATAAGAGCCCAGGCAGGCCAAAAAAGTGGTGACAGGTTCCCTTTAATGTTCATGTGACCCCAGCCTTAATGAGATAGGAGATGGCAACTGGTGCTCATGAAGTTCTATCGAGAATGGGAGAGGAGGCGACCTAGGGCCAGAGGAGGCGACCTAGGGCCAGAGGAGGAGTCTACGAGACCCCCTTATCACTAATCTGTAAGTGAAAGGTAAAAAAAACCCCAAAAATCTTTTATTTGAAATAAAATACAAAAAACACCCCCTTTCACCACTTTATTAATTCCAAAATATCCCTGCAGGTCCGACGTTAACCATACGAGGTCCCACGATGTTTCCAGCTCTGCTACATCTGAATAAAAGTGCGTGATCATGGTAGATGACCTCATGCTGTATATTCAGGCAGGGACTACGCATCAATCAGCGGTGACGTCACTAAGGTTAGCCCGGCCACAGTTGGAGGTTCCAACGGTCCTCCACCTGTGACTGCAGATAACCTGACTTCAGTGACCTCATAAACCAGGAAAAGAAAGGAAAATCCAGCACCAAAATCCTTAAAAAAAAATATTGTAGCTTCTTCATTGAAAAATCACAAAACTAAAAACATATGTATACCCATAGGCCCCCGCCTTACATGTTTCAGAGACACTCATTCATAGGTATGCCTGAGTTTCTCTGAAATGCATAAGGCGGGGGGCCTATGTGGTTCACATCATGGATATACATGTTTTTAATTTTGTGTATGTGATGTTTTAATGAAGAAGAGAAGAAGCTACAATTTTTTTATTTTTTTTTTAAGGATTTTGGTGCTGGATTTTCCTTCTTTTTTCCTGCTTTATATGGTTGCCAAGCCTAATCCGTGCACCTGTGGGTCTGCTGGAATTGACGGTGAGCTTCCTCTACCTTTTTTTTCTCTTTGACTTTAGTGACCTCGCCTAATGAGCGGCCCCGACTCCTTAAGTATGAAGTGCTTGCTCCTACCCCTTTGCGTTCAACTCTGGTTCCCATAGATTATTTGGGGACTGGCATCTGGCCAGACACCAGGGATCAATCCCCCGGTGACCCCAATTCGGTGGGGGATTGATTTGCAAGTCCTCCCATCACTAGTGAGAAACGCAGGGATAAAACACAAAAAGAATGAACATGCTGCAGTTTGTCAGAAGTGTGTAACAAATTGCAGACAAAAAAACTTCAATGTGCACACAGCAAATCTGAATTCTCATAGACTTTGATGGGAAGTCAAAAGTGAGAACTGAGAACAAAACTGCACCAAAAAAAGCTGCAAATGCAGCGTGCCCATGTAGCCTATGTATTTTATTTCAAATAAAGGATTTTTTCGAAGTTTGAGTTTATTTCTTTTCTCTTACAGGTTAGTAATGGGGTGGGGTGGGGGGGTTACCGGCGCCTCCCATTATTAATCTAGGACTGACATTAAGCCCCTATTACCCTGATTGCCACTGTACCAGGGCAGAGCCGGGTAAAGCGCTGGGGTTGTCACACCTGATGGATGCCACAATCCTGGGCGGCTGCATGCTGATGTATTTAGTCTGGGGGGGGGGGGGGGCCCCAATAAGCATGGGTCTCCCCAGCCTGAGAATACCAGCCCCCAGCTGTCTGGCTTTATCTTCGTTGGGTATCAAAATTAAGGTAGACTACATGCTGTTTTAACTTTGTTAAATTATTTATTTAAATAATAAATTAAAAAAAAAAAAGCCACATGCGGGGCCTCCTATTTTGATACACAACCAAGATAAGCACACGGCTTGAGGCCCGGCACTCAAATGCTTTTGAACTCACAGGGGTCAGAATTATGGGTTCGGGGAGAAGTGAACACTCATTTTCATTAATAAACACACATCTTAACCCCAGCCACCGGCTTACTGGAGTGGCGACCTGTAACCGGCTCCACCGCCGTATATGCAGCAATCAGATAACTATCCTAGGAGTAATGCTCTACAGTTATCAACATTAACTCTCATTTGCCAAGTGTTTGCTCATTCAGACATGTTACCCGTTTTGTCATATGGTACTGTCAAGGTCCATTTTTAATATCCTACATAGTTTGATGTAGTAGTCAGCAAAGACTGACACTTTACTCTCAATCTCATCCACAAGGTCATTAACCCCTTCACGACCGGCCGATTTTTCGCTTTCCGTTTTTTCTTTTCGCCATTCTTTTTCTGAGAGACGTAACTTATTTTTCAGTCAATATGGTCATGTGAGGGCTCATTTTTTGCGGAACGAGCTGTACTTTTAAATGAAACCATCAGTTTTACCATATAGTGTACTGGAAAACGGCAAAAAAATTCCAAATGCAGAAAAATTGCAAAAAAAGTGCGATAGCACTCTGGTTTTTGAGATATTTTATTCACTGTGTTCACTATATGGTAAAACTGATGTGTGGGTGTGATGCCTCAGGTCAGTGCGAGTTCGTAGACACCAAACATGTATAGGTTTACTTTTATAAAGGGGTTAAAAAAAAAAAAATCGGAAGTTTGTCCGAAAAAAGTGTCGCACGTTTTACACCATATTCCGTGACCCGTAGCGTTCTCATTTTTCAGGATCTATGGCTCAGTGATGGCTTATTTTTTGCGTCTCGAGCTGACGTTTTTAACGGTACCATTTTTGCGCAGATGCTACGTTTTGATCGCCTCTTATTGCATTTTGCGCAAAAGTTGTGGTGACAAAAAAAACGTCGTTTTGGCGTTTGGAATTTTTTTGCCGCTACGCCGTATACTGATCAGATTAATTGATTTTATCTTTTGATAGATCGGGCGTTTCTGAACGCGGCGATACCAAATGTGTGTATATTTTTTATTTTTTTAACCCTTTAATTTTCAATGGGGCGAATGGGGGGTGATTTGAACTTTTAGGTTTTTTTTTTATTTTTTAAAACTTTTTTTAACTTTTTTTTTTTATTTTACTAGTCCCCCTAGGGCAGACCTGGGCAAGGGGCGGCCCGCGGGCCACATCCGGCCCGCCTGCTCTCTGTGACCGGCCCGCCCGTCTTCAGCCAGTGCAGTGGAGCCGGGCTGCAGCGTGCCGAGCAGGGAGAGATCCTGTGCAGGTCCGCACAGTCAGTGCAGGCAGCGGAACGCAGGAGTCTTTCCTCTGTTCCCTGCCGGCACTAATTGTCAGTGACACACGCGCGCGCTCTGACGTTGTCAGTACTGCGCTGCGTGTGTCATTTCAAAAGTTCCCGCCGGGCAGGAGAAGAAGCAGCACAGCAGACGGAATAATTCATCTTGCAGGACCTGCGATGATGTCACGCCCATGTGACTGTGTGGGAGGAGACACAGGATGCCAGGCAGAAAGCAAGATACTGAATCCTGACGGAGATGTGGACACATGATGACTGGTAATGAGAAAAGAGGGGACATGAGGGAAGGGGGGGCTGCAGGGTGAGTGCATATGTGGGAAGATGGAGTTGCAGGGTGAGTGCATATGTGGGAAGATGGAGTTGCAGGGTGAGTGGCATATGTGGGAAGATGGAGTTGCAGGGTGAGTGGCATATGTGGGAAGATGGAGTTGCAGGGTGAGTGGCATATGTGGGAAGATGGAGTTGCAGGGTGAGTGGCATATGAGGGAAGATGGAGTTGCAGGGTGAGTGGCATATGAGGGAAGATGGAGCTGCAGGGTGAGTGCATATGTGGGAAGATGGAGCTGCAGGGTGAGTGGCATATGAGGGAAGATGGAGCTGCAGGGTGAGTGGCATATGAGGGAAGATGGAGCTGCAGAGTGAGTGGCATATGAGGGAAGATGGAGCTGCAGGGTGAGTGGCATATGAGGGAAGATGGAGCTGCAGGGTGAGTGGCATATGAGGGAAGATGGAGCTGCAGGGTGAGTGGCATATGAGGGAAGATGGAGCTGCAGGGTGAGTGGCATATGAGGGAAGATGGAGCTGCAGGGTGAGTGGCATATGTGGGAAGATGGAGTTGCAGGGTGAGTGGCATATGTGGGAAGATGGAGTTGCAGGGTGAGTGGCATATGTGGGAAGATGGAGTTGCATGGTGAGTGGCATATGTGGAAAGATGGAGTTGCAGGGTGAGTGGCATATGTGGGAAGATGGAGTTGCAGGGTGAGTGGCATATGTGGGAAGATGGAGTTGCAGGGTGAGTGGCATATGAGGGAAGATGGAGTTGCAGGGTGAGTGGCATATGAGGGCTGCAGACTGACAGAAGGATGTGAAGGGGTGCAGAGTGTTTGAGAGGGGTAAGTTGGGGTACAGGCAGGGTGACATATGTGGGCATGGTGTGTGACATATGGGGGTGTAGTGTGTGTGATATGGGGGTGCAGGCTGTATGGGGTGTAGTGTGTGTGATATGGGGGTGCAGGCTGTATGGGGAGCAGGGTGTGTGACATATGGGGGTGTAGTATATTACAGGTGTGCTATATGGAGGTGTAGTATATTACAGGTGTACTATATGGAGGTGTAGTATATTACAGGTGTACTATATGGAGGTGTAGTATATTACAGGTGTACTATATGGAGGTGTAGTATATTACAGGTGTATATAGGGGTGTAGTGATGTGGTATATTACAGGTGTACTATATGGAGTTGTAGTATATTACAGGTGTGCTATATAGTGGTGTAGTGATGTAGTATATTACAGGTGTGCTATATGGAGGTGTAGTATATTACAGGTGTGCTATATGGAGGTGTAGTATATTACAGGTGTAGTATATGGGGTGTAGTGATGTAGTATATTACAGGTGTAGTATAAAGGGGTGTAATGATGTAGTATATCGGAGGTGTATTATATAGTGGTGTAGTATAATACAGGTGTATATGGGGGTGTAGTATATTACAGGTATATGGAGGGAGTGTAGTATAATACAGGTGTAGTATATAGGGGTGTAGTGGTGTAGTTTATTACAGGTGTAGTATATGGAGGGGGTGTAGTGATGTAGTATATTGGGTAGAACTGAGGTAATTATATTAGTCCGGCCCTCTAAACCAATCCCAATTTCTCATGCGGCCCCATGGGAAAATTAATTGCCCACCCCTGCCCTAGGGGGCTATTGCGATCAGCATTCCGATCGCTCTGCAGTATCTGCTGATCACAGCTACAAGGCTGTAAACAGCAGATACGCTCTCTTTCTCTTTTGCGGTGCCGCTGGCACAGCGAAAGTGAAAGCAAGTCAGGTGTAGTACAGGAGTCATCACATGACCCTGTGCTACCATGACAACTATCGGAAGTCACGTGATCGCGTCACGTGACTTCCGGTATCGGGCGGTAAGTAAAAGTTTACCGCGATCGCGCTTATAATGGCGCTGTCACATATTGACAGCGCCATATAAGGGGTTAAACGGCACGAGCAGATAACTATTCTGCTCGTGCCTAGCAGGCACACATCTCAGCTGTGAAAATCAGCTGAGATGTGCGCTGATCGCAGCATGATGCTGCCGGCAGACCGCGGGCAGTAACGTTATGACCGCTAGGACGTAATTTTATGGCCCGTGGTCTTTAAGGGGTTAATAAAGAGATTAAAAGAATCGGTCCTAGCACAGATCCCTGCGGCACCCCACTGCTGACTATAGCCCATTTAGAGAACATACCATTTATGACTATTTTGTTTCCTATCTTTTAGCCAATTCCTTACCCAGTTGCATATAGTTTCCCCTAGTCCTTGCTTCTGGAGCTTTAGTATAAGGCTATTATGTGGTACAGCATCAAATGCCTTTGAAAAGTCCAGATAAACCACATTAGCTGCATTACCAATATCCAGAATTGGACTTATCTACTCTTAGAAACCCAACATGTTGGTTAGACTTAGGGCTGGTTCACACTAAGCGACAGCGACAACGAGGTCGCTGTTACGTCACCATTTTCTGTGACGTAACAGCGACCTTGTAAGTCGCTGTTATGATCGCTGCTTAGCTGCCAAACACAGCAGAAGCAGCGATCATAACCGCGAGAGCAGGGAGCCGCGCACACTGCTTAGCGCTGGCTCCTTGCTCTCCTAGCTACAGTACACATCGGGTTAATTAACCCGATGTGTACTGCAGCTACATGTGCAGAGAGCAGGGAGCCGCGCACACTGCTTAGCGCTGGCTCCTTGCTCTCCTAGCTACAGTACACATCGGGTTAATTAACCCGATGTGTACTGCAGCTACATAAGCAGAGAGCCGGAGCCGGCAGCACAGGCAGCGTGAGAGCTGCGGAGGCTGGTAACTAAGGTAAATATCGGGTAACCACCTTGGTTACCCGATGTTTACCCTGGTTACAGCTTACCGCAGCTGCCAGATGCCGGCTCCTGCTCCCTGCTCGCTTCATTTCGTCGCTCTCTCGCTGTCACACACAGCGATCTGTGTGTCACAGCGGGAGAGCGCCTTTGAAGAAAACGAACCAGGGCTGTGTGTAACGAGCAGCGATCTCGCAGCAGGGGCCAGATCGCTGCTCAGTGTCACACACAGCGAGATCGTTTATGAGGTCACTGCTGAGTCACCAAAACCGTGACGTAGCAGCGATTTCGGTAGCGATCTCGCTATGTGTGAAGCACCCCTAACTCACTTCAAAATAAAAATGAATGAAAGGTTCACTAATGACTAGTGATTAGCAGGCGTGCTTGGCACTGCTCGTTACTCGATCCAGCATCGGGGTGTTCGGGTACTTTCGATGCTCAGCTGAGTATCACAGATGCTGATATTTAGTCTGTGAAACAACAACCACAACATACAGGCTTAATTCACTGCATAGCTGGTGCAGGCAGCCCAGGCAGAGACATTCCCAGTCTTTGCATGGCTCTCCTGGGGGGGGGGGGGGGGGGGGTAAAACAATAGACCTAGTGTGGAAAAAACAAAAAAAAAAAAAAAAGAAAAAAGAAACAACAACCCTCCACCCGTCCCGCACTCCGCTGGAAGTGCTCTGTGTATGGTTGGCTGTATGTGCGCATAGAGCTGAACTGCCCAATCATTGACTTTGCATAATACTCGTTGCTCGGGTCGAGTATCTGACCAGCTCGAATTGAGGAACGAGCATTTAAGCATTTTAGTGCTCATCCATCACTACCAATTACCAGACACTGGCTGCAATTGTAACTTCAGTTTTACTAATGGCCACTTTTTTTACGCTCTAGGGTTAAATCCACATCAATTCTATGAGAGACATTTAGGCCATGTTCAATGTTGCAATTTTCCGGTGTCTTTTATGCAAATTAAAATCTGCTTTTTACAGTACCAGCAAAAGCAATGCGATAACAGAAATCTGAGTCACACGCTGGTTTTCTTTTTTCCTCGTCACCAAATTAGAAAACTGCTGTATTTTAGATAACTGCAGCGTGCCAATTCTTTCAGGGCTTTTTAAACACCCATAGAAACCAATGAGAAAGTACACAAATGCCCCTATCAGTTTTTGCAGCGTTTCGGTGAAAAAAACCCCGAAGGTATAGCAAGATGTAAAACCCATTTATTTTTGTGAATTTCCATGTCTTGGTATACTCACTAGAGTGATGTGTTAATGTAAGCATTGCCCGACCAACTCAATACCCAACCAAGGTGTGTAGTAAACAATGCCCGACCAACTAAATTTGCTCAGCTGGTTTTACTGTGGCAATTGTGTATTTTTTCAAGAACTCATAATACATGAATGCAGCTTTTTTTGCTCAGAAAAGTCCCTATTTTTTCAAACAAACTTTTTACACTACATAAATTTGATCAAATTGCCTGTTGTATAGTGTTACATGCATCCTGCATTGGTGGTCTAAGGCTATGTGCGCACGTGTGCGTAATTCATGCAGTTACACTGCGCTTTGTAGCACAGCATAACTGCATGCGTCCTGCGTTCCCTGCACAATCTATGGAGATTGTGCAGGGGCCGTGCGCACGTGGCGTCTTAGAGCGCAGCGCTTCGGCTGCTGCCCGAAGCGCGCGTTCTAAGAAGTGACATGTCACTTCTTCCGTGCTCTTTGCCGGCAGCCCCTGCTCTGTCTATGGCAGGAGCTGCAGGCAGAGCGCACGTTCTCTGCCGGCACCATGCGCTTCAGAATGGAACTTTTCAGCTGCGCTCTGAAGCGCACCTTTTAGGTGCAGTGCAGAGCGCACATAGCCTTACACCTTGTATTGTTTAAGCTTGCAAGGTGGAAGCAAAGCTGATCTTTGGGATCCTGAAAAATACAGAGAAAAGCTGCATGTCTGAAACATATTTATCTTGGATCTGAGAGATATGGAAAACAAAGTACACAGTCACCATCACCTGAACCACAGATCCAACCTCTGCAATGGTTAAAATCTATAGCAAATATGGAAAAACTGTACTACGACAGATCAGGTACGCCCTGAAACCCACAAAAATGCACCCTGCTCTTCAATGGGGACTTTGTACAGATTTCGCCCTGTAATTGGGCCGCAAATATAGAGGGGAAACAAAGTATGACACCATTTATAATAAAATTAACGGGTCTACCATGTAATGGTCTGTGCGGACTGAGTTTTTTATGTGAATATTTAAGGGGATCAATTCCATAAATCCACACCACATAGTATTTGAAGCAGTTTTTAATGTTCATTTTGGAGCGGATCATCTTCAAAATCATCTATGAGAACATTTCCGAAGACACTAATGTGGCGGTCCTCCGGAGAATCCCTGTAGCCTCGTATTGTGGTTAATACAGGGGTCCCACATTCAGAGGCCTCAGATGTATTACAAAGGTTTGTGCAAGTTGTGTGAAGCCCTCCAGAGAGGCAGCTGCCCCGCCAAACAAATACTGCATACTCCTACTGTTCACTACAGGCGTCACAGCCTGGAGACCCCATGTGATGTCTGCAGCCAATCACTGGCCTCAGGCAATACACCACGTGCACCAGTGATTGGCTGTCACACGGGGTCTACCGGCTGAGACCACAGCGCCCGCCCGCCCGCCCCCCCTTTTCCCCGGACCACAGCGCGCGCCCCCCCCTTTTCCCCGGACCACAGCGCGCGCCCCCGCCCCTCCCCCGGACCACAGCGCGCGCCCCCGCCCCTCCCCCGGACCACAGCGCGCGCCCCCCTCCCCTCCCCCGGGCCACAGCGCGCGCGCGCCCCTCCCCTCCCCCGGGGCCACAGCGCGCGCGCGCGCCCCTCCCCTCCCCCGGGCCACAGCGCGCGCGCCCCTCCCCTCCCCCGGGCCACAGCGCGCGCGCCCCCCCTCCCCCGGGCCACAGCGCGCGCCCCCCCCCCCTACCCCAGACCACAGCGCGCGCCCCCCCCCCTACCCCAGACCACAGCGCGCGCCCCCCCCCCTACCCCAGACCACAGCGCGCGCCCCCCCCCCTACCCCAGACCACAGCGCGCGCCCCCCCCCTACCCCAGACCACAGCGCGCAAACCCCCCTACCCCAGACCACAGCGCGCAAACCCCCCTACCCCAGACCACAGCGCGCAAACCCCCCTACCCCAGACCACAGCGCGCAAACCCCCCTACCCCAGACCACAGCGCGCAAACCCCCCTACCCCAGACCACAGCGCGCAAACCCCCCTACCCCAGACCACAGCGCGCAAACCCCCCTACCCCAGACCACAGCGCGCAAACCCCCCTACCCCAGACCACAGCGCGCAAACCCCCCTACCCCAGACCACAGCGCGCAAACCCCCCTACCCCAGACCACAGCGCGCAAACCCCCCTACCCCAGACCACAGCGCGCAAACCCCCCTACCCCAGACCACAGCGCGCAAACCCCCCTACCCCAGACCACAGCGCGCAAACCCCCCTACCCCAGACCACAGCGCGCAAACCCCCCTACCCCAGACCACAGCGCGCAAACCCCCCTACCCCAGACCACAGCGCGCAAACCCCCCTACCCCAGACCACAGCGCGCAAACCCCCCTACCCCAGACCACAGCGCGCAAACCCCCCTACCCCAGACCACAGCGCGCAAACCCCCCTACCCCAGACCACAGCGCGCAAACCCCCCTACCCCAGACCACAGCGCGCAAACCCCCCTACCCCAGACCACAGCGCGCAAACCCCCCTACCCCAGACCACAGCGCGCAAACCCCCCTACCCCAGACCACAGTGCGTTCCCCCCCTTCCCCAGACCACAGTGCGTCCCCCCCCCTTCCTCAGACCACAGTGCGTCCCCCCCCCTTCCTCAGACCACAGTGCGTCCCCCCCCCTTCCTCAGACCACAGTGCGTCCCCCCCCTTCCCCAGACCACAGTGCGTCCCCCCCCCTTCCCCAGACCACAGTGCGGCCCCCCCCCCTTCCCCAGACCACAGTGCGGCCCCCCCCCTTCCCCAGACCACAGTGCGCCCCCCCCCCCCTTCCCCAGACCACAGTGCGCCCCCCCCCTTCCCCAGACCACAGTGCGCCCCCCCTTCCCCAGACCACAGTATCTACCCCTCCTCAGGTCCACAGTGTCCCCACCTTCCCCAGTCCACAGGATCTCCCCCTCTTCAGGTCCACAGAGTCCTCCCAACCCCGGTCTACAGTATCTCCCCCTCCTCCGGTCCATAGTATATCCCCCCTCTCCGGTCCACAGTGTCCTCCAACCCCCGGTCCACAGTGTTCCCCCCCCCCTCGCTTGGCCTGCAGTGCAGTCTCCTCCGGGCAGCAGTGATGGCCGCACACATAACCGACTCCTCTCCCTATTGTTCTCCGTTCTCACGGCACATACAGGATGAAACCGGCCACCAGCACTTAACATACCGAACCCTCTTCCGGAGGGGAACTCTTGTCTGGCGCGGCCTCCACCTCCCCTTCCTCCACTTCCATAGGTTCTGGTTCATTAACGCCTCCAACTGCCGATTTTACCGACACCCGCAGTTCCCGGACCGCCGCCATCTCCTCGGCTAGACCGACAAACGCAGGCAGGATCTCAGTCTTCCGCCCGGTGGTCATAGAGTCCTAGGTGCCCTGGCTAGACGTTACGCAGCACATGACCCTCAGGTGAAGGGGCAGCAGCCATCTTGGTTGTGGAACGCCGCCGGGACGTGGTTGCGTGTGGTCACGTGGTTTGTGTCCGCTCTGCGCCGTGGGGTTTTGCAGTCGGGCCGCACTGAGCTGCTGACGTGTGGAGTGCGGCACAGACAGCGGATTCCTGGGCGATGGCGATGCGGAAGTTGATTTCTTCTGCAATTATTTATTTTCAGTGTTTTCCAGGTCTAGAACAAAAGTAAAACAATCCCAACAATAAGATACAGTACAGTGAGGCTGCCTGATGGGATTACACTAAAAGCAGCTACATAATGAGACAACTGACACAAAAATCGGCATCAAAGTGAGCACTGAAGTATGTTATTGAAAGGGTTAAAGGACCTTGGGCCACTGATCTTCACCAATATACGGCTGCTGGCATCACAGCCTGGCCCAAATGGGTTCTGGGCATCAAAACTAACATCAAAGTGGGCAAAGAGCCAATTTTCACAGATTTAAATAAGTAACTGCCATTTTTAACCCCTTTATGACCTAGGACATACCTATAAGTCCTAGGTCGCCTCCCTCCCTTTAATGCAGGGTCACGGGCAGAGATTTTGACTTATCCCCTTCACGACTTAGGATGTACTGTATATGATGCACCCACGGGGTCTGGGGTTCTGGGTCGCTGCGGTGTCAATAAAGCAGGGGATGGGGATGATGGGAGTTGTTGTTCGTGACGCCACCTGTGGTGTGCGGCTAATACGGGAGCCGTCGCTGCGGGGGTCTCTCTGCTGGAGCGGATGGTGATGCAGCTCCGGTGTTGCAGCTGTCCACAGGTAGAGCTAGGCCCCAGCGAGGATGATGGGAGTGATAGTAGTAGTCGCCTATGGCAATGGGGCGCGATGTTGGAAGTGGCGGCTGTAACGGGACGACACAGAGGCTGCAGTTCAAGGTGGAAGCACACCGCTGTTGGAGAACCGAGCTACGCTGTCCTGGGCTTCAGCCGATCCCGGATACTTTGGAGGTCGAGGCCGGTATTTCCTTCTGTGTGTTTCTTTTTGTCGGTTTCCCTCCACCCCCAGCTTCTGGGCCGTGAAACGAGTCACAGGTGCCTTCCGCGAACCCTGGGATCCCACTTCTTTCCTAAGGGTCCCGGACTGTCCGTGTCTCTGCTCCTGAGTGCGACCTGGCGCTTGCTGCGCCCAGAACCGACTGACTAACGTGTGAGATGGCTCCTAACTACACCTGTTGGTGCCCCGCCACCTGGGTTCCTGGACTAGTGGGCATGAGGTCTGATACCTCGTGATGGCCACCCCAACACCTACCCTAGCCCAGTCTGTTTGAATATATTTTGCAGTTTGGGGCTCTCTCTTGTGGTCAGTGCTGGCGGTGCAGTTGATTTGTGGAATGAAAGCCACACACCTGTGGAGGACTGGCAATCAAGTTTTTCAGATTGGGCTATATAACTGAGTAGTTTTCTCCTGTTACTTGCCGGTGCTCAATGGATATCCTGTGTGTTAAGGACATTCTGAAACCAGCCCTGCTCACTACCAGAATGCCTCTCAGATAAGTTGGTCTTTGTACCTCTGCTTATTGTTTCCACTTTCTTGTTGTTTTTTCTGCTTTGATACTAATGCTTGATTCCTATTTGCCTGTGTGGCGTTCCTGGTGGAATTGGATCATTCCCTGCTGGGAGTGTCTGTATACTTAGCATCATGATTCTGCAATGTATTGTGTTTTGTCATGCTTTGTATTAATTCAGTCCCTAATCTATATTAGTGTTTTTGGATCCCAGTAACATCCGAGTGCTGATATAGTGGGGGAGAGGCCGTGTGGTCTCAGGGTTTTTCCATATCAGGCGTGCTGGTATTTATTAGGGTTTTTACAGCTGCAGACAGTTGCTCTTTCCTATCCTTTCCTATAAAGATAGTTTGGGCCTCACCTTTGCTGAATCTGTTTTCTGGCTTTGTATTGTGTTTTCCTATATCATCATAGTCTTTACATGTGGGGGGGGGGCTATCTATATCTTTTCAGGATTGCTCCGAGGCAGATTAGTTTTTTTTTATATTTCTATCTGTAAGAATATTTAGTTCTCTGGCTGTGTCGAGATGACTAGGTCATCGTAGGCTCGTCCCACGGCTACTTCTAGTTGTGTGTCATGATTAGATCTGCAGTGCGTTAAGTGTTCCAGCCACTGTGGTTACTTTTTGGGTTTCCGCATTTTTTGATCCTCCTCGGTCCCTGAATCATAACAGTAGCACCGGCCTCACCTAAGATTCTAGGGTACTCAAAAGAAGGAAAGAAAAAATAAAAGTGTCAGAAATTTTTTTTGTGTGTGTGTTTTCCTCTTTATCTCTGGGGGCCGTGCAGGATCTTGTGTTGTTATTGATGTTACATAATTAGCTGAGCGAGTTGATCAGTTTACGTAGGTTAACGATATATCCGATTATCTTGCCCAGACACTTGATTTAGAACCTAAGATACCTTTACCGGATTTGTTCTCTGGGGAGCGGTCTAAATTTTTGAACGTCAAGAACAATTGTAGCTTATTTTTTGCCTTGAAACATAAGTCCTCAGGGTCTTCTAGGCAGCGAGTTCAGATTGTTATCACTCTGCTGTGTGGTGACCCCCAGGATTGTGCCTTTTCCCTGGCGCCTGAAGATCCTGCTCTTGCTGATGTGGATTTTTTTTTTCAGGCTCTGGGGTTGTTATACGATGAACCTAATGCTATTGATCAAGCCGAGAAAACTTTTCGCTTTGATCCAGGGTCAGGAACCTGCAGAAGTATATTGTCAGAAATTTCGTATGTGGGTGGTCCTTACTAAGTGGAATGATGCGGTGCTTGCGGCTCTCTTTCGTAAGGGGTTGGCAAAGCCTATAAAGGATGTATGGTGGGCTTTCTTGTTCTTCTGGTCTCAATGACTCTGTCATTGGCCATTCAGATTGATGGACGTTTACGTGAACGTAAAACAATGCGAGCTGAGGTGTCGCTCTCAGAGCAGTCTCCGGAGCCTCTGCAGTGTGATCGGGTCCTTTCTAGGGCAGAACGGCAGGATTTTAGATGGCGTAATAAGCTTTGTTTCTTCTGTGGAGACGGCTCTCATACTATTTCTGTCTGCCCTAAGCATGAAAAACGATTTGCCCGTTCATTTACTTTGGGCGGCTTACAATCTAAGTTGCTTTTGTCGGTTTCTTTGCTCTGTTCCCTATCATCATTTTCGGCTATGGCTTTTATTGATTCAGGAGCTGCCCTGACCTTGATGGATTTTGGGTTTGCTAAGTGTTGTGGTTTTCCCATGGTGCCGTTGCATGCTCCTATCCCTTTGAGGGGTATTGATGCTACTCCTTTAGCTGAAAATAAGCCCCAGTTTTGGACCCAGGTGACGATGCAGGTCGCGCCTGACCATCAGGAGGTTTGTAAGTTTTTGGTCTTGCATAATTTGCATGACATTTTGGTACTGGGATTCCCTTGGTTGCAAGCCCATAATCCAGTTTTTGATTGGACTTCTTTATCTGTGACTAGTTGGGGCTGCCAATGTGTGCATAGTGATACTCCTGCTTTGGCTATTTCATCTCAATCACAGGAGGTCCCTGACTATTTGGCGGATTTCATGGATGTATTTAATGAGACTGAGGCTGTCTTTGCCTCCGCATAGGGACTATGATTGAGCTATTGAATTAGTGCCTGGTTGTAAATTTCCTAAGGGACAGCTCTTCAATTTATCTGTACTTGCACATGTTGCTATGCGGACTTATATTAAGGATTCTTTGGAGAAGGGTCACATTAGAGCATCATCTTCACCTTTGGGCGCTGTTTTTTTTCTTTGTGGCCAAAAAGGATGGTTCATTGTGATCCTGTATTGACTTTTGTCTCCTTAATAAAATCACAGTTAAATATCAGTATCCATTGCCTCTGATTTCCGACCTGTTTTCTAGAGTGGAGGGTGCTAGTTGGTTTACTAAGCTCGATATTCGGGGAGCGTATAATCTCATTCGCATTAAGCAGGGTGATGAATGGAAGATGGCGTTTAATACCCCTGATGGGCATTTTGAGTACCTAGTGATGTCCTTTGGGCTCACTAATGCCTTTCCGTCTTTCAATCTTTCATGAATGATATTTTCCGGGACTTTGTGGACAAGTTTTTGATTGTCTATTTGGATGACATTTTGATTTTTTCTGACGACTCTCATGTTGAACAGGGGTCTATCTATATCTTTGGGGATTGCTCCGAGGCAGATTAGCTTTTGTTATATTTCTATCTGTAAGAATATTTAGTTCTCCGGCTGTGTCGAGACGACTAGGTCATCATAGGCTCGTCCCACGGCTACTTCTAGTTGTGTGTCAGGGTTAGACCTGCAATCCGTTAAGATCCCAGCCACTCTGATTACTTTTTGGGTTTCCGCATTTTTTTGATCTTCCTCAGTCCCTGAATCATAACACCAGTCCCTGTGGAAGAGCTCTCATGTTATGTGTTGGTTGGTGTGTTGGTGCTTTACCGGTTACGACCTCCTCCGCATCTGAGATGAATACTGCACCTCTGGTGAGGTGCAGTACCCTATGGCGCCTGAAGCCGCAGGGGTGTCACATATATATACATCCTAGGTCGCTTGCCTCCCTCCTCACACATGGATGCTGATCTGATCAGCAGACATGTGCAGTTGCCAGGCACCAGTGGATCTCTGATACACCCACACCTGTTAACTAGTTGGATTGCGCTGTCAAACTGCACAATCTAATGCGCTCTCTGGTGGGGATCGTGCCATTCTATGTTGTCATCGGTGGCTCTGTAATGCAATTTTGGCGTCCTTAAGGCTCCAGTCGCCACAGAGGTACTGCACCTCAGCCAGAGGTGTGGTGTCCCATTCCCGGGTAAGGAGGAGGTCACAAATCGGTATACACACAAACAGATACACTCTTTATTTAGCAAAACTCCATCAGACCAGTGTTATGGCAGCCAGCTGGGAGGTGGGGTTTAGTTAGTGGGAGCAAACTGTAGAACGTTAGTCAGTCAGGAAGTAGGAGCGGATGAGTGAACACCTGTGGTCTGGAGCAGCTCGGCCCAGGCACAGGAGAGGAGGGGTCCTAGAGCCCACGGGGAGTACGACATACACCCGTGGTCTCGTTCCACAAAAGGCATACCTGAGTGGAGGGATTTGGCCGCAGAAGGGGACCGGCCCTTCAACTAGTTGAGAACTACAAGACTCAGCTAGCAAACCAGAGGCTAAGGATACTGCAAGTACTGAAGCCACATCGGCACACATCCAGTGGAAAAATGACCACATGGGGCAAATGATTGAGCTTCAAGCCACCTGACAGGGTCCGCGGACACCGGCTCGGGGCTCTGTGTTTGCAGACGCGGGACAGGCAGGAGAGGTCAGCGCAGGAAGACGACAAGGAAAGGAACACAGAAGGGTGCACTGGGTTGTGCCTGCAAACTATATGGGGATCAGCTGGAGCCCATGACAGCAGGACTCAGTACTCCGGGGACGACATTTGACTGGTCATGTAAACCAGGAACTTTCAACAGTGAGTAAAATCTTGAGATTGCATCCTTCTGTTGTCCAATTATTTGCCTCCACCCCACCGTAAAATCTCTATCATTTGTAAAGACTACCACTCCCAACAGCCCTGAGTCCCAGCTCTACCTGTGGAGAGCTATACCAACTCGGCTGCATCACCACCGACCCCAAGGGAACTGAATAGCAGCAGCGGCACCTATCTTGCCGCATACCACAGGTGGTGTCATGTACTGTTATCCCCTGTTAATAATCCCCACCATTCATCTTAAAATGACACCGCCGGGGTCATGGAACCAAGCCCTGTCGCCGTGATATTCTCCGAGCAGAACAAAGCCGGCCTGATAACGAGTGCCCCCAGGACCCGGTGGGGCGTGTCACAATCAGGGCGCCAATGTGTTGCCATGACAGAGTGAGATCAGCTCATTACCCCTGTCCCTGTCATGACCAACTTCCTGTGAATGCCGGTAGTGTATCGGCATTCACAGGAAATCAGCATTTCTCCTGATCATAGAGATGCTGAATCACTGTGATCAGCGGAAGCGATCAGTACAGACAAAGTCCCCTAAGGGGATTAGTAAAATCAATAAGAAAAAAAAAAAGTTTAAAAAAATATGAACCCCCTAAAAGTTCAAATCACCCCCTTTTTGCCTCTTTGAAAATGACACAATAATAAATAACCCCCCACACACACATTTGGTATCGCCGTCGTCAGAAATGCCCGCTGTATCAAAATATAACATCAAATAATCTGATCAGTAAATGGCATAGTGACCATTAAGAACACACACATACAGTGGGTATGGAAAGTATTCAGACCCCTTTAAATTTTTCACTCTGTTTCAATGCATTTGCAGCGATTTGGTAAATTCATAAAAGTTCATTTTTTTCTCATTAATGTTCACTCTTGACAGAAAACCCCCCCAGAAATGTAGACATTTTTGCAAATTTACTAAACAAAAAAAACTGAAATATCACATGTTCATAAGTATTCAGACCCTTTGCTCAGTATTGAGTAGAAGCACCTTTTGAGCTAGTACAGCCATGAGTCTTCTTGGGAATGATGCAACAAGTTTTTCACACCTGGATTTGGGGATCCTCTGCCATTCTTCCTTGCAAATCCTCTCCAGTTCCGTCAGGTTGGATGAACGTTGATGGACAACCATTTTCAGGTCTCTCCAGAGATGCTCAATTATGTTTAGGGTAGAGCTTTGACTGGGCCAGTCAAGAATCGTGACAGAGTTGTTCTGAAGTCACTCCTTTGTAATTTTAGCTGTGTGCTTTTGGTCATTGTCTTGTTGGAAGGTGAACATTTTGCCAAGTCTGAGGTCCAGAGCACTCTGGAAGAGCTCTTCTTCCAGGATATCTCTGTACTTGGCTGCATTCATCTTTCCTTCAATTGAAACCAGTCGTCCTGTCTCTGCAGCTGAAAAACACCCCCATAGCATGATGCTGCCACCACCATGTTTCACTGTTGGGATTGTATTGGCCAGGTGATGAGCAGTGCTTGGTTTTCTCCAAACATACTGCTTAGAATTATCACCAAAAGTTCCATCTTCATCTCATCAGACCAGAGAATCTTATTTCTCATAGTCTGGGAGTCCTTCATGTGTTTTTTTGCAAACTCTATGCGGGCTTTCATATGTCTTGCAGTGAGGAGAGGCTTCCATTGGGCCACTCTGCCATAAAGGCCTGACTGGTGGAGGGCTACAGTGATAGTTGACTTTGTGGAACTTTCTCCCATCTCCCGACTGCATTTCTGGAGCTCAGCCACAGTGATCTTGGGGTTCTTCTTTACCTCTCTCACCAAGAGATCTTGTCCCACGATTACTCAGTTTGGCTGGATGGCTAGGTTTAGGAAGAGTTCTGGTGGTCCCAAATTTCTTCCATTTAAGTATTATGGAGGCCACTGTGCTCTTAGGAACCTTGAGTACTGCAGAAATTTTTTTTGTAACCTTGGCCAGATCTGTGCCTTGCCACAATTTTGTCTCTGAGCTCCTTCGACAGTTCCATTGACCTCCTGATTCTCATTTGGTCTGACATGCACTGTGAGCTGTGAGGTCTTATATAGACAGGTGTGTGCCTTTCCAAATTAAGTCCTATCAGTTTAATTAAACACAGCCAGACTCCAATGAAGGAGTAGAACCATCTCAAGGAGGATCACAAGGAAATGGACAGCATGTGACTTAAATATTACTGTCTGAGCAAAGGGTTTGATTACTTATGACCATGTGATATTTCAGTGTTTCTTGTTTAATAAATTTGCAAAAATTTCTAGATTTCTGGGGGGTTTTTTGTCAAGAAGGGGTGCAGAGTGTACATTAATGAGAAAAAAATGAACTTTTTTTGAATTTACCAAATGGCTGCAATGAAACAAAGAGTGAAAAATTTAAAGGGGTCTGAATACTTTCCGTACCCATTGTACATATATAATTGGTTACAGCCGCAACCAATATTAGGACAGAACAAATAGGGAGGTATCTGCAGGGTAAAAAATCACAGAAGGCTCCCTATTATTTAGACTCTCCCCTACCGTGGAAAGCTTCAAGAGGAACCTCAAGACTCACCTCTTCCAATAAGCCTACACTAGCCCTCAGTCCAGTACACCACTGTGCAACCAAATCTGTCCTCACCTATTGTACCATCACCTATTCCCTGTAGACTGTGAGCCCATGCGGGCAAGATCCTCTCTCCTCCTATACCAGTCTGTCTTGTACTGTTAATGATTGTTGTACGTATACCCTCTTTCACTTGTAAAGCGCCATGGAATAAATGGCGCTATAATAATAGATAATAATAATATTAATCCCACAGAGGAAAAAATAGCTGAAGATGAATGACCGGAGGTGTCAAACACAACACGTACAGTACAAGACCATCTTAACTGTTATAATCAACGTGAAAAAAAATACCGATAGTAGTGTTGTCAGATCCGGGGGGGGGGGAATTTTTCAGCCTCACAATGCCCCAGGAGCATCTGCAACCAATTAAGGTCAGAGTGCTGTCACTGAGGGGTGTTGTGAGGCTGGAAAATTGTCCCCCCTGGATCTGACAACACTACTATTGGTATTGTTTTTTTCGCTTTGATTACAGCGGTTATGATGGTCTTGTACCGTACGTGTTGTGTTGGACACCTCCGGTCATTCATCTTCAGCTATTTTTTGCTCTGTGGGATTAATAGGGAGGCTTCTCAGATTTTTTTTACCCTGCAGATACCTCCCTATTTGTTCTGTCCTAATATTGGTTGCCGTCACTGAGTGCTAAATACCGGAAAATGAGAGTGGTACGGGTCTTGGGAAAATGGCAACAAAAGCGCTATTCTTTTTTTTTTTTTTTTTTTTTACAAATTTCTGAATTTATTTTTGACCACTTAGATCAGGGTTCCCCAGCTCCAGTCCTCGAGGGCTGCCAACAGTGCATGTTTTCAGGATTTCCTTAGCATTGCATGGGTGTTGGAATCATCAACTGTGCAGGTGATTAAATTCACATGTGCAATACTAAGGAAATCCTGAAAACATGCACTGTTGGCGGCCCTTGAGGACTGGAATTGGGGACCCATGACTTAGATAAAAGTAAAGCTAATTCATATTTTCTATCTACGAGCTCATATTGACCTTGGAAATCATAATGTCTGGTTACTTTTACCGTATAGTGAACAGGGTAAATAAAAAATAAATTTCACCGCACTTGGAATTTTTTTCCGGTTTTTCAGTACAGTATGGGTAGAATGAATGATGTCTTTCAAAAGTACAACTCTTTCCGCAAAAAACAAATCTTCATATGGCTATTTTGACAGAAAAATACAAGTTATGGCATTTAGAAGAAGGAGAGGAAAAAATGAAAAATCGTTGGGGAGGGTGAAGGGGTTAATGAAGAGCTCATTGAGCTGAAATCTTGGTCTGAGCATGCGCAGCATAAAAGTAAAACTATACATGTTTGGTATCTACGAGCTCGTACTGACCTGAGGGATCATAATATCAGGTCAGTGTTACCATATAATGAACATGGTAAATTAAAAACCGAAAAAAACAAATTATGTAATTGCACTTTTTTTTGCAATTTCACCATACTTTTTCCCATTTTCCAGTACAATATCGGGCAGAATGAATGGTGTTATTCAAAAGTACAACTCATCCCACAAAAAACAAGCCCTCATATGGCTATATTGAAAATATTTTTATATTTATTTTTTTATATTTCTTATTAAAAATAAAAAAAAAAAGTTATGTATCTTGGAAGAAAAGAAGGAAAAATGAAAAATGGCCAGGTGGTAAAAGGACTAAAGGGTTAAATAACTGATCTCACATGATCAGTACATACAAAGCGATACCCAACACTCCAGCATGGCCCAAATAAGTGACCCTTTTGGGCCAGGCAGGCTGGAATGACCTTAGTTACAGTGCCTTGCAAAAGTATTCGGCCCCCTTGAATTTTTCAACCTTTTCCCACATTTCAGGCTTCAAACAGATACAAATTTTAAATTTCATGGCAAAAAATCAACAAGTGGAACACAATTGTGAAGGTGAACAATTTTTATTGCTTATTTTAAATTTTTGTAAAAAATAAATAACTGAAAATTGGGCCGTGCAATATTATTCGGCCCCTTTGAGTTAATATTTTGTAGCGCCATCTTTTGCTGTGATTACAGCTGCAAGTCGCTTGGGGTATGTCTCTATCAGTTTTGCACATCGAGAGACTGAAATTCTTGCCCATTCTTCCTTTGCAAACAGCTGGAGCTGAGTGAGGTTGGATGGAGAGCGTTTGTGAACAGCAGTTTTCAGCCCTTCTCACAGATTCTCGATTGGATTGAGGTCTGGACTTTGACTTGGCCATTCTAACACCTGGATACGTTTATTTATGAACCATTCCATTGTAGATTTTGCTTTGTTTTGGATCATTGTCTTGTTGGAAGACAAATCTCCGTCCCAGGCTCAGGTCTTTAGCAGACTCCAACAGGTTTTCTTCAAGAATGGTCCTGTATTTAGTTCCATCCATCTTCCCATCAATTTTAACCATCTTCCCTGTCCCTGCTGAAGAAAAGCAGGCCCAAACCATGATGCTGCAACCACCATGTTTGACAGTGGGGATGGTGTGTTCAGGGTGATGAGCTGTGTTGCTTTTACGCCAAACATATTGTTTGGCATTGTGCCCAAAAAGTTCGATTTTTGGTTTCATCTGACCAGAGCACCTTCTTCCACATGTTTGGTGTGTCTCCCAGGTGGCTTGTTGCAAACTGTACACAACACTTTTTATGGATATCTTTGAGAAATGGCTTTCTTCTTGCCACTCTTCCATAAAGGCCAGATTTGTGCAGTGTACGACTGATTGTTGTCCTATGGACAGACTCTCCCACCTCAGCTGTTGATCTCTAAAGTTCAGCAATACGATAAAGTCTATCCGGCACACCACAATGTAATGGAAGAGTCCTTGATATGGCTTGAAAAATATGTTTTATTGTGTATTTACAAAAAATAGTCCGTCCGACGTTTCGATCCACCTGGATCTTTTACAGGGACATTAGGACTATGTGTCAAGAGAGCTGTCAAATTACATCAGTGTGAATAGGAGACAAAAACTGATCGTCAAAAATAAGGGAAAGACTGCGCACGCGGTCTTGTAGGTAAACCTGTGTGTATGATGCTATGCAGAATGCCCATCAATGACGTACCGTGAATAGGTATGTAACAGAGTAAGTCTCCACAGTAGGAAAACTGATTAGTGATGGTCAGTCAAAATCGGATAGAGTGTCCGATCACCTGGGTGAAAGGTCACGTCACGAGGTAATTTAAGGTTATCTGGTCTTGCTGAATCTGACCAGATCAGTATGTTAGAGTGTACCGCTGTAAATAGGTTGTGGTGCGGGGTGATAAACTTCACCTGATGTGTCTTGTTTAGGTCAGGGGGATTTCAAGCAGGAAAAAGCGAAAATCCTTCCTATGAGGGGGAAATCACTGAAAAAGCAGATTTATACATAGAGGTGTATCAAAGAGCATCAGAGGAGTACGTGGTGGGTCTGCAGATGAGGTATCCTGCTTAACCCCTTCACCCCCGGCCACTAAAACACCCTAATGACCGGGCCATTTTTTGCAATTCTGACCAGTGTCACTTTGACAGGTTATAACTCTGGAACGCTTCAACGGATCCTGGCGATTCTGAGATTGTTTTTTCGTGACATATTGTACTTCATGTCAGTGGTAAATTTAGGCCGATATTTTTTGCGTTTATTTGTGAAAATTTAGGAAATTTGGCGAAAATTTTGAAAATTTCGCAAATTTCAAACTTTGAAAATTTATGCCCATAAATCTGAGAGATATGTCACACAAAATAGTTACGAAATAACATTTCCCACTTGTCTACTTTACATCAGCGCAATTTTCGAAACAAATTTTTTTTCCGTTAGGAAGTTAGAAGGGGTCAAAGGTCATCAGCAAATTCTCATTTTTCCAACAAAATTTACAAAATAATTTTTTTAGGGACCACATCACATTTGAAGTGACTTTGAGAGGCCGAGGTGACAGAAAATACCCAAAAGTGACCCCATTCTAAAAACTACACCCCTCACACTGCTCAAAACCACATCCAATAAGATTATTAACCCTTTAGGTGCTTCACAGGAACCAAAGCAATGTGGAAGGAAAAAATGAAAATTTTACTTTTTAACACAAAAATGTTACTTTAGCCATAAAATTTTCATTTTTACAAGGGATAAAAGAGAAAGTACACAATACAATTTATTGTGCATGTTCTCCTGAGTACGCTGATACCCCATATGTGGTAAAAATCAATTGTTTGGGCGCACGGCAGAGCTCGGAAGGGAAGGAGCGCCATTTGAATTTTTGAACGCAAAATTAGCTGCACTCATTAGCGGACGCCATGTCGGGTTTGAAGACCCCCTGAGGTGCCTAAACAATGGAGCTCCCCCATAAGTGACCCCATTTTGGAAACTAGAGGCCTCAAATAATTTTTCTAGATGTTTGGTGAGCACTTTGAACCCCTGGGGGCTTCACAAAAGTTTATAGCGTTGAGCCGTGAAAAGAAAAAAAATTTTTTTTACCACAAAACGGTTGCTTCAACTAGGTAGCTTTTTTTTTCACAAGGGTAACAGGAAAAAATGCACCATAAAATGTATTGTGCATTTTCTCCTGAGTACGCAGATACCTCATATGTGGTGGAAATCAAATGTTTGGACACACGGCAGTGCTCGGAAGGCAAGGAGCGCCATTTGAATTTTTGAGTGCAAAATTAGCTGCACCTGTTAGCGGACGCCATGTCGGGTTTGAAGACCCCCTGAGGTGCCTAAACAATGGAGCTCCCCCACAAGTGACCCCATTTTGGAAACTAGAGGCCTCAAATAATTTTTCTAGATGTTTGGTGAGCACTTTGAACACCTGGGGGCTTCACAAAAGTTTATAGCGTTGAGCCGTGAAAAGAAAAAAATTTTTTTTTACCACAAAACGGTTGCTTCAACTAGGTAGCTTTTTTTTTCACAAGGGTAACAGGAAAAAATGCACCATAAAATGTATTGTGCATTTTCTCCTGAGTACGCAGATACCTCATATGTGGTGGAAAGTAATTGTTTGAGCGCATGGCGGGGCTCAGAAGAGAAGGAGCGCCATTTGACTTTTCAAACGCACAGACGCAGTGCACTGATCGGCCGCTGCAGGACGCACGGTCGGATGCGATAAAAAAAAGCGTCGGGGATACGTAAAAAAAAAAAGTCACGCCAAAAATTGACCATGGATGCAGATACGTTATGTGCATCCCTGATCAGCGCTTGGCGGGACGCACGTCGGATGCGATACAAAAAGCGTCGCAAATACGGAAAAAAGTCACGCCAAAAATTGAGCAGGGATGCCGATCCGTTATGTGCATCCCTGATCAGCGCTTGGCGGGACGCACGGACGGATGCGATACAAAAAGCGTCGTGAATACGGAAAAAAGTCACGCCAAAAATTGACCATGGATGCCGATCCGTTATGTGCATCCCTGATCAGCGCTTGGCGGGACGCACGGACGGATGCGATACAAAAAGCGTCGGGGATACGGAAAAAAAAGTCACGCCAAAAATTGACCATGGATGCCGATCCGTTATCTGCATCCCTGATCAGCGCTTGGCGGGACGCACGGACGGATGCGATACAAAAAGCGTCGTGAATACGGAAAAAAAAGTCACGGCAAAAATTGACCATGGATGCCGATCCGTTATCTGCATCCCTGATCAGCGCTTGGCGGGACGCACGGACGGATGCGATACAAAAAGCGTTGTGAATACGGAAAAAAAAGTCACGCCAAAAATTGACCATGGATGCCGATCCGTTATCTGCATCCCTGATCAGCGCTTGGCGGGACGCACGGACGGATGAGGTGTAAAAATGGACAGGGGATACGGAAAAAAAAAAAAAAGTTATACTCACAGTACCCAGAGGACTAGCAGGAGGATCACTGACCAGAAGAGCTGCAGAGGAACAGATGGCAGAGAGATGGACAGCTTTACAGGAGCAGCAGGCAGATCAGCAGAATGCCCAGGAAGGACCCAGCGATGGACGCAGATGTGATCAGGCCGGTGAAGACAGGTAAGAGGACGTCGGGGGAGAGCAGAGGGGGAGAGGGGGGGGGTGAGAGCAGAGGGGGGGGGTGAGAGCAGAGGGGGGGGTGAGAGCAGAGGGGGAGGGGGGGGAGAGCAGAGGGGGAGGGGGGGAGAGCAGAGGGGGAGACCAGAGAGGGAGCTGCAGAAGCAGAATAGAAATAATGGGGGAGGCAGTCAGATCGCGGGGGGAGCGGATCGGGATGTCGGGGGGGGGAGCAGATCGCGGGGGGGGGGCACGGCAGGGGCTATCACGGCAGCGCGCAGGGGCACCACGGGAGCGCGCACGGGCTGCAAAGTGAGCACAGTACTCACTTTGCAGCAGCAGCGGTGACCTCAGCAGCAGCGGTGGTAGCAGATCGGGATGCCGGGGGGGCAGATCGGGGCGTAGGGGAGCAGATCGGGGCGTAGGGGGGCAGATCGGGGGGGGCACGGGCAGGGGCCTTCACGGGAGCGCGCAGGGGCCTTCACGGGAGCGCGCAGGGAGCGGAATACTTACCATTAGAGCTGCAGCGGCGGAGACATCAGAGGCGGCGGCGGCGGCAGCAGCGGTGGCGTGGTACCAAAAGTACCAGCCACTCCACGCTGCAGACATGTTGGGGGAGGGCTCACAGGCCAGCACAGGCCTGGGGAGGGCGGCCACCGGCAGATCAGACCGCCCCACTGCACACTGATTGGAGCGATTGCGCGTCATAGCACGATCGCTCCAATCAGTGCTGCAGGGGCTGGGGGCGGCATGTTTGAGGTCCACCTATGATATGCTGCTGCAGCTGCGGCATCTCATAGCTGGATCTCACAGGATCGCACTAATTCGGGCATTATTTTTGCCGAAATTAGTGCGATCGATGTGGTTGGCGGTTCAGATTTGAACAGCCAATCACATCGATCGTCGATAGGGGGTGGCGATGCCGCCCCCCCTGGGGTCAAGCAAAGGTCCCCTGCTGTAAGAAACAGCAGGGGACATCATTTGAAAGCCGTTGCTATGGCCACGGCAATCAAATGAAGTTTAGGCCGTAAAATTACGTCCCTGGTCGTTAAGTCACGTTAAAATAGGACGTAATTTTACGGCCCGCGGTCGTGAAGGGGTTAATGTATGTTAATCCAATCAACGCAGGAATGCTTCCAATGAGGAGGAGATGGCAGAGCAGCCGAATGAATTAATGTAAGGAAGCCTGCGGTTAGTTGGTAAGGGGGTCCCCTGTAGTGGCGTCAGCGGTCTCTAGATCTCTAAAGTTCATCCAGAGTGATCATGGGCCTCTTTGGCTGCTTCTCTGATCAGTCTTCTCCTTGTTTGACATGAAATTTTTGAGGGACGGTCGGGTCTGGTAGATTTGCAGTGGTATGATACTCCTTCCATGTCCATATGATCGCTTGCACAGTGCTTCTTGGGATGTTTAAAGTTTTGGAAATCTTTTTGCAACCAAATCCAGCTTTAAACTTTTCCACAACAGTATCATGGACCTGCCTGTTGTGATTCTTGGTCTTCATGATGCTCTCTGCGCTTTAAACAGAACACTGAGACTATCACAGAGCAGGTGCATTTATACGGAGACTAGATTACACACAGGGGGATTATATTTATCATCATCAGTCATTTAGGACAACATTGGATCATTCAGAGATCCTCAATGAACTTCTGGAGTGAGTTTGCTGCATTGAAAGTAAAGGGGCCGAATAATATTGCACACCCCAATTTTCAGTTTTTTATTTTTTACAAAATATTAAAATAAGCAGTAAATATTGTTCACCTTCACAATTGTGTCCCACTTGTTGATTTTTTGCCATAAAATTTAAAATTTTTTATCTTTATGTTTGAAGCCTGAAGTGTGTGAAAAGGTTGAAAAATTCAAGGGGGCCGAATACTTTCGCAAGGCACTGTAGATGTGGGCCATCACTCTCTGTATATTGGTGGTGTGAGATCAGTGGCCCAAGGTCATTTAACCCTTTCAATAACATACTTCGGTGCCCACGTTGATGGCCATGTTTTGCCAGTTTTATAGTTCTTGTAGCTGCTTTTAAGTGTATTCACATCAGGGGCCCTCACTGCATTGTATTTTCTTATTATTGCTGTTAAACCTTCTTCCAGTTTCTTATTTGGGCTGAAGTTGGTTTCTAAGGGCTGTTTCAGACATCTGGCATTTCTCCGGAATACCGGATCCGGCACACTCCAGTACAGTGTTAATACTGTACAATGGCATCGTGGCAAGCTCCGGTCACATGACAGCATGTGACCGGAGGTTGCCGTGATTCCATTGTACTGTATTACACTGTACTGGAGTGTGCCGGATCCGGTATTCCGGAGAAATGCCAGATGTGTGAAACAGCCCTTATTCTGCAATTATTTAATTTTCTGTTTTTTTAGTCTTAGGAAACACGGCGAGTAAAACCGGATGAGTGGAATGAGATTTTAAAAATCGCATTCCACTCAGATCAATGTTACTCTGATCAATGTTACTCTATCAGGCAGTTCCCACCTGCTATTTTTTTTTCTCAGATGCAGTCGCACAGACAAAGTTATAGCAGCATGCTGCGAGTGTATGCAAGAGCCGTATTCACTCTCACCCATACAAGTCTATGGGTGCGAGGGAAACATCACACTGCACTTAGATGACATCCGAATGCAGTGTGATAATCGCATCAACTGGTGAAAGAGATGGAGAGATTAATTCCTCCGCAGCAATGATTTCATCACAGTATAATGACACTTAATAATAATAAGTTTTATTTCTATAGCGCCAACATATTCCGCAGCGCTTTACAATTAAGAGGGGACATGTACAGACAATATGAGACAATACAAAATAACAAAATTAAGATACCAGGAGGAGTGAGGGCCCTGCTCGTAAGCTTACAGTCTATGAGGAAATAGGGGAGACACAAAAGGTGAATGGGGGGAGAAAAGCTTGTCATATATGGTCCAGCCATCGATTTAATAGGGTATTCAAAAGCAACTGCATGAACCAGTCGGTGAGAATTTATACAGGTACAGGGGACGAGAACTGGAAATAAGTTTTTTGAAGGGCAGAAAGAGACTAGATTAGATCAGGGCAGTGAGGTGATAGGCTAGTCTAAAGAAATGCGTTTTTAGGGCCCGCTTAAAGGTGTGGATGTTGGGAATTAATCGGATTTCTCTTGGTAGTCTGTTCCAGAGCATAGGCGCAGCTCGTGAGAAATCTTGAAGACGGGAGTGGTAGGTTCGAATTGTTGAGGATGTCAGTCTTAAGTCATTAGCAGAGCGGAGGGCACAGGTGGGGTGATAGACAGAGATGAGGGAGGAGATGTAGGGTGGTGCAGAACTGTGGAGAGCTTTGTAAGTGAGAGTGATAAGTTTATATTGGATTCTGTAACGGATGGGTAACCAGTGCAATGACTGGCAAAGAGCAGAGGCATCAGTGAAGCGGTTGCAGAGGAAAATGATCCTGGCTGCGGAATTCAGAATGGATTGGAGAGGGGAGAGTTTAGTAACAGGGAGACCAATTAGTAAAGAGTTACAATAATCCAGGCAAGAATGAATGAGAGCGACAGTAAGAATTTTTGCAGCGTCAACGGTAAGAAAAGGTCGAATTCTTGAGATATTTTTGAGGTGGAAGTGACAAGAACGAGCAAGTGAACGAATGTGGGGAGTGAAGGAAAGATCGGAGTCAAATATAACCCCAAGACAGCGGGCGTGCTGCTGGGGCGTAATGGTAGAGCCACACACAGAAATGGTAATATTGGGTTTCGGAAGGTTAGGAGAGGGAGGAAACAGGAGAAGTTCAGTTTTTGACAGGTTCAGTTTTAGATAGAGGGAGGACATGATGTTGGAGACAGCGGACAGACAATCGGTAGTATTTTGTAATAGTGCAGGGGTGATGTCAGGAGAAGATGTGTACAGTTGGGTGTCATCAGCATAGAGATGGTACTGGAAACCAAATCTGCTGATTGCTTGTCCAATAGAGGCTGTGTATAGAGAGAACAGGAGGGGGCCTAGGACTGAACCCTGAGGAACCCCGACCGTAAGGGGAAGAGGAGAGGAAGAGGAGCCGGCAAAGGATACAGTGAATGAGCGGTCAGAGAGGTAAGAGGAGAACCAGGAAAAAACGGTGTCCTTGAGCCCGATAGAGCGGAGCATAGTGAGTAGGAGCTGGTGATCCACAGTATCGAATGCAGCAGAGAGATCCAGGAGGATCAGCAGGGAGTAGTGACCATTAGATTTAGCTGTTAGTAAATCATTAGAGACTTTAGTAAGAGCAGTTTCAGTAGAATGTAAGGAGCGGAAACTGGATTGTAGAGGGTCAAGGAGAGAATTATCTGACAGATAGCGGATTAAACAGGAGTGGACTAGACTTTCCAGGAGTTTGGAGATGAATGGGAGATTAGAGACAGGTCTGTAGTTAGCGGCACAATTTTGGTCCAGGGATGTTTTTTTAAGCAATGGGTGTATGCTGGCATGTTTGAAGGAGGAGGGAAAGACACCAGAGGAGAGAGAGAGATTGAATATTTTAGTTAGGTGAGTGGTGACAGCTGGGGTGACAGATTTAAGGAGATGTGAGGGAATAGGGTCACTGGTGCAGGTAGTAGGGCGAGAAGATGCGAGGAGCCTGGTGACTTCTTCTTCTGTGACTGGATCAAAGAGTGAAAGTGAGCTCGATGAAGTGTAGGAGGGCAGACAATGTGTGGTGTTATGAGGCTGGGAGGAAATTTGGCGTATATGGCCAATTTTTTCTTTAAAATAATTGGCCAGGTCATCTGCACTGAGGTTGGTGGTTGGGGCCACAACTCTTGGTCCTAGGAGAGAATGGAAAGTATCAAAGAGTCGTTTAGGATTGTTGGCTAGAGAGGTGATGAGGGTGTTAAAGTATGCTTGTTTGGAGAGGTGAAGGGCAGCATTGTATGTTTTGAGCATAAACTTATAATGGATCAAATCTTCGGCTAGATTGGATTTTCTCCACAGACGTTCAGCGCATCTGGAACACTGCTGGAGAAAGCGTGTTTGCAACGTGTGCCAGGGCTGCTGCCGTCTGCGCCGAGTTGCTCTGTGTGTAGCAGGTGCACACTTGGCTTACACTTGCAGCAGAGCAGGAGCCGGGGGTCATTAGCATAATGCATCTGATGCTCTCGCATCGGATGCCATACGCTTGTGTGGCCCTAGCCTGAGAAACTAACTTCGGCATCGTGATTCCTTGAGTAATCACAAGTTGTATTGTATACGGATTTAAAAGTCCTCTGCTCACTATTATTCATCAGGAATTTTAACTGGTAATGTTTTAAAGAGAACCTGTCAGCAGGATTTAGTGCTATAAAGTAACTACATGGTCATAATGGCGCTGTGATGCTGATTAAATGGATACCTGCAGTGAAGGAATCCAATCTTTGGTTGCTGAATAATCTTCCTCTAATGTTTTCATGATGATATTCGTGCATCAGGGCGGGACTTGTGGGAGTAGGGTCTTCTTCACCCCTCCGCCTGCCTGGTGTGTTTCTTCTACAAGTCACTAATTATTCAGTGACCTGCCTCCTTTTTGAATTTCCGCACCGCCACTGCTATGATTACAGTGTAGTGCATGTGTTGTTTGATTCTGCAGCCAGTCTGCAGGTCTTCAATAAAATGGCTCGTGTGCAGCGCATGGTCAGACTGAGATTTCAGCTCAATGAGCTCTTCATTAACCCCTTCACCCCGGGGCGATTTTCTGCTTTTCGTTTTTTCCTTTTCTTCCAAAAGCCATAACTTTTTTATTTTTCTGTTAATATAGCCATATGAGGGCTTTTTTTTTTTTGCAGGAAGAGTTGTACTTTTGAAGGACACCATTCATTCTACCCCATATTGTAGTGAAAAATGGGGGAAAAAAAATGTAATTGCGGTTAAATTGCTAAAAAAAAAAAAAGTGCAATTGCACGATTGGTGGTTTTTTTTTTTTTAATTTTTTATCTACCATGTTCACTATAAAGGTAAGACTGACCTGACATTATCATTCCCCAGGTCAGTACAAGCTCGTAGATACGAAATATGTATAGTTTTACTTTTATCTAAGTGGTGACAAAAAATTCTGAATTTTGTTAAATAAGAGTTGCGCTTTTGTCTCCATTTTCGTAGACCTGTAACGTTCTAATTTTTCTGGATCTGGGGCTCAGTGACAGCTTATTTTTTGCGTCTTGAGCTCACATTTTTAATTATATCATTTTTGTGTAGATGCAATGTTTTGATCGCCTGTTATTGCATTTTAATGAAATGTTCCAGCGACCAAAAAATGTAAATTTTGGCTTATGGAATTTTCTCGCTACACCGTGTAACGATCAGAAATTTTTAAATTTTCTATTTTGATAGATAGATCTTTCTGAACTCTGAGATACCAAATATGTTTAATTTTTATTGTTTTATTTTCAATAAGGCAAAAGGGGGGCAATTTGAACTTTTAGTTTTTTTTTCCCAAACTTTTATTTTTTAAATTTTTTAATGATTTTACTAGTCCCTGTAGGGGACTTTATGACTCCACAGTCTAATCGTTTTTCCTGATCAGAGCGATGCTTCAGCGAATTGGGGCAAAAGTGATCAGTTTTGGAAAATACCTTAACAGATCTGTTATTAGGCCCCATAAACACATCCGTGTAAAAATCCCACATGTTGCATGGTCTGTTTTGTACATCCATGTGTCCTCCGTGTGACCGTTACCGGAAAAAACTGAATGAGATGTGGAAAGCCAGAAAAATAATATAGATAAATGATAGACAGAACAGAGACAGAGAGCGAGCTTGTACAGCTTTTTATCAAAATAATAATTTGTGAAATACAAAAGAAAAAACAAAAAAGCTGTGAAAAAAAATGGTTCCCCCATTTTTCATATTCAACCCTCAGCTGTCTGCTGTACCTTGGCTGGTTATGAAAAATAGAGGGGATCCCATGTGTTTTTTTTTTTTTTAATTAAAACAAAAAAATGATATGTGTTCCTCCCATTTTTTTTAAAACCAGAAAAGGTACAGCAGACTACAGATGGCTGATATTATTAGGATGGGAGGGGCCATTGTAATTTGGCCCTTTCCAGCCTACGAGTAGCTCAGCACAGCCGCCAATTCTGGCACTGGACCCGGCTCCTCCCGTTGCTCTGGTGCGGTGGCAAACGGGGTAATAATTGTGGGGTTGATAACAACTGTGAATTGCCAATTGGCATCAAGCCCTGGTATTAGTAATGGGTGGGCGTCTATCAGACACACCCATGACTAATCCATTAGTTGAAAGTGGACAAAAATGTTTTACTTGAACAAAAACCCCCTGATTACATCCCTCGTTTACTAATTTATTTATTTGTAAAAGAAAAAAGGTTCGCCATAATCTATAGTGAGGTCCCACGACGTTTCCCAAAAGCGAACCTGAAAAGACATAAAAAGAGAAGATTTTAAATAAATCAAGACATTATGTTTGTAATAATTGAGAGATATATATCACACACACACACATATATATATATATATATATATATATATATATATATATATATATATATAAAACCACATTCATGAACAAAAATATACACACACACACACACACACACATAGAAAGACACACGCACATACATAGGAGATCTTGCAGGCAGAAAGGGAGGAAGTTGGGGGGGGGCAGCTTGAAACAGTGCACCGATAACAGAAGTACCGCTAACTTCCCGGCGCATGCGCAGTAGATTCAATGCGAGTCCATTAACGCAGGCTGAAGAAGACTTTATTGCAGGATTTGCAGTGCAGGATTTGCAGTGTGAAATAAAACGTCACAGACACACTGTGATGCTGAGAGGAGGTGACAGGAGGATAATGAAGCAGGTAGGCTGGGATTTGTTCCTGGGAAGCAAACACCCGGTAGCCGAAGAGCAACGCCCAGTAGCCTGGAAGGCTAACTTTCATATGGCGAACTAAAGTAATGTTGTTGGAACAAAACTTCTACTATGAGGCATACAGGTAAGACTATTTTCACCATCCTATTACCTGTAGTTGACACGCCCGCAGCGGCGCCTGGGGTGACTTGTTACCGGGCAGCGGTTCTGCTCCTGGGGCGCTGCTGTGGCGTCGCCTGGTTCAATCACCCTGGTGGTGTCGTTTAGAGAACAGGAAGAGGATGATGAGTTTACTCGTGACGCCACCTGTGGTATGCAGCAAGTTAGGTGCCGCCGCTGCAGGATGGGTACCTCTGGGGCAGATGGTGACGCAGCTTAGATGGTGTTGCTCTCCACAGCTAGAGCTGGGCCCCAGGGCGGATGGGGGTGGTAGTAGTCTATGATGGCAGGCGCAGCCGTATAACAGAGCGTCACAGGGGTGCTGACTCAAGGTTTTTACTCACTGTAGCAGGTTCCAAGGTAACACGACACGCCAGTGACCACCTTTGGAGTGCTGGGGCTTCACTGTGCTGGGCTCCAGCCGATCCCGGGTAGTTTGGAGGTCGAGTCCGATGCACCTTTCTTAAGTGTACCATCCCTGGTCGTCTTTCTGCACTTGCATCGCCCTCCTGCCTTGTGCCCTTGCTCACTGAACCCTGTGTCAGTGCCCGTGGACCTTGTTGGGTGGCGTGAAGCTCTATCCCTTGGTCCTTTAGGGTCACCTTCCAGTGAATTTGTGGGCGGATGTGGCTTCAGTGCTTGCATTCACCTCAGCTGCTGGTTTTACTAGTGGAGTACGTAGGTTCTTCTCTAGCTTAGAGACCAGTCCCCGTGTTGCGACCAAGTCCTTCCACCTGTAGATTATATGTGGAACAAGGCCATGAGAGATTATGGCACTCCCGTGGTCTCTAGAACCCCTTCTGTCTGTACTCGGGCCGAGCGGCACCAGCTCCAGGCCTTTTGGTCTTCGCTCCTCCACTGCTCTTCTCCTTTCCTTCTCCTCTCCACACTGTCTGAATGTTCGCACTCTCCACACCCCAGCCTGGCTTTGGGTATAATCACATTCTTGCCATGTCTGATGAGGTGTTACTGAGTGAGGGTGTTGTGTTTTGCGTGAACCGGTGATGACCTCCTCCTTACCCAGGATGGAATATCACACCTCCGGATAAGGTAAAGTACCTCTGTGGTGACTGAAGCCTCAGGGGCGCCACATATGCCCATTGTCAGAGCTTAAAATGGTCAAAGGGGTTGCCAGATTCCCTTTAACACAAGAAGTAACGTTTTGTAGGTCAGTGTTATAAAAGGGTGTTCACACACAACATTTTATTTTAGTTTTGTTATTTTTATTTCAACCCCTCAAAATAATTTAATTTTGTTTCTATGGATTTGTACAGATAGGGGACAGTTAAGAAAGAAAAGGTTCTAAAATTATTCTTCTTAGTATGATTTTTTCACATGAGAAAACCCTGACATGTTAGCAGGGATGTGTAGACTTTTAATATCCAATGCAGAAGTATTATTTATATGTACAGTACAATATTTATACATCTGTTTTACCCCCTAGCACAAATGAACGAACATTTACATTCGCTCTGTTGTCCTCAGGCTTTGTGGGAACTCAGAAGCTTCAGATACTTTTTACTATACACATTGAATGCTTTAAAACAAAACTCCATGAGAAATTGTAAAGCTGCATTTTTTCACCAACTCTTGCCAATTTTTCAGTATATGGCAATCATAAAATAGACTGAGTCATTGCATTCAAATTTATGATTTGTCCTGCAAAAAACCCAAGCCTCATACAGCTATGTCAATGCAAAAGTTATGGGTCTTGGAAGAGGGGAGGGGGAAAAAAAAAAAAATAAAAAAAATTAAAAAGAGCAAAATTGGAAAAAAATTTAAAAGCTGTTATCCAATCTTTTGCTAAAAAGTCTGTAATCACTCTATGTACTTACAGGCTTCTGAATCCTAACAGCATGTCCACAGATTCTGACTAGACGTGCACAGCCTTGCTCAATTCACTTGTATTGATGTCTAGTTGGAATGTGGCCGGAAGTATGCATATTGTATACTTGTGCTCACTTCACCTCCTGCTTTCGCTGCAGACATATACTACATCATGTGATCAACTTTACTGCACTTCTTGTTTTAATTTATATAGTTAGAATGATACCCAAACAATAGAAGAATATTCAGTACTGCAAGTGACAGAAAAACGTTTCGACTCTCCTGAGTCTTTTTCAAGGTGTTACTAATAAGTGATTATATTCTTTTACCGGTATCAGAGACATTTAATCTAAATACATATACAGAAAAAAATAGATTGTAAGCAGCTCTGCAATAGAAATCATCAATGAAAAAAGAGGACTTTATTCACACCGATACATGCAAGATTTTAACTCCTTATTATTGATGATTTCTATTGCAGAGCTGCCTACAATCTATTTTTTTCTACATTTGGAGGCTTCTTGGCTGGTCGTACCCACCCTATTAGGACTGTGCTACATATACTGTACATACATACTGTACAATCATAAATACATACAAAATTGGACTCGTAGAGGCAGTTTTTAGCAAATACACCTTACAGCAAATATTGTTGAGGATAAGAATTGAGTAACCAAAAATACTTAATTCAGCCATTTGATAGACTTAGGTATGTAGCTTAGTTAATGTGTGTTAGATTACATATTTATGAATGCTTTTGTTTCTTACGAACACACACACACACACACACACACACACACACACACACTAATATATTATATATATTATATACAGTTAGGTCCAGAAATATTTGGACAGTGACACAATTTTCGCGAGTTGGCCTCTGCATGCCACCACATTGGATTTGAAATGAAACCTCTACAACAGAATTCAAGTGCAGATTGTAACGTTTAATTTGAAGGTTTGAACAAAAATATCTGATAGAAATTGTAGGAATTGTACACATTTCTTTACAAACACTCCACATTTTAGGAGGTCAAAAGTAATTGGACAAATAAACCAAACCCAAACAAAATATTTTTATTTTCAATATTTTGTTGCGAATCCTTTGGAGGCAATCACTGCCTTAAGTCTGGAACCCATGGACATCACCAAACGCTGGGTTTCCTCCTTCTTAATGCTTTGCCAGGCCTTTACAGCCGCAGCCTTCAGGTCTTGCTTGTTTGTGGGTCTTTCCGTCTTAAGTCTGGATTTGAGCAAGTGAAATGCATGCTCAAATTGGGTTAAGATCTGGTGATTGACTTGGCCATTGCAGAATTTTCCACTTTTTTGCACTCATGAACTCCTGAATCTGAATCTGGGCTGAAAGTATATCCCGGTACACTTCAGAATTCATCCGGCTACTCTTGTCTTCTGTTATGTCATCAATAAACACAAGTGACCCAGTGCCATTGAAAGCCATGCATGCCCATGCCATCACGTTGCCTCCGCCATGTTTTATAGAGGATGTGGTGTGCCTTGGATCATGTGCCGTTCCCTTTCTTCTCCAAACTTTTTTCTTCCCATCATTCTGGTACAGGTTGATCTTTGTCTCATCTGTCCATAGAATACTTTTCCAGAACTGAGCTGGCTTCATGAGGTGTTTTTCAGCAAATTTAACTCTGACCTGTCTATTTTTGGAATTGATGAATGGTTTGCATCTAGATGTGAACCCTTTGTATTTACTTTCATGGAGTCTTCTCTTTACTGTTGACTTAGAGACAGATACACCTACTTCACTGAGAGTGTTCTGGACTTCAGTTGATGTTGTGAACGGGTTCTTCTTCACCAAAGAAAGTATGCTGCGATCATCCACCACTGTTGTCATCCGTGGACGCCCAGGCCTTTTTGAGTTCCCAAGCTCACCAGTCAATTCCTTTTTTCTCAGAATGTACCCGACTGTTGATTTTGCTACTCCAAGCATGTCTGCTATCTCTCTGATGGATTTTTTCTTTTTTTTCAGCCTCAGGATGTTCTGCTTCACCTCAATTGAGAGTTCCTTAGACCGCATGTTGTCTGGTCACAGCAACAGCTTCCAAATGCAAAACCACACACCTGTAATCAACCCCAGACCTTTTAACTACTTCATTGATTACAGGTTAACGAGGGAGACGCCTTCAGAGTTAATTGCAGCCCTTAGAGTCCCTTGTCCAATTACTTTTGGTCCCTTTAAAAAGAGGAGGCTATGCATTACAGAGCTATGATTCCTAAACCCTTTCTCCGATTTGGATGTGAAAACTCTCATATTGCAGCTGGGAGTGTGCACTTTCAGCCCATATTTTATATATATATATATATATATATATATATATATATATATATATATATATATATATATATAATTGTATTTCTGAAGATGTTTTTGTAAACAGCTAAAATAACAAAACTTGTGTCACTGTCCAAATATTTCTGGCCCTGACTGTATATATTACACACACTGCATATATAGTGATTTTCCTTAATACAGTATACCAGCACATGTAACTTAAAGATGGCTGCTGCATCCTGGAAAACTCCCAAAGAAGTTAAGGAACAAAGGAATTCCTAAAGTTTGAACTGACCAATCCAGCAGAGACTATGCAAATTCCTATACGTCCTGAGTCCAGCCGGCGATGCTTGATTGGACTATACTTTTGTCTACACCCATACTATAAAAAGCTTTGTTTTTGGAAAATAAACACTAGAGAGCTGTTGGCGTCAGTCAGTCAGTCAGGCACACTTGAGACAGGGACAACAGTACATATGTGTTACAGGATATGGATATGGAGACACATGTAGCTCATGAAAGGCTATTGGGTGGAATACTGGTGAAAATTGGGGATACAAACCAAGTGTAGCCTTAAATAAACAGGATGAGAAGGGCAGATCTTTACTTACCAGGATGACACTCTCCCATGCACCAGTCACTAGAACATGTAACTATGATTAACCAGTGTAACCCTTTAGTTCTCAACATAGAACACCCCCAACCTCAGGATGAAGGTATATACCTTTTGGGTACACATATAAACGGTGGACACAATGGTTGTACACAGTTGGGAAAATTCAGGTTATCACAGATAAAAATACTACCAGTATTTTGAATGCTTACACATATTCAGACCTTTCACAGTATGGTAGCCATAGCTAATCCCACCATGGAAGATGTATATGCGGTCGAACAGTGTTATACAGACACCAACCTGTGGTTAGAATGGATGAAATATACAGTACACCAAGTCAACAGGTCAGACTGTTATGTCTGCAGGAGCCAGACCTCATTTAGGAACTGTCCCACTAAATTTAGATTACGAAGCTGAATTATGTTTTGTTAGTCTGTTTACAAATATGACTGAGGGAAATGCATTTGAAGAATGGAAAAGGAGATACCCTATAATAGCTAAGGCCTCCTCCCCTGGGAAAGGCATCACTATATATCCTGGCAACTATACCTGTTATAATGTGAGTGGTTAAGGGAGAGATATGGGTAGATTTCGAGATGGGTTCTGTGGGTCCTATAGCAGTCTCACCCGTGATCACTTAATTAACCAGGTACAGTCTGTGGCAGATGTGTTTTGGATTTGTGGGGATATGAGAATTCGATCACAAGTAGAAGGAAATTGCACAGGAGAATGTACTTTAGCCAAGGCACTTATGCCTATACACATAGCCCTCGCTAACCACACTGTCAAAGAAAATGACTTTATAGCACACATCAAAGTCAACTTAAGGAATCGACGGAGTGTAGATGATGACCGTACCGATAGAAATATGCCGAAAGGCTCTTTTGACCCACATGTTTACATTGACGCTATCGGAGTGCCCAGGGGGGTCCCTGACGAATATAAAGCTAGAGACCAAGTCAGGCCAGGATTCGAATCCATTATCCCCATAATTATTGTAAATAAAAATGTAGACTGGATTAATTATATCTACTATAATCAGCAACGTTTCGTTAACTATACACGAGACGCCTTACAGGGACTAGCAGAAGAACTAGATCCGACCTCCATCATGGCTTATCAAAATAGAATGGCCTTCGATGTGATCCTCGCAGAGAAAGGTGGAGTCTTTAAAATGGTGGGGGATGTTTGTTGCACATATATACCAGATAGCACTAGAGTGGATGGGAAGGTCACTTTAGCTATAAAGAAACTCACTGCACTGTCTGAAGAATTAATGAAGAATTCAGGAGTAACCGACCCCTGGGGAGACTATATTGGGTGGACGAATTCTTTTAAAGGCTGGTTGATCCAGATATACCATTCTGGTTTGTGTAATTCCGTGTTTAAAGAAAATATTTTCCAAAATAGCTGAAGTCACATTAGGAGGGACCTTTTACTTGAAACAGAAGACCTAAGTATGACAGACGATATGCCCATAAAGACTAACACGACCCTTTTGCCCAGTTACAAAACAACTCTGCTAGAATAAACGGAAGAAGAGAGGACTTGGAGAACCTTGGGACATCGGAAAGCCCCACTACAAAGGGTGAGGACTCGCCTAGGAATCCTTGGTCTCAAACGACTGAAGAAAACCCTTTCCCCTCTCTGCCCATGCCTCAACGTTCAGTTAGGCAGGTCTTTCGCACAGACATCTCTACCTCTCTTCCTAAGGGAATATAGCACCCTTAGACTTCAGAAATAAGTCTTTAGGGGGGGACTGTTGAGGATAAGAATTGAGTAACCAAAAATACTTAATTCAGCCATTTGATAGACTTAGGTATTTTAGGTATGTAGCTTACCGTAGTTAATGTAATCTAACACACATATTTACGAATGCTTTTGTTTCTTACTAACACACACACACACACACACACACACACACACACACACACACACACACACACACATACACACCTCATATTCAAAGAGTTTTCTTTATTTTCAGGACTCTGGAAATCTTAGATTCACATTGAAGGCATCAAAACTATGAATTTAAACATGTGGAATGAAATACTTACAAAAGTATGAAAGAACAGAAAATATGTCTTATATTCTAGGTTCTTCAAAGTAGCCACCTTTTGCTTTCATTACTACTTTGCACACTCTTGGCATTCTCTTGTTGAGCTTCAAGAGGTAGTCACTGGAAATGGTTTTCCAACAGTCTTGAAGGAGTTCTCAGAGATGCTTAGCACTTGTTGGCCCTTTTGCCTTCACTCTGCGGTCCAGCTCACCCCAACCCATCTCGATTGGGTTCAGGTCTGGTGACTGTGGAGACCAGGTCATCTGGCGTAGCACCCCATCACTCTCCTTCTTAGTCAAATAGCCCTTACACAGCCTGGAGATGTGTTTGGGGTCATTGTCCTTTTGAAAAATAAATGATGGTGCAACTAAACGCAAACCAGATGGAATAGCACGCCGCTGCAAGAAGCTGTGGTAGCCATGCTGGTTTAGTATGCCTTCAATTTTGAATAAATCCCCAACAGTGTCACGAGCAAAGCACCCCCACACCATCACACCTCCTCCTCCATGCTTCACGGTGGGAACCAGACATGTAGAATCCATCCGTTCACCTGTTCTACAAAGACACGGTGGTTGGATCCAATGATCACAGATTTGGACTCATCAGACCAAAGCACAGATTTCCACTGGTCTCATGTACATTCCTTGTGTTCTTTAGCCCAAACAAGTTTCTTCTGCTTGTTGCCTGTCCATAGCAGTGGTTTCCTAGCAGCTATTTTACCATGAAGGCCTGCTGCACAAAGTCTCCTCTTAACAGTTGTTCTAGAGATGAGAAGGTGTGTCCAAACTTTTGGTCTGTACTGTATTATATATATATATATATATATATATATATATATATATATATATATTAGATAGATATCTATACTGTATATTTAGTGATTTTCCTTAATACAGTATACCAGGACCTGTACAGTGCTGGCCAGAAGTATTGGCACCCCTGCAATTCTGTCAGATAATACTCAGTTTCTTCTTGAAAATGATTGGAATCACAAATTCTTTGGTATTATTAACTTCATTTATTTTGCTTGCAATGAAAAAACACAGAGAATGAAACAAAAATCAAATCATTGATCATTTCACACAAAACTCCAAAAATGGGCCAGACAAAAGTATTGGCACCCTTAGCCTAATACTTGGTTGCACAACCTTTAGCCAAAATAACTGCGAGCAACCGCTTCCGGTAACCATCAATGAGGTTCTTACAATGCTCTGCTGGAATTTTAGACCATTCTTCTTTGGCAAACTGCTCCAGGTCCCTGAGATTTGAAAGCAGTGACATGCATCAGACCGGACAGCCCTCTAGGTGAGTATTATCAAGATGTTTTAAGTTATGTAGAGCGGCCTGGGCTCTTATATACAGTATTCCAGAATGCCGTGTATAACAGATCACTGGTGATGGCCGCAGCTCGTTGGGGAAAAAAACTGGTGACAGGTTCACTTTAAAGTATCGTATAAATAAATATAATAACTTGCCAGCATCAATGATAAAAAAGATATACAGTAGTGTACTATGGTTATTATACAGTTCCTGGTAGATAATGGGAAACACTGAATTAGGCACTTGAAAGTAGGACGGCGGGCGGATGGGACGTGTGGAAGGCGCTCTCTATTAAGTGGTAATTGGGAGGAAAAAGTTGGGACAACAGGAATGATTAACCCTGGTCAACTAGCACATCCATCTACAAGAGATTGAGTGCACTCCTAATTTCTCTAAGGCTAGAGTAGCAACTGTATTTTCTCCATCTGCGAAAAACGGTCCGATTATGCTAACCAGACGCTGATCAGGCTTTCATCAGAGTTGGATCTGTTTTTATCAGATGTGAAGAAGACAATAAAAAACAAAGGTTCTTCATCTCCCCCATCCTGTCAGTCTGTGAAAATTAGACTGCACTCAGATGTCATCAGCGTGCCTTTTTTTTCCCCTCATGGGCCCACAGACGAATGGCCAAGTGCGATCCGATTTAGGGAGGCAAATTATGCATGCCAGGTTTTTTCCTTAAAATAAGTGGTCCAAGGAAATACTCAGACATGTGCACTGCCTTATTGACTAACATTGGCCGAGACAATCTGATATTTTCTCAAATCGCACTCGGGCTGAAAAAATGGTTATCTGCAACAGCCCTAACTTTCATTGATCTGTTACATCAGAGATATCCAAATGCATACATTAACTCTGAGATGAAATCTTACTGACACAGTTCACATAAAAAAAAGAAAAAGCTAGTAGCAGTATGCTAGGATGTACAGAACCAAATACTGCCGAGTAAAATGTAATTGACATATGAATAAGTAGATGTTATTCTGTCTCCTTGTTTACTACTTAAATAATTTCTTTATTTTAGTGTATTTTACTGTAAATGGTTTAGAATAACCAGGTTGTCTGATGACTTTTGATATAAGGCAGAATTATAAAGTTCCAACACTGACCAGAAGAGGGCTCTAGTTCTCCTTTAAATACATTGACATTAGGTTGTACTCACAATTTTCACACCACGTTTTGAAGTTCCCCTGTCATCAGAAAATTACCCACTGTAGCAATCAGATTTGTGATTTTATATATATATATATATATATATATATATATATATATATATATATATATATATATATATATATATATATCTATATATATATAAAAATAAATATATACACACACACACATTACTGGGGCCAGCGGGGGGGGGGGGGGGGGCATACACATTACTGGGGCAAGTGGGCGGGAGGCATAAACGTTACTGGGCCCAGTGGAGGGGTAGGCATTCACGTTACTGTAGCCATTGGGGGCCATACACAATACTGAGGTCAGTGGGGGGCATATACACAATACTGAGGCCAGGAAAAAAAGAGATTTCCAGCTCACCACATGGAAATATTGAAGTGACGGTGCAGGGAGGGTAGGGAAGTCCAAATTCAGCACAAAGGAAAAACTGCAGCATCCATGTCTTTGTAAAAATAAAACTTCGCCTTTATTTTAATAAAATTTAAAATTCTATAAAAAAAAAGTCCATCAATGAACAAGAAAGACGTATTTCGAATGTTGGAGCGTTCTTAATCATCTGCTCACATCATATACATCGAGGGTTTAAAAAGAGGAACAACCGGATATACCACTAACAAGACACATCTGAACAGAGTAATTAACATAATACAATTTAGATACACAGCATACAAGGGGTTAATGAGGGGTTAAAAACTCCAACGAGAGAAAAAAAAAAGAAGGCAATTCCCTCAATAAATATTATTTAACTCGTTCTTTAAATTCATACCAGAAAGTGCACTCATGTTCAGTACAAAAATCCATTTTGCTTCCTTAATATGAAGGGCTTTAGTGTGATCACCCCCCCTTATGGAAACGTGGACCTCCTCAATGGCACTGACCCTAAGGCTATGTGCGCACTTTGCGTTGTCCTAGTTGCAGTTCTAAACGCATCCTCTGGCAGAAATTGCTTTTGCCAAAGTTTGTTTTGACCACAGAATCGCGGTAAATACGTATGCGGTTTTTGCCACGTTTTTAGCGCTTTTTACCTGCTTTTCCATTGCGTTTAGACAGATGCGTTTTGAACATTAAGACACTGCTAAATAAAGTTTAAATAGTCAAACACTATGAAAAAAAGGAACACATATATAATTATTGAAATCATAACGAAAATAGTTATATTTAATATAATTATAGCTGTTTTATACTATTTATCGCTAAAATAGCCATAAATTAATATTTTTCATTAATTTAATTATCGGACTATGTGTGTGTGTAAAGGGACATATCATCGCATTATTTTGATGTCAGAAAAGCATGCGTTTATGTAGTCCAAAACGCATTCTTTCTGCAGCTAAAAAGCAGGTAAAACGCTGGAATTTTGATGTTTTTTGCTTTTTACAACTTCTCATTGACTTCAATGTTACCAAAACGCAGCCCAAATGGCAAAAACAATTGACATGCTGCTTCTTTGAACGCAGATTGTTTGCCCACATTTATGCAAATTAAACGCAAAGTGCGGACAATTGCCAATTCCCATAGACTTTGCTGGAAAATCAAAACGCATGCATTTTGGCATGAAAACGCTGCAGCTCAAAACGCTGCAGAAAAGCAGGTGAAAACGCAAAGTGCGGACTCAGCAGTGCTGCCATTGTGTACTTGTATAAAGTGTTGCGATGCGCCAGATGGACTCCTGCTACTAATATTGTTGGTATCTTAAATGTGCTCAGAGATCCTCTGTCTCAAAGGGCGGATCGTAGAGCCCACATATTGCATTTGGCAAGTTATACAAGTAATCAAATACACTACATAGCTGGATCCACAGTTCAAAAAAGAACTCTTTTCAAAAAACCTTTTTGTAGCGCAACAAAAAAAATCCCTTGCCATTGTCCATGTACTTACATAGACCACATAATCTCTGAGCACATTTATATGAACCATTAACAGAGAGCCAAGATTTTTTACCAGGCGCAGAACACTTATTAACATGGTCACTCGGTGACAAAATAGAGCCCATCGTCCGATTCCTTCTGGAAAAAAAACGGACACCATTACAAAGAACATCCTTACTTGTCGTATCCGTGTACAAAACCGGTAGAAATCTTTTAACAATACCAGCTACCGCTGAGTAGTCTGAACTGTACTTGGTGGAAAAAACTACCGCATTATTAGTTTGGGAATGGTTTCTGACTTTGTCATCCAAATATTGTTCCCTGCTTTTTTTATTAGTTTTTTCTTTGGCTTTTTGGAGGGTAATATTAGAATAACCCCTGTTCATAAATCTGCGAACAATAACTTTAGCCTATGTGCCCACGCTGCGGAAAATGCGCGGATTTTGCCGCGGATTTCTCGCGGAAAAGCCGCGGATTTTCCGAAAATCAGCAGCACAGCTACTCCCCAGCCATTTCTATGGCATTTGGGAAATGCTGTGCCCACGCTGCGGATTTTTCCGCAGCGGAAATCGTGCGGATTTCCGTGCGGAAAAATCTGCAGCATGTCAATTATTGTAGCGGATTTCTCCGCAGGGTCCCATATACTTACCTGCCTTGATAGAGACCCGAGTCACTTCTCCGTCCGGTATAGCGGCAGCGGCAGCAGCGCGATGGATCCAGCCAGGTACAGGAAGGAAGAGGTGGGCGGAGCTTGCACGAGCTCCAGTCATGTGACAGCCGGAGCTAGTTCAGGCCCGCCCACCTCCAGCACAGTGAAACCAGACGCTGAGTGACAGTGACCCGGCCGCCGGAAAGCGAGGTGCTGCATGATGGAGGTAAGTATAAACTTCCCCGATCACGGCAGCACTTGTTCTGCATTGAGGATGCAGTGCCGAAGCCATGGTACTGTATCCTCAATGCAGAATGCCCGCACCATATCCGCACGACATTCCGCAGCATGGAAACAGACAGAAGTTGTGGTGCTGTTTCCTGGGAGCACCTGCGGAATGTCGTGCGGATATATCCGCAGGACACTTTCCCCGTGGGCACATAGCCTTACATTCCTCAACATAGGCATCCTCGGTCGTGCAGCAACGGCTCACTCTAATAAATTCACCTGTAGGAATGTTGTGAATAACATGACGCATGTAACAGGGAATTACCAGCAGATTTTTTTCTGAAGAGATTGCAATCCACCTTATCAATAGGGGGGTGCAAGGAGAAACAGATATCCAAAAAAGAAATCATATTTTTATTATACTCGAACGTGAAAAATAAATTGAAAGGATTATTTCTGATGTAAAAAATAAAATTTTCCACATTCTCCTCGCCACCCCTCCACACAATCAAGATATCATCAATATATCTTAGGAAAACTGCAATGTCCTCAGAAAAAGGATTGGAGGGGGAGAAAATGTATTCCTCCTCCCATCATGTAAGAAAAATGTTTGCCAGGGACGGGGAAAACCGCGCCCCCATCGCACTGTGCACTTAAGGCCGCTTTACACGCTGCGACATCGCTCAAGCGATCTCGTTGGGGTCATGGAATTTGTGACGCACATCCGGTTGCTTTAGCGATGTCTTTGCATGTGACACCTATGAGCGATTTTGAATCGTCGCAAAAACGGTCAAAATCGCTAATCGGTGATATGCCCCCCTATTCTCGAATATCGCTGCTGCTCGGTGTACGAAGTTGTTTGTCGCTCCTGCGGCAGCACACATCGCTATGTGTGACACTGCAGGAACGACGTGCATCTCCTTACCTGCGTCCGCCCGCAATGAGGAAGGAAGGAGGTGGGCGGGATGTTACGTCCCGCTCATCTCTGCCCCTCCGCTTCTATTGGGCGGCGGTCCGGTGATGCGGCTGTGACGTCTCTGTGACGCTGAACGAACCGCCCCCTTAGAAAGGAGGCGGTTCGCCGGTCACAGCGACGTCGCAGGGCAGGTAAGTAGTGTGACGGGTCTGCGCGATGTAGTGCGCCACGGGCAGCGATTTTCCTGTGTCGCACAACCGATGGGGGCGGGTACGCACGCTTGCGATATCGGTACCGATATCGCAGCGTGTAAAGCAGCCTTTACTGTGCTTCTTGATGCAATTTTGATAAAATGACTATGGTATATTCTCTGCAGAACTGATTCACAGCTTTCTGTATACGGTGTGCACAGACAGAAAACTGCCAATCAGTGGTGGGGCGGGATTATATCAAAACTACATCAAGCAGCCCACTAAGTGACACATTGCTGGAATCTGAGTCTTTGGCTCCATATCATGCTGCTCTCAAATTAGGTAGAAAAACCCATTGACAGATTCTCTTTAAGTAACAACATTCTTATGTAGCATCAATTACTACTGACAGTGACAAACAATAACAGAACATGGTAAGAGTTAGAAATCTAGAATAAATAAATTTGACTTCAAGTTGGGAAATAAGATGGAAGTGAATGAATAAGGCCATGTTGTATATGCACAAAGTGAAAACATAAACTATACTATGAAATATACCAAATGTTATGCTTATATCTCAAGAGATCCAAGGGCTCAGAAAGCAGACAAAGCCACACATATTGCACTAATAACTTTGTTATTTAGCATATGTTGATACATCATCAGTGTTTATTTCTTCAAGGGAATGTCAGGTCATTTTTGCATACCATACTAACAGTATCCTGAAATGGAGCTTGGTCAGGTCTTAAAGGATGTGTAACGTTTATTGCTGTATGTTGCCCCGTTGTATTGCTTTAATCCCCAGAAAATGTATAGTCGCACACTGGCTAGTCAAGTGATTGCTAGCTCATAATCCCCCCACCCCTCTATATCAGCGTAAGTGATTGGTGCAGCCAGACTCTCATGTTACTCCATTTGTCCAAGCAAATGAACCTCATCTAGCAGCTAACACCTCTTAGCAGTAAACCACAAGGGTATATGTCTTGCATTTGTAGCGTTCTAGATCTGCTCAGCTTCATGTTGCTATATGCCAGACCTTGAGTGTTGTGCTGGTTATCCTCTACAGTACAGGGGTCTGCACTGTTCAGCTCAGCCAGTCTCCTGTTGGTGGCTGTCAGCTTACATCTCAGGTTAATCACCTACTGGCGTGCAGACTATATGGCTCCATCTGTTCTAAAGGGTACGTTACACGCTGCGATATCGGTACCGAAATCGCTAGCGAGCATACCCGCCCCCGTCGGTTGTGCGTCACAGGTAAATCGCTGCCCGTGGTGCAGAACATCGCTAACACTCGTCACACGTACTTACCTTCCCTGCGACGTCGCTGTTGCCGGCGAACCGCCTCTGTGATGCCCTGGACTAGTCAGGTCGTCCTAGGTAGTCCCATGCACATACACCCCCACCCTAAAAAGGTGACAGCAGCCAAACTTCAAAACCTTGTCACCACCCTCCAGGTTTGATGTCCACACCAGGGGGGTGGAGCCAGGTGGTTGGCTCCACCGACCAAGGAGTTCACAGGCCTGGAGGCGGGAAAAAGGAGTAGTTAGTTGGAGAGAGTAGTTTGACAGTGGAGGAGAGAAGTCACGTTCAAGGGCAGACCTGTGACCAGGCCTGCCAATAGTCTACTCAGGTGGCTGGGTTGCAGCCCAGTCACCTCTGGCAAGGAGGAAGACGGTGGTGGCCGCCTGCAGGAGCGGGGATTACAGCCGGTAGGGATCGGGGTCGGGCGGTGGCCTGCCGGTACCGAACCGGGGAACCGGAGCACCAGGAGAGGTACTCAGACCCAGTACGAAGCCCCGAACCAACAGAACTGAGTCAAATCAACTGATTGATGACTGGACTTAAGGACCTTTCCCACACAAGAACCCAATGAAGACAACAGCCCAACCATTAGGGTAAAGCCACCGCCAAGGCATAGAGACCCAAGGGGCCAGCGTCTGCGGGCAAACAGGGCTTTCCCGACACCCAGCAAGCCGGGGAGCGGACTACCGTTGCTTAGGCATAGGAGTCAAAACATTCACATAAAGAGGTGCAGGAGAAAGGCGGAAACCACCAACCTGTTAAGGGAGAAGCTGCAGCCGGCTGCGGGTAACCGTTCATCCCCCCGTTTGGTTTACCAGAGACTCCAGTGTGTTGTGTCATAGTGAGTACACCAGTCCCTTCGAGCCGCACACCGCGCTGCACCGTACCAGCACCCAGCACGCATCCATCCCCACACCTCAGCACCTCCCCCGGAACCCCGGGACCATCACTCCCCTACTCACGGAGGGGTCAACACTAAGCTGCGCAACACCGTCCCCAGGAGGCCTAGTCAATGGCAGTGGTGATGTCCATCTGTTCACCACAACCCGTGGGTGGCGTCACGAACTTACATCCCCTACAAACCACAGCGGCCCCGGCCGTGGAACTACCCACCGAAGTCCCTGCCTGTGGCGCCAGCCCCCTTGCAGAGCGACGTGACCCCCGGGTCCGTGAGGAGCTCGAGCCACCCACCGTACGAGCACGGATCCGAGTGGCTCGGCAGCCGGCCGAGCCCGTGGGGCGGTACACCTCCTTTCTAAGGGGGCGGTTCGTGCGGCATCACAGCGACGTCACACAGCAGGCGTCCAATAGCAGAGGAGGGGCGGACATGAGCGGCTGGAACATGCCGCCCACCTCCTTCCTTCCTCATTGCCGGTGAAAGGAGGTAAGGAGATGTTCGTCGCTCCTGCGGTGTCACACACAGCGATGTGTGATGCCGCAGGAACTAGGAACAACATCGCTACTGACCAGACAACGATTTTTCATAAATAAACAACCTCTCTCAGACAAACTATTTTTGCCTCTTTTGCGATCGTTTAAGGTCGCTCCAGCCTGTCACATGCTGCAATGTCGCTAACGACGCCGGACATGCGTCACAAACACCGTGACCCCGACGATATATCGTTAGTGATGTCGCAGCGTGTAAATGGCCCTTTAGGGCCAGCTGCTTGTTATTCTCCATCATTTGCAGGATATTGTCCTGGGGAGAAGGGAGACAAAGAGCAGCATGGTGGGTACCTTGCTCACACACCGGAACATGTGCACGGCACCGACTCCACTGAAGGAATGAGCAGCATTGCAGAAAGTTCTCTGGGCGGCACGGTGGCTTAGTACTGCAGTCTTGCAGCGCTGGGGTCCTGGGTTCAAATCCCACCAAGGACACCATCTGCAAGGAGTTTGTATGTTCTCGCCGTGTTTGTGTGGGTTTCCTCCGGGTACTCCAGTTTCTTCCCACACTCCAAAAACATACTCATAGGGAACCTGGATTGTGAGCCCCAATGGAGACAGTGTTGCCATTGTATGTAAAGCGCTGTGGAATTAACAGCGCTATATAAATAAATAAATATATATATATATAAATATACTGTGTATATATATATATATATATATATATATATATATGTCTCCTGCAGAGCTGCTCATTCCTTCAGTGGAGCACTAGCTGACTTTGGGCAGCAAGGTGTCTCAGTGGTTAGCTATTGCTTTGCGACACAGGATTCCTGGGTTTAACCCCTTCAGCACCCGGGCATTTTGTGTTTTTCCGTTTTGTTTTTTTCCTCTCTTTCTTCCGAGAGCAGTAATTTTTTTATTTTTCTGTCAATCTTGCCATATGCGGGCTTGTTTTTTGTGGGACAAGTTGTACTTTTAAATAAAACCATACGTTTTACCATATAGTATACTGGAAAACGGCAAACAAAATCCAAGTGCGGAAAAATTGCAAAAAAGTGTGATCGCACAATAGTTTTTGGGATATTTTATTCACCGTGTTCACTATATGGTAAAACTGATATGTTATTGTGATGCCTGAGGTCAGTGCGAGTTTGTAGACACCAAACATGAATAGGTTTACTTGTATTTAAGGGGTTAAAAAAAATTCACAAGCTTGTCCAAAAAAAGTGGCGCACATTTTGCACCATTTTCCAAAACCTTTAGTGTTTTTATTTTTCGGGATCTGAGGCTTAGTGATGGCTTATTTTTTGCGTCTCGAGCTGACATTTTTATCGGTACCATTATTGCGCAGATGCTACATATTGATTGCATGTTATTGCTTTTTGCGCAAAATTTGCGGCAACCAAAAAACAGAATTTTGGCGTTTGGAATTTGTTTGCCGCTACGCCGTTTCCTGATCAGATTAATTGATTTTATATTTTGATCGGGCATTTCTCAATGCGGCGATACCAAATATGTGTATATTTATTTAATTTTCAATGGGGTGAAAGGGGGGTGATTTGAACTTTTAGGTTTTTTATTTTTTTTAAATTTTTTAAAACTTTATTTTTTTTTTTATTTTTTATTTTACTAGTCCCCCTAGGGGGCTATAGGGATCAGCAATCCGATCGCTCTGCCCCATCTGCAGATCACAGCTACAGAGCTGAGAACTGCAGATTTGATGCTTTACTTTGAATGCCGGCTGTATTCCGGCATTGAGTGGAAGTGACTCATGTTAGCTACAGGCATCATCACATGACCTTGTGCTACCATGGCAACCACCGAAAGTCACGTGATCATGTCACGTGACTTCCGATGGGGGCGGGGTAAGTCACTGTCATGGCGGCAATATACATCTCTCTGCCCGATTTTGGCAGCGAGATGTAAGGGGTTAATGGTCGCGGGTCGAAGCGATTCCACCTGCGACTAGCAGGCACACATGTCAGCTGTTGAAAACAACTGATATGTGCGCGGATCACCGCGACCTGCAGGGGGCAGAGATTAACCTCACACAATCCATGACGTACCCAGTACATCATGGGTCGTTAAGGGGTTAAATCATACCAAGGACAACATCTGAAAGAAGTTTGAATGTTCTTCTTGTGTTTTTCTGGGTTAACTCCCACACTCCAAAGACATACTGATAGGGAATTTAGATTGTGAGCCCTAATGGAGACACTGATAATGTCTGAAAGCGCTGTGTTACATGTCGGCGCTATATAAGCAATGGATAATAAAGTAATAAGAATTTGCTCTTTGAGGCGATCACTGTCAATGAGAAGCCAAGGTAGACTATGCGACTCTAAAAAGCGACTACCTAAGGAGGTCATCACCAGGAACTCAATAATAACATGGAGGAAATTTGGAGCCCAATCTAGAAAAATACACAGCACCGAATCAATTGGTTGATTGAAGATCGAAACGCTTTCTGCATTCTCACCAAGATTAAAGCTCAACCACCGGAAATCCCAGGGAATATGCTTAATCTCAGACATACTCGATAACGATAAGCTGAAACCCTACCAAGACTTAGCAAAAGAATTCAAACTAACAAAGTTAAATAAGAAAACTTGGAAGATAATAGAAAAAATATTCATGAAACCTAGCACCACCCTCCACCTTCCAAGTAACATCACAGCTCTCTTAAAGAATCCAAATAATCAAAACACTTGGAAAACCAAATATATCTACCAAATTTATAATGAAGAAACAAATCTCCTTAACTTAAAACACTTGGAAAAGTGGAAAATCGTGTTAAAAATCCCAGAAAATCAATTTGAAGATAGATTTCAAAAGTCATTGGCCACAGTCTACAAAAATATACCTTGCGTTGCTCTTATAGAAACAAATTATAAGATAATAACCCAATGGTATTACACACCCCATAAATTGCATTTAATTAACCCAGATACCTCAAACAAATGCTGGAGAAACTGTGGAAATTCAGGCAACATAACTCACATATTTTGGTCATGTCGAAAAATTAAGAAATTCTGGAGAGACATTCAATCACTTATAAGGTCCATTACACAGCTAGATGTAACTCTAACTCCAGAATTAGTTCTTCTTCTCTTAAACATTGAAGCGATACCTAAACATTTTAGGCCCATAGTAATACATATTCTACTAGTGTCTACTAATCTCATTGCATCCAAATGGAAAAGTGAGAAAGCTCCTAATATTCAAGAAGCTAAGGAGAAACTAACTCTACATAAAACTTTAGAGTACTACTATGCCATAAAAATAATACTCAAACAAAGTACCTCACCAAATGGGACCCATGGCCAGAGCCCAATCACCGACAGACTATATAGCCCAACTGACGTTAAGAAAACACTAACTATATTCGAGAAATACAAGCTCACTAATAATTCCAGGCTTGAAGCTCTAGTCTTTGATACCTCCCTGATCTAAAACGCACTAGAATTATATGTTTCTGATCTCGCAAATTTGCTGGACTGTCTACGGAATCCATGTCAGGAAGTTGTTAATTTTATTTGTTGTTTAGTTATGTTTTGCAAAACGTTAATTCATAAGCAATTGATTTGACCAACAAAATATACTGCTTGATGTATCAACACTAACAAACTGGAGGGTCAAAATATGTGCATTTTCTTAACCTTGTTATTACTATCTATATGTCCTTAAATTTTGTAACGCATGATTTCAAGACTTGTTAACTACAAAACCTAATAAAAATCATTTGAATAGAGAAGCCAAGGTAGGACCTCAGTGTGCAAAATTAAGAGGTATAATGGTGCACCAAGCTTTTGGCCACACCTTATTTGCGTCAAAATTAAAAGTACTTTTCTCAGGTTCTGTACCAGCAACAGCTACAGTGCCAGCATTATTAAAGTAAAGGGAACTCCCCTTACCGATTCACAGCTGTTCTACTTCCTGAGTGTTCCTAATACAGATTAGGCACATTTTATGTACTGTCATGGCTGAAAGTGTTGGCACCTTTGAATGAAATTGTTCCAGAAAATGACGTAGTTCTCCCAGAAAATTTTTGCAATTAGAAATGTTTTTGTGACACCCTGGACTATCAGGTCGTCACAGGGTATTGTGCAATCTGCCCTTCTGTGCAATATCCACCTGCTCCTTGGTTACGGGTCCCCAACTATATGGTGTTACCAACATCAGTCAATTAAAGTCCTAGGTACACTCTGCACCACACCAACCAGACACACCAGTGGACGGCCTGAGTGGAATAGGGTCGCCCACTTGGGGGGTTGGTTAAGAGGGGGGGTCAGGAGAGAGCTCAGTTGAAGTTTGGAGTTTGAGAGAGGAGGACAGGAGCCGGGCTCCTTGGAAACAACTAGGTGGCAGACGGTGGTCTGGGCCTAGTAGGAGCTGGACCCCCGATTGCAGGGGATCGTGACAAGGGACACAGAACTGTCGAGGAGGACAGCCGGCGGCCTTGTACCATCACCGGGCTGGGACCAGGGCACGACGGGATACGTGGACCCTAGGTCAGGGAGTAGCTTCAGGCAACCTGACAATTTACCCGACGAGAACGGAGCCGTCAAGATCCACTCTCCACCCGCTCCAAAATCGAGGTACTAGCGCAACCATTCCACAAAAACGGTCCAGAAAATCCCAAGCGTGAACTCTGAGAGCAAGCTCCCACAGTTAGCCACACTGGGGATCGGGACCCGACTAGTTTTATGCTACCGGGACCACAAGAAGAGAGAACTTAGTGCCAGGAGTAAGGTCACAGATCACCAGGCAACACCATCGGGGACGGGACCCAAACTAGCTCCCCTCAGCAGCAGCGGTGTCCAGAACTTGGTTTATCCAGTTGTCAGTGTCAGCTCTGTAGACTGAGTGAGTACGCAAGTGACCCCCTTTTCTCCCCACGGCACTCCCCAAACACCATCACCGAGTTCCCGGGGCATCCCCCCTACCTGTGGAGGGTTCTTACACCTGGCTGCCCCATTCCATCATCCCCGGGACTCCCAACTGCAGCAGTGGTACTCCTAAATACCACACACCACGAGTGGCGTCACGAACTGTAACACAATCCCCTGTAAATGACCCCTTCATTTAAGTGGCCGCACGACCCCTGGGTCCGGAGACCCCTCGAGCCACTGCGGATCCGGATCCGAGCAGACCGGCTGCTGACACGGGGGCGGCACACCTCGTTATATACGTTCATTATCTTTGTGTGGATGAGAACAACACACAAAATAAAAAAACGGAGAAAAAGAGGCAAATTGGACATTACTTCAAACAAAACCTCAAAATTGGGCCTGAAAAATTGTGGGTAAACAAGCTTGTTTCAAGCATGGGATGCTCATTCAAAAACACCTGAAACCAAATAAAAAGGGGAGAAGTTGACTCAATATTTGCTTTGTGTGTCTGTGTGTGCCACACTAAGCATGGATAACAGAATAAGGAGAGGAGAACTGTCTGAGGACTTGATAATCAAAATTGTTGAAAAATATGAACAATCCCAAGGTGACAAGTCCATTTCTAGAGATCTTAATGTTCCTTTACTTCAGAGATCTTGATGTTCCATGGTTTGTAACATAATCAAGAAGTTTATAACATGTGGTACTAAAGCTAATCTCCCTGGACTTGGATGGCTGAGAAAAATTGATGAACGGTTCCAATGCAGAATAATTCAGATGGTGGATAAGCAACCCCAATCAAATTCCAAAGAAATTGAAGCTGTCCTGCAGGCTCAGGGTGTATCAGTGTCAGTGTGAACTCTCCATTGATATTTGAATTAAATGAAACACTATGGCAGGAGACCAAGGAGAACCCCACTACTGACACAAAGGCATAAAAAGGTAGACTGCAGTTTGTCAAAATGTACATGAGTAAGCCAAAATCCTTCTGGGAAAGTGTCTTATGGACATATGAGACCAAGATAGAGCTTTTCAATGAAGCACATAATTCTAATGTTTAGTGAAAATGGAATGAGGCCGACAAAGAAAAGAACACAGTACCTACAGTCAAATATGGTGGAGATTGAAAGATGTTTTGGGGTTGTTTTGCTACCTCTGGCACTTGGTGCTTTGACTGTGTGCAAGACATCATGAAATCTGATGATTACCAAAGGTTTTTGGGTGGCAATGTAGTGCCCAGTGTCAGAAAACTGAGTTTGCATCCTAGGTCATGGCTCTTCCAGCTGGACGATGACCCCAAACATAATTCAAGAAGCCCCCAGAAATGGATGGAAACAAAGTGCTGGAGAGTTCTAAAGTGGCAGCAATGAGTCTGGATCTAATTCCCTTTGAACACCTGTGGAGAATTCTTAAAATCGCTACTGGGGGAAGTCAGCCTTCAAATATGAGAGACCTTGATCAGTTTGCAAAAGAAGAGTGGTCGAAAATTCCAGCTGAGAGGTGTAAGAAGCTTGTTGATGGTTATAGGAAATGATTGGTTGCAGTTATTTACTTCAAAGTGTGTGCAACCAAATATTAAGTTGAGGGTGTCAACAATTTTGTCCAGCCCAATTTTAGGGTTTTGTGTGAAATTATGTCCAATTTGCCATTTTCTCATATTTTTTTGTGTTGTTCCATTACACACAAAAGAAATGAACAAGTGCATATGTATAGCAAAACATATAGTCACAAAACTCTTGGGGGAGAAATACTTAATTTTCCGGTACAATTTCAGCGGGGGGGGGGGGGGGGCGCAACACGTTTGGCTATGACTGTAAATCTACAGTTGCTTAACATCTGTCATGTAGTCGTCCATATTCATGAGCCCTCTATAAGCCCACCTCCACGCTCAGCTTGCACAGAAAGTTCAGTATACAGAGAACTTGATGCTCTGCAGTAAGGGAATCAGAAAAAAATTGTACAGAAAACCCTGAAAAAATGGCGTGGTAGAGTTTATAAATCTAAATTGAGTTATAAAGTCCAGGAATGTAGTAAATGAGATGACCAACATTGGATATGTGGTGCTGTCTGGAAATGACTGCATTCACGACGCTTACTGCTAAGCCTTTCTGCGTCAGCTGTCTTATGAAGGAGATATCAAACTTCCAGGTCAGTACATTTTCCAAGCAGAGTTGTCAATCAAGGTAAGATATGATGCCTTAGATTAGTGCAATTCCATTCCAGGCTCCTGCCAATAATAAAGTGCAAATGTTGTGATAGGAGATAGATATGAGGACACCGAGCTTTTTAAGTAGGATTGATTCTTATTTCTACCACCATTTCTATGAGTAAGGGGATTCTTGCTGGAGGTAGCTATAACGTGAGACGGAGGAATAGATAGTTTATGAACTTGGTTGCCAAAACAATAATAAACTTAGCATTTTAATTGGGAAATAGAAACTCAGTGTACTAAACTGTTCTTTTTACACAAATGCAGGAACTTATGACCTTTCAGAAAATTTGCAGCATCAGTGGAACTAATATTTATTCATTAGATTTTCCTAAAAAGAATGTGTAAATGGTTTTATTTTGTTTTGAGTGGAGGTAGAATCTAGGATAATATACCTCTTTAAAAATCAATGGAAGTAGTAGCCTTTTATGGTAGAGTTATTCTTCACTGAAGTAGTTAGAAAGCTGTAGTTGGCAAGTATCAAGGGCATATCTGGGGGCCACGTGGGGCAGATGTCTTCACCGCAGCTGCATTTTGACACCTTTCGGACTGGGACTCGGCCATTCTCTGAGCCGGCTATTGTGACGCCCTGGCCTAGCCAGGTAGTCTCAGACACAACATCATACATCCCCGCTTCCCTGGACAGGTCACACCAGTCACACATTAAATCCTTGTTGCCACCCTCCAGGGTTGATGTCCACACCAGGTGGGGCGGAGCCAGGTGGTTGACCCCACCCACCGAGGAGTTCACAGGCCTGGAGGCGGGAAAACACAGTAGTGAGTCCAGTTGTGGGCAGTAGAGAGTGAGGAGTGAAACTGTTGGTGTCTGGGTTGGAGCCCAGGCACTTCCAGCAAGGTAGGCAGACGGTGGTGGCCGTCTGCAGGAGTTGTTGAAGGTCAGTGGAACCGTAGGACCGGGGTCGGGCGGTGGCCCGCCGGTACCAAACCGGGGAGCCGATTGGAGCCAAGCACCAGGCAGGGTACTCAGACCCCGACTAGGCTTGAAGCCAACCTTTAGTCAAATTTACTGATTGCGGTCTGGACCTCAGGGGTTCATTCCCACCCAAGTCCCGATTGAAGGCAACAGCCCAACCGTTCCGGATAAGCACCACCGCCAAGGGCCAGAGATCCACAGGGCCAGCGTCTGCGGGCAAACGGGCTCCTCCGGCACGTATACACCGGGGAGCGGACTACCGGTGCCCAGGCATTGGAGTCAAGATAAAAAACACAGGTGCAGGGAAATGACAGCCACCATCAACCCATCCAGGGAGAACACCGCAGCAGGCTGCGGGCCCCGTCCATCCAGCCGTTTGGTTTACCAGAGACTCTGTCCATCTGTGTCTGAGTGAGTACACCTGTGCCATCCGGCACCACGCTGCTCTGCACCGCGACCCTGCACTCTGCCAAAACCCATCCTACCGGGCCCCGGGACCAACAGCCCCTACCCACGGAGGGGTCAACACCTAGCTGTTCCCTGCCATCGCTCCTGGGAACCCCGTCACCAGCAGCGGTGGTGCCCACCATCACCACAACCCGTGGGTGGCGTCACAAACTCTATATATCCCAAAACGTCCAATTCCTCCCCTTTTTACTCGTGGGCGAGGAGCGCTGCTCGAGCCCCGGGTCCGGCCCACTCGAGCCACCGAGGAGAAGGTACCGGATCCGAGCGCGATCTCCCCGAGCAGCCCCTGCGACGGGGAAACTGACCCCCACCCCCAACACTATCAAGGTCAAAGGTGGATTGCAGCACCTCTGAGCAATCAATTGTAATTGCGTCTTTTAGAGAATACAATTTTAGGAGCACTAAAGGGATGAGTGCAAACACAGTGTAGGGAGCTGGTCTGGGTGCAGATGTGACGCCCTGGCAAAACCAGGTAGTCACACAGTGTAGACACCCCGCATAACACCTTCCCACACCTAGGTCACATACAGCTGACCTAAAAACCTAGTCACCCCCCTCAGGGTAAGACAGGCACACCAGTGGGCAGGACCAGGCGGTTAGGGAACGCCCACCTAGGGGTCTAGACAGCCCAGGGCGGGAAAGCAGTTCAGTTCAAGTCCAGATTAAGTTGTAGTTCAAGTTGAGAGGAGTGTGGGCTGGAGCTAGGTGTAGCTCCAGCGGAGGAGAAGTTAAAGTTGAACGGTGCCAGGGTCAGAGCCCCGGTACATTGGCTAGGTGGCAGATGGTGGTCTCCATCAGCAGGAGACAGGAAGACGGCTCGGCAGATCCGAGGAGGACCGGAGCAGGGTTGGAGCCCGCCGGTACCGACACCGGAGACCCGACCGGAAACCGTGCACAGAGGGGGTACTCGGATTACAGGTGCTGTCCCAACCAAAGTCCCAAAACCAGACAACCACCCACAGAGAGGGATAGGGCAACCGCCAGGGCCCATAGATCCTACGGGTCAGCGTCAGCGGGCACGGCTCCTCAGGCACACAGAAATCCAGGAGCGGACTCCCGTGTTCCATACCGTTAAGTCCAACACACAACCACAACTAGTGCAGAGGAAGAGACGGCGACCACCAGCCCAGGTGGGGGACCAGAGTACAACCGGCCGCGGCGGCCGGCCACCAGCACCTTTGTTTACCAAAAGACTTGTGTGATTCATTCAAGTGCAAGAAACCAAACATCCCCTTGTCCATCTGGGCGTGCAAGCCCCTGCCATCGCCATACCCTGCACAGAGACACTGGGCCCCAGGGCAACCATCCCTACCCACGGAGGGGTTAACATCCGGCTGCCATTACATCTCCCCCGGGTATCCCACAACAGCAGCGGTGGTGTCCCACTTCACCACACACCGTGGGTGGCGTCACAGACATTTTACAATCAATCCCGTAGAAATACATTCCCTTTTCATTCGGAGTGTCCGCGCGACCCCCGGGTCCGGAGAACCCCTCAAGCCATACCGTAGATCTGGGTCCGAGCAGCGCCGGCTGCTGGCACGGGGGCGGCACACAGACACCATATCAGGACCAAAGGGCTGGAGCGATGGGTGCTGACACAGTATGGGGATCATGATATGTGTCAGGAGACAGTATGGAGAGCTAGGGGGTAAATATATGAAGAGACAGTATGGTGTGGGGGGCGGTATAGAGAGGGGACATCATGAGGGAACAATGAAAGGGCACAGCCAGAATGAGACAGTATGTCGTGGAGGGGGAGTGTGATGAGGGGCCCAGTATAGAAATTGGTCAGTAAAGGTGGGACACAGTTGGAGAGGACTGTGTGAAGAGTTGGCCTAGTATAGAAAGGAGAGGGCAGTGTGAAGGGCATGTACCATAAGATAGACAGTGTGTGGGTCATATTTTATGCAGGGAACATAGTGAGGGGCAATTATTTATTCAGGAGCACAGTGTAGGGCAGATATTTTTATTCAGAAAAAAAAACATATAGAAAAGCCAACTTACCACTGTTGAGATCTCAACTTGTATGGAATTGTTCATTAAACAGCTCTGCGACAGACCAACAGGCAGGAGTCCATGCCTCAATCCAGATAGAGAAAAAGAACCATATCCAGCGAGTCAACGAGTATAAATATATACTTAATACTTTATTTAGAAAAAATAATTTTTAAAAAAATATTAGAAAGCTTCCATACAGGCTAGACAAGAGACGCGTTTTGGCTACACCTTCATCACAGTCATTGTGACAATGATAATAATTTTTTTCTAAATAAAGTATCAAGTATATTTTTATGCTCATTGGCTTGCTGGATATGGTTCTTTGTGTATATTTTTATTCAGGTGCATTATATTCATGCTTATATTATTATTTTGTAACATCCATGAAATTATTTTTTTCTGGAAAATTGCAAATATGACAGCCTAGTGCCCATACATTGTGTCCAACCTGTGCTACTGGAGACACATTAAATGCGTTCTCCCAGCTGCAATTATACCACACATTGTCACATGAAGTTTTACACAAAAGTCGCCGACTGTCATGGTGGCATCAGATGCTGTTCACATTGCAGATTCTGACGCTCTGCCCGATGGTTTCTCTAGTGTTTCTTATCTACACAGTCAAACTTGAATGTCAACCAACTGTATGCTCATTCATAGAAAGTCTAGTAAGAGTTAACCTCTGCTAGCCTACTTGTTAATCTTCTGGGATCACATGTTGTAAGCAAGCCTATCACATCTGCTCCTCCTTGTTGTTTCCACCCTGCTCTTATTTTCCTCCTAATCTCTTATTGTCTTATACCTCTGTGTGTGTGTGTGTGTGTGTGTGTGTGTGAGACAGAGTATTGGTTTCCCCTGTTTGTCTATATCTGTGGGTTAAATCACACTTCTGTCCAGACCCCCCCCTGGGGTAAAAGATCAGGGCTCGTCAGTAGCAGAGCTAGGAAGGAGACTAAGACATCCCCACCATTCATTCAGAGTATCTCTGAGAATAGGGATAGCACAAGGTCCCCTAGTCTGAGGGTCAGCTTAGGGGCACAGTTTCACGATATGCCCATAGTCCCTCATGACACAAATGTGGCCACTTACTGTAGGTTAGTACACTGTGGGACTCAGAAGCAGGGGGAACTTGGATTTGAGAGCACAGATTTCACTGGATTTTATTTGAGGGTGAGGAAGCCATCGCTTTTCCAGAATCTTTGTTCTAGTGATCTATTTCTGAACTGATGAGGGTTGTGATGGTGTGTTTCCAAACTACTGGTTGTTCTGACGATGTATTCTTATGTTTTTAATACAGGTGCATCTGAATAAATTGGAATATCATCAAAAAGTTAATTTATTTCAGTAATTCACTACAAAAAGGGAAACGCATATATTATATAGAGTTATTACAGAGTGATCTATGTCAAGTGTTTATTTCTATTAATTGTAAACCTACAGCTTCCCTAGAAGGGAGGGTCCCATTGAGAATGCAAAACCAAGAAAAATCCCAGTGATCACTTGTACCAATATATAGAGTAAAAGGAAGACCTCTGGTATAAAGGAGACCAAAAAGCAAAATATATGGTGAAATACACAGTATTTTTAATAATAAAGTGAGCGTGACAAAAGGACAGACAGTACAGGCAAAGAGAGTGTTACAAATGCCAGACACAAAGGATGCACAAACCGCACCAGCAGATGGAAGACCAGCCACTAGACACGTGGACCAGATTATAACAGGCCAAATAGCCAGGAAAAAGAAGGGAGACAAAAGAGTCAAAGGGTAGATTCCCCATATAAAGTTCTCCCTTAAAACAATGTCAATAACCTGTCATATCATAAAGTTATGGTAGATTTACCTTGAGACATATTAAAGCTGTTTAGTGGGCAGGCTGGTGGTGGTGGGCGGGGCCTCGACGCGCGTTTCACCGGGCGTGGCTTCGTCAGGAGGCTGGCCATCGTGCATAGCATGTGGGTTTATAAAGTAAATGACAGGGATCAAAGGCAAATCGGCGCGCTCCGCGTCATGTTGCCCCGCCTTCCAGGGCAGGGGCCACCGGGCACCACGTGAAAGAACAGAGGGAGGACAAACGTCATCCCTCCATTCGTCACAGGAGTACCCGGAAGCCCCCACCGCAGAAGGCACGGACAGCGCATGCGCGCGTCGCGTCTGTGCACTAAGTAACACCCACCTAATAATGACGTGGGGTAAAGATAATTAGAGAAGGGGAGGAACAACCGGACGTATATGTCACGGAGTTCAGGCATAAGGACCCTCCTATCACAGAGGACGCTGATCGCGCATGCGCGCGTCGCGTCTAGGCCCTGGATATAGCCAGCCAGACAAAACACGGGGGAGTGTCAGATGACAAGATAATTACGTCACGGGGTTCCAAGACCGGAATCCCCCTATCAGAGGGCGCAGAAGCGCGTACGCGCATCGCGTCAAAGGTCTCCCAGCAACCATACAATAAAGAACATAATAGCGTATCTGGGAGTGTAGATCCAAGCACCTGCGTGTTAACCCAGATGCATGAGTACTCCAAAAATGGAAACGGGGGACCGTTTGAAGGGCAATAAGCTGTAACCTGGGTAAAGTAAATGGGCAGAATAAAGGGACCAGTCCCTCCCTAACCCAGAAAAGGGCACAGAGCTCCATAATAACTGGACAGTAGCAAATGCCGCTCGTCTAAGATAAGACAAAAGAGGCCACAGTATATAGTATATAAAATGTAAAGGGGTAGAGGTAACCAAGAAGCCCTTACCTTGGTTACCCGATATTTACTTTCGTTACCAGCGTCTGCCCCTCTCACACTGCCAGTGCCGGCTCCCTGTTCCCTGCACTCCTAGCCACAGTACACATCGGGTTAATTACCCGATGTGTACTGTGGCTACGTGTGCAGAGAGCAGGGAGCCGGCACTGACAGTGAGAGCGGCGGACGCTGGTAACGAAGGTAAATATCGGGTAACCAAGGTAAGGGCTTCTTGGTTACCCGATGTTTACCGTGGTTACCAGCATCTGCAGAAGCCGGCTCCTGCTGCCTGCACATTTAGTTGTTGCTCTGTCGCTGTCACACATAGCGATGTGCGCTTCACAGTGGGAGAGCAACAACTAAAAAAATGGCCCAGGACATTCAGCAACAACCAATGACCTCACAGCAGGGGCCAGGTTGTTGCTGGATGTCACACACCGCAACATCACTAGCAACATCGCTGCTACGTCACAAAAGTTGTTCCTTAGCAGCGACGTTGCTAGCGATGTTGCTTAGTGTGATGTGGCCTTAGGTCATGGGGCTTCCACCAGGACAATGACCCAAAACGTACTTTAAGATGCACCCAGAAATGGATGAAACAAAGCACAGGAGAGTTTTAAGTGGCAGCAATGAGTTTGGATCTCAATCCCATTGAACACCTGTGGAGAGATCTTAAAATTACTACTGGAAGAAGGCGTCCTTCAGATATGAGAGACCTGGAGCAGTTTGCAAAAGAAGAATAGTCCAAAATTCCAGTTGAGAGGTGGAAAAAGCTTGTTGATGGTTATAGGAAGCGATTGATTGCAGTTATTTTTTCCCAAGGGTGTGCAACGAAATACTAAGTTGACGGTGCCAAAAATTTTGTCCTGACCACTTTTGGAGTTTTATGTGAAATTACCGTATGTTCAATTTGCCTTTTTTCTCTATTTTTGTGTTGTTCCAATACACAAAAAGGAAATAAACATGTATATAACAAAACTTGTAGTGTGAATAATTTTCTGTGAAAAATACTTCATTTTCCGGAACAATTTCAAAGGTGCCAACACTTTCAGCCATGACTGTAGATCTTCCTTTTTGGATTTTTTTTTACATACTTTGTACAACAATGGTATATACATTATCACTGTTAGGACTTGTTTCTCCTGTATCTTTGCTTATTACCTGCATTTTGCAAAACCATGACCGTTCCTATTGATTTCAACTAATTGACAATCTTTTGTCCTATCACATCCCTGCAGTTTGGTTATTTATGCATGTCAGGGTTCATCACAGTCAATTGCTGCAACTGTTTTCTTTTATTCTTGGGAGGATTTCTGTGTTATTCTGGCCTTGCCTGAAATTCTCCCTGTAATAATGAACTGTTAAATATTTGTCAAATATTTGTTCAATAAAGACTTCTTTTTATGTTTTTGGCTACTACTTCTGGATTGTTGTAAGACCTTGTAATGTGGCCAGAAGAATACAAATCGCATATTTCAGCTCCCATGACGGTCCACTCTTGCTGCCGGTATAGGAGAATCAGAAAAGTGTACAGTGCACACTGTGAGAATTCAGAAGTCTGCCGTCATCTAGAGTGACTGCAGACTTTGATCACAAACCTGGACAAGCCCTTTTATAAGGCTATGTGCGCACTTTGCTTTTTTACCTGCTTTTCCACTGCTTTTTCAACTACAGCGTTTTCATGCCAAAATGCTTGCGTTATGCTTTTCAGGCCCCCTTCACACGTCCGTGAAAAAAACGATCCGTACGTGTTAAAGGGGTGGTTTGCTCCCCGTGTGCCGTGTTTGTGGCACATTCCTGTTCACCGTGTGTTATATGTAATAACACACGGAGAACGGAAAGCCCTGCCTTACCTGCTTCTTTCGGAGCTGTCTGTGGTGCTGAATGACAGTGTCTGTCACAGGCCACGCCCCGCTGACGCTGCTTCCGGCCCCCAGTGAAGAAGACACGTTGTTCAAATTCACTGGGGGACGGATGCAGGTGACAGCCGCGGCAGAGACTGCAGGACTCGTATAGGTAAGTTTGTGTTTTTTTATTTTTTACAATGCCACGTGTGTTTTTCCAGCGCGTGTCATGTGCACCCGCATCCACACTACATCCGTGTGGTATGTGTGCGGGCCCGTGCTGCTGGAGAAACACGGACATGCCTCCGTGTGGAGCACACGGCACACGTCTGCTCCACACAGAGGCACGGGCCACTGGCAGAACACGTGCGTGCACATATATCCATTGATTTTAATGGGTATACGTGTGCCCGTGTCTCCGGTACATACGGGCACGGACCTAGCACGTACCGGAGACACGGACGCGTGTAGGGGGCCTCAAGCAAAGTCAATGGGACATTGAGCTTTCTTGTGCGCACTTTGCTGTTCAAAACGCTGCATTTAATTTGCATAAATTTGGGCAAAAACTCAGCGTTTAAAGAGCAACATGTCAATTGTTTTTGCCATTTTGGCTGCATTTCCCATCCATTCAATTTAATACAAAACTGCAGCGTTTCTAAAAGCACCGGAAAAGCACTAAAAACTCATGAAAACAGCAAGGTGCGCATAGGCTACTTTACTTTACCTTAGGCTGGAATCACACTTGCGAGTGTAAAATCGGTTCGATTCTCATGCAGGAAAGTCGGACGATTTTCGTTCACTTTTCATCAGTGTGCTGTCAGTGTGCTGTCAGTGTGCAATCAGTTTCTACCCTCAGCAGCTGCTATTCATGTACTGTTATGTACAGGAGCATTTACTGTGTTCTCTGCTACATGCGTGAAATGTATTGAGATAAACGGATGTCACTAGGATGGTGTGTGTGCCGTTCGTGTGACATCCGTTTTTTTTTTTCACGCACCCATAGACTTGCATTGAAGAGACTCGTGTGAGAAACTCACCAAAACGCAGCATGCTGCGATTTTTTTCTCAGTCCGATTTGGACTGAGAAAAAAATAGCAGATGGGAGCCGCCTCATTGATTAACATTGGTCCGAGTGCAATGCAAGAATTTCTCGCATTGCACTCGTGCGAGTAAATCGCAAGTGTGAAGCCGGCCTTATACTGAGACTGGGCAATTAATTTGCTTCCCACTGCGCTGTGTATTTAGCCTGGGACCCAGGTGACCACTTGTTACCATTCACATTGGAGTTTTGACATGACACAAGTCAGGTATATAGAATGTTTTTAACTTTAGTTGGTTAGGGACTGTCCCTGACGGGTACACCTTGACGAGGTGGGATGGCTTCTTACCTTTTTGCAAAAATGTATATACTAAGTACCCTGTTATTAAGCACTTTCAATTTATTTATTTATAGTCAGGGTATTTTTCATACAATTTTTCTCTTTGTTTTTTTTCTTGTCTTGAGGCTGCCATTCAGATGCTTGTAATGTTGCATGTTTACTGAACATTTGGTACAGCTCAGTTTTTTCTGTGTTTTTAATCCCCACAGCCTGTAATACACTCACTGTAAGGATTCAGCCCTATTTGCTGGTTCCAGCTCTCATCACATGGCCACTAAGGCTGTGTGCACACTTTGCTTTTTTTCATGCGTTTCCGCAGCGTTTTCAACTGCAGCGTTTTAATGAAAAAATGCATGCGTTTTGATTTTCTAGCAAAGTCTATGGGAAATAGGGCTTTCTTGTGCGCACAATGCTGTTAAAAATGCAGCGTTTTAGATGCAGAAAATTTGTCAAAATATCTGCGTTTAAAGAAGCAGCATGTCAATTGTTTTTGCCATTTTGGCAGCGTTTTGCTAACATTAGAGTCAATGAGAAGTTTCAAAACGCATCCTAAATCAAAATCCTAGGTTTAAAAATGCTTTTTTGACAAAATTAAATGCATGCGTTTTTGACTTTATATTAAAGGAGTTATCCGACATAAACTCAAAATTTTTTGTTAAGCTAATCTGTGCTGTATTGTCATATATGACATTGTTATTTTTTGTTTTCTAACTTTTGTTCCTCTTTAATTCACCCTTTATTCTCTGCAGTTCCTTGTTTACATTCAGCTCCAGCAAACTGACCACTTCCTGTGCAAAACCTCCCAGTCAGAGCTGGCACCGCCCGGCCTCAGTGTCCAGCCTCGCCCCCTGCCCGCCCCCTGCACACACATTCCCTGTCAGTATTCTGCCCCAGCACTGACCTGTTATCACTACAGCATTGCAAATAACAGCCCCACATCGGGCTCTGCACCGCACACGCACACATATGGCTCTGCACCGCACGCGCACACATATGGCTCTGCACCGCACGGGCACACATATGGCTCTAAGAAAAGAGAGAACAATACGACCAACATCCAAAGTGCAAAAAGTGAGATCTTTATTGAGGGTAGGTGCAGGGCGGCACAATACAAGTGGAGCCACAGACAACAAACACTGACTATATGTGCACAGTATATCACAAATTGTAAATGCATCTATGTACAGATCACATAACTCCATGTTGTTGCATGCGTCCTCTTCCCATCCCAGCCACATGATCCGGTCTATTCCGGTGGGCCAGTTCTTGCGATTACGCAGGATCTGCTCCACCGAACCGGATTTCGAAGAACGAGCACTGGACCTCAAACATAGATTTTATGCGAGAGGTTACAGTAAAAGATGCGTGAAGAGAGCCTACAACAGAGCGAGGCATTCCTCTCGCCACTCTTTGTTGTACGCTCCCAAGAAACCTCCATCTCAGGAAACCATAAGATTCGTGACTGACTACCATGGCCAATTCTCAGCTATGAGATCTTGCCTGCAGAAATTTTGGCCAGTGCTGCAGGCTGATCCTATATTGGCTCAGATGATTTCTGAAAGACCAATGCTGAGTATCCGGAGATCTAAAAATCTCCGTGATCATCTTGTAGCAAGTCATTATGATGAGACTGTTCAGCCAACTCCATTTGGCCCTGTGGTTCCTTGTGTTGGCTGTGCACCATGTGGCCGTTGCGTAGCCTGTCCGAATGTGGACAGAACAAACACATTCACGGACTCCATGGGTACACACACCTTCCCCATTAAGAAATTCATTACTTGTACAACATCGGCGGTCATTTATTATGCCACCTGTCCCTGCCCCAAAATATACGTTGGCTTGACAACCAGGCAATTTAAGGTGCGCGTTCGGGAACATGTAAATGGGATCATCGCAGCGGTTAACTGCTCCGATGTCCTATCATTAAAAACTATCCCACGCCATTTTAAACAACACCATCAATCTGATCCTATGTTGTTACGAGTCAGGGGCATCGACCACCTTGATTCCAATATCAGGGGTGGCAAGATCAGCCAACGACTGGCCAAAATGGAGACTAGGTGGATCTGGGAACTAAAAACCCTTCACCCCCAGGGACTGAACGAAAATATCTCTTATGCCCCTTTTTTGTGAAAACCAGTGTCCTCCTAGCGCTATAATTATATGGGGGGTCTATCTCTGTGGTTTTATTATGCATGTATATATGCTGTTTTTAATTTGATTTTTTTATTTTAGGCGTCTTCCTCTTGTCTTTCCGATATATCAGTATGATTGACATCTGAAAAATTTCTCTATTATCATGAAGTGGGCACATCCTATGAAGAGTCGGGACTACAACAATCCCTAAGAAGATCTGGATATGTTGACTATGTATTGCTACTGTTTATATCTACAGAGTATTATATTTTGGGGATGCTACTAGTATTCCCAGGACCATATGACGGTTTTGCATCTCATGGGAATGCATGTGGGGGGTATTATTTTCATGTTGCTTGATGGCGTTTTTGCCTTTTTTATGATGGTATGATCTGTTGGTATAGCATATGAAAACTTTGATGTATTGGTCTTATGCGATATCATGAAAATTACTGTGCTCTATGATTCATGATTGCGGAGCATTGTAATTTTTGGAACACATGATCACTGTCTATTTATCTATATTTTGACATTGAGTGGGCTCCGTGATATGTATAACGTGATCATAGTCGATGGTTTTATGTGGGGGATCGACATAATGTAACATGGTGACATCATGATGTTGCATATGTTTATCTCTATGTAAAATCATGAATTTTTATATCCTGCGGTCCCTGATTTGGGAAGATACGACTGTGCTGTATACTTTTGTGTCGATCCCTTGGTCATATACTACTTATATATTTATTGTATGCAGTCATTAAGTGTTGTATTTCTCCATATGTTATCAATATTCGCAATGGTCAGGAGTCATGTTATTATATTATATATGTGAAGTGTTTATTGTATATTGTATATGGTACATACATGCCTTGACCATATTAGATCAATTTTATATGGCACCTTACCTTGCCTATGCATTCCTATTATATACGTATATTGGGTATATTAGCCCTCTGTTTATATACATATAATATCCTTGCCCCGTATGTATATATCCCTTCAAATTGGTGTTGCCCACATACAATACGTGATATAGTGGCGGATTTGTGCGCAGGCGCCCTGGGAGCGGTGGGCGTTTACGCGCTACCGCGCTGTCTTCCTTGTGTGACGTCTGCTCACGTGACGGCCGCGTGATGCGCACACGTGGCGGTCATGTGACCAGAAGCGTCGGGCGGGAAGTACGCGCGGCTGGCGGCGAGCGTCCTCCGTTGTCCGGGTTACTGCCCACGTCACTTAAATAGTAATCGGAGGCAATTGGCTGACGGTCCCTTTTTAAACCACGCGCCCCCTCACTTTGTACACGCCCCCTGACGAAGGCATCTCGCCGAAACGGCCGTCGGGAAGGACGCGGACAACACCCACTGACTACCAATATTCAGGTATAGTGCTGTACCATATGTGTGCCACGATTGGGGTATGGTTTCCCTTGTATGTAGGTATTTGAGCTATAATAAGCGGACCTACATGATTGAGATACATATAAATGTCTCTCTCTTTCTAGCACACATAGTGGTGCAGACCGCTTATATTGGTTTGTTATGGTTGTGTACTATCTATGTTAGTTAGGATCACAGTCTACTAATAAGGCCAATTGTGGCTGTTACTAAGTAGGATTTTTTTGGACTGTGTATACAGTATTGATTACATCATTCCTTCAGGCACTGTGGGATTCCCTTGTGAAACATTAACATACTGTTATCAAGTGGACATCTCTGATGGCTGGGAGATGTGGAGAAATTTTTCCTCTTTTTTGTGACCATCAAATCTGTGGTACATATCTTTCCATTTTTTTATAGATCCTTTCAGCTTAGTTTCTGATACCCAGTATGTCAGTTTGAGATTGATAACAGCACATGCTATGTATATAGTGCGAATTTATTAATTAACACATATCTGGGATATTCTGGATTCTATAATACATCCTGAGGGACATAATAGTAATCCTTCCCCCCCCTGTTACAACTTAGTCCACTTTTATGAATTTTATACTTCTAAATCTGTATACACAATCAAGGGTCTCCCATATGCACTAGAGATTGGAGTTATGTGATCTGTACATAGATGCATTTACAATTTGTGATATACTGTGCACATATAGTCAGTGTTTGTTGTCTGTGGCTCCACTTGTATTGTGCCGCCCTGCACCTACCCTCAATAAAGATCTCACTTTTTGCACTTTGGATGTTGGTCGTATTGTTCTCTCTTTTCTTGGTAAATTATTGCGACTTATCCTCAGTCCCCATCCAGGATCCTTTCTATACATATTATGATGTTTATTATTTATAATTTCATCTGGTAAATCATGGTGCGGCTGTGGTTTTCTTTGAATACACATATGGCTCTGCACCGCATGCGCACACATATGGCTCTGCACCGCACGCGCACAGACAGGGCTCTGCACCGCACACAGACAGGGCTCTGCACCGCACACAGACAGGGCTTTGCACCGACCCCCCCATCCCCCATCCCCAATCCCCATAGGGAACACATGTAGGTCCCCGCCGCTCCTGCACGTTCGCGCTCTGTCTGTGCTCTGGTCATATCAGCACAGTAGTGACATCACCGTTGTGCTGAAGAGAGCACAGACAGCGGGAGGGACAGTGATGAGAAGCTGCGCAGCGCTCCTTCTCATCAGCACTTTCAAATGTACCGGCATCTGTGATCTGTGATCTGTGATCTGTGATGCTGGTACATTTGAATGTGTGATCCAGTGCTGGCGCTGACACCACGCCAGCCGCCGCCAGGCCCCGCCCCCAGGTCACAGGCCCCACAGCAGTGCAGGGGGAGGTTGTGGGGAGGAGTAAGGGTGCGAGGGAATGTGTGGCAGGGTGCAGGGACGGGGGCGGGGACTCCACGCCCTGTACCCTCCCAGCAGGGAGGCGAGATGCTGTTTCCAGATTTGCATGTCAACATGGCCCTGCCCATGTTGACATGAAATGACCGGAAGCAGCAAAATCGCGGCAGGAGCGGTCACATGACCACTCTGAGCCGGGGGAGAGGGGCTGACAGCAGGGCAGGTAAGTGCTCTCTATCTACTTACCTGCCCCAATGTAGCCCAATAGGGTAATAAAAAAAAAAGTGAAAAGAAGCCGGATAACCCCTTTAAGGGCATGATATATCCCTTTACACACACACACATAATCTGACAATTAAATTTATGAAAATGAATAAATTAATGTTATTTTATACATAAATATTAGCACACAGTTATCATTTTAATAAAATAAGCCATTTTATGTATGATTTTAATCATGATATTTGTTATAATTTTTTTCCCTTTTTTTCATAGTGTTTGAAGGTTTAAACTTTATTTAGCAGTGTATTTGTCTTCAAAACGCATTTGACTTTAAGCAATGAAAAAGCATGTAAATCGCGGTAAAAATGCGGCCAAAACAAGGTACAAACGCAAGCGTATTTATAGCGTTTTTGTGGTCAAAATCAAATTTGACAAAAAACATTTCTGCCAGAGGATGCGTTTAGAACTGCAACTACCTCGATGCAACGTGCGCACATAGCCTAATATGTGATTGTAATACTTAAGGCTGCTTTACACGCAGTGACATCGCTAGCGATGTCGCTCGTGAAAGCATCCGCCCCCGTCGTTTGTGCGTCACAGGCAAATCGCTGCCCGTGGCGCAGAATATCGCTAATGCCAGTCACACCATACTTACCTTCCTAGCAACGTCGCTGTTGGCGGCGAACAGCCTCTTTTTTAAGGGGGCGGTTTGTGCGGCGTCACAGCGACGTCACACGGCAGGTGTCCAATAGAAGCGGAGGGGCGGAGAGCAGCCGCAGGAAAGTCACGCCCACCTTGTTGCCGGAGGACGCAGGTACGGTGTTGTTCGTTGTTCCTGGGGTGTCACATGTAGCGATGTGTGCTGCCTCAGGAACAACGAACATCCTGCGTCCTAAACAAGCAACGACATTTGGGAAATGGACGACGTGTCAACAATCAACGATTTGGTAAGTATTTTGCATTGTTAGCGGTCACTCGTACATGTCACACGAGGTGCGTCACGAATTCTGTGACCCCAACGACATCTCGTTATCTCGTTATCTCATTAGCGATGTCGTTGCGTGTAACGGGGCCTTTAGTTGCATGACATCTAGCCTTTCTTCCTGCTTCTTTCAACAAACCAAGAACTGTAGTTTTCCACTGAACATTGAGGGAATTATGAAGAGCAGTTCATCGGCATGTGACTGTAAGTGTGCAAATTGCACATGAATGAGCAGTCACATGATGACTAATCTAATCACATGGGAGGGGCAGCAAACAGAAATTTTGGTAAGTAGGCAACAAGCTTGGTGATACACAGTAGTACCTGAGGCAAGTAGTTTGATTGTCTCAAAAGTCAGGCTGGGTTCACATGTCCTGTAATCATCTGTTAGGAAGAATCCTGCAGAGGTCCGTTGGGGAAAAAGTTCTGCAAACACAACTTTTTTGTCCATCGTTAAATACCTGATTTCTGCTGGATCCGTTTTTTAACATTGTAGTCTATCGAGAACGGATCCATGTACAGATTGCTATTTAGTCATTATTTTTTTTTGCATTTGTAATGAATCCATTTTTTTCTTATACGATCCGTTTCAAATGGAAGATAAATAGCAATCCGTTAACGGATCCATTGTCCATAGACTCCTATGTTAAAAAACGTATCTGGCAGAAATCAATTTGCCAACAGATCTCTGCAGGATCCGTTCTAACGGATGATTATGTAGCACCTAGAGATATGGGGCATTCAGTTTCGGGCAGTGTACGTCTTGGGAATGTCACAGTGGTGGCCGTTACCCGGTTCTGTGCCCTGGGCCCTTTTTGTAATGGGGATATTTACAGGGGATTGTTGAATAAAGTTTATACGTGACGCCACTTGTGTTGTTGCAGCTAAATGTAGGGAGCCGCTGCTGCAGAATGTCTCTTCTGGGGCTGGTGGTATTGGCAGCTAGTATGGAAGTCCCTCGGCAAGTAGGGTTTTTCCCTAGCGGGTGTATGATGCAGTGGGCGTCGGAAGAAGGGAGTCTACGCAGGTATTCAGGGCAACTAGTTTACTCACTTTTCTGAGTTGGTAACTGGGGCCCCGAGGCTGGCTGGATTCGCCTCCAGGTTCCCTTCGTCCTAGTACAAGTCTGGTTTCTCTGGTACCTTCTTCTCCTGCACCTGTCTCTGGTAAGTGGGTCCCCGTGGTATAGAACACTAGGGGTCCCCGTTCTGTGGTTTGTCCATTTCTGTCCGCCTGACGGTAGCGTGAACCCTGTGGGGTTGGAGTCTCTGGTCCTGTCCTCGGTTCTCCCTTTGCTACTGAGTCTTCGGATTCTTTAGGGTCAGCAAGGTTCTAGATAGTCCCGTTTGCTGTGCAGGTGTTAACAAGTCGGCTTGAAGCTCTTTCCTGTCCTAGGGTCCTGTACCCCGTCAGTGCATAGATCCCGGAGTACTCCACCGGCAACCACTTCCTCTGGGTACCAGGTCACCGTTAACCCAAGTCAGGATGTCACTCTGCTTCCACCTTCACTCCTCGCATGTCTGACCCTTGTCTCTGACTACTCTCCACAGTCTGCCCCTCCCACCTGGTCAACTAGTGGACTGGAGTGGCTCCACCTCTAGGCGGCCATCCATTGGTCCCACCCTAGCTGGGTACCATAGTATGGGGGAATGTTGGGGAAAACTGGGATTACCTGGGTTTTTGTTTGTACTGGTGCTGAGATTCTGGGTCCCTAAGGGGGTAGGCCCTGCATCCTTGTGGGGATGCAGAACCTTGTAGCACCCTGATCGTCTCATGGCCGCTACAATTACAGGACATGTGAACTCAGCCTAACATGACAAACAAAATGACATAAACTAATGTTAGTAGTTGTTAATTACAAAAATTTGTTTACATTTGATACACTTTGTGAAAATTTGCAATCTGCTGGTGCTTAGGCCTCATTCACACATCAGTGAATCATGTACGTGACACTCCTGATTGATAAAGTGTGCACCCCTGCACTCTCATCCCATTCCAGCCCTGCCCATTTTGTCAGAGCTGGGAGAGACTGGCGTGGAAATGACAAAAGTTGCAAATTCAAGTGCAACTCAGAATTGTGCTTAAATTTTGCAACTTTTCATAGCTTTTATGCCACAACTCTGCAATTAAACTTTGATGAATCGGGTCCTTAACGCTGCTCACAGCATCTCTCATAGCCTCCTCAAGGCCAGTATTCTGCAGCAGATTGGTAACTTGGCATGCTTTTGCATTGTACCCTTCTCAGTACCGTCCCTTACCCAATTATCAGTCTCCAAGCGGTATGTGGCTTAGCACTCCTCTTCACACTCAAAGATCAGTATGCAGACCCCTGTCATCTCTCATCCAGGCTTCACAAACATGAATATTCTCTGTGCTGTATGTACAGTGATAGTCTGCAATGAGGGAGGCATCATGGTGGCTCTATTGTGTTGTTTGGAGCCTAGATAAGTAGAGGTAATAAGGTGTGCTTATTACTAATAATGACTGGTGGCATTAAACTAGGGGTGGGGAGCCTCCAGCCCATAGGCCATTTACAGCGCAGCCAGCAATGACCGTTTGTCCAGCAAATTCCAGGGGACTACAGTGCTCAAAGCCGCAGCCCTGTTTAGCCATCCGACCAGAGGTGTATCTAGGCTTTCCAGCCCCTGGGGCAAGAATTCAGTTTGGCGCCCCCCCCCTTCCCACCAAGCAATTTGGGTGGTCGTCATGTGACCAGTCACTCATATATGATTTGCACACTTACAGTCATGTGGTAACGAGGTTCTCTTAATAATTCTGTCACTGTTCAATGAGAAACGTATGAAGAAAAGCTAATTGTTACATGCAAGTATGAAAATCACATATGAGTGCAGTGGCCATGTGGTGACCAGTGAGCAGAGCTGAATTGTAACAGTGGGTATATTTGTCACGCTCCCCGGGTCCCCTGTCACGGTCCCCGGGTCCCCTGTCACGCTCCCCGGGTCCCCTGTCACGGTCCCCGGGTCCCCTGTCACGCTCCCCGGGTCCCCTGTCACGGTCCCCGGGTCCCCTGTCACACTCACCGGCTCCCCTGCCGCGCTCCGCCGCTCCCGTGCCAGGCTTCCTGGTCCCCTGCTCCACAGCCTTCCTGCCCCATTGCCTGCGGTCCCCAGGCAGCCCGGTCCCCGCTCCCGGCGTCCGATGGCAAACCAGCCCCAGCCCGGCTCTCCTGCTTCCTCCTCACCGCTCCCTCCTCTGGCTTCTGGCACCCGGGCCGCGCGCATGCGCATTAGGGCGCGCGCGCGGTCACTGACCCTCTCTTAAAGGGCCAGCGTCCACTAACAGGAAATTGAACACGCAGGTACAGGGTATAAAGGGGTTTAATGTCCAAGTGGGCGGGGCCTGTTCTTCGTGTTTCCCAAGCTAGGAGTCAGGTCTCCTTGTGTTTCTGTGAGATACTCACCTCTCTCTCTTCTAGAGCCGATCCTGCTTCGCCACCCGGTTCTGCCAGATCCCGAACCCCGAACGCTGTCCATCTGCCATCCTGACAGTCCGTTCCATCTCTGATCCCTGCGGTGACCCGTCTGCTCGCTCCATCGGTTCCGGACTCCGCCTGACAACATCTTGGCCTCCGAACCTGAGCTCCGTCACCCGGACTACCATCAGTGACTCCGTGGTCCCAGGGACTTCTGCATTCTCCTCTTGTACACGGACTGTTCTGCTACCTGTAGTGCTCCAGCCACCGGACCCCTTACCATCATCAAGGAGTTCGGTCCAGTGGATCCACCTCCTGGGCCTGCCCGTCCACCTGGCCCTAACAATATTACACGCTGTTAGAACTGAGGATACTACACTGCTTAATTTTGTAATTAAAGGGATTGTCCAGATTAGAGATGAAAGTCTGCAGTGAATCTATTCGTGACTTCACGCTTCTGAATTCTGCTCTGAATACTTTTAGGATTTTCCGGTGCCAAGACGACAATGGACGATCATGTGAGCACAAGTATGAGATTTGTAGACTTCTGGCCACATTCTGGTTTGATATGTCCAGCCTCAGTCAATTCATTTTCATTGAACATGTCTGTTCAGCACATGACCACATCTATGTAAATCGCATACTTGAAGCTTCATAACCTCCCACTGTCACTGCCGGCATCAGAGAATCCTGACAGCGTGCAGTGTGCATACTATGAGAATTCAGAAGTCTGCAGTCACAGAGTGACACAAGGAGTGACTGCAGACTCATCACAAACTTGGACAACCCCTTTAATGCTCCTAACAACATAAATAAAAAAATAGTAACCCTTAACTTGTAAGATGGCACAAGACTTTATTAAAGAGATTGTCCACTACTTTAACACTGAAGACCTTTCCTTAGGATAGGTCACCAATGTCTGATTGGTCAGGATCCAGCTCCTGGCACCCCCATCAATCGCCTGTTCTAGGTGCCATGTCGGTGGTGGCAGGTGGCCGGAAGTGCTCAGTTCTGGATCTGCTCCGTCTTCTGATAGTGGCAACAGGTTCCTATTAAAATCAATGAGGCTGATGTGCAGTACCCGGCCGCGGACACCATCAGAGGACGCAGCAGATCCAGAAATAAGCATTTCCGGCCACCCACACCAAGAACAGCTAATCAGTGGGGGCCCCATTGTGCTCACATCAGAAGCAATGCACATGTGGGACCAAGGCCTAATGATGGGACATAGTATCACAAATAAACATTTACGTTCAGGTACCTTTATAGATGATGTTGCCTCTGAGTTGTTTCTTTCTATTCACCTTGTCCTGACGCCATGATGACTTTTCACATTCACATCTCATCTCTGCAGATTTCCATCTTCTCCGGTCTTCTGCAGCACATCCCATCACGATGCCCCTAAAATAGCAGAATGATTATAATACTTCTACTTAAAAATATCTGCCCTACACTGTGCCCCAGAATAAATAATGGCCCCTCACAGTATTCTCTGCACAAAATATGATCCACACTGTTCCTCTTATCTTACATGCCCCACACACTCCCTCTCCTTTCCATACTACTCTTCACACTGTGCTCTCACTGTATCACCCTATACTGCCCAGTCTTTATACTCTGCCCTCTCATCCCACCCCCTCCTTGCTATGGCCTCACACTGTCCTCCAATTCTGCCCTCTCTCCATACCACGTCCCTCCACTACCCAGTCTCTATTCTGTGCCCCCTCACATTTTTCTCATCCCTTACTGTCTTCCTCACTACCTCCTGCGTGTCCATATACTTTTCCACCTAACTCCCCATCCTGCCCACTTGCTCCTCATACCATGTCACTCTTTATTCTGTGTCCTCAAAATTTCATTCCCATTTGCTCCCCATACCATGTCTATATACGTCACCCCTCCCTCTCCCCATACATCACCCCACATCCTCCCTCTCCCCATACATCACCCCGCATCCTCCGTCTCCCCATACATCACCCCGCATCCTCCCTCTCCTCATACATCACCCAGCATCCTGTCTCTCCCCATACATCATCCCTCATCATTTCTCTCCCCATACATCACCCCTCATCATTTCTCTCCCCATACATCAACCCTCATAAATCCTCTCCCCATACATCAACCCTCATCATCTCTCTCCCCATACATCAACCCTCAACATCTCTTTCTGTCGCGGGCGGGGAGGAGGGTGTCAGCACACCGCGCTCACCCCTTCTGCTCGGGTCCGGCTGCTCAGTGGTGGCTCGAGCCGTAGGCCGGATCCCGGGGGTTTTCTCGAGCGGCACTCCTCGCCCGTGAGTGAAAGGGGGGTTGTTTGGGGTGTTGGGATAATGTCCGTGACGCCACCCACGGTTGTGGTGATGTGTAGCACCACCGCTGCTCAATGCGGGGATCCCGGGGATGGTGATGGGGAGCAGCCAGGTGTTGTGTTGCCCCTCCGTGGGTAGGGGTTGGTGATCCCGGGGCCCGGTGATGGCTTGTGAGGTGCAGGGCCTGGTGGGCGCAGGGACGCGGGGGCAGCGCTGTGCCTTGCGGCACTGTGGTACTCACTCAGCCTGAGACACGGACACAGTTTGTACGGTAAACCAAACGGCTGGTAGGACGGTCCCACAGACGGCTGCTTTGCTTTCCCGGTAGGTGACGGTGATGTCCCTCTTCCTTGCACCTGTATGTACGGTTGGTTGCGATGGGTTCCCACCGGTAACCCGCTCCCCGGCTTCAAGCTGGGCCGGAGGAGCACTACACTTTGCCCGCAGGCGCTGGCCCTCAGAGACTGGTGCCCTGGCGGTGGCGGTGCCTCTGTTGTACGGGTTGGGCTGTTGCCTTCTATCGGGACTTGGTTGTTGAGGGAATCTACGTCCCCTTCACTGACGGATTCGGCAAATTTGGCGACTCCTAGCCTTGCCGGGGTCCGAGAGGCCCCTGCCCTGGTGCTGACTGTCTTTCGGAACACTGCTCCAGACCACCGGGCACACAGCCAACGGGGTCTTTCCAGGAACTTCCAAACGGTCCCCCTCCAGACAGTCACCGCCGTCGCTGACCTTGCTGTTCTGGCCCTACACAAAGCTGGGCTCTCAGGCTTGCACACTCTCTGCTCTGTCACCACTTCTTGCTTTCCTCCTTTTCCACTTTTCTTTCCTTCACTTTCACTTCTCTGTTGTTTACTCTAGCCCTACCCGGGCTACTCTGCTGTTGACACAGGCTCACCCTGGGCTCATCTGCCTGACACTTCCTGCCTCCAGAGCTGTGAGCTCCTTGGTGGGCGGAGCCAACCGCCTGGCCCACCCCCTGGTGTGCATCATCAGACTCCTGGAGGAAGGCAACAAGGATTTTTGGTTCAGCTTAGGTGTGCCTACCTGGGATGTGGGGTGTGGTGGTGTTGTGACCTGTGACCCCTGGCTTGCCCAGGGCGACACATTCCCCCTTAGGAAAATGCAGACCGTCCGCGGGCTGCCGTCCTACACCGGTTTTATTTTTCTGCAAAAAGGGATAACAGGGTTAAACAAACAATAATAACATTTTTAATAACTTCTTCCCAAGACGGGAGGCACATTTTACTTTTAACGTTTCAACGGTATACAGTCACGGTTTCCGCTCTCTCCCACCCAAGTAACCTGGCCTTGATGCTGCCCCTAAAACCCAGGCAGCACCCCTTGACCCACAGTCCAGCACACGGTACCCGAGCGGGATCTGTCCTTCCCTCCAGAGGGTAGCCACCAGTTCCTTTGGCGGCTGGGCCCTGGCCTGCTCTGCTCAGGGCCCTCCCTCCAACCTGCCTCTCCGGAGGCGGCCTGCGGAAACGGTAACGGTACCCAACATATTTACAAGCCACTAACGTTTGTGGTTGCCCTGCAAAGTTCACGGACTTGTCCATGGATAGTTCCCATGCATTTTTAAATGGTCCCCACGGGGACAACAGTGCCGGCTCCTGCCGGTTGCTAATCACAGCAGACAATCAGGTGAAAACTCGGATAATCATCTTTCTTATCATTGCAGAACTTTCAAAACGTTTCAACCAAACAAACAAGCAGGTGGTCCCAACGGGGACGGTGCTACGGGCATTCATTGCCCTACTCCGGTTCTTCAAGCGCTGGGGCTGCTGGCAAGGGGTAGAGGTCTGCGCTCGCTCGGGCCTCCGGGCCCCTCCTGAGGTTAACGTCCAGCGCAAACCACCCTCGCTCCCCAAAGTGCCGGGTATACTGCACAATGTCTCCCGGCATCAGGTTACGGCCGGGATGTTCTTCGGGCAGGTGAGCATGCACATCCCGCCGGGCTACAAACACTTCGGCCTCCAGGCCCGGCTCGTAGATGAACCCGTAGCCCCGGCGGACATCAAACCGCCTCACCTGTCCCTCGTACAGCGGTCCCCGGTCACGGAACGTCGCTTGCCGGAGATTCTCTTTCTCCCGGATCGCTCTGGCCACCAGCTCGGCCTTCTTCCGCTCCCTCTCGGCGATCTCCAGGCCCAGCGGTACCGGCTCCCCATCCCAGTACGGCGCTGCCGCCAGCGCCGGCGCACGGGTCGGGCCCCGCGGGACATCCTGGACATTACCCACTGTCAGGACTACGGGTGGCATGTCCCGCGGTGTCTTGGCCTTGGGCGCTGCCTTGCAGCAACAACCCGGCGCTACCTCAGCCGAGGTGTGGGGGATGGGCCTAGGGGCTTTCCGCTGCTGGGCCTTCGGCCCGGAGCGGGTCATCGGCTCCGGCTCGGGGAGTTTCTCAGGGAATGCCTCTGGTTCGGTCTTCGGAGTCTTCCACGGCAACACTGCGGACTTGCTGCGGGCTCCGGCTACAGGTTGGCCCGCTTGGGCGGGGACGCTGGGTACTGCTACCGGTTGCGGTGGTAGCAGGCCTAGTGGCGGGGTCACGGCCTCCGGGACGGGTGGCGAGGGAGGCAGCAAAGGGAGAGGGCTTGGACCGGGCCCCGCAGCCGCGATGACCGGCCCTTCCTGGGCATCGGGACGTGGGTCACTCACCCTCCCTTTCTCCGCTTCCTCCTCGCGTCTCCGCACGGTGGCTACAACGTCCGCCATGTCGGCCTCCCACTCCTCCATGAGGAGCTGCATCTTTACCTGCAGCCGTTGGTAGAGCTGCGCGGTCCGGATCTCCACCCACGCCGCGGTTCCAGGCGCGGGGGGTACGGTGTCGCGGGACGGCATCCACATGATGGCTTTCTCTCTTTCTTCCAGGAACGGGATGTTTGCAGAGTCCTGGCGTCCCTGCTTTTATAGCCGCAGCTACATGAGTCCAGCCGCCATCGCGTCCCCCTTAGCTCTTTCCGGCCCCTCCTCTCTCGGGGCGGGGTTTTGGCCTTCGCGCCTCTACTGCTCGAGAAGACGCTCGAGCGGGAACTTTTCGCGCCAAAGATGGCGGCTTCTGAAATTTTTCTGCCGGATACCTCCGGCGGTAACAAGGCGCACCTCTACCAGACGGCAGAGCGGTAAGATCCTGTTCGTGACGCCAAGTTGTCGCGGGCGGGGAGGAGGGTGTCAGCACACCGCGCTCACCCCTTCTGCTCGGGTCCGGCTGCTCAGTGGTGGCTCGAGCCGTAGGCTGGATCCCGGGGGTTTTCTCGAGCGACACTCCTCGCCCGTGAGTGAAAGGGGGGTTGTTTGGGGTGTTGGGATAATGTCCGTGACGCCACCCACGGTTGTGGTGATGTGTAGCACCACCGCTGCTCAATGCGGGGATCCCGGGGATGGTGATGGGGAGCAGCCAGGTGTTGTGTTGCCCCTCCGTGGGTAGGGGTTGGTGATCCCGGGGCCCGGTGATGGCTTGTGAGGTGCAGGGCCTGGTGGGCGCAGGAACGCGGGGGCAGCGCTGTGCCTTGCGGCACTGTGGTACTCACTCAGCCTGAGACACGGACACAGTTTGTACGGTAAACCAAACGGCTGGTAGGACGGTCCCACAGATGGCTGCTTTGCTTTCCCGGTAGGTGACGATGATGTCCCTCTTCCTTGCACCTGTATGTACGGTTGGTTGCGATGGGTTCCCACCGGTAACCCGCTCCCCGGCTTCAAGCTGGGCCGGAGGAGCACTACACTTTGCCCGCAGGCGCTGGCCCTCAGAGACTGGTGCCCTGGCGGTGGCGGTGCCTCTGTTGTACGGGTTAGGCTGTTGCCTTCTATCGGGACTTGGTTGTTGGGGGAATCTACGTCCCCTTCACTGACGGATTCGGCAAATTTGGCGACTCCTAGCCTTGCCGGGGTCCGAGAGGCCCCTGCCCTGGTGCTGACTGTCTTTCGGAACACTGCTCCAGACCCCCGGGCACACAGCCAACGGGGTCCTTCCAGGAACTTCCAAACGGTCCCCCTCCAGACAGTCACCGCCGTCGCTGACCTTGCTGTTCTGGCCCTACACAAAGCTGGGCTCTCAGGCTTGCACACTCTCTGCTCTGTCACCACTTCTTGCTTTCCTCCTTTTCCACTTTTCTTTCCTTCACTTTCACTTCTCTGTTGTTTACTCTAGCCCTACCCGGGCTACTCTGCTGTTGACACAGGCTCACCCTGGGCTCATCTGCCTGACACTTCCTGCCTCCAGAGCTGTGAGCTCCTTGGTGGGTGGAGCCAACTGCCTGGCCCACCCCCTGGTGTGCATCATCAGACTCCTGGAGGAAGGCAACAAGGATTTTTGGTTCAGCTTAGGTGTGCCTACCTGGGATGTGGGGTGTGGTGGTGTTGTGACCTGTGACCCCTGGCTTGCCCAGGGCGACACATTTCCCCATACATCAACCCTCATCATCTCTCTCCCCATACATCAACCCTCATCATCTCTCTCCCCATACATCATCCCTCATCATCTCTCTCCCCATACATGATCCCTCATCATCTCTCTCCCCATACATGATCCCTCATCATCTCTCCCCCCATACATGATCCCTCATCATCTCTCTCCCCATACATCATCCCTCATCATCTCTCTCCCCATACATCATCCCTCATCATTTCTCTCCCCATACTGTGCCCAAAGATGCTTCCCCCTCCCCAACCTCTCTTCTCACCATACTGTCAAAAGATCGTTCCCCCTCACCCTTACTGTATCTATAGATACTGCTCCCTTCCCATCCTCTCTCCTCCATACTGTCTTTAGATACTGCCCCCTCCCCAACCTCTATCTCCTCATAGTGTGTCCACTAATAATTCCCTCTCCCCACCCTCTGTCCCCCCATTCCGTGTGCATAGATACCTCCCCCCTCACCCCATAATGTTCCTCCGTCCGCGTCTTCAGCTCCACAGTGGAGCACTTTTCAGCGTTTCTCTGTCGCCTCTGCGTTGCGGGCCTGACTTCCGGGTCAGCAGTGTGATCAGCTGACATGATCACATGACAGCTGTCGCTCTGACCCAGAAGTCAGCGCCGGCGTCACGGCTCCAATTGTCCTCGCGTCTGACAGATACGAGAACAATTGAGGAGTGGGAGCCACGCGCTGCAGATTCTATGAGTGCGGCTGTCAACGTGACCGCCGCGCTCAGAGAATAGCGGCTCCCACTGCAGAGCGGCAACCGCAGCCCACGTGGAGACTTTCACAGCACTGCATAAGCGCCCGACAGCAGTTGCGCCCGGGGTAGATGCCTCGCCAGCCTCCCCTAGATACGCCCCTGCATCCGACAGCCCATTAATTGCCTCTTCCACTGCGAGCAAGAGCACACAATTTTCACTACTGAACAACAGTGGTGCATGCAATGAAGGATTACATTCTGACGCTGTGCAGTGCCAGCATCTGGATGTACTTTGTGTCCCTTCGATATATATGCTGTAGCCCTTATGTCTCCTAGTGTATATTCTTCAGCTCTAGTGTCTCCTGTGATGTATAGCCTCAGGTGTCTTCTATGTGATGTATAGTATATGCTGCAGCGGAAAGGTCTCCTATTGTATATATTCCAGTCCCAGTGTCTCCTACAGTGCCTTGCATAATTATTCGGCTCCCTTGAATTTTTCAACCTTTTCCCACATTTCAGGCTTCAAACATAAAGATAAAAATTTTAATGTTCTGGTGAAAAATCAACAACAAGTGGGACACAATTGTTTACTTTCAGTGCAGCAAACTCACTCCAGAAGTTCATTGAGGATCTCTGAATGATCCAATGTTGTCCTAAATGACTGATGATGATAAATAGCATATAAAAAGCCACCTGTGTGTAATCAAGTCTCCGTATAACTGCTCTGTGATAGTCTCAGTTTTATGTTTAAAGCACAGAGAGTATCATTAAGACCAAGGAACACAACAGGCAGGACCGTGAAACTCTTGTGGAGAAGTTTAAAGCTGGATTTGGTTGCAAAAAGATTTCAAAAATTTTAAACATCCCAAGAAGCACTGTGCAAGCGATCATATTGAAATGGAAGGAGTATCGTACCACTGCAAATCTACCAAGACCTGACCGTCCATCCAAACTTTCATCTCAAACAAGAAGAAGACTGATCAGAGATGCAGCCAAGAGGCCCATGATCACTCTGGATGAACTGCAGAGATCTACAGCTGAGGTGGGAGAGTCTGTCCATAAGACAACAATCAGTCGTACACTGCACAAATCTGGCCTTTATGGAAGAGTGGCAAGAAGCCATTTCTCAAAGATATCCATAAAAAGTGTTGTTTAAAGTTTGCCACAAGCCACCTGGGAGACACCAAACGTGGAAGAAGGTGCTCTAGTCAGAAGAAACCAAAATTGAACTTTTTGGGCACAATGCCAAACGATATGTTTGGCGTAAAAGCAACACAGCTCATCACCCTGAACACTCCATTCCCACTGTCAAACATGTTGGTGGCAGCATCATGGTTTGGGCCTGCTTTGCTTCAGCAGGGACAGTGCAGATGGTTAAAATTGATGGGAAGATGGATGGAGCCAAATACAGGACCATTCTTGAAAAAAACCTGTTGGAGTCTGCAAAAGACCTGAGACTGGGACGGAGATTTGTCTTCCAACAAGACAATGATCCCAAACATAAAGCAGAATCGACAATAGAATGGTTCATAAATAAATGTATCCAGGTGTTAACCTGAATCCAATCGAGAATCTGTGGAAAAAGCTGAAAACTGCTATTCACAAACGCTCTCCATCCAACCTCACTCAGATCCAGCTGTTTGCAAAGGAAGAATGGGCAAGAATTTCAGTCTCTTGATGTGCAAAACTGATAGAGACATACCCCAAGCGACTTGCAGCTGTAATCGCAGCAGAAGGTGGCGCTACAAAGTATTAACTTAAAGGGGCCGAATAATATTGCACACCTCAATTTTCAATTTTTTATTTTTTACAAAAATTTAAAATAAGCAATAAAAATCGTTCACCTTCACAATTGTGTCCCACTTGTTGTTGGTTCTTCACCATAACATTAAAATTTTTATCTTTATGTTTGAAGCCTGAAATGTGGGAAAAGGTTGAAAAAATTAAAGGGGGCTGAATACTTTCACAAGGCACTGTATGTGATGTATATACTGCAGCCCCAAAGTCTCCTATTTATATACTTTAGCACATGTCTCTTATGTGAACTATATTGTGACGCCCCAGGGCTGTGGGGTACTCGGTCTCGGGCTCTGTAGTGCTCGGTGGGGTCAGTTGTGGTCGCGGCCAGGTACCATGGCCCTTGGGGTGCTGTCCCTCAGGAAAGAAAAAGGGGTTTTTGGTAAAAATAAAAGAAAATAATAAAAGTGTTGTCGACTACGCCACTTGCGGTGTGCGGCCAGGTTATCTGGGGCCACCGCTGCAGGTTTCTGCTGGGGCTGATGGAGTGATGCAGCCTGGATGTTTGGAGCCCTCTGCAAGCAGGGACAGGCCCAGCAGTGAATGATGGGGATCGTAGTGGGAAACAGTCTATGTGAGTGCACGCCGTCAAAGAAACAGTCCACACCAGTGTTGCAGTTTAACTTGCCTTGTTTACGTTTGGTGATGGAACCACGGGTGCCGGTTCCAGGTGTACCCGCTCCCCTTGTTATCTGTGCCAGCTGGACCTGGGATGGCTGTCCTCCGTGCACACACATTGTGATTGCACTCCCGTGACCTGGAGCTACTTGGAAGTCCCTTCTCTTCAGTCTGGGCCCTAATGCAGGCAACCTGGACTATTTAAGGGGTTCAGTCCCCGTTCCCCTCTTTGCTGCTTGTTCTTCAGGCTTTCTTAGGTTGGCAATTGACCTTGGAGATCTTCTCGTCCGGCAGATTAACAGCTGACCATAAGTGTCCCACTGTCCTATGGTCTGCACCCCACCTTTTGCTGAGTCCCGTGAGCCTTGGTTCCGAACTTCCACAGGCCCTCCGTGGTTCCTGGAGTCTGCTGTTTCCACAGGTAACCCACGGTGCCTGGAGTCCTGGTTCCGTACTCTACAGTTCTCACTCCTTTTTACAGCTCTCCGTTGTCTCTACAGGTCACTTTTCGTACTTTATTCTTTCCTTCACTTCCTCACTACTCACTCTCTACTCCTCCAACTCCCTCTGACAGACTGTCTGAACACCACTTCCTCCCACCTTCCCAACTGACCACTGGCCCCTCCCCCTCACTGGGTCTCTCCCTACAGGCTTGGTGGCTACATCCAATCAGTGCCCTCCCCTATTACCTATTACTAGGCAGTCTCCCAGGTTAGTGTCGAGGTTGTGTATGTGGCCTGAAGGTGCTGGTGTATTTACTGGCACGGATATTCTGGGGTTTGGGTTTCCACGGGTTACATTTGTAGCACCTGGTACCGCAAGGGTGCTGCAATATGATGCAGCCCTAATGTCTCCTATTGTATATTCTTCAGCCCCAGTGTCTCCTGTGATGTAAAGCCTCAGTGTCTCCTATGTGATGTACAGTATATGCTGCAGCGGCAATGTCTCCTATTGTATATATTCCAGGCCCAGTGTCTCCTATGTGATGTATATGCTGCAGCCCCAATGTCTTCTATTTATATACTTTAGCCCATGTCTCTTATGTGAATATATGATGCAGCCCTAATGTCTCCTATTGTATATACTCCAGCCCCAGTGTCTCCTATGTGATGAATATGCTGCAACCAATTTTTCCTATTGTATATACTGCAGCCCCATATCTCTCATTTTATATATATATATATATATATATATATATTTATATATATATTACACTGCAGCCCCAATGTCTCCTATTCTGAGGGCAAACCTTTCATTTGCACAAAACCAATGCATTAAGGGGCTTTCTGGGCCATTGTTAATTTTTGTGAGACACTGCATCTTACAGTACTACCATAAGAAACACAATGTTAGGCTTCTGCCACACTCACGTGAAATTCACGCACGTGCCGAGAGACACGTATTTTCCCTGCGTGTTGCGTGCAGGTAAGTACGTGTCTCTGGTACGTGCGTGACACGTGTGTTCTACGTGTGCTATCCGCGATAGCACACGTAGAACCGGTAATTATCATACTCACCTGGTCCTTCCTGATGTCTGCGCTGCTGTCTGTGGTGCTGATCCTCGGTCTCCAGCCCTCCCGTCTCCCCGCTGCTACTGCTGCCAGGCAGTGAAGTGAATATTCAATGAGAATAATGAGCGGCGGTCGCCAGCAAGAGGCAGCAGCGGCAGAGACAGGAGGGCTGGAGAAGGTGAGTTAATGTTTTTTTTTTTTTTCACTGACATGTGTGTTTTCTCCGGCGCGTGTCACACGGGACCACATCCACACTACACCCGTGTGGTACGGGTGCGGGCCGTGTGACACCCGTGCTGCGGGAGAAAACACTGACATGTCAGCGCTTTGAAAAACGCACACACGTACAAACGCACACGGACACACGTTCCGTGTGGTTTTACGTGTGTGTGCCTGCTACAATAGGGTAGCATTGCTGATCGTGTCTCCGTGCCGCCGGTACGTGTAAAAAATTACAAACACGTGCCGGCAGCACGGATGTGTGGCGCTAGCCTTAGGCTTCAGTTCGGCATTCTAATTAAATCAGTCATCCCATGATCGCTCATATGTGATTTGCATACTAGTGGTAATGTGCCGACAACATAATCTTCCTAATGGTGAAACATTCAGAGAAGTAGAAAGAGGTTAGTTGTCTTATGACCACAAATATGCAAAATACAAATGAGCGATCACGTAATGACTGATCAAACATTCAAGCAGGGCCAAATCTTGAGTGTGCTACACAGAGTTAGGATTCAGGATGATACAGTGCCTGGAAAAGATTATGCCTGGCTTGCAAAATCACTTTAAGGCTAGGTTCGCACACTGCGTCTTTTTAACGCTGCGTTTTTGTGTGTTTTTGGCTGCTAAAAACGCACAAAAACGCACCTGCGTCGAAAAAACGCATGCGGTTTTGCCGCGATTTGGTGCGTTTTTGGCTGCGTTTTGCTGTGTTTTTGATCTCTGCGTTTTGCTGCGTTTTTTCAATGCATTGCATGGGGGGAAAACGCAGAAAAACGCAGGAAAGAACTGACATGTCCATTTTTTTTTTTAACTCAAAAACGCAGGTAAAAAAAACAGATGTGTGCGGACAGCAAAAATGAAAACTCATAGACTTTGCTGGGGAAGCAAAGTCCTGCAGTTTTGAGGCCAAAAACGCACCCGAAAAACGCGCAAAAACGCCGCGAAAAACGCACTGTGCGCACATAGCCTAAAGGGAGCGCAGTGGCTCAGTGCTTCTTTCAACACTGGATGACGCCGGCTCGTGGAAATCATTTTATCATGCCCACAGGGCCCCTACTAGTCAGAGGAACTAAAGCCTTGTGACTAATCACAGGTCAAGATGGGCAATCACTAAAATACTCGGATGCTCGTTACTCGAAACAAGCAGATCAGGTGCTCGAAAAGTGCTCAACTCGAGTATTATGTATTAAGTATTATGGAAATTATCGGGCAGTTTGGCTCTCCGCTCACACACAGCCTGCCATAAACAGAGCATTTCCAGGGGGAGGTAAGGCAAGGTTTTTTGGTTCTTTTTGACACACTACATCCAAAAAGGTTCTTTTTATTCCCCAGGAGCGTCAGTGAGACATCGCAAATGGCTTTCATTGTGGTGCTGCCTCCTATCATTCAGTGAAGGAAGACGTCTCTTTGTTTTTTTGTTTCACGGACGACACATATGAGCACCCCTTGATACGTGGCCGAGCATCGTGAGTACCCGAACACACCGATGGTTGATTGAGTACCAAACTGTGGCGAGTAGGGTGGCTTATCACTGGTCACAGGACTAATTAGCATAGGGAATGGGAAGTTTATATGTAGTTTTTTTTTAAACATTCATATTAGTGAATAGCGTTATACAGGGCTGGTTGGGGAGGGAATTTGGCCATACAGGTATGAATGCTGCTGGGTTCGGATGGCATATGTCGCGGGAATGATAGGTAACTGAGTAGGGGCACCTAAACTGACCCTCAGACTGTGGACCCTGCTCTGTCCCTTATCCCAGAGAATTCGCTTGATGGTAGCGAGGTCTGGACCGCCAGTGTGACCATGTCGGTACCCTGATTTAACACCCTGGGGAGGGTCAGGACTAAAGTAACAGACCCCACAAATACAGCAAACAGGGGAGAACCAAAGCACATACACACTGCAATCAAATACAGGGGAGAGAACACATACACAGGAAGAAATAAGATACAGGGAGCAAATAAACTGACAACAGGGATATTTCCATACTACACCCGATATCATACAACTGATCACCAGTAACTGATAACACGCTAAGATCAGAATCGCTTGAGCTAATATCGGCGATGAGGAACTGGATCTAGCACCTTCTAAAGGCTGGAGGTAACTGTGAGTGGTCATTAGCAACCTAAGTGCCTTGCAGCAGTTCACAAGCCAGCAGGAATTAACTCCTGATGGACTGATGACTAGTGAACATAAAACAGCCAACACCCGCTTCTGGTTGAACAGACCTGACAGGTTCCTGTGACGGTAGAGCAGCACTGTGTGCACAGTAGTAGCAAGCATTTCCTCATCTATACATAGCGGTCATGTGATGGCTGTGTATAGTGAGGGAGCTGGAGATGTTGGGTCATAGGGGGCTAAGTCAGGTCTGCTATGCTGCCATGAGGCTGCATTTCCCTTGTAACTGGGGTAATATATCAGCCCCAGTTACAAGGGAAATAAGATGAAAGTAAAAATATTTCAATATTTAAATGTCCCTCCCCCAAAAGGTCTTTTATGGCTTTATGAGTGGCGCAGTGTGTAAAAAAAAGTTGACAAAAAAATTGTAAAAATGCCACAATGACTCCAAATTTTTGTAACTAGCGCTGCCCTGTACAAAAAAGTGTGTCCTCTATATAAAAATATTTGTTACAGAATGGGTAAAAAATTTTTAAATGTATTTAGTTATTCTTTGTAGTCATAAATAAAAAAATTAAAAAAATGGTACAAACACTAATTTTCTTTATTTTTCCTCCCATTTAGTCCAATATCAGTCCCTCCACCCAAAAAGTGAATAAGGACAGTGACATTAAAAGGAGGCCCCATGTTTCACAAAATATGATGGAAAAACTACTTGAATATCCGAACGTGAATTTTCTTTTTACTTCTCTTTAAAATATCCTTAAAATGTACCTGGCCAGGAGCAATAAATGGCCTGGTCTTTAACTGGTTAACATATATTTGTTTAACATTATTTAATTTGTTTGTTTTACAACAACATAAACAATGTTATTAGGACATCCACCGATGTCAGAGTCAAATATCCTAATATTGAGACAAATTACTCACCCTGACACTTGACTCTTAACACTGAAAGCAGAGATATGGTGACTCTGATGATCAATGACCTGCAGAGTTTCTATGTGGGGCAGAAGATGCGACAGTCTGCAGTATGAATTATGCGGCAGATGATCTGTGTCATGCATCTAAAACGGTCTGTCCTTAGAAAGTACCCAGAGACGAGCAAGTGACGAGACCCTCCCTCCCCTCCACAAAGCCATGGGCGAAATGAAAAATATAGGCTACGTTAGGCACACCATATCAGAGAAGAAGGAGCGAGGATGACAGATGGCTTATAAAAATGGCACATCAAATAAATAAGAATACCCCACATTCTTTACATTATTGTGTAATAATAGCCTATGCTAAACTATATAGGCAGGAAAAAAAGCGATTGAATGCTCCCTCTAGGCTCAATTTTCATAGCATGTCATTAAAGCATGCCTTTGAAAAAGTCTCCACTAGGGGTCACTGTTTAGTTAATAAAAATACACAATTTAATCCTTGCCTCTGTGTATAGCTAAATCTCGAAAATATAGTGAAATTCAGATCGGCATCTCATGTTACTGTATGATACAGTTACCCTTACTTTTATCTTAAGGCTGTGTGATAAGAGATTCTATATTGTACAATACAGTATCATGATATGTTGGCTATCACCAAAAACCTTCTGAAAGTCATGAAATGTGTGTGGCACCAGCCTCCCTGTCCCTAAGTATGCCGGCAATCTGCGGCATTCTAGTGCCATTGTCCCTGCTCTCTCCTCTCCCCCTAACCCAGCAGGGATACTGAACCTGCATGGCTAAACTTGTGTGGCATGGCCATCTTCGTGCTGTGTAGTTCTCTACTCACCCCCATGGCCATCCACATGTGACATGGTCCTCTACGCCCCTGCTTTGCTCTTCATGTGTGATGTGGTTCCCACCTCATCCCCCCCCGCGGTGCCCATGTATCTGTCCATCTCCATCTCCTGCCTAGGCCCCAGGTCCTGCACATACTGCATGGGGTTTTCTGGTTTCTAGCGTATGCTTGCTGTCCCTTTAAGAGGAAGTGTAGCGCCCCACAGGGCAGGTGTTTTAACCTACTCGTTGCCGGGCCGGGGATGCAGATCCTCTGCAATGTCACGGGGTGGCCTGGACCGGTTCCTTTATCCGAGGCGTACAGGAGGGGAGGAAAGGCGGTGCACGGGAGGCAGGACGGAGGATGGGGGTGGTAGTGACAGTTAGGGAAGTCTATTATGATCGTGACACCACCTGTGGTATGCGGCCAGGGATGGGCCGCCGCTGCGGGTGCTGCTCTCTGGGGCTGATGGTGAGGGTTGCAGCTGGTATGGTGTCGCTCCCCACAGGCGGAGTGGGATTACCCCGGGGAGGATGATGGAGGTTGGACAGGGGTGGTGGTAGCCCCCTTTGGCGCTGAAGTGCTGGGCAACGGTGATGGCAAATGAGAGGCAGAGGCAGGGTCTGCGGTTCCAGGTCTTTTATTTACAAGTAGTTCAGGTGCTGCCTCAGAGTACCGATCTCCGCCACGATGGGCTACAGCCAATTCCGGATAGTCGGCGGTCACCGCCGGTGCCCGTGAAAGTCTTTTAGTGAAGTGTCCCTCGGTTGCTATCCGGAACCCGGGCTAAGCCTAGCTGGGTGTTGGTCCTGCCTGTCGGCTCTGCTTTGTAAGCCTCCAGCGCCTGCCGCCCTCATCAGTGGTGAGCATTACAATGTGCCTTACATCTTAGTGGACATACTTAACATAGAATATAAGGCATTCCTTCACAAAAAAATACTATTTTTTCTAATCACTTCTGTTGCATAAATCATTCATGATTTAGATCTATATAATGTATGTAAGAGAACAAGGAAGTCCACCTGTCTACAGATGTACAGAACCTGTACTAAAGGTAACTTGTCATGTTCAGGAACACTATCTGCAGCTTCTGTCTGTCACTCGAAGTGCCAGGGAGTAATTACTCCTTGCTCACAGGATAGTGGTGACTGTAATTGCTCCCTTTCCAACCCCTATGACTATAAGCAAGTAGTCGCAGGGAGGATACAAGTTAATTTTCTCCCTGCAGCCTCTCTTCTAGTATGACAGCATGATTTTAACACTATTTTCATGAAAATATCATATTGTGTGGAGGGCTGAAGGGGCCATGATACTCTAAGGGACTATCATACTGTTTATGTGGAGAACTGTGATGACAATCATACTGTGTATGTGGGGGGAAGGGGAGAGGGGGCAGGAGCCAGTGTGATGGAGACATAAGAGCCATTATTTCGTGTTGTGTGGCTGTGGTATTATCATACTGTGCATATGATAGGGGATAACTTCCTGATCGCTGGTGGTGCAACCAAACTCAAGAACCGTGTTCTTAGCATGGTCAATCATGCGCACTGACACTGCATTCAATCTAATCGGAGTGCAGAAGATCAACTGAGCTCTGTACGCTATCGTCAGTAAGATGAATGGAGCACCAGTTTCCATGATTGACCACAGTTCAAGCTTCTTAGAGCCAAGATTCCTGGGGGATATAGATAGGGGAGGACTTGTACATTCTGGAATCCATGGTCTTTATACAACAAACGTCCTTACATCCACAACTTCTTTCTCAATGACTCTCATAACCTGCCGGCCCTAACTGAAACCTGGATTAAGGATTCCGACACTTTTTTCCTCGGTGCCATTTCTCATGGCAGCTCACATTTTTCCAATTCCCCAAAACCTGTGAACAGACATGGTGGTGGAGTAGGCTTACTTCTGTCCCCACAATGCACTTTCCATGTCATCTCCCCAGCTCTATCACTCTAATTTCTTTCTTTTGAGATCCACACCATCAGGCTCTTAAATTCACTCTCCCTCAGAGTTGCGGTTGAGTACCATCACCCAAGCTCACCCACCCAGTTCCTTGACCATTTGCTCTATCTCCCCATCTGCATCTCAGCTTCTATCTCAAACCACCTCTCTTGGCCTGTCATAACTCTCAACCTCTGAGACACAACGTCTGAGACACAACCTCTGACACAACCTCTGAGACGGTAAAACCGTTAGCCTGGTCTTCATCCGCTTCTGCTCAATCTCTCACTTTGATAACTCACCTCTTCCCCTCTCTGACTACAACTTCCTCTCTCTCCTTCATGCTCACAAATCCTTGCCCACTTTAACTCACTCCCACCTATCACACATTCAGAAATCTACAGGCCACTGCCTCCTATCTCCTCTTCTTCCTGCCCTGATCTGGCTGTAAATCATTACAATGACACTTTCAGAAGCACCCTGGACCAAATTGCACCCCTCAGCCTCAGAACCTCCAAACACAGATTAAAACAGCCCTGGCTCACATCGCAAACTCAATTTCTCCAGCGATGTCCTAAGAGTGCCAAACACCTATGGAGGATAACCCGCACACCACATAACTATATCCACTATAAATTTATATTTAGAACCTTTCACTCTGTCCTCAGTCTTAAAGTGTAGCCCCTTATCACAGATCTTTGTGCTGATGATCTGGTCTCCTGTTTCACAGAGAAAATAGAAAATATCCATCAGGAAATCGGCTCCTGGCCACCAAGTGCCATGATTCCCATCCCTCCCTACATCCCATCTAGCTCTCTCTCCACATTTGACCCAGTCACAGAAGAAGTCTCCAAGCTCCTCTCTTCTTCTCATCCTACCACTTGCACTATGGACCCCATTCCCTCACACCTCCTCCAGACTCTCTCTCCATTTGTCACTAGTCAACTAACTAAAATCTTCAATCTCTCTCTCTCTCTGGTATCTTCCCCTCCTCCTTCAAACACTCTATCATTACTCCATCATTTATAAAAACACAAAAAAATAAAAAAAAACCCCTTCTCTTTATCCATCCTGCTTTCTTCTCTTCCTCTCACTGTTGGGGTCCCTCAAGGTTCAATCCTTGACCCTCTTCTCTCTCTTCTCTTATCTGTCCAATTGGACAGATAATCAGAAAATTTGGCTTTCTGTGCCATCTTTATGCTGATGACACACAACTATTCACCTCATCCCCTGACCTCACCCCCGCTGTACTACAGAACACCAGGGACTGTCTGTCTGCAGTTTCCAATATTATGTCTGCTCTCTATCTGCAACTTAACCTTTCCGAAACTGAACTTCTTCTACTCCATCTGTCTCCTAGCCTCCCTAAATCTGAAATCTCCCTGTTTGCAGCACCACGATAGCGCCTAGGCCGCAGGCTCGCTGCTTGGGTGTTATGTTTGACATGCTCTTGCTACTTGCACCTGAAAAAAAAAAATTCGCTAGAATCCTCCCCTTTCTCACAATGGAAACAACAGAAACCCTCACTGTGGCCCTGATCCACTCCCAGCTTTATTATTGTAATTCTCTATTAATTGGCCTCGCCCTCACTAGACTCTTTCCTCTCCAGTTCATTCTTAATACAGCAGCCAGTGTCACCTATCTGGCTAATCGTTACTCGGACGCTTCTGCTCTGTGCCAGTCATTGCACTTGGTGCTCATACATCATACGATGTGATTTAAATTACTTGTTCTCCCCCACAAAGCTCATCACAGCGTGGCAACCCCTTACATCTGCACTCTCATCTCTATCACCCAACGAGTTCTCTACGCTCCGCAAACGCCATTTGACTAACTTCTACACTGATCCAAACCTCCTCCAGTTCCTGGCTCCAATACTTCTTTCAAGCTGCACCAATCCTCTGGAATGCTCTACCCCATGACATTAGTCCAAACCACAATTTACATAGCTTTAGACGCTCCCTAAAAACACGTCTTTTTAGGCTAGCTTGTCACCTTCCCTAATTAAAATCTGTTCATATTTAGCCCCTCTACTATATCTCAGATCATAATTCTCCGGCAAACTCCACTGCACCCAAAAGTACTACAAAGATTGGATAATGACTGGCTCATGCAGCTTTTATCTATTACCCACTTTTTCAAGATGGTTGTGTGTCGCCCACCTGTAGCGGTCGCCTCAGGGACGTCACTCCACCTTCTGGGACGCCACAGGGGCTCCACTTGTTTACCGCTGGCAACTGGTATGTCAGGTTTATTTACATGGAAGTCGTGACACCACTCACGGTTTGCGGTCAGGGTTATGGGTGACCGCCACTGCAGGTTTAGCGAGCGTCTGGGGCTGATGGGGCTGCAGTCAGGTGGTATGGCCTCCCGTGAGTGAGGCTGGCCCCAGGGACTCGGGTGTGTGGGACAACAGGTCGCAGAATAACTCAGTCGCAGTCCAAGATGTCTTTCAACTTGTTTACTCACTTTCAGGTGTTTTTGTGAGGTAACCTGGGCGATGCTGAGATAAACCAGGTGGAACCAGGAACTCCTTCAGGCTGGTCTAAGGGTAACCGTTAACTCACCTTCCTAACACTTCTAGTTTCAGACAACCCCTGACTTAAAGTACCGTGGGATTCATTCAGGGAAGTCGCAACTGCCTTTTCTCCCCTTTTTGGCCCGTTTGCTGGCAGCGTGGACCAAGGAAGATGGCTCCAGGCTCGATCCTCCTTATGGGCCCCCTCGTTGCTGCTGATGCTCGGACTCTAGTTGGTTGGTGAGAGACCTCTAGTCCCTCCACCTGCAGGTTTAGTAGACCACTAAATGGATGTAAACTCTAGGGACCTGTTCCCCGTGCGTGCCTAGTCACCAGGGGTCTCCGTACCCAACCAGCTGACTTCCTCAGCGTCTTTCTGTCCAACTTGCTGGTGACCGTTCTCCCCCGCTAACGGCTACTACACGTGCAGGGTCTTACTAGCGTGTCCGCACCCTGCTCGCTCCCTCTTTTCTGCGCTCTCCACGTCAGACTGGCTCTACTCCACTTTCCTGACAGCCACTGCCACCTTATCTTCCAGCCCCTCCCCTACACCCCTAGCTGAGATGTGGAGTAACGCCCCCTCTTGGGTCTGCCCAAGGGTCCCCTCTAGAGTGTGGGAGACCTGGTTGCTATGTGTCTGTGCGTACACACCCTATTCCAGTCTTTGGAATCACCTGGAAGCACTGACCCAGCATGGGTGCAGTACTCAGTGGTGCCTGACCAGGTTAGGGGCGCCACATTTCCCCTTGGTTATCAACAGCATGTCCTCGGGCTGCAAAGACAAGAAACAAGGTTAAATACAAAATTTTCCCACTTAGGGGAACTATTTACATATAAAACATACCAGGTACCATTCCACCACCACCCACCACCCACAAGTCCTGGTCCCACCCAGAAACTTCCAGGAGGTAGGTCACCGGTCCCTTTGGTGACCAGGTCTGAGCCATCTGTTTCCCCAGACCTTTCCTCCAATCTTCCTCTCCTGAGGAGGGTGGTGTAGGGTAGGCCTCCATTTTTTTAAAGGGCACGTAACCTGGTGCTAAAAAGAAAAACGTAAACAGTTCACGCAAAAGTTCTTGTGGGCACATTTCACGTTAACATTACTAAACTGTAAACATGTCAAACATTTTTAAACTAAGCAGGTTCTCTATAGAAAGATTTTAGAAAACAACGAGTTTCTCCTCTCGAGACCAGGGCTCTTGTTTTCAGGGCTCTAATACCTGGAGGTTGCTGCTTGGGTGTCTGCATTTACATTTACACTGACATTCACACTGGCATTGACATCATGGGCATCTGCAGCTGCAGCTACATTGGCATTATGGGCGTCCCCTGGTGGTGGTGACTCTGGGAATCTGGCAGAAGCAGTGGGGGTAGAGTCTGAGCGCCCTAAGATTTCCCTTGGACATTGAACCACGTCCAAGGCAAACCAACCTCTCTCCCCCAGGTGTACTCTACCACATCCCCTACATAGAGATCACGATCAGGGGGACCCCGCAGTAGGTGGGACTGCACATCCCATCTGGAGACGAAGATCCCCTCCTTCACTCCGGCCTCCACTATAAAGCCATACCCTGTGCGGCAGTTAAACTCCTCCACTACTCCTCTTAGAAGGGTACCTCGAGACTGGAATCTGGCCCGCCGCAGGGACTGCTTCTCCTGCAGGTCCCTGGCCACCACCTGCTCTCTCTCATGATCTGGGGTGAGATTAACAAGGGGTCGTGGGGGTCTAGCTTTTACTTGCCACCACTCTCAGCGGGCTGGTCTCCGCATTATCATCACCTGGTCATCAGCAGGTAACCAGGTCACATACAGTACATGCCGGGGCTATATGCAACTAGGTCTTCCTCCCTGGCAGGGGGTGCTGCAGCCTCCTCCGATCGTTTAGGGGACAGCAGCGCGACCTCAGGGCCTCCCTTTCTTGCAAAGGGTGCTGCGACCTCCTCCGGTCGGCTAGGGAACAGCAGTGATGGCTGTAAGTCCTCTTCTCCTTCCCTGGTAGCGGGTGCTGCGACCTCTTCCGGTCTTTGGGGGAACAGCAGCGCAACCTCAGGGCCTCCCTTTCTCCCAAAGGGTGCTGTGACCTCCTCCGGTCGGGCAAGGAGCAGCTCTGGGTACGAGCTTCCATCAGCCTGGCAGGACGGTGAATCCCTCTTCAGCGGAGAGGGTGCTGTGATCGCTTCTGGTTGGGATGGCGGCCTTGGGATCATATATACGTCTCCACCAGGTGTACTGGGAACCGAGTATTCAATTCTCTCTTTAGCTGCAAGAATACTGGGTCTTCCTCAGGTGGGGACGCGGGAACCTTTTCCTAAGTCGGCTGCTAGGGCGCTGTGACCACCTCTGGTTGGACGACTGGGACAGGAGGCATTGTGGACTGGTCTGGTCTGGCCGGGACAGGAGGCGTTGCGGCCTGGTCTGGTCTGGCTGGGACAGGAGGCGTTGCGGCCTGGTCTGGTCTGGCCAGGACAGGAGGCGTTGCGGCCTGGTCTGGCCTGGCCGGGACAGGAGGCATTGCGGCCTGGTCTGATCTGGCCAGGACAGGAGGCATTGCGGCTTGGTCTGGTCTAGCCGTGGGCGTCGCATCTGGTGTTGCATTGGGGGTCGTATCAGGCATCACAATAGACATCGCATTTGGCATCGCACCGGACATCGCACCAGACATCGCATTTGGCATCGCACCGGACATCGCACGAGACATCGCATTTGGCATTGCATCGGCCTCTGGTGACAACGCCGGTGGGGTCAGAATACCAGGTTGGGCAGGGGCAGTGTGGGACTCACCCAGGGTTGGGCCGTAGATATCCTGCAGCAGGGTCGCCATTGCTGATGATAACTCTAGATGGGCTTGGGCGGCACCTCCAGGTGGGCCTTGCTGCACCGACAACCGCAGATTTTTAATTGCCATTATCGTCTTCTTTTTCCAAGCGGCTGTTTCTTGCCTGCTCCGCTCTTCCATACCGTCGGCAATTCTTCCCACTTCTTCCTCCAGCTCCTCTGCTGTCATGGCCTGGGTCCAACCCTGCTCTTCCTGGTCACCTCTTGCAGACGCCATTCTCTCTCTGTCGCTGCTCATCAGGTTGTGGTCACACCTCAGTCCTAGTTTAGTTTCTGATTGTTCTCCTCCCTCTGGACCCAGACGACCCCGCAGTCCAGAGACAAATCCACCCCCATCTTCTCTGGTCACTATGTCAGAGCGCTCCCTCCATGCTGGGGTAGCAACACCTCTTCGTGGACAGTCACTTTTCTGCTGGGCGGGCTGCAGCTTCTTAATTCGCGCGCTTTTAACAGCAACAAAATGTCGGTGGTTCAAATTTTCTGATCGGACCTCTAAGGCGCACTGTCACCTGTCCAAACAGGTCTAGTCCCAGATCCTGTTCGCGATACCAGAATGTGTCGCCCACCTGTAGCGGTCGCCTCAGGGATGTCACTCCACCTTCTGGGACACCACAGGGGCTCCACTTGATTATCGCTGGCAACAGGTATGTCAGGTTTATTTACATGGAAGTTGTGACGCCACTCACGGTTTGCGGTCAGGGTTATGAGTGACCGCCACTCCAGGTTTAACAAGCGTCTGTGGCTGATGATGATCTGCAGTCGGGTGGTATGGCCTCCCGTGAGTGAGACTGGCCCCAGGGACTCGGGTGTGTGCAACAACAGGTCGCAGAATAATTCAGTCTCAGTCCAAGATGTCTTTCAACTTGTTTACTCACTTTCAGGTGTTTTTGTGAGGTAACCCGGGCAATGCTGAGATAACCCAGGTGGAACCAGGAACTCCTTCAGGCTGGTCTAAGGGTAACCGTTAACTCGCCTTCCTAGCACTTCTTGTTTCGGACAACCCCTGACTTAAAGTACCGTGGGATTCATCCAGGGAAGTCACAACTGCCTTTTCTCCCCTTTTTGGCCCGTTTTCTGGCAGCGTGGACCAAGGAAGATGGCTCCAGGCTCGATCCTCCTTATGGGCCCCCTCGTTGCTGCTGATGCTCGGACTCTAGTTTGTTGGTGAGGGACCTCTAGTCCCTCCACCTGCAAGTTTAGCAGACCACTAAATGGATGTCCACGCTAGGGACCTGTTCCCCGTGCGTGCCTAGTCACCAGGGGTCTCCGTACACGACCAGCTGACTTCCTCAGCGTCTTTCTGTCCAACTTGCTGGTGACCGTTCTCCCCCGCTAACGGCTACGACACCTGCAGGGTCAGACTAGCATGTCCACGCCCTGCTCACTCCCTCTTTCCTGCGCTCTCCACTTCAGACTGGCCCTACTCCACTTTCCTGACAGCCACTGCCACCTTATCTTCCAGCCCCTCCCCTACACCCCTAGCTGAGATGTAGAGGAATGCCCCCTCTTGGGTCTGCCCAAGGGTCCCCTCTAGAGTGTGGGAGACCTGGTTGCTATGTGTCTGTGTGTACACACCCCTATTTTAGCCTTTGGAATCACCTGGAAGCACTGACCCAGCATGGGTGCAGTACTCAGTGGTGCCTGACCAGGTCAGGGGAGCCACAGTTGGACCGTCGTTGTAAATAAGCGCTAAGTGTACCTTGTGTCACCACCACCTCAAATCATTGTAAGCTCTTACGAGCAGTTATCATTATTTTTACTTTAATTATTGTATCTTCTATAACTGTTACTTATGTTTGTTTATATACGTATGAACCTCTAAATTGTAAAGCGCTACGGAATATGTTGGTGCTATAGAAATAAATAAAAGATTATTAATTTTAAACTAATAGATAATAGTTAATATCAAATTAATACAGATCTTGATGTAATTCTTATACATATCAGATTTGAAGTAAATAAACACTAGTACAGATGTTAATAGCATACAAAGGCACAGAGCAAGCAGTCTAACCTAACATAATGGATCTGACATAAAATAAATCTTAATATTGATTTTATTTTTCTCATTTTCTATATTTAACTGGTGTAAAGTAAACAGCTTAAACTGAGATTTTCATTTAATCCTTCAGATCTATTTCAGTTCCTCCATCTACATTCACACTGTATGATCTTCTGGTTCCAAATCCCACCTCTCAGAACTCTGTGATCCCCTCTAAATTTCAATACCAGATGTCTAAGATTGGAGTTCCATAAAACAATTAAAAAAAAACTACTGGACTAATAGAATAAAGTTGAAATAAGTTATAGGGTCAGTTTAAAAGTGTCGGAGGACCTAAAATATTTATCTTGTATGGTGATGTCATGCCCCGGGGCAGCCGGACTTCTCGGATCCGGATGGTCTGTGGCTTGAGGGGTTCCAGATCCGGGGGCACCGTTGACTAGGTGTAAATAAAAAGAAAATAAAAATATAGTCTGACTATGCCACTCGTGGTGTGTGGCCAGGGATGGTAGGGCCGCCGCTGTGGGTTCCTGCTGGGGATCATGGATGGGGGCAGCGTGGATGGTGGAGCCCTCCGCGAGCAGGGATTTTCCCCAGGGGTGACATGGAGGCACAGGGCAATAAATCAGTCCAGCCAGGGGAGTGCAGTTTGATTGTCTTTACTTACTACTGGGTTCGCACCCTGGAGATGTGCTGGATCCCAGGTGTGCCCGAGTCCTCTATAGCTGTGCCAGCCAACCTGGTGCCACTCTCCCACCGATGCACTCTAGTGTATTTGTCGGTCCTCCCTGGCGTGGAGCTTCTGGAGGTCCGTCTGGTGTCTGGGTCCTGCCACAGGCAGCTTGGACTATTTAATGGACTATCTCCCTTTCCTCCCTTTGCTGCTGTTGCCTCGGACATTAGTGGTGGCAGATGAGTCCTGAAAACCCACCCGCCTGGCAGAGTTAACAGATGGCTTGAAGTCCTGGTCTGTTCTGGGATCTGCACCCCGTGCGTGCAAAGTACTGGAGCCCTGGATGTCCACCCCACATGATCCCTCTGTCCTTGGAGCTTGCTCTCTCACTCTCTAGCTACTTTCTCCTCTGAGTGGCTGACCTTTTTACTCAGGTCTTTGCGGGGTCTTTGCTACTTTCACTGTGTCTCAAGATTCCGTTGTCTGTCTTGACACCTGTCCTTTTACTACCACTCACTTCTCACTCCTCTGCTCAACTCTCAACTCCTTCCTCTTTCACCTCCTTTCTCTCTCTCGCAGACTAGCCACACTTCCCAGGTCACTCGCTCCTCCCCCAGGTTTGGTCCCTCCCTTCCCAGGTGGCTGCCTGTTAGCTCACAGTGCCCAGCCCTGTCACCTGGTTTTAAGGGGGGTCTCCCGCCCTGGTTGTGAAGTGTTTATGTCCTGGTGTGCTAGGGTGTGTACTGACTGGCACAGTCACATAGGACCCGAGCTGTTACAGTGATGTTACCCTGTTTTGTGACACCTGGTTACCGCAGAGGCGTCACAGTGACATCTTTGTTTTTTCAGGGGAATAAATATATGGGTGCTAAAGTTCCACTCCGAAAATTAGAATAAATATCAACTTGCACTAGGTAAAAGGAACTTCTATTGAAATATGCTGTCCAGGATTAGAAATAAGATGGGGTTTTTTCTGGAGTCAATGCCACAACTGCCCATGGGCAATTCTTTGGATTGTACCCCAGCTTCATGCAGGTGAATAAAAGCAGTTTTAGAGATATTTTCCACAAAATGGTAACGAAAAGTGGAAATAGTAATAACTAGGAATGACTAAAAATATACATAGTTACATAGTTACTTAGGTTGAAAAAAGACCTAGGTCCATCTAGTTCAACCTTCCTTCACCAGTTCTACATTTAGTCACTAAGTAATTTATAACCAACATGGAATATTTTATTGGAGATGCTTGTGCCATTAAATGTTTTGTGGAACTCCTATTTGTAAATTGGCAGTAAAACTACAGTCTTTTTACTGCCCATTACAGCCATATATTCCCTATATTACAACTACTCACTTTAGTCTGAAAGAAAAAAATGGTATATTATATTTTACTTTTACCGCGGTTAAATGAGAGACTCAAGAGAAATACTTTTCCAAATTAATACTGCTTTATATAACTGTTTTACATGTTGTAAGAAAAAGCCGAGACCCTTGTAAAGATTATACGCGGTGTATGAACATGCTACGCGGACTTTCATGTGCAATTCTTTAGGGCAGCAGGGGGTTTATTCTGTTATGTCATATTACAGATCACATTTCCTAATATTCCCAGTATATTTATATATACACATGTAACGTGTTAACGGCATGTTCCTGGAACTCAGAATGGTATTTAATTAATGAGCGTGTAATGGCAAACCAAAAAAGGGCAACCCTTCAGCCAAAATGTTACTTAACATGGGAATGTATATTATCCTTATAGATTAGAAAAAAAGAATGACTTGCCAAGCAGCATTATCATAATATTACAAAGAGAAGAAAGTGCACGGCCAAGTTCCCATTACTCCTTAAATAGCTTCACTATTTTAGGGCACAAGTGCTAATGGGTACTGTGTTTTTACATTAGTTCTTATAGAGAATTGATAGATAAAAATCCATCAATTATGCTCCATTATATTCTATTATGGTATACAGTGAACACAGACTCTCAAAACTGCAATAGGTCAAAAACATTTTAAATCTTATATTATATATACATATATATATAAATATATTATATATAAGAATTTTGTTTCTAAAACTTAAAACGCTATTCCCATGTGATAAAGTGATGACATATGGCAATGATAGGATATCGCTCCATGGCACTAAACAGATCCTGAGAATGGAATTACAGTACCACTAGTTTACACCATGGCCCCTTCACTGTTTATCCTTACAGCAATGCTATGGTCAATAGTGATTTAAGAAGTGGCAGCACTGACTCATTCAAGCCCCTATCTGCAAAACAGCTCTCCAATCAAACCACTATGTAGAAAAGTGCAGCATATTCTTATAGAGGAGAATGGTGCCACATTACAGTTCTTGAGCAGCATGTAGCAGAGTGTCTAGTGCCCTACCGCCCCCAGACCGAAGTGGTGATTAGGGAAACTGCAATATAACTGACTATTGTTTGGTACTCTTGTGTTAAGGTATTGCATTCTCCTGTAATACAGCCGGCTGCCACTAGGTGTCATGGGTCCCAGGTCCCCTAGTGAGAAGCGATGGGTAGGGAGTGACAGCGCAGTAGGGGTTAAGTGAGAGGTTGGCTCCTCAGCACAGGCAGAGATATAGAGAAAGGCAGCTTCCTGTTTCATTCAGATAAGGAGATGCTGTTGTAGTGGAAAGAACAAGAAAGAGAGGACCAGAAGGGGCAGAAGAGAAGAGTGGAGTGAACAGGGTGGAGGTAGTTGAAGCAGAACAGAGACAGGATAGAAAGGAAAAGAAGAAGGAAGCAGCCGAGATATTTCAAGGGGGCTCATCTGCAGTGGAGTGTAAGTCCAGTCTGTCATGGAGATTTAAAAGGAGTTGGGGCGCCCCTACCTTAGGCTAGCATCTGCCGGTACCTGTGGGAAAGCAGTTGCGGCGGGAGAGCCAGTGGGTCCATCCGTTTGTGAGCTGAGCTGAACGATCCACCACCATGCTGGGGGAGTGGGTCAGAAGCGGGAGGATAAGTCGACCCATTACGGCCGTCCCGGTAGAGCAGAGCCGGTTACAGAAGCAAATGTGTATGAAAGATGATAATGATGACGTTTCTGTGTCGAGACTCCTAACAGAGGCTCCACGGACTTTTTTGATTTGCATATTTCCCAGGGGGCAATGTACCTAGGATTTCACTGTATTGAGTGCCCTCGTTGGCTGCCGGCAGTGTTTTCTCTGGCTGATCTCCCCAAGATCAGTGATTGTTTTGTATTGTTAGTCTACTAGGCATTGCTCCCACCTGGTCAGAATTCTACTCCACACTGATGAGGGGCAATACCCCGAAACAGCTGTCTGTGGATGGATACCTGGCCTTGGTATTTCCCTTGTCATATCTTTAAACTTGTCAAAGAGTTGGATATTGACTAAAAGGGCCACTTAACCCCTTCATGACCCTTGATGGATCTATCCGTCATGGAGCGTGTGACGTTAAGCCCCACTCCATGCCGCGGGTAGGTTGCGGTGATCCGCGCACATATCAGCTGTTTTCAACAGCTGACATGTGTGCATGCATGTTACGAGTGGAATCGCTTCCACTTGCAACATTTAACCCCTTACATCTCGCTGCCAAAGTCTGGCAGCGAGATGTTTATGCGCGCGGCCATGATTTTCACTTACCGCCGCCCCCACCGGAAGTCACGTGTGTGATCTGTACCGCCCCGCGGGCTCGGCTGCGACTGCCGAGCCGCTCAAATCCGTGCTCGTACTGCGGGTGGTGGCTCGAGCCTCTCACGGACCCGGGGGTCACGTCGCTCTGCAAGGGAGTTGGCGCTACACGCGTGGACTTGGGTGAGGAGTTCCACGGCCAGGGCCGCGGTTGTTTGGTTTGGACTGTAAGTTCGTGACGCCAACCACGGGTTGTGGTGAATGGATGGACACCACTGCTGCCGTTAAAAAGGCCTCCCGGGGACGGTGTTGCGCAGCTTGGTGTTGACCCCTCCGTGGGTAGGGAAGCAATGGTCCCGGGGGCCCGAGGGAGGTGCTGAGGCGGGTTGGACGTTGGTGCGGTGCGCGGCCCGAAGGCACTGGTGTACTCACTCTGACACAATACATTCGAGTCTCTGGTAAACCAAACGGAGTGATGAACGGGGCCCGCAACCGGCTGCAGCTTCTCCCGGTATAGGTTGGTGGTTTCCGCCTTTCTCCTGCACCTCTGTGTGTAAATGTTTGACTCCTATGCCTAGACACCGGTAGTCCACTCCCCGACTTGTATATGCTGTAGGAGCCCGTTTGCCCGCAGACACTGGTCCTTTGGGACTCTATGCCTTGGTGGTGGCTTTACCCTGTATGGTTGGGCTGTTGTCTTCTAACGGGTCTTGTGTGGGATAGGTCCTTAAGTCCAGTCCGCAATCAGTTGATTTGACTCGGCCCTGTCAGTTCGGGGCTTCGTCTGGGTCTGAGTACCCCTCCTGGTGATCCGGTTTCCAATCGGTTCCCCGGTTCGGTACCGGCGGGCCACCGCCCAACCCCAGTCCCTACGGTTCCACCGGCTGTAATCCCAGCTCCTGCAGGCGGCCACCACTGTCTGCCTCCTTGCCAATGGTGACTGGGCTCCGACACAGCCACCGGAGTAGTCTATGGCAGGCCTGGGCGCAGGTCTGCGCCTGGACTCAACCTCGCTCCTTCGCTGTCAAAACTACTCTGCACTGTCAACTTGAACTTGTGTCTGTGGTTTCCCGCCTCCAGGCCAGTGAACTCCTCGGTTGGTGAAGCCAACCGCCTGGCTCCGCCCCCCGGTGTGGACATCAAACCTGGAGAGTGGTGACAAGGTTTTTAGTTTGACTGATGTCACCTAATCGGGAGGGGGTGTGGTGTTGTGTGTGACTACCTGGGACGACCTGACTAGTCCAGGGCGTCACAGATCACGTGATTTTCGGTGGTTGCCATGGTTGCACAGGGTCATGTGATGACACCTGTAGCTATGATGAGTCACTTTCGGTTTCATTCGGCCCGGAGCCGAATGAATCAGAAAGTGATCATATCTGCTGTTTACAGCTGTGTAGCTGTGATCAGCAGATAGGGCAGAGCGATCGGATTGCTGATCGCTATAGCCCCCTAAGGGGACTAGTAAAATAAAAAAAGTAAAAACAAAGTTTTAAAAAATAAAAAAAATAAAAAAAAATAGAAGTTCAAATCACCCCCCTTTCACCACATTGAAAATTAAAGGGTAAAAAAAATAAATAAATATACACATATTTGGTATCGCCGCGTTCAGAAATGCCCGAGTTATCAAACTATAAAATCAATTAATCTGATTGGTAAACAGTGTAGTGGCAAAAAAAAATTCCAAACTCCAAAATTACGTTTTTTGGTCACCGCAAGTTTTACGCAAAATGCAATAACAGGCGATCAAAACGTAGCAGATGCGCAAAAATGGTACCATTAAAAATGTCAGCTCTAGACGCAAAAAATGAGTCATCGCTGAGCCATAGATCCCAAAAAATGAGAACGCTACGGGTTTCGGAAAATGGCGCAAAACGTACGCCACTTTTATTGGACAAGCTTGTGAATTTTTTTTAACCCCTTAGATACAAGTAAACCTATACATGTTTGGTGTCTACAAACTCGCACTGACCTCAGGCATCACACCCACATGTCAGTTTTGCCATATAGTTAACACGGTGAATAAAACATCCCAAAAACTATTGTGCGATCACACTTTTTTTTGCAGTTTTTCCACACTAGGAATTTTTTTGCTCTTTTCCAGTACACTATATGGTAAAACTTATGGTTTCATTTAAAAGTACAACTTGTCCTGCAAAAAACAAGCCCTCATATGGCAAGATTGACGGAAAAGTAAAAAAGTTAAGGCTCTCGGAAGAAGGGGAGCAAAAAACAAAAACGCAAAAACGGAAAGTGCCCGGGGGCTGAAGGGGTTAATATGGTGGTTATGGTGGTCTCCTAAAAAGAGCCACTCCTTGGATAGGTCCTTCCCGGAGGGATATCTGGCTAGTTTCTGTGTCGAGATTCCTAACAGAGGCTCCACGGACTTTTTTGATTTGCATAAATACTCTCCTCTCAGCCCAGGGAGTTGCCAGTGATAGCCTTGGTGTGGACTTTGGAGTTATGAACAAAGTTGTTTTTGAAGCTGTAGCCAGAGGTTTCTGCTTGGAAGTTTGTGTAGTGTTTTCCTACCTTTTATCCCTTTTACGTTTTCCTACCTGATATGTTCCCTTTACTCCTTCATGTAGTTTGATGTGCTTTGTACGATTGCTGTTTATTTTACTGCTGTTTGTCTTATCTCCTTTGTGTCTTTAACCTAGGGCGGGACTAGTGTGCCCACTGCCCTACGCACTAGACAGGTTTGTGTTCCGGGAAAAACATCAAAAGGAATGTGATCACCTCACTGGGTGAAATAACCTTCTAGGGAAGACAGTTGCTTAGGGTGTCAGGGGTTTTACCTCCTTATCCTTCCCTAGTGGCAATATATTCCTTCCTCCTGTCACACCTTGCGCTGACCAGCCCCTTTGGTTGAGCGTGACAACCAGGAGCTATCCTAGAGTGGTATCTAGTGCCTAAAGTCCAACCTCACCTTCAGAGGCTCTGGTGAAAACTGGGTAGGCATTTGTGTATGCCCCTCTCAGGGTAAGTCTGGTTCTGGGAGCATTTGGTTTTCAACCCTCTCTCTTCGTCATCTTGTAGCGTGGCACCAACAGATCACAAAGTGATACCATATCCTACTGATATGACAGCATTTTATCAGGTTTAATAAATGTATTTAATTAATTGAGAACACTATTTATCCAAAAATGGTAGACAAAAGAGTACTATTATTCAACTAGATGAAAAGTGAAATAAAAAAAAAATTCTATCATGATTTTGTGATGTGGCTGATAGTAGACTGTACACAAATAAGATGCCAACACTTTCTATAAAAGTGATAAATTCGCATGGCTGGATGAACCAGAATATATTCTCTTCCCACAGGAGATATCTTAAAAGCCACTATGGAAGATGCTTTCTTGATGTAAAGGACTATAACTCTAGTATATTAGTTAGTACATATCAGGGATGACAATATTTCCTTCACAGTAGACTTCATTCTGTTCACTATTTGTGGTAGCGCAGAATGCATCTTGTGTTGGCTAAATAAGATTTTCTGTTTATTGTTATGAGCTAGATGAAGAAAGATAATGTCACATTGTAAGAGCTATTCATGCAGAACACCAGGTCATTCCAAGGAGTTTCCAAACTCTTTCCAATATTTTCCCATTTATCATTGCTTGTGCTAAGTTCCCCATGTCTTGTTCATACTGACTTGAGACTAAGGGGTACTTTGCACGCTGCGACATCGCTACTGCGATATCGTCGGGGTCAAATCGAAAGTGACGCACATCCGGTGCCGGTAACGACGTCGCAACGTGTAAAGCCTAGATGCGCCGATAAACGATCGCAAAATTGTCGAAAATCGGTGATCTGTGTAGCGTCGGTCATTTTCACAATGTCGCACCAATAGGAGATACGATGTTGTTCCTCGTTGCTGCGGCAGCACACATCGCTCTGTGTGAAGCCGCTGGAGCGAGGAACATCTCCTTACCTGTCTCCACCGGCTATGCGGAAGGAAGAAGGTGGGCGGGATGTTTATGTCCCGCTCATCTCCGCCCCTCCGCTTCTATTGGCCGCCTGCCGTGTGACATCGCTGTGATGCCACACGACCCGCCACCTTAGGAAGGAAGCTGGTCGCCGGCTAGAGCGTGCATGTGATGCTGCCATAGCGATAATGTTCGCTACGGCAGCTATCACAAGATATCGCATGTGCGACGGGGGCGGGTACTATCGCGCTCGGCATCGCTAGCCGATGCTAGCGATGTCGCAACATGTAAAGTACCAGTTTCTCTTTGGCCCACGTTTCCTAATAACGACTCCATCCATTCCTGTCCTGATCATTATTTTATTTTGTTTATCATCAACATGATATCCTGTTCTTGGCTTCTAAATAAAATATACAGTATGTTAACTTTCTAAGACCATTTTTGACTTTACAAACAGTCATAACTGAAGTAACTTTGTAAACACATTTTTCCTTATGATCTCATTGTAATTACACTCCAAATTACAGTTCTTGGCTGAATGCTGAATTGTGCAGTTTTCTGTATTTTACAAAACTACAGTTGGACTTGCCAAAAGACTATAATTTTCCATAAACACAGATCTCAAGGATGTCAGACGATCATAATTTTTGTCAAATATTGCATAGAACAGATTAAAGGAGTATTGAAGCCCAGTGGAAATTTTCAGCAACCACTGTCAAATCCTAACAATGTTTATTGAGAGAAGCGGATGAGAAACTTGTCAATGTGACCACAAGTATGTAAATCGTATAATTCGAGCCATGGCTGGCCTTAACTATGGGCGACCAATCTAGTCTCACAAGGTGCTAGCCGTGCTACAGAGCGGGCAACCAGGAAGCTTGGTCCAGTGTCTTGGGTGGCACCAAGTACCATTAATAACAACCCCCTCCCTGCCATAATTGCTTTGGCCTGGAGAATCAAGTTTCTGAGTAAATTTTAACAGAGAATGAAACGCTATAAAAACAAAACAACATGGTGAAAATTCCTTTTATTTTCACAATTTCAGTACACTCGAAATATTTTCCTGTTTTCCACTGAATAGTAAAATGATTAAAATGATGAAAAGGAGGATATAAAGTAATAGCACCAAGAATGCAAAGTAATGAATAAAAAAGTATAAATTTATTAAACAAATTTACATACATAGGAAAGCAAAATTACATGAATGGGAGAGAAATGGAAATGTGGCTGTAAAATGGAGAAATGATTCACAAGTGTCTGTTTGTGTGGTCAACGTCCCCCCAGGGAAGGTGGTGCCTATAGGAAAAAAAAAAATGGCCATGGATTGTATTTCTATTATATGCACAAAGGAGAGGAGACACAGCTGCCTGGTGATGTCAAATATCCGGGGTTAAATGGACCCCATGTCTCCCAATCTATGAAGAACTATGCAGCCACAGACAAGGTAAACACTGACACCCGAGCACATTAAATGAAAAGAGAACCCATGCTAGTAGATCAAATATATACCTGGATATTTAGCGGAGGTGTCAGGTGACAGCACAAGAGAGGGGGGACGCCACAACGCACGTTTCGCTGCGAGCAGCAGCTTTTCACACGGGATCATATGGTGGAGCAAAAGATATCTAGTGTATAAATTGAAATGACACAGGTGTGTACCATCAGAGTAGTCGCAGTAATCACGGCGCACGTGTACACCGCAGAGGCCTGGGAAGGGAACCAGCGCCGTCGTATGCGGCATATGTGTGGGAGCCAGGAAGCGTCATTAAGGCTCCAGCGCATGTGCACACGGCTAGGGCACCGGACTGTCTCCCCATCAGGCTGTCAGCAGGTGGGTGCATGCGCACCACTGCGGAAAACCAGATAGTAACCTGAACCAAGAAGCGGAGGACTAATAGCACTGATTCCTGCCAGGAAGAGAGGACAAGTACTCAGACAAATCTACAAGTAGAGTAACAATAGATAATACCAGCAATACAGGAAAGGGGAATGACACTGATGTAAATGAAACATATTCCACAGGAATTACTGTATTCAGTCGACTTGTTTTATTCATTTCAAATAATCTCAATATTTGCGCAGGTATCCGCAGGGATCTGAAGATTTATAAGAGAAAAAATAATGATAAGATACTGGTGAACAAAGAACAGTAAATATAGGGAAAGAGAGGTAAAGATAAAAAATCACCATAGTCAAAACACCGGGATAACAATGAAGTGCTCAAAAATACATAACAGACAAAGATCAAAAGTTACAATTAAAACAATCCCAGAATAATAAAACCACACAAGAATGTTATTGTGTTACCTGACAACCATGTATAAAAAAACATTTGCCCAGAAACTACAGATTGCCCAGTCCTTAAATAGTTAATGGGCATTTTTCATTGAAACAGATTATACTGATGCATCTCTGTAGATAAAAGGGTTACTTTGTTTCATGTATCCAGAGAACTTCTTGGTGAGCTTCACTTTTCTCTTAATTTTTAAAAAAATTTGAAAGCAACAAGAACGCAACAGATAATTGCATGAACTCTGCCTGCGGATGCTCCGGTAACCTACGTTCAGTGTTACATGAGCTCACGTTCCATGACAGCTCCTCATTCCTTCCAGATCATTGATCCCACTGTAGAAGAGAGATCAGGATGAACATGACACTGTGTTTTGATGCCAAACAGACACTGTACTCTTCATGGAGTATGGATGTTTTCCCTGTCACCACCTGTTACCCACAAGATATATGAGGGTGGGAGTGAACTGTCCAATAGTCTTGGCACCAACTAACACGAGTCACATCCGTTCTTCAGATTGCTGGGACTGTTACCAGGCTAGATGTCATTAGTAAGTCTATATATTGATCAGCTTGGTCAGAGGTCATTTAAGCAAGTTTATCACCACATGCTGTAGGCAGACATTTGTATGAGCAGTAAGAGTACACTCATATAGACAGTATAATATAAATATACATATATCTATATATAGTATATAGAAAAAGTCCAGCTCACCCAATGGAGAAGAAAAAACAGGATCCCTCTGCGGCAGGACGTAATGTAGGAAATTATCCAGCATCCAGATCAGTAGATTGGTTAAAAATCAATTTTCCTTTATTCCAAACTTCATAAAAGCATAAAATTCTCCATTTTATGCTTTTATGAAGTTTGGAATAAAGAAAAATTGATTTTTAACCACTCTACTGATCTGGATGCTGGATAATTTCCTACAATATATCTATATATGTATATGTATTTATAGATATACAGTGCAAATATTTGCAAGAATTTGATACAATATAATGTACATTAAAAATCACGCAGAGATAGTTTTCTTCTAATTTGCACGCTATTACTGCATGTTGCATTGCCCTTAATTATCCATATAACTGCTGGATCTCTTTAATGAGAATCTATACACCCTCCCAGAAATAAAGTAAAGCTCCTGAAATTAAAACCCACAACAATCTGCTACAGATTTCCATGTACAGTCGCCCCCCCTGCTATTTCGCGGTTCACTTATTGTGGCTTCACTGTATCGCAGGTATTTTTCGTTTTATAAAATGCATCGGATTATAAGACGAACAACAAATTTAGAAAAAAAGGTAAAATACCACGGTGTCCATTTTATAATTCGGTGGTGTCTTACCAGCGGTAGTGGAACGGGCTCACAGGAGGCAGGGGCGATGGTGGAGCAGGGTGATGCTGCGGGCGGTGCGACGGGTGTCCCAGATGCTCGCTGCATTCGCTGGCAGGAACACCCAGAAGCTGTCAGCGGTGCGTGCTTCAAAGATATAGCACCTGCAGTCGGCGTGTGTGCTTTGAGCTATCGGCTCAATGACGAACTGAGATCTCATCTGCGCATGCGCCACCTCTGGGCGCCATTTTACTTAAGTCTGCTGCTGGGAGATCAATGTGTGCTGCCCCACGCCAGCAGCCGTCGCTGTCCGGGCCTACAGGGGAAGGTGGCTCGAAGACCTCCGGACCCGGGGGCCTCACGGGCACGCCGAAAATAAATGGGGACGTGGATGTACGGGCTAGGCCGTAGTAAGTTCATGACACCACCCACGGTGTGTGGTGAGGTGGGACACCACCACTGCTGTTGTGGGACACCCGGGGGAGATGTTGTGCAGCAAGTTGTTAACCCCTCCGTGGGCGGGGAAGGTGGCCCCGGGACCAGTTGGGTTGGTGCAGGGGAATAGCAACTGCAGAGGGTGCTGGTGTACTCACTATTAGTAAAACACACGAGTTTCTGGTAAACCAAGGTGATGGTGGTCGGTTCCCGCAGCCGGCTGCGTTCTGGTCCCCCACCCGGCTGGTGGTCTCTATCTTCCTCTTGCACTTTTGTGTAAGGTGGACTGCCTGAGTCTGGAACTTCAGGAGTCCTCTCCCGGCTGGATGTGGCCTAAGGAGCCGTGCCCGCAGACGCTGGCCCGTGGGATCTATGGGCCATGGCGGTGACCTCTTATCCCTAATCGGTGGGCTGTTGTCTTCTATGAGGGACTTTGGGTGGGACAGGACCTATAATCTTGGCCTCAATCGGTTAATTAACCAGTCCGCTTGATTCCGGTTTCTGTCTTCAGGGTCCGAGTACCCTCCTTTGTGCTACGGTTTCCGGGTCGGCTCCCCATTTCGGTACCGGCGAGCTACAACCCTGTCCCGATCCACCTCGGTCCCACCGAGCCGTCTCCTGCTGACGGAGAACACCGTCTGCCTCCTAGCCAGTGGCACCAGGGCTCCAACCCTGGTACCGTTCAACGTGAAATTTACTGCTGGAGCTACCCCTAGCTGGAGCCCACACTCCTCTCCACACTGAACTTCAGCTGAACTAGAGCTTAACTGCTGTTTTCCCGCCCTGGGCTGTCTAGACCCCTGGGTGGGCGTGTACCAACCGCCTGGTCACGCCCACTGGTGTGTCTATCTTTCCCTAAGGGGGGTGACTAGGGTTTTATGGTTGGCTGTGTGTTACCTGATGAGGGAAGGTGTAGTGCAAGGGTCTACCTGTGACTACCTGGTTTTGCCAGGGCATCACAAATGCGCCGGAGGCAGCCCGTGAGCAAATGAGATCATTAGCCGAGAGCTCAATCTGTGCACACGCCGACTCTGGGCGCCATTATTTGAAGCCGCACCACCGATATTTTCAGAATGGCCCCTGCCTCACCGCCTTCAGTACAGCGCACAGCCCACAGTCTGCAACATTGCCCCTGCCTCCTTTCACCATTCTCCACCATCCCCCAGTAAGCTAGATTTGGCTTAAAAGATTTACCCCTTATTTTCCTCCCAAATGTTTGTGAGGAAAAGTGCGTTTTATAATTAGAAAAATACAGGTAAATTCTAAAGTAAATATAACTATGCTATTTTGCGGATTTTCAGCTATCGCATGGGTCTCGAGAACGTAACTCCCGCGATAAGTGAGGGATCACTGTATTTATCTATTTGGGGGCTCAGAAATGACAATCTACTCTACAACCTTTATCCCAATTACTGGGGAAATATCTGAAGATTACCTCAGCAACTGAACAGCTAAAATGCCAAAGGTCTGCAAAGCTGGAATTGCTGCAAAGGAGCATTCCGTGACGAAAGCAAAGTTTGAAGGAGAAAATTATTATTTCAAGTAAAAATCATTATTTCTAACCTAGTCAATGTTTGGATTACATTTTCTATTCAATTGATAAATAAAAGTATGATTTTCATGGAAAAGACAAAATTGTCTGGGTGACCCCAAAATTTGGAAATGTAGTGTATGTGTCACGGGTGCTTGACAGACAGGCCTGAGGTGTCTGGCTGTAGAAGGTTGCAGCATTTGGCTACACAAACTGCTTCCTGACTTTCCCTACTTGGGGTTAATCTCTTTCTCTTTAGGACCCTGTGGATTTCCTCACCTTTCAGCTGTTAATCATCACTATTTCCATTTGTGTCTTTAAATACTCTCATTTCCCTGTGCTCTTTGCTGGTGATAAGTTTTAAAAACCCTTTAGGCAGTCGGCTTGTATTCATCTGGAGAAACTTTGTTATCGTTGCAGTTCCTCTCCCTGAGTCATCTGGAGATAAGTTATTCGTATACTTTCCCCTGTGTGTATTCCCTGTTTGTTCTTTAGTATTTAGTAGGGTTGACTAAGCGCGCATCCCATCCGTTCCATACCTAGGGAACAGCTTAGGGTTGGCAAACATCAGGTATCCTGCTCGGCGCATTGGTGCGGAACCTATCTAGGGTGTTGATGGAAGCAGGGGCCAGCGGTTGATTTGGTCAGGGGTCACCATCTCCCCCTTTCCTAGACACAGGATTTTTTTCCTTCGCTTCCCTTTCGTCGTTCGCTTTGTCCTTCCCCGTACCTTGTGTGACAATATGTGAGCAATGTATGTACTGTATGCATCTAATATGTGACCGATATATGTTAAATGTTATAATATTTGAGCATGGTGTGTATTGTATGTATGTAATGTGTAAACGCTGTGTATACTGTATGTGCCAAATATGTGAATGGTGTGTACTGTATGAGTCTAATAAGTGAGCAGCGTGTGCTTTATGAGTCTAATATGTGAGCAGTGTGTGTGTGGTGTATGTATCTAATATTTGAGTAATGTGTGTTGTATGTGTAATATATGAGTGGCATGTGCTGTATGTAATATGTGAGTGGTGTATGCTTTATCGTAGGTGTGTAATATGTGAGTGGTGTGTGCGGTCTGTGTCTAAATTGTGAGTAGTGTGTGTACTCTATGAATCTAATTTGTGAGTAAATATGTGTATATTAAATGTCTAATATGTGAGCGGTGTGTGTCCTGTATCCATCTAATATGTGAGCAATGTGTGCTGTATGTATATGATATGTGAACACTGTATGTACTGTATGCTTCTAATTTGTGAGACTGGAGTACTGAATATATTGCATGCATTAAATATGCAACAACATTGAAATTGCAAACACCAGGAAGACAAAGTCATGGAATTATGAAAATCACAGAAATAATAAACATATTAATCATATGCAAATTATGAAAAAATGGAAGCGTTTTTTCAAAACATCTTTATCTATTCAATATTGAATATAGAAAAAGGACAGAAGACGTGTTCACTCCGCGCTGCTGCTGAAGACTTTCCAAAGACAGCTCCAGGACACACCAATGGCGGTAAGTGGTTTTTTATTCAATGCATTTCAAAGTCATTACAAACTTCTTCTTTAGGAAAAAAAATCAGAGTACTGAAGAAGAAGTTTATAATGGGTTAGAAATGCATTGAATAAAAACCACAGCACGGAGTGAACATGTCTTCTGTTCTTTTTCTTCATTGTCTGCACTGTACTGTGCACTCGTGTATCTGCAGTAGATGCTCCATTAATGATTAAGCGCATGTCTTGTGTGTCATGAAACGCCCACGCCAGAGCCTGCAGGGCTGACATGGTCACCGGGCCAGTGGTGGTCGGGGTCAGCTGTGAGTGGCCCGACCCGGCTTCCGTGACCCCGGCGGGTTGCAATAAAAGAAAGTTCAGTAGTCCGGTGAGACAAGGGGGTAATGGAAGGAGGGTGACTGGGTTCCTGGGGAGCATGTCACGGGTTGCAGCGACGACTGGGGTCTTGGCTTCCTCTGCCGTGGACTCCCTCCCCTGTAGCTCTTCTCTCCCCCAGAAGCGGTATGGGACAGGAACGAGGGTTGCTAGCAGCGCCAACCGTGGTATGCGGCTAGGTGATTAGCCGCCACTGCACAGTCTCTCTCCGGGGCAGGTGTTAGGTACAGCCGGGATGGAATTGTGATGCCCTGGGCAAGCCAGGGGTCACAGGTCATCACACCACCACACCCTACACCCCAGTTAGGAACATCTAAGCTACCTAAAATCCTTGTTGCCTTCCTCCAGGAGCTGGTGTCCACACCAGGGGGTGGGCCAGTCGGTTGGCTCCGCCCACCGAGGAGTTCACAGCTCTGGAGGCGGGAAGAACCAGGCAGTTTAGCCCAGGCAGGGCTTGAGAGAGGAGTAAACAAGCAGTTGAGTAAACAGTGAAGCGGAGAAAAGGAGTTAAAGTGAGAGTAGTAAAGCCTGAAGTTGGTCCAGCTGTGTGCCCGGACAGTGACAGCAAGGTCAGCAGACGGCGGTGATTGTCCGCAGAGGTGACTGCTCGGAGGTTGCTTGAAGGACCGCGGACGGGTAGTGGCCCGGCGGTCTGGAGCAGTATACGAAGAACAGTCAGCACCAGGGCAGGGGCCTTTCGGACCCCGGCAAGGCTAGGAGTCGCCATAATTTGCCAAATCCGTCAGTGAAGGGGACGTCTGTCTCCAAACAACCAAGTCCCGATTGAAGGCAACAGTCCGACCGTTACGGAGAGACACCGCCACCGCCAGGGCACCAGTTTCTCAGGGCCAGCGCCTGCGGGCAAAATAGGGCTCCTCCGGCCCATATCCAAGCCGGGGAGCGGGTTACCGGTGGGAACCCATCGCAACCATCATCAACATAGGTGCAGGACAGAGGGACCGTCACCGTCACCTACTGGGGAAAGCAAGTGCAGCCGTCCGTGGGAACCGTCTTTCCAGCCGTGTGTTTTACCGAGAACTGTGTCATCGTCTCAGGCTGAGTGAGTACCACAGTGCCGCAAGGCACAGCGCTGCCCCCGCGTCCCTGCGCCCACCAAGCCCTGCATCTCCCACCTCACCACTGGGCCCCGGGATCACCAACCCCTACCCACGGAGGGGCAACACAACAACTAGCTGCTTCATATCATCATTCCCGGGATCCTCATACGGAGCAGCGGTGGTGCCAACAAATCACCACAACCGTGGGTGGCGTCACGGACAACAAACTATCCCATATCCCAATCCCCTTTCACTCACGGGCGAGGAGCGCTGCTAGAGTCCCCGGGATCCGGCCCATCGCTCGAGCCACCGAGCAGCAGCAGGCCGCGGCAGCCGCGGCAGCCGGACCCGAGCAGCTGTGGGAGAGCGCGGCGTCCCCTCCTCCGCCCGCGACAACTTGGTGTCACAAACAGCATCTTACCGTTCTGCCGTCTGGTAGAGGTGCGCCTTGTTACCGCCGGAGGTGTCCGGCCAGAAAATTTCGGAAGCCGCCATCTTTGGCGCAAAAAGTTCCCGCTCGAGCATCTTCTCGAGTAGCAGAGGCGCGAAGGCCAAAACCCCGCCCCGAGAGAGGAGGGGCCGGAAAGAGCTAAGGGGGACGCGATGGCGGCTGGCTGCATGTGAGTGTGGCGGTGCAAATAGAAACACTGAGGCCCCACGACCCCCCCGACCTTCGCCGGGAATGTCCGCCCCGCCGAGTTATGCAGAGGCGACCGAGCTGGTGCCCGGCACGGCGGCATGGCTGAGGGCCCGGGCGGCGGGGATCTGCCGTCACTACCGGAGCCAGATCTGCGGGCTGATGGAGCAGTGGACCGCAGAGGTGGAGGCGCTGGTCGCTGTGGCGCGAGTGTATGGAGTGGAGGCCACGATGGAGGAGCTGGTGGGTGACCCACGCCCCTGTGTCCCTGAGGGACCGGCCGCTGCGGCTGAGGCACCCGGTCTGCCCCTGGCCCCCATGCCACCTCCCTTCTCCGTGCCCGTGCATCACGCCACGTATCACCTGTCCAGTGTCCACCCCTCTGTGACAGTGGCTGAAAGAGTGGCGAGCCTGGAGGCTGCGGCAGCTGGCAGCAACCCGCTTGGCGCAGGGGCAGAAGATAGCGACTCCGGGCCTGACACCGAGCCCGTGTCGGAGGAAGATGAGGGAGTCGTTGCTCTGCATGGCATGGAGGCCACGTATGTCCCCCGAAGTGGAAACAACGGGTATCGGGCGGCCCTTCCGCGCCGTGCTTGCTATGCACTGGAAGGGTTGGTGCCTGTGTTCTTCCACCCCGAGCCGGGTGAGGAGGACGAAAATGCCCAGTAATGACAGCGGATGCCCGCTGCAGCAGTCCCCGTTGGGACCACCAGTCAGTATGTTTACAAGTTTGAAAGTTTTGAAAATGATGAAAACGAGTAATTAATGGAAAGTAACCAGATTGTCACCTGTGATTTGGAAAACCGGCCGTTGCCGGCACCGTTGTCCCCGTGGGGACCGTTTAAAAAGTTTGCATGAGGAACTGCTCATGGACAAGCCCGTGAACTTGCAGGGCAACCACAAACGCTAGTGGAATGTAAATAAGTTGTTTACCGTTACCGTTTCCGCAATGCCGCCTCCGGAGAGGCAGGTTGGAGGGAGGGCCCGCAGTAGAGCCGGCTGGGGCTCAGCCACCACAAGGACCGGTGGCTACCCTCTGGAGGGGAAGGACAGATCCCGCTCGGGTGACTTGTGCTGGACTTGGGTCAAGGGGTGCTGCCTGGGTTTTAGAGGCAACATCAGGGCCAGGTTGCTTGGGTGGGAGAGAGCGGAAACCGTAACCGTGAACCGTTTTGCAACGTTTAAGAAATGTGCCTCCCGTTGTGGGATGATGTAATAAAATGTAAATATGTTACCGTTTTACACTTTTATATATTTTACAGAAAATAAAACCGGTGTTGGACGGGCAGCCCGCGGACGGTCTGCATTTTGCTAAGGGGGAATGTGACGCCCTGGGCAAGCCAGGGGTCACAGGTCATCACACCACCACACCCTACACCCCAGTTAGGAACATCTAAGCTACCTAAAATCCTTGTTGCCTTCCTCCAGGAGCTGGTGTCCACACCAGGGGGTGGGCCAGTCGGTTGGCTCCAGCCACCGAGGAGTTCACAGCTCTGGAGGCGGGAAGAACCAGGCAGTTTAGCCCAGGCAGGGCTTGAGAGAGGAGTAAACAAGCAGTTGAGTAAACAGTGAAGCGGAGAAAAGGAGTAAAAGTGAGAGTAGTAAAGCCTGAAGTTGGTCCAGCTGTGTGCCCGGACAGTGACAGCAAGGTCAGCAGACGGCGGTGATTGTCCGCAGGGGTGACTGCTCGGAGGTTGCTGGAAGGACCGCGGACGGGTAGTGGCCCGGCGGTCTGGAGCAGTATACGAAGAACAGTCAGCACCAGGGCAGGGGCCTCTAAGACCCCGGCAAGGCTAGGAGTCGCCATAATTTGCCAAATCCGTCAGTGAAGGGGACGTCTGTCTCCAAACAACCAAGTCCCGATTGAAGGCAACAGTCCGACCGTTACGGAGAGACACCGCCACCGCCAGGGCACCAGTTTCTCAGGGCCAGCGCCTGCGGGCAAAGTAGGGCTCCTCCGGCCCATATCCAAGCCGGGGAGCGGGTTACCGGTGGGAACCCATCGCAACCATCATGAACATAGGTGCAGGACAGAGGGACCGTCACCGTCACCTACTGGGGAAAGCAAGTGCAGGCGTCCGTGGGAACCGTCTTTCCAGCCGTGTGTTTTACCGAGAACTGTGTCATCGTCTCAGGCTGAGTGAGTACCACAGTGCCGCAAGGCACAGCGCTGCCCCGGCGTCCCTGCGCCCACCAAGCCCTGCATCTCCCACCTCACCACTGGGCCCCGGGATCACCAACCCCTACCCACGGAGGGGCAACACAACAACTAGCTGCTTCATATCATCATTCCCGGGATCCTCATACGGAGCAGCGGTGGTGCCAACAAATCACCACAACCGTGGGTGGCGTCACGGACAACAAACTATCCCATATCCCAATCCCCTTTCACTCACGGGCGAGGAGCGCCGCTAGAGTCCCCGGGATCCGGCCCATCGCTCGAGCCACCGAGCAGCAGCAGGCCGCGGCAGCCGCGGCAGCCGGACCCGAGCAGCAGTGGGAGAGCGCGGCGTCCCCTCCTCCGCCCGCGACAGAATCGCTCCCACAGGTGGAGCGGGGAAGCCCCGGGAGGTTAGTGAGAACCGGGGGCAGCAGTACTAGGCCTGGTCTGGCTGGTTCCCTTCTGCAGGAACTGTCCCGGCAGAGGTCTGTGCTGTTTCATATCTCAGACGGTTCTAACTCTATTTCCCGTCTGCTCTGCACTTACTCTCAGCTCATGCCCCCTCCCTCCCAGGAATTCAACACGTTGTCATGGGGACCTGTCTGTGTGAAGCCACCTGCTTCCCGCTCATTTAGGAGACAGGATGTGTTATGCAATTGTGACGCCCTGGACTATTCAGGTCGTCACAGGGTTCTGCACATTCTGCCCTTCCCATGCAAAGCTCGACCCCCCATAGTTCTGGGAACCTAACCTGCATTACTGCCTCCACCAGCACTCACAAATCCTAGATACACTTTGCACCACACCTGTCAGGCACACCAGTGGGCTGCTTAAGCAGGAAGAGGGCCGCCCACCCAGGGATCAGACAGGAAGGTGGGAGGTGTTGGAGGAGTCGAGTAGGAACCCTCGAGCTGTGAGGAACTCTGAGGAAGCTGGGAGTTGGAGCTCCGAGTGGGGAAGCATACTAGGTCGCAGACGGTGGTCTGGACCTAGAGTAGTCGGACCCCCGGTTTCAGGGGATTGAGACTAGGTGCCTGGAACCCGTCAAGGAGGACGGTCAGAAGCCTGGTCCTATCACTGTTCTGAGACCGAAGGCACGTCGGGGTACACGGACCCTAGGTCGGGGTGAAGCTTCAGGCCACCCAGCAATTAACCTGCGGAGGACAGGGCCTTTAAGAACTGTTCCCATCAGCTCAGAGATCGGGGGCACTAGCACAACGAGGGGTATAGGGCTTTCCTAGCAAGAGGCCCACTGAAATCCCAAGCGTGAGCTCCTGAGAGCAGACTCCTTCACTTAGCTACAGTGGGGAGCGGGGCCCGGAAAACTCCAAGCTACTGGGCCACAATGGACAATCTAAATTGTGTGCCAGGAGGCAGGTTACAGACCACCGATAGTGCTGCAGGGGACCGGACCCGGCCGAGCTCCCCTCAGGAGACAGCGGCAGTTAGAGACTTGGTTTACCCTGTTGTTAGCGACTGCTTCATTGGTGAGTGAGTACCCGACTGACCCCTGCACTGCACCCCCCGCATATCCATCCAGAGTCCCGTTCCATCGCCGGCCTAATGGTTCTTGTAGTTCGCCGGTACAGGCTGTGTATCGGCAACCATCGCGACGAGGGAGGAACTTGCTCTGGCAGTGGAAGTTCCCCCCTCATCACAAAGGTTACCCGATACACATCCTGTACCGGCAAACTACAAGATCCATGAGCCCGGCGATGGAACGAAAGGTAAGGTGAGCATAATGTGTACCTTCCGTTCCATTGCCGGCCTCATGGTTCTCGTAGTTCGCCGCTACAGGATGTGTATCGGCAACCATCGCGACGGGAGAGGAACTTCCGCTGTCAGCCGCTACTCAAAGGCAGCGCGCTGGGCAATCAGAGGCAAGCGGCTCTTGCCTTTGACGTCAGCGCTCTGGCAGCGGACGTTCCTCCCTCATCACGATGGTTACCCGATACACATCCTGTAACAGCGAACTGCAAGTTCCAGGAGGCCGGCGATAGAACGGAAGGTAAGGGGAACATAATATGTGTGTGTGCGTGCGTGTTTGTGCGTGTTTGTGTGTGTTTGTGTGTGTTTATACGTGTGTGGAATGGCACAATAGGGGACCAGGATGGGACATTTAACAAGTTGTGGAACGAATTGTCTGCATTGCAATGATTTCCTATGGGAAATCTTGCTTTGCTGAACGAGTAACTTGGTTAACAAGCACACTCCCAGAACGGATTGTTCTCGTTAACCAAGGTTCCACTGTACATACTGTATATATCTATATATATAATTGCCTTATTCTGTCTGTCTGTCTGTCTGTCTGTCTGTCTGTCATGCTCCGAAATTGTGTCCTTACGGTGACACAAAGCTGATTGGCCGCTGGGCTCGCCATGGCCCCGCCCCCCCACACGGATTGGCCTCTCGCCCCGGCTCTCTGCAGGCCCCGCCCCCCTCACGCAATCCACGCTCGCTCTGGCCCAACTGACACGGAGCCCCGATTCCCAGGTGAGTACACACACACACATCAGATCACACTCACTCTCACACTCACTCTCACACACACCTCACACATCACAACATGCTGGGATATCTCTTGCTTCTACACCGGCTCCGTCAGGATCCCAGCAGCGCCAGACATAACCTTGCGATGCTGGGATCTTCACGGAGGCCATGAAAGCTGGTAACCATTATACACATCGGGTAACTAAGGTCCCTTAGTTACCCGATGTGTATCATAGTTACCAGTGTACACCGGCTCACACTCACTCTCATACACACCTCACACACACATCACATCGCATCCACACATCAAGGTCCTGCAGGGGCGGAAAATACAGACACATAACAGCACACACATAACAGCACACACATAACAGCACACACATAACAGCACACACATAACAGCACACACATAACAGCACACACACACACACACAAATCAGATCACACTCACTCACACACACACATCACATCGCATCCACATACTCACAACATCCTGGGATATCGCTTGCTTCTCGGCCTCGATACTGTGCTGTTGTGATCTTCCAGGACCTGCCGGAGGATCACATGGCCAGAAGCATGTGATATCCCCGGATGTTGTGAGTATAAGCGCGTATGTGCGATATCGTCAGTGTCTGTGTGTGTGAGTGGATGCGATCGGGTGTGTGTGAGTGGATGCGATCGGGTGTGTGTGAGTGGATGCGATCGGGTGTGTGTGAGTGGATGCGATCGGGTGTGTGTGAGTGGATGCGATCGGGTGTGTCTCAGTGGATGCGATCGGGTGTGTGTGAGTGGATGCGATCGGGTGTGTGTGAGTGGATGCGATCGGGAGTGTCTGAGTGGATGCGATCGGGTGTGTGTGAGTGGATGCGATCGGGTGTGTGTGAGTGGATGCGCTCGGGTGTGTGTGAGTGGATGCGATCGGGTGTGTGTGAGTGGATGCGATCGGGTGTGTGAGTGTCGGCAGAGGAGCACGGCGTGCTGGAGGAGGCTGGGAGCAGAGAGGCTGATCATGGGGAAGGCTGGGAGGAGAGAGGCTGATGCTGGGGGAGGCTGGGAGGGGGAGGCTGGGACGAGGGAGGCTGGGACGAGGGAGGCTGATGCTGGTGGAGGCTGATGCTTGGGGAGGCTGATGCTGGGGGAGGCTGGAAGGAGAGAGGCTAATGCTGGTGGAGGCTGATGCTTGGGGAGGCTGATGCTGGGGGAGACTGGGAGGGGAAGGCTGATGCTGAGGGAGGCTGGGAGGAAGGAGGCTGGGAGGAGAGAGGCTGATCCTGGGGAAGGCTGGGAACAGGAGGCTGATGCTGAGGGAGGCTGGAAGGAGAGAGGCTGATGCTGGGGTAGGCTGGAAGGAGAGAGGCTGATGCTGGTGGAGGCTGATGCTTGGGGAGGCTGATGCTGGGGGAGACTGGGAGCGGAAGGCTGATGCTGAGGGAGGCTGGGAGAGGGAGGCTGGGAGGAAGGAGGCTGGGAGGAGAGAGGCTGATCCTGGGGAAGGCTGGGAAGGGGAGGCTGATGCTGGGGGAGGCTGGAAGGAGAGAGGCTGGAAGGAGAGAGGCTGATGCTGGTGGAGGCTGATGCATGGGGAGGCTGATGCTGGGGGAGACTGGGAGCAGAAGGCTGATGCTGAGGGAGGCTGGGAGGAAGGAGGCTGGGAGGAAGGAGGCTGGGAGGAGAGAGGCTGATCCTGGGGAAGGCTGGGAAGGGGAGGCTGATGCTGAGGGAAGCTGGAAGGAGAGAGGCTGATGCTGGGGGAGGCTGGAAGGAGAGAGGCTGAGGCTGGGAGGAGAGAGGTTGATGCTGGGGAAGGCTGATGCTGAGGGAGGCTGGGAGGGGAAAGCTGATGCTGGGGAAGGCTGGGAGGACGGAGGCTGGGAGGAGAGAGGCTGATCCTGGGAAAGGCTGGGAGAGGGAGGCTGATGCTGGAGGAGGCTGGAAGGAGAGAGGCTGATGCTGGCGGAGGCTGATGCTGGGGAGGCTGGGAGAGGGAGGCTGATGCTGAGGGAGGCTGGGAGGAGGGAGGCTGGGAGAGGTAGGCTGAGAGAAGAGAGGCTGATGCACACACACACACACACACGCGCGCGCACTGCACAACACACCACACACACACACACACACTGGGAACCACAAACAACTGCCCTACACAGACACCCACACACACAGACAACGCTGCACACACACAACACACAAACACCGCGGCACACACAAATATACGCACATACCGCACAACACACACATTGCACAAAACATACCTCCCCCCAAAACACACCACACACACACAAACCGCGCAACACACACACAACGCTACAGACACACAGCGCTCCACAAACAACGGAACACACGCAACACACATACAACACCGCTCTCACCCCCCGTCACACCCAGACAACACCCAGAACATGTACAGCGCCTACACAAACACTTGGTAACTACAGACAACAACATCTCTCTATATATATATATATATATAAAACAAAAATCATACATGAACTACACAATACGTAAATTCTAGAATACCCGATGCGTAGAATCGGGCCACCTTCTAGTATCTAATATGTATGCAGTTTTCTGTATGCTTCTAATATATCAGCATTGTATAATGTATGTATGTGTATTATGGTGGCAGAGGCCCAGTTACCTTGGCTTTATAGGGCCCACAAATTCCAGATGGCTGTCCCCATGAGCACACTTTTTCGCTTACGTTTCCTATAGCCGGGTATAGGAAACAATTGTAAGTACTGTTTGTTTTTCTGCAGTTCATTTATTTTTGTAAACTACGGAACTTTTCTTGAAAACTATAAAACACTTTTATTCTATTTCCTAATGGTAGTGGCTACATGACTGACTACTCTATTTTGCATACCCATCATTGACTTTATATGGCAGACCCTGTCTGTCTGCAGATCTCATAAGCCCAGCAGTTATGTAACTATTGTGATGTTTGGCCATCAGCCATTGTTTTTGCTTTTTTGCTTGTCAAATCCCACATAACAAATGCTAAATGCTGAAAAGAGCCATTTTAATGTTTTAGGAAACAGCTGTCTAAATAAAAAAAAAAAATTATTAACTTTCTCTTTAACTCTACAATGTAGACATTTTGTCTCAAAACATTTCCCAGGCAAATAGAAGCCCCGACAGGACATCGGGGGAAAGAGATAGTCTTTGAACAATTTGGTATAATAGTAATATCTGGCTAGATTAGCTAATGTCTCTTACTGTTTTATTACGTAATCCCATTCACATCTGTCAGCGTTTTCTAAGTTTCATGGAACAAAATCAGCAATTAAATCCGTGTAATTTTCTTTGTGGGTAACAAAAGTTTCGAGAGTGATTTGTAACTTATTTAAAACACTAAACATTAAAGTTCTTAAAGTTTTAATGATTTTCTAATAACAAAAAAAGTCTGTTTTTCTTCCTCTTCCTTTTGTTCTTTCTTCTTTTTCTCATTCATTGAATTTTACAATGGGTGTCTTGGAGATTTTAAAATTCATACACACAGTTGAATTAAAGGGAATCTGTCAGCAGGTTTTTGCTACCTCTTTTGAGAGGCAAAGAGATGCTGAAACCAATGATATATCACTTAGATTACTGGGTGCAGCCGTTCTGACACAATCATAATTTTTAAATTTAGCCATGTAGAAGAGCTGAGAGTGATGTCCTCGCCCACACCAGGCTCTCTATAGAGATTGTACATCAACAGTGAACTGTCAATCAGAGGATGGAGCAAGCAGGACTGCTGTGCACATGACATTGTAGTGCAAGCAATGAGAACTTCTGCTGGATAAACAAGCAAAAAATCAACAACAGATCAGACCTTGACAAGACAGGCATCCCTGAATTCCATGTTTTAACCCTTGCAGCATGCTGTCTTCAGCTTACATAGGAAAAACCTGCTGACAGATTCCCTTTAAGGCTGTGTATATGTTTGAAGTTGTACAAAGCCATAATAGGAAACCCTTAAAAGTCTATGGGCCTATTTTGTACATTTGCATGCAGTTAAGGCTAAGATCCCACTTGCGTTGTTTTGTATCAGTCACAATCAGTTGTGTGACTGATGCAGCTGATGCGTTGCAGATAGTGGCACAACTGATGTGACTGATGCTGCAAAAAAAGATCCATTGATTTATTTTTTTTTTACTGTTTTACGGGAGGCCGGCTTTTGTGAATGATCAGCGCCGGGCGATCAGCTGATCGTTCACAAAAGCCGGCCGATCAGTTGATCGTTCCGGCCCCTGGAACTGGAACTGAATTTACAGTCGATCATGGTTTTTTACTGTGCGCATGCTCACAATAAAAAAACGATCCGCCACACACAAAAAACGTTACATTCAGCGTTGCTCCCGCCTGACAGTCAGTCAGTAAACAACTGATCCATCAATCGGCAGATGCAATGCCAGGCCATAAGTCACAATCTGTCGCTAATAGAAGCCTTTGGGGAAAAAATGGATTGCTGCAAAATATTTTGCAGGATACCGTAATTCCTGAAGGCAACGGATTGTAACTGATGCAAAACAATGGAAGTGTGAACTTAGCCTAATATTACTGGGGAATTACTTTGATGGACATAGACTTTTAGTGAAGAATGCCTCGGTGCCCTACTACAGCTCACAGCAAAGAACAGTAGTGTGTCATTCTACATATTGTGCACGAGCCCTATCCATTTTAACATATCCAGTGGACTCTGTTAAAAACACGTTGTATGTATAAAATATTTATAAATGAACATCCTCATTGCAGTAATTACCTGCCCTTATAGGGGTGGTGGAAAGGCTGAAGGCCCATTTCAGCTGGATGTGTGTCCGGTGATCCACATCAAGCTGAAATGTATAGTAACGCAGAGACCTGCTGGGTCCCTGAACTGCAATACAAAACGCCGGCCACTCAGAGGCCAGCAGCTGACGAGCCCATCATAGGTGGCACATGTCAGTGACATCATTCGCTGTCAGTGGCTGGGATGCCGAGGTCTGCTGCCAACCTCTTCATTTTGCTGTCTATTGAGGATGCCGCACGTTCTGGGAGCAGGAGAAGGTGAGAAAAATCAAGTTTGTGCTTTAAAAGAGCAGCAGAACAGGAGACATTAAAATAGGAAGGGGCCCAGGATGGAGGAAATTGCTTACAGGATGGGGGACATTTCTTATAGGATGTGACCCAAGATGGAGGACATTATTATCGTAAGTCACTGTAAAATATAATAGCGTATATGAGGAGCACCCGTGGAATGATTTCTTTATGTTTGTTTAATAAAACTGCTCACCTGATTAGGTTGTGTGCCCTCGCACAACCTCGGTGGTGGGTGTATAATCCCTCTGGGGGATGAGGGACTGTCTCAGCTGGCATTGTCCGATGTTTTGCTGGGTGGACCTGTATGGATTACCGCTGGTGGTTCCTGGTTCACCGACTCCTTGATTCCTGGAACTCCGTGCGGCCCTGCGTCCTCCCGCTGGGATGTTCAGAGTGGACTGATAGAATCTATTACTCGCAGCAGCTCTAGCCGGATTCCCTTACGGGAGTAGGCATATGTAGAAAAAAGACCGGTCTTTTGAGCGCTAGTAATAGATCTTTTAGTCTTTGGTTTTTGTAGATTATAAAGCTTTATTATTATCAGAATAAAATAAAATAAAGCTCTTGTTTTCACCTGTGAAAACAAGAGCTTTATTTTATTTTATTCTGATAATAATAAAGCTTTATAATCTACAAAAACCAAAGACTAAAAGATCTATTACTAGCGCTCAAAAGACCGGTCTTTTTTCTACATTATTATCGTAAGTGGCACAGAATTGGCGACAATTCTTACAGGATATTGACCAGGATTGGGTACATTATTATAGAAAGTGAACTTCTGTCTGGTGGACATCCATTATCACGTTCTATTCTTCCACCACTAGTGCATATATCTGCTGGGTTACCCGTCGGTCACACCCACTCATGGCATTACAGTCCCAATTGTCTGCCATAACTTCTAAAGCATGCGCACCTTGGGATGACACCTGGAGTGGTCTGAATTGTGCAGGTGACATTACTGGCATCTGACTAGATCATTTCTAATCCATATATATAATGGACCTCTGGACAGTGAGCATTCAACTCCTTGAGCAAGCCGGCATCTGAAACACGCTTCATTACAGTGGCTATATGTGGCGCTTTTGTTGTACATAATATGGGTAAGACATTTACTTGGATTTATTGAACTCCACATGTAATGTGGTTATGCACCAGCAATTTTGCATTGTATTCCTATGCATTGTACTTGATTATAACCATGCTTAATAGGGGTAATTTCTGTAGAACTGCACTTGCACTTTATAGTCCTGGCAATTTATACTAAGTTACATGGCATCATGTTTTTGATATGCATTAATCATGATGATATACTGTTTTTTTTCCTATTCTCCTTTTGTGGTCTTAATTCTGCTATACAAACTTTGTTTTGTTTTAACATGATATAATAATACGATTAGTTTGTTATGATATACTTGTGACCCAGTGTGTCACAGGAGCAGATGTATAGTCTGTAGGTCATCAAGGCCGTATGCAGTGATTGAACTGTGGCATCAAAAGTAGAAAGGGGACCTGAAGTGTTGACCGAGACACAGAACGTGAGACAATGCTGAGGCTAGAGACCAACCATACTAAGTGGCTCCGGGCAAAAGGGTCCGGAAGACAGGACTTTAGCAACAAGACCCCAAGCCTAAAAGGTAATTGGTCAGGACAGACTGGTACATGAATGGATTTGGCTTTCCCAGGAGGAGTCTCCCCAGGCGTCTGAGAGCACAAGGCTCCACTCTGACACTACTGGCAAACCCCCTACCACCCTCCTCTGAGAAGAGAAGTACCTATCTGAGTCGAATTGACATGGAGCTGCAGAAAGGGAGAGTGACTGTCACGGATTGGACTGTTGTACTGGGTTGGGTTGTGCTGGAACTCACAGCTAGCTCATATGGAAGGTTGTTATGGAAGAACCGTTAAGTATAGAGTTGTTGCTACTTAACTGGTGATCTCCTTGTGGAAACGAATCCTGGCCAGCCAAATTTAATGGTAACATGTGGTCTACATGGGTGTTCAGCCAATAAAACACAAGTCCACATTCTCAGCCAGGACCATGTCTTTTATGTAGAGTGCCGAGGAGTCTGGAGTCAATCCCTTCCACACAATTACTGCCCCACACCACTCTACAACTATATATCTCTCTAGTTTGTAATATTAGCACAAAGTCCTTATCATGAGTAGTTTGGTATGTAGGGAAGGTACTTTATAGTCTATGTGTCCATTCCCCATATTTAAATTGTGCCTTATTTAACAGTATTTTAATTATCCTCTTTAACTATAGATACCGTATGTTTCGCTTTATAAGATGCACCTGATTATAAGACGCACCCCAAATTTGGTGAAGGAAAGAGAAAAAATGTTTTTTTAATGTTAAATGAGGTCCGTCTTATAATGCCAGTGACCGTCTAAAAAATCATATAGAGTATATGTCCCTCATAGCCCCCCATCCTAAAATTAGCCCTCTTAATCTGGATATGACCCCCTTATATTGAATATAGCCCTCTTGTGCTGGCACACATCCCCCAATGATGCCACATGTCCACCATTGATGGCACAAGTCCCCTATTGATGGCACACATCTTCTATTGATGGCACATGTCCCGCTATTGCTGGCGCACATCCCCCTGAGCTGCCCATGGCCCCCTATGGATGGCACACGTCCCCCTGTGCTGCCCATGGCCCCCTATGAATGGTACACGTCTCCCTGTGCTGTCCAAGGTCCCCTATGGATGGCACACATTCACTTGTGCTGCCCATGGCCCCCTATGGATGGCACACATCCCCCTGTGTTTGATATGGCCCCCATGCTGCTGCCCATAGTAAAATAAAAAACTCTTTACTTACCTTCTCAGCGCTGTCCTCCCTCGTGCCTCCCTCCGTGCTGCTGAGCTCTTACACTTCCTGCTTCTTGGTGCCGGTCATGTGATCGGCACAGCAGAGTTACATCATCTCTGCGTGCTTGATCACAGCGGCAGCAGGGAGACACCGGGAGATCAGCGCTGGAGGTGGTAAGTAAAGCTTTTCTATTTTAGGATGGTCAGCAGCATGGGGGCCATATCTAACACAGGGAGGGGCATGGGCCATCAAAGGGGGGCGCTGGCCTATATAATATGCTCCGTTCCCCCAGCCCATCACCACGGTGCGGTTTCAGCACCACGGTGATGGACAGCGGCAATGCATATTATATGAGCGGGAGCAGGAGATCTCCCGCTGCCTCCACCAGCCTGCCTCAGCTGCCAGCACCGCTCCAGAGCTGCCCCCACTTCCCCTGGGCCCTGCAGTATATAATCCATATATTCGGATTATAAGACGCACCCCCTACTTCCCCCCAAAATTTGGGGGAACAGAAGTGCGTCTTATAATGCGAAAAATACGGTATTTCATCGAGAATAACAAGTCTCTAGCTATACAGTTGTGGCCAAAAGTTTTGAAATTGAGACAAATTTTGCTTATCACAAGGCATAAATGGAATAAGTCATACCAGTTTATGCCGGATGAAGAAGAAACTGAATTACTTTAATTGGGGATGTCACTGGTTAGTCAGTGGAATTACCATCATTGTATATGCTATATACTATATGCAGAACTCATGTATAATGTCACCAGGGATCACTGTATTGCACTATAAATGTTATACTATCTACAGTGCTCTAGTGTATAACTGACAATGGTGGTGATATTAATGTTAGTACTGTGGATTTTGATAATGATAAGTTCAATCACCACTGTATATGCTGGTAATATGTGGTCATGGTGTAGTGATACTTTTCTCTTGTATGGTGTTTAGTGGTATATGTGTCTTGGTATAGTAGATTTTTTCAGTTACATTATGGTAGTTATTAAGGCATTGTGTGTTGGTAATATATGTTATAGTGAGCCAGTATTATTTTTCCCTTGTTTACTTATATTGGTCTTAATATAATGAACTCTTCTGAGTAACAACATAGTTATATTAATATTACAGTATTTGTTATTTGCTAACTTTACAACTATTATTTAAAAGTATTATTTAGGAAGTTATCTTCTTCCTATATTTTCAGTGAGATTTATATTTTATCTGTTACAGAGGGAGAACATATGGTACATCCATCTTTATAAGCTATGGCAATACCACATGGATCCTTCTATCTGAGCAACATGTTTGTGGGGTAAAGTAGTCGTGAAGTTGGGTGAGGGGGGCCGAAGATCGGTCTCTTGTTTCATTGCTATTCACACTCTGTGTCTTAATCAACACTCAAGGTTCTTGTTATCTTGACTCCAGTCTCCTTTCTTTTTGTGGTTGCCAAAAATCACCTACTGTTTGCGACCGTCACAACCTACAGACTATCTGTCCTTACTATGGCTCACTAGATCTCTCCACTCAATAGACTTTTCTGGGCTGGACTATCTCTTACCTTATCAACTAACCCCTCCCATTGTGGGATAGTCCCAACATTTTACTACTGCTCCTATAGTCTGGTAACTTCCTATACACAAGTGCTATACCATATGTTACATTGTACATTACATTACTACACTACATATCACAAGTGCACATTACAATACACTCTACATCACAATACAATCCATACATTATAATCATAGGTGATATAACATATTATATACAAAAGACGCAACACATAGTTCACATTACACTTTAAAACAGTATAATGACACAATTAATGTCTTCAGGAGTAGAAATGCAATCACAAGAGTCCACCACTCTTACAGGTGTCCGAGTGGTCGAGGACAACCATTATTACAGAAGGGAGAAATGTAAAACATCAATGCGCACCACATAGAGCATAAATAACAGCCTCTTCTCTGGAAGGCAGATTACATACTCTCCTCCTTTGGGTCAGTATGATCCCGATCCAATTTTAGGACCATGGAAACAAGAATGTCCAAGTTCTTTTGAAACAAGGGTGGCCCACAAGCCCACACAAAAGCAGTCCAAGGGCACAGTTCATGAGGGGCAAAGAGAAGGGTTGGAAGGGCCAAAGTCCATAAGGAATTGAGGCAAAGTCCATTATGGGGCACAACCCATGAGTTTGGAAAATGGGGGAAAAGTCCATGGCTGGCTAAGCAAAGTCCAGGGTGAAGGGTATAGGACTCTCTCGCTGCTAAATCCCCTCAATACAGCAAGAGAATGTATAACATGCACATTAAGCAAAGGGAGGTGTTACACAATAACTTTGGCCATCCACAGCCAAGAAAAAAAGGGAGTCCTGGATTTGAGGCTGTCACGCTCCCCGGGTCCTCTGCCCCGCTCCCCGGGTCCTCTGCTCCGCTCCCCGGGTCCTCTGCTCCGCTCCCCGGCTCACCTGCCACGCTCCCCGCTCTTCAGCCTCCAGTGCCCGCGCTTCCCAGGCCTCCTGGTCCCCGCTGCCGGCGCCCGTCGGCTTCCCAGTCCCTGGCCGGCTCTGCTGCGTCCTCCTCTCAGCTTCCTGCCCTGGCTTCTGGCACACGGGCCGCGCACATGCGCATTAGGGCGCGCGCGCGGTCACTGACCCTTTCTTAAAGGGCCAGTGTCCACTGACAGGAAATGATGCACACAGGTACAGGGTATAAAGGGGGTTAAAGTCCAAGGGAGCGGGGCCTGTTCTTCGTGTTTTCCCAAGCTAGGAGTCAGGTCTCCTTGTGTTCTGTGAGATACTTACCTCTCTGTCTTCTAGAGCCGATCCTGCATCGCCATCCGGTCCTGCTGTATCTCGAACCCCGAACGCTGCCCATCTGCCATCCTGACAGTCCGTACCATCTCGGTTCCCTGCGGTGACCCGTCATCTCGCTCCAACGGTTCCGGACCCCGCCTGACATCATCACGGCTTCCGAACCTGAGCTCCGTCACCCGGACCACCATCAGTGACCTCGTGGTCCCAGGGACTTCTCCATTGTGTTCCAGTGCACGGACTGTCCTGCTACCTAAAGTGCTCTGGCTACCGGACTCCTTTCCCTCATCGGGGAGTTCGGCCCAGTGGATCCACCTCCCGGGTCTGCCCGTCCATCTGGCCCTAACAGTAAGAACAGGCCATGGATCCCGCCGAAGCACTAGCGGCCTTGCATGAGGAACTCCAACGCCAGCGTGAAGTCCAGACCCGCATGCTGAACTTTATGACTTCCGTGGACGCCCGCTTGAACACGCTACAAGCCTCGGTCACATCTTCAACGCCCCGGGCCTCCACTAGTCAATCCACGGCTCCCGCTCCCGTGGCAGCCTCCTCGGATGCTTCCAGACTGCGTTTGGCCTCACCACCCCGGTACGCCGGAGATCCCAAGACCTGCAGGGGGTTTATAAACCAATGCTCCCTCCATTTCACGCAGCTGCCACATTTGTTTGCCTCCGACCAAGCCAAGGTCGCCTTCATCATGTCTCACCTAGAGGGCGAGGCACTGGCGTGGATGAACCCCTTGTGGGAGAAGGAGGACCCTATGACCAAGAACCTCCAGGAGTTCCTGCAGGCCTTTCGCAGCACCTTTGACGAACCCGGACGCGCCTCCGCGTCTGCTTCATCTCTTCTCCGGTTACGTCAGGGAACTCTGACGGTGGGTCAATACGCCATCCGTTTCCGCACCTTGGCTTCAGAACTCGGGTGGAATAACGAGGCCCTAACCGCCGCCTTCTGGGAAGGACTCTCGGGTCGAATCAAAGATGAGCTGGCTGGACGTGACGTACCGTCCACCCTGGACGCCCTGATTACCCTAGCGACTCGAGTGGACATACGCTTTCAGGAGCGGTCCAAAGAGGTGTCCCGTGAGAGACGTCCGGTAAGGCATTCCTCTCCTCCACAAAAGCCCGCCGTACTCCAGTCAACGGCCTCTGGTGTCTCCGTCCATGAGCCCATGCAGATCGACCGTGTGCGACAGTCTGAACAACGTCGAGCAGAGCGGCTCGCCAAGGGTCTCTGCTTCTACTGCGGAGAGGGCACACACCTGCTACGCGCCTGTCCAGAGAGGCCGGGAAACTTCAAAGCCTAGGGTTGGTAGGAGAGGCCACCCTAGGTGCTGGGACTCTCTCAGACCCAGTTACATGGACTGTGCAAGTGACAACGGGAGAGACGCGGTTTACGGCTGAGGCGTACCTCGATTCTGGGGCAGCAGGCAATTTCATCCAGCAGGCCACGGTGGACAAGTACCAGGTGCCTGGTACTCCACTCGCCAAACCTCTTGTGATTGCCTCTGTGGATGGGAGACCCCTCTCTGACACCATCTCCTGGATCACCAAGCCGCTTGAACTGCGTATCGGTGCTCTGCACACCGAGAACATCGCTCTCTACGTCCTCCCACATATGTCACATCAAATCCTGCTGGGCCTTCCTTGGTTGCGGACACACGAGCCTTCAGTCAGCTGGGGCACTGGTGATATCACTCGATGGGGGTCTTCTTGCCATGAGAACTGTCTAAAGACCATACAACCTATCCGGCGACCTCCGGTTCCCGAGTCCCTACCGGGACTGCCCTCAGCCTATTGGTCCTTCGTTGACGTCTTTGATAAGAAGGAGTCCGAAGTACTTCCGCCACATCGTCCTTACGATTGTGCCATTGACCTGCTCCAGGGAACTACACCACCTCGAGGACGGATATATCCACTGTCTCCAGCCGAAACAAGGGCCATGTCTACGTACATCACAGAGAGCTTGGCTAAGGGATTCATTCGGAGATCCTCCTCTCCTGCTGGAGCAGGCTTCTTCTTCGTAAAGAAGAAAGAGGGCGACCTACGCCCATGTATAGACTACCGGGGATTGAACCTAATCACTGTAAAAAACAAGTACCCCCTGCCGTTCATCCCCGAATTGTTTGATCGGCTCAGAGGAGCTCGTGTGTTCACCAAGTTGGATCTTCGGGGTGCCTACAACCTGGTCCGTATCCGCTCAGGGGATGAATGGAAGACCGCGTTCAACACTCGCGATGGGCACTATGAATACTGCGTGATGCCCTTCGGCCTGTGTAACGCACCAGCAGTCTTCCAAGAATTAGTGAACGATGTGTTCCGGGACCTTCTCTACGTCTGTGTGGTGGTATATCTGGATGACATCCTTGTCTTCTCTCCGGACCTCCAGACCCACCGAGAGAACGTGCAACTGGTTCTACAAAGACTGAGAGAGAATCGTCTGTACGCCAAGTACGAGAAGTGCGTCTTCGAACAGTCTTCTCTCCCCTTCCTGGGTTACCTCATCACCGATACCGGACTGCAGATGGATCCAAAGAAGGTCTCTTCCGTTCTCAACTGGCCTCCTCCTTCTGGACTGAAGGCAATCCAACGCTTTCTGGGATTCGCCAACTATTACCGCCAGTTTATTCCTCACTTCTCGGCCCTGACTGCTCCTCTTTCCGCCTTGACCAAGAAGGGGGCTAATCCAAAGGACTGGTCACCTGCGGCCGACGCCGCGTTTGGCTCTCTAAAGCGAGCCTTTGCCGCCTCTCCTGTACTCCACCGTCCAGAGTTAAACCGCCAGTTCACCTTGGAGGTGGATGCCTCCTCCTCGGGAGCCAGAGCAGTGCTCATGCAGAAGTCCTCCTCCGGGAAGATGGTGACTTGCGGTTTCTTCTCCAAGAGCTTCTCAGCGCCTGAACGCAACTACACCATCGGTGACCGAGAGCTATTGGCAGTCAAACTGGCTCTGGAGGAATGGCGCTATCTTCTGGAAGGAGCAGTGTACCCAGTCATTATTTACACGGACCACAAAAACCTGGAATACCTGCGGACTGCTCAGCGACTGAACCCACGGCAAGCCAGGTGGTCCTTGTTCTTTGCCCGGTTCGACTTTCAGCTCCATTTCCGACCCGCGAACAAGAATGTACGCGCTGATGCCTTGTCTAGGTCTTTCATGCCCATGGAGCAGGAGGAAGAGACATCCCAACCCATCATCTGCCCTAGCAAGATCATTCCGGTGGCTCCTGTCACCCTGGCCCAGATACCGCCTGGGAAGACTTATGTCTCTGAGACTGACAGGAGAAAAGTGTTACACTGGGGCCATGCCTCGAAAACAGCCGGTCATGCAGGTCAGAATAGAACATGGAGTGCGATTGCACGTCATTACTGGTGGCCATCTCTTCGCACGGACGTCGCCTCTTTTGTCTCTGCCTGCTCCTCCTGTGCCAGGAACAAGACTCCCAAACACCTGCCATATGGCCGTCTTCTACCTCTGCCCATACCCTCAGTTCCCTGGCAACACATAGCGATGGACTTTATTACGGACTTGCCATTGTCCTCCGGACACACAGTCATATGGGTCGTGGTGGATCGGTTCTCTAAAATGGCCCATTTCGTTCCTATGGCTGGACTACCCTCTGCCCAGGAACTCGCGGACGCCTATATACATCACATCTTCCGCTTGCATGGCTTTCCATCACACATAGTGTCCAACAGAGGAACTCAGTTCACCTCCCGCTTCTGGAGGGCTCTCTGTAAACATCTGGGAGTGACTCTGGACTTTTCTTCGGCCTACCATCCTCAGTCGAACGGCCAAGTGGAACGGGTCAATCAGATATTGACCTCTTTCTTACGTCACTACGTCAACGCCCATCATGACGATTGGTCCACGCTTCTTCCTTGGGCTGAATTCTCCCATAATCACCACGTCAGTGAGTCCTCCTCCAGTTTTCCCTTCCATGTCGTCTACGGACTTCAGCCGTCTGTCCCATTGCCTGTATCCTCTTCCTCGGACATCCCTGCTGCTGATGCAGTACTCCGTGACTTTACAACCATTTGGGACTCAGTTAAGGTCTCCCTTGCACGTGCATCCCTGCGGATGAAGAGACACGCGGACAAGAGACGTCTGGATCCTCCGTGTTTCTCTCCGGGAGATCTCGTCTGGCTTGCTTCCAAATACATCCGACTGAAGATACCATCCTACAAGCTGGGACCTCGCTACATCGGACCGTTTAAAGTCCTCGGCAAGATCAATGAGGTCTCCTACAAACTACAGCTCTCGGCCACGATGAGGATACCCAACTCCTTTCACGTCTCTCTGCTCAAGCCGGTTGTCCTTGGTCCCTTCTCCGCTGCCGCCAGTCCGGCTCCTCCTCCTATTGCTGAGGACGACATCTATGCGGTAAGGGATATCGTGGCCATGAAGACCGTACGAGGTCGACAGTTCTTCCTGGTGGACTGGGAAGGGTATGGTCCTGAGGATAGGTCCTGGGAGCCCAGGGAGAACGTGGGCACTCCTCTGATTCGTGCCTTCCTGTCCCGGTTGCGGGGAGGGGGGCGTGGGGGGGGGGGTACTGTCACGCTCCCCGGGTCCTCTGCCCCGCTCCCCGGGTCCTCTGCTCCGCTCCCCGGGTCCTCTGCTCCGCTCCCCGGCTCACCTGCCACGCTCCCCGCTCTTCAGCCTCCAGTGCCCGCGCTTCCCAGGCCTCCTGGTCCCCGCTCCCGGCGCCCGTCGGCTTCCCAGTCCCTGGCCAGCTCTGCTGCGTCCTCCTCTCAGCTTCCTGCCCTGGCTTCTGGCACCCGGGCCGCGCGCATGCACATTAGGGCGCGCGCGCGGTCACTGACCCTTTCTTAAAGGGCCAGTGTCCACTGACAGGAAATGATGCACACAGGTACAGGGTATAAAGGGGGTTAAAGTCCAAGGGAGCGGGGCCTGTTCTTCGTGTTTTCCCAAGCTAGGAGTCAGGTCTCCTTGTGTTCTGTGAGATACTTACCTCTCTGTCTTCTAGAGCCGATCCTGCATCGCCATCCGGTCCTGCTGTATCTCGAACCCCGAACGCTGCCCATCTGCCATCCTGACAGTCCGTACCATCTCGGTTCCCTGCGGTGACCCGTCATCTCGCTCCAACGGTTCCGGACCCCGCCTGACATCATCACGGCTTCCGAACCTGAGCTCCGTCACCCGGACCACCATCAGTGACCTCGTGGTCCCAGGGACTTCTCCATTGTGTTCCAGTGCACGGACTGTCCTGCTACCTAAAGTGCTCCGGCTACCGGACTCCTTTCCCTCATCGGGGAGTTCGGCCCAGTGGATCCACCTCCCGGGTCTGCCCGTCCATCTGGCCCTAACAGAGGCTCTCAATAACTTAGGAACTGTCCCCATCAAGGATACAAGTATTCTTTTTGTGACTGTTATAGATTTCAGGTAGAACAACTAAACATTCCTTTTTTTTGTTGTATAGCATCATAGAAGCCCTGAGGTGAACAGTTATTAAATTATATACTGTAGCTTCATACATTTTCAATGGGCTTATACGGCTGATTCATTGTAGACATGTGTGCACATATTTTAATTGCCTTGGAATTGTACCTGTAAATTTACCTTGCTCTTCAGAAAACAAATTTAAAAAAAAAAAAAAAAAAAAAAAGGATGCACGTAGCATAACAGGGACCTCAAGGCATCCAACTCCATTTCCTCACTACCCTGACTCTACAAATTGATATTTTCATTCCTCCCACTCCGGCTCAGGGCAAAAAATTCAAATTTCCCAAATTCACATGAAACATTAAATTCTTTATTTTTCATTAAACATACAAACAAACATCATTAAAAAGATATATAAATATCCTGGGCTAAACAAGTGTTGAATTTTCTTTTATCAAGTTGTACATAATAATTCATGCAGGTTTACAATGCAAGCAATTTTTAGAAAAAAATCAACTTAGAAATAAAATTATTCAACCCCTCATTTGTTTGATATATATATATATACATTTCTGGTCTCTTAAATTATTTTATTCATTTTTAGCTTTATATTAATGCACTAGCACTTTCCTATATACTATAGATTTTTCAAATAGACCATTCAATACGGACATATTAGGAGTTGAATACTTTTTCAGGAGACCAACTTTATAAATAAAAATTTTTATAAATACATTTTTTTTCTAAAAATTGCTTGCATTGTGAGCCTGCATGAATTTATTATGTACAACTTGATAAAAGAAAAATCAACACTTGTTTAGCCCAGGATATTTATATATCATTATCCATCTTTTTAATGATGTTTGGTTGTATGTTTAATGAAAAATAAAGAATTTAATGTTTCATGTGAATTTGGGTCATTTGAATTTTTTAGAATTTCTGGTATCTGATGACCCTTGGAAATTGCTTGATAAGCTGGAGATTTACTCTGTAGAAGAGAAGGACACTCTCCTTGCACTAACTTTGAACTTGAGGATTTTGGGGTCCCAGGCATCTGGACAGTAGCAGATGCTCCGGCCATGACTTGGATCTTGACTGGTCAACGCACCATCTGAGGTTCACCCTGGTGTTCTTTCATTGGTGCCAGAGCCGTGCTTTTAAGAAAGCCATCATTCATAGCTCTTCCCTGGCATCTCCCCTGTCCCAAGGTAGTCTTCCCAACTATTGACTTCTTGTGCATCATACCAGCTGCAAACCACCCTTGTGGTCAGTCCACTTTCAAAACTTTCACCCGAATACTCTTCTTAAATGGCCTTCCCTTCTGTACCAGGTGTCTTTCCTCCTTTGCCCTCTGTTCCACAAATACCTGGTGGCCAGTTACAAACTCACAGATATGACCAAACCCTCGCAGCAAGCCACACCATAGGATGGTTGCACTATAGACAAACCTCAAGTACTGTTCTGCAAATGGGCCTCTCCTTTACTCAGTACCAGCCTGTCTTTTTTCGGACTCAGACCCCCCAGGTAACTCATGAGCTGACGAATCTTGGCTCCATAGTTCTCTTCCCATGATAAGGCTGGGGAGCACGGTGGAATCTCTTCTCCTGATCCCAGTATGAGACCTAGGTCCCTTCCTTGCAATACTCGGATCTTCTGATAGAAAAGCTTGATCCTCTCGACTATGCAAAGTGTAGAGTGGCGTGGAGGGGTAGTCGTGGGTGATGGATTGACTCTGGATGCCCAGGCATGCTACATGGAAGAACAGGTCCTGGCTGGATGTGTGAACTTGTATTGTGTGGGTTGTGAACCTGTGCAGGCCGCATACTGCCGCTGACATTGGCTGATCAGGCCCAGATTACGACTCGTACTCACAGGTAGACCAACAGTTTGTTTCAAACAACACTTTACTCAATGGTTTATTCTCTGCAATAACTTCACAGTCCAGATAGAGGGCACATCTCTTTCACCACGTTACAGGTCCACAAAGCATATTCAGATGCAGTCCTAGTTTCGCTGGATTGCATCAGATCTTACTGGTCCTGTGAATTTCAGCACAACTTGACCAAGCATTACAGTACAACTCATCATGATTAGTGATGGGCGAACACCCAGATGCTCGGGATCGGGAGACTCACCTGAGCTTTTTGTAAAGTCCGAATTTGGGGCCGGAGATAACGCGAACTTGCGTCCGAACCCCGAGTTTGGACTTCACAGTTATGGGATGGGGCCCTATAGTCACATGCCAGTTAGGTGTAACCCATTACTTTGACGGCTGAGAGGCTGGGCCACTGTAGTCCTGTTCTCTGGCTCCTTTTGTCTGGGGTCGTTCCTTTCAAGAATAAGTTTCTCTTTTAAAGGAATTCTGTCACTCTTTATGTTTTTTAGTTATTAATATAAGCAGTCTTCATTATACAGGATTCCTCCTCCAACAATTTGTGTTTTGTGTTTGCTTTATCAAGGTGATCACACCATCCTTATAACTTGGTATGATCACCGTGATATAATATATCATGATTACTGTTACAAATTATCACGTGTGCAGCTAAATAATAATATAGCATGATGCAAAAAAAATGTTGTTACCTTCTCTGCCATTCTTAGCAACCACTTATACTATCTCTTTCTCTAAACAAGAAATCCTAGAAACATCACTGACATTAGATCTTTGCTGGAGATTCCTTCCGCTATTAATAGAGTGAATAAACCGCCCATCCATCACTTCATGTTTACTTCTCTGGATCATTGAATCAGAGACATAAACAGCCCATAATCACCCCAGACCAAGACTGTGCAGAAATAGTGCGGTCACTCAGGTTATTGGAGCAATTGTAAAAAAAAGTATTAATGGTATAAATTAGGAAATGTCCTCATTAAAAAAAAATTGAACACCCAGAATTTCTCATGGCCAAGGATGGAAAATAAATCTCAAGAGAAACGGAAATGATCTTGCAGCATATAGCAACTTCATATTGATTCTCAGAAAATCTGAGTCACTGCTATCCCTTGGGAAGGATATTTTGGGGATAAACAAGAACTTTCTGTCACAAGGTCACTCATTCATATAGACATGAATACTGAGTATTGAGAAAGAGAGAACATCACTCCATAATTAGCAGGATTGCACCAAAACATATTTATTCTGTTTTTTTTTTTCCTTTTTCAGAAAGTTATTGCACTTATAAATATACGACAGCGCGATGTTTCAGGATAGATCACAAGATCATAGTGGTTTCCGTGAGATGGCATAGTAGGTACTGTCACTTTAAGTCTCAGACCATGGAGAAGTATAGCCTGAGATTTGGAGCACCATGTTTCAAACAATCTCAGCACATAACATACGCACTATGACAGCTCATATCCAATACGTGAAGTCACACAACTCCTAATCCCATATGTCCAAACAGATATCAAGACTGTATGCATCAATGGTGCATCAATACAACTTGCATGCTGTACGTAATTAGGAATTACGCAAAAACAGGATATAATAATCGGCCAGCCATGCTTGGTAGAGAGAGTATCACCACATAAACTGCCAACCTGAACATGGCCACACAAACTGCCAACTTGAATGGTCTATAGTTGTTAGATTGCAAGTACCACAGTGGGGGGGGGGGGCTCCCTGTTATCAAATAAAGTTGGGAGTTATTTAGTATTTGCAGAGGACCTTCCTTTCATGAAGCAATACCGCTCCTGCTTGAGCCTCCTGTCTGATTAATTCTCCGCTGATACAAATCAATTTTCTGGAGCCTCACTGTCCATGCAAATTTCTGTACATATTTTATTCTATGTGTGTGTACTTGTATGCATAAAAGTCTGCCTGTGTTTCGTTTGGCGTGTTTGTATGTATTTCTGCATGTTAAAACAAGATATCGTGTGATTGTGTTACAGTGTATAAATATCTATATGTTTTTAAGATGTGCATCTGTGTATCTACAGTACAGACCAAAAGTTTGGACACACCTTCTCATTCAAAGAGCTTTCTTTATTTTCATGACTCTGAAAATTGTAGACTCACATTGAAGGCATCAAAACTATGAATTATCACATGTGGAATGAAATACTTAACAAACAAGTGTGAAACAACTGAAAATATGTCTTATATTCTAGGTTCTTCAAAATAGCCACCTTTTTCTTTGATTACTGCTTTGCACACTCTTGGCATTCACTTGATGAGAAATGCATGCGTTTTGATTTCCAGGCAAAGGATTGGGATTTCTTGTGCGCACAATGCTGTTAAAATCGCAGTGTTTCAGTTGCAGAAAATTTGGCAAAAACTCAGCATTTAAAGAAGCAGCATGTCAATTGTTTTTGCCATTTTGGCAGCGTTTTGCTAACATTAGAGATTAGAGTCAATGAGAACTTTCAAAACGCAACCTAAATCAAAATCCCAGCGTTTAACATGCTTTTTTGTTGCAAAATATGCTTTTTGGACAAAATAAATGCATGCGTTTTTGCCTTTATAATAAGGGCATGATATGTCCCTTTACACACACACATAGTCCGACAATTAAATTAATGAAAATCCATAATTGTATGTTATTTTACGCATAAATATTATAAAACAGTTATAATTTAAATAAAATTTGCTATTTTGTGCATGATTTTAAACATGATATTTGTTCATTTTTTCCCGTTTTTTTCATAGTGTTTGACTGTTTAAACTTTATTTAGCAGTGTATTTGTATTCAAAACATATCTGACTTTAAGCAATGAAAAAGCATGTGAATCGCGGTAAAACGCGGCTAAAACGCGGTAAAAACACAAGCGTATTTTTAGCATTTTTGTGGTCAAAACCAAATTTGACAAAGACAATTTCTGCCAGAGGATGCGTTTAGAACTGTAAAAACCTCAACTCAAAGTGCGCACATAGCCTTAATATAGTGGCAGGAAAGTAAAGCTCAAGCTACACTTACACATCCATTTTTCATCATTAAAGTGTCCTTCTTTTCTAAGACTGTTTATGGCCAAAGAATTTATTGGAGCCATTCACAGGTTTATTTTTTTTATGGATCAAGGATTGCATGCTTTTAAATGAATGTCTTATTCGTTTTGAGGATCAGACTCGGTTATTCAAGTTTATAGGGATCCATCAAAAAAGGCATCTATTATCCATCCAATTTTAGTCGATCATTTGCTAAGTGTCAATGGTTAAAAAAAAAAAAAATAGTTCAGATCGTTTACTTTGTTCAGTTGGTAAAAATGGATAAGAAAGAAGCGAATACAAAACAGCAAATTGGCTGACACATGTGACAGTAAATGGTCTATTTTTGATTGATGTAAAAAGAGAAACGGATGTGTGAATGTAGCCCAATTGTTCAGACGAAACTCTTATTACCTCCCTTACGAATTCATATCAATGCACAGAAATATTTACCGTTAAGAACTTCTTATATAAATTCCTCGTATTATTAATGCTAGTGTGTGAGATTGTATTCCTTGTCCGGTTTCCTTCATCTGTGCCTCCACACTGTAGATGAAAGATGCTGTAATTAGTGGTGGGTTTTCTTGGATTGAGTGTTGAGAATATACACTATTATCTGGACCCATTCATAGGACTTTGACAACCATGTAGAAACGCCCATCCTAGATTACTAGCAAAAAATAAAGCCAGCCTGTAAAAGTTTGAATGATTTATGATGAATGGTCAGTAAGAGATCCAACATAAAAATATTTGTGGAGCTGCTAAATGGTTCATGCTGTAAGAAATGTTGTACAGGAAGGGTCTTTAGTCTCATTTGGCTTACAGAAGGCATCCTATTAAACCTGTCAGTGTGAACAGTCAACACATATCTCATTTATGATAATTTTACCATGCTCATTATTAACCTTAATACTTGTTGTAGTCACTCATCAATCAACACTAGGGATGAGCAGACCCAAAAGGTAAAGTTCGGGGTTAGTATCGGACACCTAGGGTCTGGGGCTCAAACTTTTCAAAGAAGTTCATGTCCAAGTTCAGATATCTAAATAAAGTTATAATAAATTGGATATGGGAGATAATGCTATACAGTGACTTATAATGAATTGGGGAGGGAGAAGAGAGGACCTACTACAAGGGCTTCTTACAACTTATCAGGTGGGGGAGGATGCTATAGAGGGACTTATAATAAATTGAGAGGGGTTTTAGGACACTATACTATACTTGTAAAGGATTAAAGGGGGAAATTTAGAGAGACTTCAAATGAATTGGGGAGTTGTGGACAGGACACTGGACAGAGAACGATAATGTATTCGGGGAGAGGACACAGAATAGAGATTTGTAATGAATAAGGAGTGAAAGGACACAAACTTGTAATGAATTGGAGAGAGAAAGGACACAGCACATGGACATAAAACAAAATTATGAGGTGGAAGAGGGAACACAGGACAGGGATTTGTAATTAACTGGGAGGTGGGAAAGAACACAAAACATGGACTTGGAATGTATTGGGGAAAAGAGAAGAAACAGGACAGGGACTTATAATGAATTGGTGGAAGAAACAACACAGGACAGGGACGTTAAAAAGAATTGTGGGGTGGGAGAAAAGACATAGGACAGGGATTTGTAATGAATTTGAAGGAATGTCACAGTGACTAATTAATTTACATTTATTATAATTATTAATGTCGTGGCACAGTGCTGGCTTACCAATTTATATTTTAAATGATATGTGATTTATTGTATATTATTTATGTGGTACATTTTTCTATTCATGGGCGCAGTCCAGGACATTTTATTCATGAGACAAATGTAGATATACAATATAGGTGACCTTTTTATTTTCAGAGCTGTGGCGATCAGTGTGGTAAAAGAAGTCTGACCAAATGAAGAAGAAACAGAAAATGACTGTAATGAGATCAAACGTCAGATAAGTCACTAGATATAAATATTTTTTCTTTAACAACAGTACTATAACACTTGCAGAGAGATGATGGGTGTAATACTATTGTATGTGAAACAACCTCTTTCACGCTACATTTGTGTAATGTCATTTAGATCATACTCTTTTGGTCTGTATGCCGTCTGAGCAAAAATTGGATGTGTGAATGTAGCTTATTATTGAATGTTCTCAGTAAGAGAAACAAAATTATAATCTTGTGATACCTTTTAATGTCTAACTAAAATAAAGTGATGTTACAAAGCAAGCTTTCGAGACATCTCAGGTCCCTTCATTAGGCATGGTATGACAAAATATCTGAAGAAACACAAATATATGCACAAACAGCAGAGGGCTGGCATAATAAAAGACATTTAAAGAAACAAACACTGAGCTTAGAAAGTTAATCCTTAATTAGCTTTGATTAGTGGTGTGAGAGTTTTATTGTCCCAATATCCATGTAGGATCAGAGGTTTGGTTAATCTCTGGAATACACTCCTCAGATTTTGTAATGGGCCATAAATCCTTCTGACAGGATGAGTCCTGTGTCCAGAGAGTACTACAATAGGTCCCCTACCCAAGAGTACCATCTTAGCTACCATGGATGTGGAATCCTTATACTCTAACATCCCACATGAAGATGGACTAACCGACTGTCAAATGTTTCTTGTAGCTAATGGGATCCCTCCTGAGTTTGTATTAAGACTCACCAAATTCATCCTCACACACAACGTTTTCTCTTTTGGCGAGGAGCTATACTTACAGTGCACAGGAACTGCTATGATAAGCAAAATGGCACCACAGTATGCCAACCTTTTCATGGCTAAACTGGAAAATGACTTTTTAGCATCCTGCAACCTCAAACCATTGGCCTATTTCCGTTTCATCGATGACATCTTAATTATCTGGACCGAATCTGAACAAGAGCTTCTAAAATTACATGAAAAATTCAATGCATTTCATCCTACCATAAACTTGACATTGGAACACTCAAAAACAGAAATCAACTTCCTGGATAAAACCATAAAAATTCAAAATTTTTCAATCCAGACATCGGTGTATCGGAAACCTATTGACCGTCCCACATACCTCAGATGGGACAGCTTTCACCCCAAACACATTAAAAAGTCCATTGTCTACAGCCAGGACCTCAGATATAATCGTATCTGTTCCAGCCCTGCAGACAGGGATGAACACTTAACCCATCTTAAGAAGACATTTCTAAACCAAGGCTGCTACCCCACCTCCATAGATGATCAGATCATTAGAGCAACAAGGACCCCTAGAAGTGAACTGCTTCAATATAAACAAAAGGAGGAAAATAGTCGAGTACAGTCATATGAAAAAGTTTGGGCACCCCTATTAATGTTAACCTTTTTTCTTTATAACAATTTTGGTTTTTGTAACAGCTATTTCAGTTTCATATATCTAATAACTGATGGACTGAGTAATATTTCTGGATTGAAATGAGGTTTATTGCACTAACAGAAAATGTGCAATCCGCATTTAAACAAAATTTGACCGGTGCAAAAGTATGAGTACCCTTATCAATTTCTTGATTTGAACACTCCTAACTACTTTTTACTGACTTTCTAAAGCACTAAATTGGTTTTGTAACCTCATTGAGCTTTGAACTTCATAGGCAGCTGTATCCAATCATGAGAAAAGGTATTTAAGGTGGCCACTTGCAAGTTGTTCTCCTATTTGAATCTCCTATGAAGAGTGGCATCATGGGCTCCTCAAAACAACTCTCAAATGATTTGACAACAAAGATTATTCAACATAGTTGTTCACGGGAAGGATACAAAAAGTTGTCTCAGAGATTTAAACTGTCAGTTTCCACTGTGAGGAACATAGTAAGGAAATGGAAGAACACAGGTACAGTTCTTGTAAAGCCCAGAAGTGGCAGGCCAAGAAAAATATCAGAAAGGCAGAGAAGAAGAATGGTGAGAACAGTCAAGGACAATCCACAGACCAACTCCAAAGACCTTCAGCATCATCTTGCTGCAGATGATGTCAATGTGCATCGATCAACAATGCAGCGCACGTTGCACAAGGAGAAGCTGTATGGGAGAGTGATGCGAAAGAAGCCATTTTTGCAAGCACGCCACAAACAGAGTCGCCTGAGGTATACAAAAGCACATTTGGACAAGCCAGTTACATTTTGGAAGAAGGTCCTGTGGACTGATGAAACAAAGATTGAGTTGTTTTGTCATACAAAAAGACGTTATGCATGGAGGCAAAAAAACACGGCATTCCAAGAAAAACACTTGCTACCCACAGTAACATTTGGTGGAGGTTCCATCATGCTTTGGGGCTGTGTGGCCAATGCCGGCACCGGGAATCTTGTTAAAGTTGAGGGTCACATGGATTCAACTCAGTATCAGCAGATTCTTGACAATAATGTGCAAGAATCAGTGACGAAGTTGGAGTTACGCAGGGGATGGATATTTCAGCAAGACAATGATCCAAAACACCGCTCCAAATCTACTCAGGCATTGATGCACAGGAACAATTACAATGTTCTGGAATGGCCATCCCAGTCCCCAGACCTGAATATCATTGAACATCTGTGGGATGATTTGAAGCGTGCTGTCCATGCTCGGCGACCATCAAACTTAACTGAACTGGAATTGTATTGTAAACGGGAATGGTCAAATATACCTTCATCCAGGATCCAGGAACTCATTAAAAGCTACAGGAAGCGACTAGAGGCTGTGATTTTTGCAAAAAGAGGATCTACAAAATATTAATGTCACTTTTATGTTGAGGTGCCCATATTTTTTCACCGGTCAAATTTTGTTTAAATGCGGATTGCACATTTTCTGTTAGTACAATAAACCTCATTTCAATCCAGAAATATTACTCAGTCCATCAGTTATTAGATATATGAAACTGAAATAGCTGTTGCAAAAACCCAAATTGTTATAAAGAAAAAAGGTTAACATTAATAGGGGTGCCCAAACTTTTTCATATGACTGTACCTCTGGTGGTCACCTACAACCCACAGCTTGAGGTACTGAGAAGAACGGCCAAGAAACTTCATCACATTTTACACAAGGATAACCAGTTAAAAACCAATATTCAAAGATCCTCCATTGCTGTGCTACAGGCAACCTCCTAATTTTAAGGAGCATCATGATCCGAAGTTCTATGCCCTCAGACACATCAAGAGGAACTTATCCTTGCAATGTAAAGAGCTGCAAAACCTGCTCTCATGTAGAGACCAAAGACCGGATACAGATCCCTAACACACAGAAGGACTATAAAATTCCTGGGACATTCACATGTTCCTCTTCGAACGTGGTGTACTTAATCCTGTGCACTATATGTCCTATTGGGGGCCTCTATGTTGGAGAAACAGGACAGAGACTGAGAGCACCGCCACACAATTACAGACAAAAAAATCCATTTACCTGTGGCCAAACATTTCTGTGCTTCAGGACACAACATAAACCATATGAAAGTTGTCATATTAAAAGGCAAGTTCAGATCACAGAGCCATCGCAGGGTCTGGGAATACAAATTCATTAAAATGTTTAACTCTGTGGACACAGGTCTCATCCTGTCAGAAGGATTTATGGCGCATTACAAAATCTGAGGAGTCTATTCCAGAGATTCACCACACCTCTGAACCTACATGGATATTGGGACAATAAAACTCTCATACCACTAATCAAAGCTAATTAAGGATTCACTTTGTAAGCTCAGTGTTTGTTTCTTTAAATGTCTTGTATTATGCCATCCCTCTGCTCTGTTTTTGCATATATTTGTGTTTCTTCAGATATTTTGTCATACCATGCCTGATGAAGGGACCTGAGATGTCTCGAAAGATTGCTTTGTAACATCACTTTTTTATTTTATTTTATTTAGCCATTAAAAGGTATCACAAGATTATAATTTTGTTTCTCTCACTGAGAACATTCAATAATTTTTCAACTGGCTAACACGGTACCAAAACCTTTTCACTTGTAACTTATGTAGCTTATATAACGCCATCCCTTGTTAAGTGAGTAGACTATATACCGTATGTATAGCGCTGTCCCTTGCTATATAGAGTACATACTTGTTATTTATAGCACTGTCCTTTATTACATAGTGCTGTACATAAGTGAGGACACTCTCTCTTGTTAAGTAGCATCTTCTCTAGTTATATATGGCACTGTCCCTCATTACATAATGTTCTCTCTTGTTATGTATAGTGCCATCCCATTATTACATACTGTCCTCTCTTTTTAGTCCCTTATTACATTTTGTACCCTATTGTTATTTTTTGTTTTTCATGGTATCTTTTTATTACATACTATCCCCTCTTGTTATATAAAATAAAATGATTGCTGATGGAACAGGATGTGACCAGACTGGTCCAACAGCCTTCTCTACCAGAAAAACAACACACACATTATATAATTTTTTGATACACTGACAATTTTGCAAGTTTTCCCACCTACAAAGAAAAGAGAGGTCTGTATCTTTTATTGTAGGTAAACTTCAACTGTGACAGACAGAATAAAAAAAAATCCAGGAAAAAACATTGTATTATTTTTAAATAATTTATTTGCATTTAATTGCATGGAAAAAAGTATTTGATACAATAGAAAAAACAGAACTTAATATTTGGTACAGAAACCTTTGCAATTACAGAGGTAGGGCATTTCCTGGAGCTTTTGACCAAGTTTTCACACACTACAGCAGGAATTTTGGTCTACTCTTCCATACAGATCTTCTCCGGGTCTTTCAGGTTTCGGGGCTGTTGCTGGGTAACATTGTTTCAGCTCCCTCCAAAGATTTTTTTATTGTGTTCAGATCTGGAGACTGGCTAGGCCACTCCAGGACCTTGAAATGCTTCTTACAAAGCCACTCCTTAGTTGCCCTGGCTGTGTGTTTTGTTTTTGAGTCATGTCGTGGTGAAAGATCCAGCCACGACCCATCCTCAATGCTCTTACTGAGGGAAGGAAGTTGTAGCCAAAATCTTGCAATACATGACCCCATTCATCCTCCCTTCAATACGGTGCAGTCTTCCTGTCATCTTTGCAAGTGGAGTTGATGCCAAAAGTTTGGTCTCATCTGGCCACATGATTGTCTCCAATGTCTCCTCTGGATTATCCAGATGGTCACAGATGAACTTCAAATGGGCCTGGATTTGTGCTGGCATGAGCAGGGGGACCTTGTGTGCCCTGGAAGATTTTAAACCATGATAGTGTAGTGTGTTACTAACTGTAATCTTTGAGACTGTGCTCCCAGCTCTCTTCAGGTCAGTGAACAGGTCCTCTCATGTAGTTCTGCGCTGATTCCTGACCTTTCTCAGAATCACCCTTTCCCCATGAGGCAAGCTTATACATGGAGCCCCAGACTGAGTAAGATTAACATTAAGGCTACTTTACACACTGCGATATCGGTCCCGATATCGCTAGTGTGGGTACCCGCCCCCATCTGTTGCGCGACACGGGCAAATCGCTGCCCGTGCCGCACAACATTGCCCAGACCTGTCACACATACTTACCTGCCCGGCGACGTCGCTGTGACCGGTGAACCGCCTCCTTTCTAAGGGGGCGGTCCGTGCGGCGTCACAGCGACGTCACGGAGAGGCCGCCCAATAGAAGAGGAGGGGCGGAGGTGAGCGGGACGTAACATCCCGCCCACCTCCTTCCTTCCTCATAGCGGCTGGGAGGCAGGTAAGGAGAGCTTCCTCGTTCCTGCGACGTCACACATACCGATGTGTGCTGCCGCAGGAGCGACGAACTACATCGTTACTGCTGCAGTAACGATAATCGAGAATGGACCCCCATGTCACCGATGAGCGATTTTGCACGTTTTTGCAACGATGCAAAATCGCTCATCGTTGTCACACGCAGCAACATCGCTAATGCGGCCGGATGTGCGTCACAAATTCCGTGACCCCAACGACATCGCATTAGCGATGTCGCAGCGTGTAAAGCCCCCTTTAGTCATTTTGGGGCTCTTCAATTCCCTACTTATTGCACCAACAGTAGTTGTCTTCTCAATAAGTTGCTTGCTTATTGTCCTGTAGCCCATCCCAGCCTTCTGCAGGTTTACAATTTTGCTCCTGGTGTCCTTAGACAGCGGTCACGCTAGGTACGGGAAAGTACAAAGTGAACGGTGATAGGGAAGGGAAGGCAAACCCTGTATCTAGGGAAAAGGAAGATGGTTATTCCTGACCAAACCTACTGCTGGTCCCTGGGGTCCCTCACCATGCTAGATAGGTTTTGCACCTATGCTCTGAGCCGGATACCTGACCCTAAGAATCCCTAAATAGGGAACGGATGGGATGAGCTCTTCATTAACCCCACTTAACACAATAGGCAACACAAGGCACACACAGGGGAAAAATGCATGAAATACTTATCTAAAGATGACTCAGGTAGAAGTTCAGCAAAGTTTTCAGCAAAGACCGCACAGAGGAGTACAAGGCACCTGCTTGCAACCAAAGCTTGAATGAACTGGAAAAATATCACCAGCAGTAGTCCAAGGAAGAGGTATTTAAGCACCAAGATAATGCTGATGATCAGCAGCTGGGTGGAAGGCGAGCTCCTGCTGGGTTCAAAAGGGGGAGATGAATCCAGCAGGAAAGCTACCTTTACCAATAAATACTTACATGAGGAACAATGTAAAGTAAGGGAGCATTCTGCACAGCCTTCTATGGTCAGAAACCACATGACTCTCCATCACCCGTGAAACACCCGTGACAACAGCTCTTTGGTCTTGGCCTTGCTGGAGAGGTTGGAGTGTGATTGATTTGAGTGTGTGGACAGGTGTCTTTTATACAAGTAAGGAGTTCATTCAACATGTGCAATTAATACAGGTAATGAGTGCAGAGTAGGATTCTTTAAATAAAACCCCACAGAAATACAGGTTTGTGAGAGCAGAATTCTTGCTGGTTGGTAGGTGATCAAATACTTACATCATGCAATAAAATGAAAATTCATTATTTAAAAATCATAAAATGTGATTTTCTCGAATTTTCTAGAATTTTGGGGGGTGGATTCTGTCTGCCACAGTTGAAGTGTACCTACGATAAAATCTCCATTCTTTGATAAATTTCTGATTTTGCAAATTCTCACCTACAAATACTTAAGGTTCTCACTGTGTGTGTGTATATATATATATATAGCGTTACGCTACCATGTGTGGCTTCATCAGGGGTATATATCCCTAATGAAGCCACACATGACGTAACGCGTGGGGCAGGCGCACCCACACTTCCACCCTCACTATTTACTTATCATCTGGTATTGTATTGGCTCACTTTGATCTGTACCATATTTATGTTAGTCCAACATTTGGTGACTATGTATTGCTGTATACTGTCCTTTGGTACTGTTATTTTGAGCCTATATGTTTTGTTCCATCTGCATTATTTCATGAGATTTTAGTGGTGATGTGCCAATTTGCTCATGGGTGGATCACCCCTTTGATCTTCCCCATTTTTAAGTGTTCTTAATAATATTTCTCTGTGTTATCAATAAATGTTTTCACACTTTTTGCATGCAACAAGGGGCTCCTTTTGCTTAATTCCATTATTCTGGATTTTCCAGTACATGTTTGGTGTAGTTGTGCCCACGCTTTCCCATGTGTTGTGTTCTAATAATGAAAAATATCACGCATATTGAACAAACACGCTTACTGAACTTCATAAAAAAACCTTTGCTGGTAATGATAGCTTTAAGGCACCTCCAGTATGAAGAAACTAGTTACATGCATTGCTCAGGTGTGATTTTGGTCTATTCTTCCACACAAACATTCTTCAAATCATGAATTTCCGTGGGCTCCTTCTCTGAACTCTGAGCTTTAGTTTCTTCACATAAATGTTCTATTGGATTCAGGTCAGATGATTGGCTGGGCCATTCTATCAGTTTTATTTTTTTTTCTCTGAAACCAATTGAGAGTTTCCTTGGCTGTAAATTTGGGGTCATTGTCTTGCTGAAATGTCAACCCTCGATTCATCAGAATGGTAGATTTTTATCAAAAATGTCTTGATACTATTGTTCATTCATCCGTTCTTTATTTACATGAATATTGCCAGTGTTGTATGCTGAAAAGCAGCCCCACACCATGATGTTACCAACTCCAAACTACACTGTTGGTATGGTGTTTTGGGAATGATATGCGATGCCTTTTGTCCTCAAAATACAGTGTATTTTATGGTATCCAAAGACTTAAATTTTTGGTCTCATTTTACCAGACTATACTCTCCCAGGATTTTACAAGCTTGTCTAAATGTTGTTGAGCAAACTTTAGAAATGCCGGAACATGCTTTTTGTTCAGCAATGGAGTCTTGCATGGTGAGCGTGCATATAGGCCATGGAGGTTGAGTGCATTACTTATTGTTTACTTTGAAATAATTGTACCTTCTGATTCCAGGTCTTTCTGTAGCTCTCCACAGGTGGTTGTTGGCTCTTGCACAATTCTTATGACAATTCTTTTCACTCTTCTGTATGAAATGTTGCGGAGAACAAATGGTCATGGGTGTTTTATAGAAAAATTATGTTGTTTCTAATTCTGGATTATGGTCCCAACAGTGGTCACTGGAATCTTCAGTAGTTTAGAAATTCTTCTGTAACTAATACCATCAGCATGTTTTGAAATTCTAAGATTACAAAGGTCTTGAGACAGCTCACTGGTTTTACCTATCTTGAGATGTTTGTGTAGCACCTTGGTAATGAGATATTTTTTTTAGACCATCAATTGAACCAGCTTATATTGTGTATTATAAGTGGCAGGATTGCTTTCTAGCTACTGATAGATTTCAGCTGGTGTCAGGACTTTCCATGGCTTTTTGCACCTCTCTTTCTTCATGTGCTCAGTACTTTTTCCCTGTGTCATTTTTTTTAATCAGATACATTTTTATTTGCATTTTAAACTTTTACAATACAAAAATAGAAAACACAGTGTAATGCGATGTTTTACACGAAAACCTATAACACACATTTCTCTTCTCTCTGCCCTTCTGAATTCAAAGTACAGCAGTACAGCATAGGCAGGTATTGTTGACCTTTCCCCACACCTGCCCATTACAGTACTTTTCTTAGCCCTCAGCAGAACAGAGAGACGTATGCGTCTGCAGATTGTGAACAGAGATCACTTGTAGATGCAACAGTGACATTTTATTGGAGACCTAATGTTTTTCGTAGACCACAAAAAATTACTGAAACATTGCAATATATAAAAGAGCAGCTATGACTGATGAATCAGTGCCCTGTAATTCAAACACACACAGGAAACAGACGGAAGGGCCAGAGCACCAAGAAAACACCATGGCTGTATAACTTAGCCAGGGGCAGTAGTCGTGGGCGAGGGCTACAGTGCTCAACCTGCCCCAGCACACTACAGACACGGGGGAGTGGATGGAGGAGTCGTTGTAGATTAGCAGGAAGTCCTGGCCATCGGCCGGCCTTTCTGGATCTTGTTCATACCATGCGATATTACATTCAGCGTTACTACAGATGGGTCCACAATGGTTCAAAACTACATCGTTTCATGTTGCTGACAACAGGCTTTGCACTAAACTTCTCAACAGACATTAAACTTGTAGTACACACTGGTTCTTCGATTACGGTTACCAATGATTGTGGGGGCAGGCGCTTCATCTCTGCCCTAGCTTTCTAACCATCTGAGTCAATGGCTAGACTACCTGGCATGGATTTATCGAAAATGAAACAATTCCTAAAGTCTTACTGTCATAGGTGTGTCACGGGTGACAGTCACATCGTTTCTGGCAATAGAAGGTTAAAGTGTTTGGCTGCGCAAACTGCTCCCCGACTTTCTGTTGTTCCTGCTGTTAGTATGCATTGTACGTAGCTTTCCTTCTGGATTTTGATCTATTCCCCTTTAGGACCCAGGGGAGAGCTACTTCCATCCAGATGATGATTATCAGTATTACCCTTGTGCTTAAATACTCCTATCTTCCCTGGACTTGTGCAGGTGATATTATTCAGTTCATTCAAGCTCTGTTTGCAAGCACAAGGCTTGTACTAATTTGTGGTATTGTTGCTGTAACTTTGCTGAACTTCTACCTAAGTCATCTGTGGATAAGTAACTCATGCACTTTCCCTTGTTTTTCCCCTTATGTCTTTCATAATTGTTTAGTGGGGTTAATGAAGAGCTCACCCCATCCATTCCCTATTTAGGGCCCAGCACTAGGGATACCTAGGGTCAGGTATCCGGCTCAGTGCATAGGTGCGGAACCTAACTACGGTGGTGATGGACCCCAGGGACCATCGGTGGGTTTGGTCAAGGGTCACCATCTTCCTCTTCCGTAGACACAGGGTTTCCCTTCCCTTTTGCTATTTGCTTGGTACTTCCCCGTACGTAACGTGACGCTTATTCCTGCAGTGTCAGTGGCCTTGTCAGTCAACAATGGCTCAGCCATCTGTCCACACTAACAACAGCCTGTCTGTCAAGGGGTCGCTCGCTGGTCTCCCTATTCACCTTACTGAAGCTATAGAGCTGTAGTCTATTCCAGTCTCCTTTACTTTCTCCTGCACAGGGACCTGATCACCAGGGAGAGGTAAGCGATTTTTCTCCCTGCCTCCTGAATGCTGCCATTGCACTGATCAGAGCATTTAGGGGGTTAAACTGCTGGGAACTGCACGGACACGGCTCCTGGTAGTGAGAGTCAGGTCCCAGCTGTAAAATCAAGTAGATGTAAAAACTTGGAACTCAAGATAAATGTGAATAGTGGTCTTTTATTGAGAAGAACTTGTAGAACCAGCACAAGCACAGACGTTTCAGTCAAAGACCTTCATCAGTGTGCGTGCAGGGTCCTCAGAAGGTATAGCAACTTGGCAAACGGCATAGCCAGGTATGACGCGGTGTCCACCGCTGTTTATGTGGCAATGCATCTACATCTGTTTGAGATGTTTTTGGACCCTACTTGAGCACCACCCCAGAAGTGCCGTGTGTATCAACTCCCCCAGCTGTAAAATCAGCCGGTGACTTGGTTGCGATCACGGGAGTGCAGGAACCCCTGCGAGTGCCATGACTAAATAACACACAAAAAAAGCATGGAAAAAAGCATGTGAAAAAACGCGTAAACGCAATAAAATATGAGCCTTTTTTCAGCTGCTTTTTTTTTCCTGCCAAAACGTGTTTTTATGTGCAGATTTTCAGCACATAAAAACGCAATGTGGACACATAGCCTTACAGTACTGAGGACATGTCAATTCGCAGTACCTGCCAAGACTCCATAAACCTAAAATAAGCATGTGATATGCTGTAAGTCACCCCATCATATCTAATTATAGCAGCTGAAGATGCAAATTTGTAGGTATAAACTAGTTCACAAAATGCTTTTCACATTCAGTCAATAAAGATATCAATCTGTACGTATAAATCAGTGAGCAAAATGCTTTTCATCTGCTGTCAATATAGACATCAGCAAAGTATCAGGGCAGGTGTTGGCTCTTGCTGTCTAATGTAGAAATTTTAGCTATCATATGCAGTGCTACCATACATAGGAAGCATGAGTGGTGCACAGCTTCAACAAATTCTTGATGCAAACATAACACCATCTGTAAAAAAGCTGAAGTTGAAAAGAGGATGGCTTCTACAAATGGATAATGATCCTAAGGCTCTGTGCCCACGTTGCATTTTTCCATGCGTTTCCGCAGCATTTTCAACTGCAGCGTTTTAATACCAAAATGCATGCGTTTTGATTTCCAAGCAAAGTCTATGAGAAATAAGGATTTCTTGTGCACACCATGCTGTTCAAAACGCTGCTTTTAATTTGCATATTTCTGGGCAAAAACTCAGCATTTAAAAAAGCAACATGTCAATTGTTTTTGCCATTTGAGCTGCGTTTTGATAAAATTAGAGTCAATGAGAAGATGCAAAATGCATTCTACATCAAAATCCTAGTGTTTGACGTGCTTTTTGGATGCTGAAAACAAGCGTTTTTGACAATTTAATTGCCTGCGTTTTTGACATTATATTAAAGGCATGATATGTCCCTTTATATACACACACATAGTCCGACAATTAAAATTAAGAAAAACATTAATCTAACGTTATTTTATACATAAATATTAACAAACATTTATCCTTTTAATAAAATCAGATATTTTGTTTATGATTATAATCTTGATATTTGTTATCATTTTTTTCCATTTTTTCATAGTTTTCATTCACAATAACATTAATTTGACCAGTGGTGCTCAAACTTTTGCATGCCACTGTATATGGAGGACTATGGGGGATGCATTATACAATATGGATGATTATGGTGTGTGCATTATACTTTATTGAGGACTATGGGGTTGGGGTGCATTATAGTATATGGAGGACTATGGGGGATGCATTATACAATATGGATGATTATGGTTTATGCATTATACTACATAGAGGACTATGGGGTGTATTATACTATATGGAGGACTATGGAGTGCATTATATTATATGAAGGACTATGGAGTGCAGTATACTATATGGAGGACTATGGTGTGTGCATTAGAGTATATGGGAAACTATGTGGTGTTCATTATACTATACTGAGAACTATGGGGTGTGCATTATACCATATAGAGTACTATGGCATTTACATTATACTACAGTGGCATGTAAAATTTTGGGCACCCCTGGTCACAATTACTGTTATTGCGAACAGAAAAGCAATTTGAAGATTAAATAATTTCTAAAAGGCATAAAGTTAAAGATGACACATTTCCTTTGTAAATGATGAAAACATTTTTTTTTATTGCCTAAAATACATTTTAAAAACTAAACTACAAAAATGTATGGAGGACTATGGTGAGTGCATTATACTATATGGAGGACTATTGGGTGCATTATACAGCTCTGGCAAAAATTAAGGGACCGCTGCATATTTTTATAAAAATCAGCTTCTCTACATGTCTGATGGTCATTCTATTCCAGTGTCAGTTGAATTCCAACTAGAGTACACACTGGTGGAGGGCGAAAGCGACTCTCCACTGACCGAGATCACCGTTATCTTATTCGCATGTCACTGAGCAACCGCAGGATGACATCAAGTAACCTACAAAAGGAATGGCAAATGGCAGCTGGAGTGAAGTGCATGGCAAGAACAGTTCGTAACAGGCTCCTAGAGGCAGGGCTCAAGTCATGTAAAGCTAGAAAAAAGTCTTTCATCAATGATAAGCAAAGGAGAGCCAGGCTGAAGTTCAGCTTTGCCCAACACCTGGTTGTCTAATGGTTAGATGGACACCTGGAGAGGTGTACAAGCCAAAGTGTCTTGCAACCACTGTGAAATTTGGTGGAGAATCAGTGATGATCTGGGGATGCCCTGCAAGTTCTCGGGCTTGTCCGTAAGCAGTTCCTTACGCAAGGATTAAGGACAGTCCCTACGGGGACAACAGTTGCCGGCAACGGCCGATTTAATCACGGTTCAATCAGGTCACATCTTCGGTTGATTCATTCTTTACTTATCATTCAAAACTTTCAAACTACAACGGTGCTGATGGTCCCAACGGGGACAACTTGCAGCGGGGCCCCGCTGACTTTGAGGCGGCTACCACCGCAGGGGGTCGGCCCACTCGGGGACCGGGCGGTACATGGGGTTCTCCTTCCATAGGCAGTTTAGCCCAGAACCACTGACGGCCGTTAGGAACGGCGGCGGAGGCAGCGTACTTGGGACCCCCTCCTCCATCAGCGGCATTCTCTCCGGACCCCCGGCTGCGGTGCTGGTCCCCGGCTCCCACTCAATCAGGGCTGGTTCTGGGGTTTGGGTGGACTGATCGCGACGCGGCACGGCTGCAGCGGCCCCTTGCTCACGGGCCCCCACTACGGCAACCATTCTGCGCATCTCCGCCTTCCAATCCATCAGCTGCTGCAGGCTCTGCGCCCTCACCTTCAAGCAGAACCGGCCCAGCTCCCGCTCCAGCCACGCAGCGGTTCCGGCGGGGAGCTCACCCGGGCCGCAGTCTTCAAAGGCTACTCCTCCTCGGTTCCCCCAGAGCTTGGATGCCCCGGTGGCGGGTACTCCCGTGCTCCAATTGGAGGACGCCGCCATCTCTCCATCCGCGTCCCCCTTAGTCTTTTTCCGGCTCCTACTCTACAGAGGCGGGGTTTTAGCTTTCGTGCCTCTACTACTCGGGAAGACGCTCGAGCAGGGACTTTTCGCGCCCAAAATGGCGGCTTCTCAAAATTTTCGGCCGGACACCTCCGGCGGTCACAAGGCGCACCTCTACCAGACGGCAGAGCGGTAAGATCCTGTTCGTGACGCCAAGTTGTCGTGGGCGGAGGAGGAGGAGAGGACGCTGCGCTCACCCACTGCTCGGGTTCGGCTACTGCTGCTGCTGCTGCTCGGTGGTGGCTCGAGCGGTGGGCCGGATCCCGGGGACTCGAGCGGCGTTCCTCGCCCGTGAGTGAAAGGGGTTGGTTGGGTTTAGGGATATTGTCCGTGACGCCACCCACGGTTGTGGTGAGGTTGTGACACCACCGCTGCTCTGGACGGGGATCCCGGGAACGGTGACAGGGAGCAGCTTGGATGTTGTTTTCTCCCCTCCGTGGGTAGGGGGGTTGGTTGTCCCGGGGCCCGGTGAGGGAGCTAGGGGTGGATGGCAGGCGGGTTACGGGGCCTGGTGAGGTGCAGGGTCACGGAGGCAGCGCTGTGCCACACGGCACGGTGGTACTCACTCAGCCAGTAATTCACACAGAGTCTCTGGTCAAACAAACGGCTGGATGGACGGGTCCCACAGACGGCTGCGGTTGTTCTCCCGGTAGGTTGATGGTCACTGTCTTTCCCTGCACCTATGTTGTGTTTGCGGTTCCAATGGGTTCCCACCGGTAACCCGCTCCCCAGCTTGGATGGGTGCTGAAGGAGCACCTTTTGCCCGCAGGCTCTGGCCCTGGGAACTGTAGCCTTGGCGGTGACTGTGTTTCCCTCTACAGTGTGAGCTGTTGCCTTCAATCGGTCTTGACTGCTGGGAAACCCCGGAGGTTCCCTTCGCTATCGGATTTGACCGGTTTTACGGCGACTCCTAGCCTGGTCGGGGTCCGTAAGCCCTGCCGGATGATCCTTTTCCCGCCTCCAGGACTGTGTACTCCTCGGTGGGCGGGACCAACCGCCTGGCCCACCCCCTGGTGTGGACATCAGCCCCTGGAGGAAGGTAACAAGGATTTTGTGTTTGACTTCGGTGTGCCTAGCCGGGGTGTGGGGTGTGTTGGTGTAGTTCTGTGACGACCTGGCTTGTCCAAGGCGCCACATTTGTGTGGCAGTTTTGTTGGCATGATACAATACTTTATGGGTGCAATGAAAAGAAAATCTAGGAGATTCAATAGGAGGAATATGGCTTTGTAAGGGGTGTAAAGTTGGGAGATATGCTCCTATTTGAATTACAGTGGCATAACTAGAGTTTGATGGGCCCCGATGCAAAGTTTGGACCTGGGCCGCACCCATCGACACTCGAGGTATGGAATAATGACGCTGACACTTGGTTCTTTCCCTCAGCACCCAGGTTTCCCATGATCTGAAATCCCTCTTTTCATCAGCTCCCAGCTTTCCTATGTTCTGATATCCATCTTGTCGTAAGCACCCAGCTTCCCCATGCACTGCTATACATATTTCCCTGAGCACCCAGCTTTCCCATATCAGAGCATGGGAAAGCTGGGTGCTGAGTAAAAATGTATAGCAGAGCATGGGAAAGCTGGATGCTGAGGGAAAGAGCCTCTTTCCCTCAGGACAAAATTTTCTCATTCCATGCTTTTATCTTTGTCACCCCTCATATATAGTTCTCCAAATGCTATAATGGCCCCCACATAGCCTTCCATATAGTATAAAGGGTCCCACATAACCCTTCATATATTAGAATGTACCCCATAGTCCTCCATTTATTATAATGAATTTCCCATAGTCCTCCATGTATAAAGAAACCCTCGTAGCCATCCAATTAGTATACTGCAACTCCCATAGTCCTCCATATATTATAATGCAGCCCTCATAGTACTGCATGGATTATAATGCACCCCCATAGTCCATGTAAAAGGTAGCCCCCATAGTCCTCCATATATTATAATGCAGTCCATAGTCCTATATCTATTATAATGCAGCCCCATAGACCTTCATATTGTATTATGCAGACCCATAGACCTCCATGTATAATGCACCCCTATAGTCCATGTATAAGGTGTCCTTCATATTGTATTATACAGCCCCATAGTCATCCATCTATAATGCACCCCTATAGTCCATGTATGAGGTGTCCTTCATATTGCATTATGCAGCCACATACTTCTCAATGTATAATGTACCCCTATAGTCCATGTATAAGGTGTCCTTCATATTGTATTATGCAGCCCCGTAGTCCTCCATTTATAATGCACCCCTATAGTCATGTATAAGGTGTCCTTCATGTTGAATTATGCAGCCTCATAGACCTCCATGTATAATGCACCCCTATAGACGTCTGGCCACCGTGTACTCATTGATTAAAAAAAAACAATAAGTCTTCACCTCTCCTTGTTCCCCCGCCACTCTGGTCAGTGTCCTCCCGTTCTGCACTCTGCATTCTCAGCATAGCAGTTGCACAGTGGTGAGCTCATCACACTCTGCTGCACTGAGACGTCAAGCACAAGCACAGGGCGAGAATGAGGAAGAATGGAGCGGAGAGCGCCACTCCATGCTTCATCATTGCTATCTGCAATGATTGGCAAGGGGGGACCGGGGCCACTGCTGACACCGGGCCCCCCCTGACTCACAGGCCCCATAGCGGCCATGTGGTCTGCCAGTGAACAGTGCAGCTCCTCTCTCACAGAGAAGAGCTGGCTGCTTCTCTGCAGTGCGGGCGCTGGGCCCCTAACGCGGCTGGGCCCTGTCACAATGGTGACCTCTCCGACCGCGGTCGTTACGCCCCTGGTGAATTAGAAATTCTACTGTGATTTTATGTACGTCACTGATGACCTGTATTCCATTCTTCGAGAATCCATCCATACATTTAGCAGATGAATCTCCCAGATCTTCCAATCAAACTCACAAATTATCCTAATTCACATGCTTAGCAGTGAGAATGGAGATTTCCTCAAAATATTGCCACAACTAGTGGACATAGTAAGAGCCAGGGTTACCAAAATTCTGAGCTATGAAAATCTCCATTATTTCCTGGGCTAGTCAGAAGTGTAACTCATGAAATCCTTTATAGTCAGTAACAGCCAGCGTTTACCTGGCCCTCATTTATTTCCACAATATACATACATAGAAAGACAACAGCGCAAGTAATGAATGAATGAACTTCACTATTGCTGCACACAAAGAGATTGGTACGGAGTTTACAGTTGTGATCAAGATCCACCAGTGATCTCACTGGATGCACCCTAAACCAACGATGCACCACACTATGTGCCTAACCTGGCAACAATAAATGTAAATATGGTAGGCACTCAATGGTAACTGTGGAGACACATTCAGTGCGTGCTCTCGTCCACTGTCTTGGCCGCCTTTAGAAAGACTGAATGGACCAGGGCTCATTCCAACTGAACACCCAAACTACTTACCCGTGGGCGGAACACTACTCAGCCCACACAGGGTGCGGGAACCACAATAATTAGACTTTACTGGATCCCCAACTGTCAAAGGCATACAGTTAGGTCCAGAAATATTTGGACAGTGACACAATTTTCGCGAGTTGGGCTCTGCATGCCACCACATTGGATTTGAAATGAAACCTCTACAACAGAATTCAAGTGCAGATTGTAACGTTTAATTTGAAGGTTTGAACAAAAATATCTAATAGAAATTGTAGGAATTGTACACATTTATTTACAAACACTCCACATTTTAGGAGGTCAAAAGTAATTGGACAAATAAACCAAACCCAAACAAAATATTTTTATTTTCAATATTTTGTTGCGAATCCTTTGGAGGCAATCACTGCCTTAAGTCTGGAACCCATGGACATCACCAAACGCTGGGTTTCCTCCTTCTTAATGCTTTGCCAGGCCTTTACAGCCGCAGCCTTCAGGTCTTGCTTGTTTGTGGGTCTTTCCGTCTTAAGTCTGGATTTGAGCAAGTGAAATGCATGCTCAATTGGGTTAAGATCTGGTGATTGACTTGGCCATTGCAGAATGTTCCACTTTTTTGCACTCATGAACTCCTGGGTAGCTTTGGCTGTATGCTTGGGGTCATTGTCCATCTGTACTATGAAGCGCCGTCCGATCAACTTTGCGGCATTTGGCTGAATCTGGGCTGAAAGTATATCCCGGTACACTTCAGAATTCATCTGGCTACTCTTGTCTGCTGTTATGTCATCAATAAACACAAGTGACCCAGTGCCATTGAAAGCCATGCATGCCCATGCCATCACGTTGCCTCCACCATGTTTTACAGAGGATGTGGTGTGCCTTGGATCATGTGCCGTTCCCTTTCTTCTCCAAACTTTTTTCTTCTCATCATTCTGGTACAGGTTGATCTTTGTCTCATCTGTCCATAGAATACTTTTCCAGAACTGAGCTGGCTTCATGAGGTGTTTTTCAGCAAATGTAACTCTGGCCTGTCTATTTTTGGAATTGATGAATGGTTTGCATCTAGATGTGAACCCTTTGTATTTACTTTCATGGAGTCTTCTCTTTACTGTTGACTTAGAGACAGATACACCTACTTCACTGAGAGTGTTCTGGACTTCAGTTGATGTTGTGAACGGGTTCTTCTTCACCAAAGAAAGTATGCGGCGATCATCCACCACTGTTGTCATCCGTGGACGCCCAGGCCTTTTTGAGTTCCCAAGCTCACCAGTCAATTCCTTTTTTCTCAGAATGTACCCGACTGTTGATTTTGCTACTCCAAGCATGTCTGCTATCTCTCTGATGGATTTTTTTCTTTTTTTTCAGCCTCAGGATGTTCTGCTTCACCTCAATTGAGAGTTCCTTAGACCGCATGTTGTCTGGTCACAGCAACAGCTTCCAAATGCAAAACCACACACCTGTAATCAACCCCAGACCTTTTAACTACTTCATTGATTACAGGTTAATGAGGGAGACGCCTTCAGAGTTAATTGCAGCCCTTAGAGTCCCTTGTCCAATTACTTTTGGTCCCTTTAAAAAGAGGAGGCTATGCATTACAGAGCTATGATTCCTAAACCCTTTCTCCAATTTGGATGTGAAAACTCTCATATTGCAGCTGGGAGTGTGCACTTTCAGCCCATATTATATATATAATTGTATTTCTGAACATGTTTTTGTAAACGGCTAAAATAACAAAACTTGTGTCACTGTCCAAATATTTCTGGACCTAACTGTATAACACAAAACCATGCAAATCACACAATGTAACAGGCAACAGAGTCTCACCCTTCCGCTGACTCACCAGGGATTAGGATATTTGTGTCTTTGGAGCTTCCAGGGCAACATGCTCCAAACCAGCAGCACCCTGTGTTATGCAGGGACCCACCGGGAATAAGATAGTGACAAGAGTAGGAAGCTTCACGAGCACAGCAAACTCCATAGCTAGGTAACTGAATCGTCCCAATTTGGGTTTCTTCCAGTCGAATCCTAGACTTCTCGGTGGTACTCCTGCACAGTATAATCCAGTTTTTGATCCCCTAACCGGTGCTGAAGTGCCTAGGCTGGGTTAAAGGACTTCCAACCGGAACCGTGACCCCTAGATTAAAGCCGTGTGGAAAAAGAACACACTGGTGAATCAAGCAGTGCCTTTTTATATATCCCGGGCACTCATCCCAGGGTATTGTGGTCTTACCGGATTAGTGGAATAAAGGCCCAGTCACACACAACGACTTACCAGTGATCCCGAAATGATGCGATCTGATAGGGATCGCTGGTAAGTTGCTGGGAGGTCGCTGGTGAGATGTCACACAGTCAGACGTTACCAACGATGCAGGAACGATACAGGTTGCAGTAGCGACCTGTATAACGATCTCAGCAGTCACACACAGCGATGTGTCCTGCCCAGCAGGACATCGCCTTTGAAGAAAATGGTCCCAATCATTCAGCAACGACTAGAGATCTCACAGCAGGGGCCTGATCGCTGGTAGATGTCACACATAACGAGATCGCTAACGGGATCGCTACTGCATCACAGAAACCATGACTCAGCAGCGATCTCGCTAGCGATCTCGTTATGTGTGACGGTACCTTAAGGCTGTGCTCTTATTGGGTGGCATTCCAATCTGCATAGTTAATTATCCTGTATAATTCCCCTCTAAGTGAGGTAGACAGAGAGGTTGAGGAGATTTACATTAAATTAGCAATACACAACCTCAAACAATGGAAGGCTCCGATCAGTCCAGCGGAAAACAATGACTTAAACATAAGTTAACACACAAAAGGGACCCAAGTCTGGCCAAATTAAGTAAAAACATTAACCCCTGACAGGCACTGAACAGGGCCGTGTCTTCACAGTTACATCAAGCGGGTGCTCAATGGTAGAATAAATCCAATGGATATGATGAGAATACCATGGTACTCAGTGCCATGGTATTCTCTTCATATAACCTGGCTCCAAATGATTTAGGAAAGAGACAGAATCTATCTTGGCTCTAACCAACCCCCTGGTGTCACAACAAGTTTTGACCTTTATGACAAACCCCTTCTTTTCACTTTTTATTTCTGCATTTCAAAAGCCATACATTTTTTAACATTTTTTTGGCAATATATTCATATGATAGATTTTTTTTCCCCCTGAGTTGTGTTTGTCACTGGTATCATTTTGGGATTAAAATTTATTAACAAACTGCTATTAACTCTTTGTGGAATGAATATAAAACTGCAATTCCTGCTGCAGGAAAAGTGTCAACACAATTATGGTGCTACAACATTTCTGTAGTTTTATTCTTATTTTTTTAATTACTTTTGTGCAATTAAAACACTCTATGAAAAAAGAAATGTTTTTGTGTCATATGTTCTTCCGAGAGCTATAAGCTTGACAGTTTTTCATTAGCAGAGCTACATGAGGTCTTATATTTTGTGTGACAAGCTGTAGTTTTCATTGGTGCTTGTAACTTTTTGATCACTATTTATTACACTCATTGGGGGGCAAAAAATAACCCAAAAAAGTAACAATTCTATATTTTGTTTATTTTTTCGAAACACTTTGCCTTTGGGAAGAATTATCATGTCACATTTATTCTGTGAGTCTCTACGATCAAGACAATACCAAATTTGATAGGTTTTTTTAATATGTTGATTTTTTGACAATTAATGAATTATAAAAAAAAAATTGGGGGGGGGGGGGCTCATCATATTTTCAATTATTCAGATATAACTTTCTTTTTTTCCTGTAGCTTAATCTGGTCTTATTTTTTGCGGCACAAGCTGTACTTTTTACTGGTACCATTTTTGGGCAAACTTGATGTGGCATTTATTCAGTCGGTCGATATGATCCTAGTGATAACCACTTTATACCTTTTATGTTTCATTAGTTTTTCACAAGAAAAATCACTTTATGTTGTAAGAACGCTAAATCTGTCATTTTTCTGTTTACAGACTGTATGAGGGCTAGTTTTTTTATGAACTGATGCATAATTATTATTGGTTCCTTTTTCGGATACATACAACTTTATGTTCACTTTTTATTCATTTTTAGGTGAGATGAACAAAAACATAAATTTGACTATAGTTTAATGCTATTCACAGAAGCCATATGAAAAGTAATATAATTTTATATTATGGACCGTAACGAACACAGGAATATCAAATATGTGTAATTCTTCAGTTTTTTTCACAAATCATTTTTTTTTTGTTAAACTTTTTTTCTATCACTTAAACTATTTTTTGTTACAATGCTTGTAGTTCCAATAAGGGACTTGAACTTGTGATGCTTTCATTGCAATTACAATACACTGTACAACTTACAGTATGAAGTACATTGAACTGTCAAACCTGCCAGTGTTTGACTGATGGTCTATCAGACCAGGCTAACATTTGATAGGCTGAAGGACATGGCAGACATGGAGGCAAATGGAAGGCTTCCAGTTTTCATATCACCTTATCGTTTTCTATCTTGTGTCCATTATAAGTTCAATCAATCTTGCAAGAGTTATTTTTATGTTCCTATACCAGAAAAGAAAACTCTATACAACAAAGAGAACCTAGTCTTAAAGTATAAGGGCTCATGCGCACGTTGCGTAATATCATGCATTTGCGCTGCGTATAGCACTGCAGCGTAAATGCATGTGTAATGCATCCCCAGCACAATCTATGTAGACAGTGCATGATACGTGCGCACGTTGCTTTTTTGAACGCAGCGATTTGGGTGCTAAAATTTTGACCCAAATCCGTGCTTTCAAAAATGCAGCATGTCAATTAATTTGTGCACTTTGGATGCAGCTCCCACTCTGTCTATGGCCTCTTTCACACGTCTGTGAAAAACCACGCACGTTTTTCACGGACGTGTCAGAGGTGAGTTTTGCCCTCCGTTACCCATGTTTATGGGCTACGTGTGTTCTCCGTGTGTTATCCGTGATAACACACAGAGAACCGGAACTTTCTACTCACCTGTCCCTGGCGTCGCTGTCCGTGGTGCTGATCTTCGGTCTCCAGCCCTGCAGACTCCCCGCTGCTGCTGCTTCTGGACGCAGTGAAGTGAATATTCAATGAGCATAATGAGCGGCGGTCGGCAGCAAGTGACAGCAGCGACAGAGACAGGGGGGCAGGAGAAGGTGAGTAATGTTTTGTTTTTTTTCTCACAGACACGTCTTCTCTCCAGTGCGTGTCACACGGAATACATCCGTGTGGTCCGTGTGTGTTACGTGTGACACATTTGCTTTCCGTGTGACACCTGTGATGCCAGAGAAAAAACGGACATGTCAGCGTGAGAAACACACGTAAGTACGGAACGGACATACGTTCCGTTCGCAAATACTTACGTGTGTCTGACACCATAGGAATACCTAGGTCTACGTGTGTACGTTTCTCCGGTACGTGAGAAAACTGCCAAACATGTACCAGAGGCACGTGCATGTGAAGGGGGCCTAAGGGAGAGGCATGTAATCTGCTGAAACACTGCATCCATTATTCAGTGTTTCTGCAGCGATTTGAAGGGCACATGTGCTGTCAAATCGCTGCAGAAATTTCAGCATTTATGTGCGAACAAGCCCTTACTGTTATTGCAGGAGCACTTGCTGGAGCACTTGAAGCAGAATGCCTGTATATCTCTAGTTCTCCACTTCTCCTCCCTCCACTCTTTATAGAATTTTTTAAGACCAAACTGTCAGTAACGGGAAAGTCTATCTTCACTGAATACAGATTTTGTCTGTGAATTGAGACTATTGGGAATAAAAGATCAGTCAAGGTCGAGAAAGAAGCAGAATCCTATGATATAACACATTATAAAAGTTATTATTTTCAAATGTACTATTGATTTATGGAAAATAACTAAAACAAAAATGACGGTTACTATTTAAATATAAATCCAGTCATATATGATTAGCTGTTAGAAAAAATGTTGTAACATTGAAATTTTCTCCCCTGGTTCATTAGTACCCTGCAGTTAAAGAAGCACTCCCATGCTCATTATGTTTAATTAAATTTGTGTATATAAATGCATGTAATGCAATAAGTGTAAAAATAAACTCGCCTACCACTGCTCTCCCCCAGTGCCCCCCCCACACACTGAATGACAGCTGTCTCTAATGCCGAGCCGGCTGTCAGTCAGTTCCGTGGGAGTGGTTACAGCTGCCGCTCACTATACGCTGTGCAATGACTGAACAGGGTTGTTGCCACTCCTGTGACTGTAAGCTGAATGCTGCCATGAGGAATAAAGTTAATTTCCTTAGAGCAATAGGGCTCTAAGTGCGGAAAGCCAGACTGGTTCAAAACGCTATTAACTTGCAGATTAACACCATCTCTGTAGGTAAATAGTGTTTTTTCACATGACAGCTTCCCTTTAAAGCACCACTCCAGGCTTTTTTTTTTTTCATTTTACTGGAGCGGTACTTCTAATCTACGTTCCCTGACGCTACTCTTATACTTACCTCCATCTTCATCTTCTATCACCGCCACTCCCGTTGCTCTCCAGAAGCTTGTGATCTGCTGGCTCCTCCAGTGTTTTATGGCGGGCGCTGAAGGTCACTCTGAAATGTAACTCTCACAATGTTATGAGAGCCTCGTTCTGGCTCTCATAGACTTGTATTGAGAGCTTGTGAAATTACTTCTGACTTTCAGCCAGTCAGTAGTTACAGTTAGGTCCAGAAATATTTGGACAGTGACACAAGTTTTGTTATTTTAGCTGTTTACAAAAACATGTTCATAAATACAATTATATATATAATATGGGCTGAAAGTGCACAATCCCAGCTGCAATATGAGAATTTTCACATCCAAATCGGAGAAAGGGTTTAGGAATCATAGCTCTGTAATGCATAGCCTCCTCTTTTTAAAGGGACCAAAAGTAATTGGACAAGGGACTCTAAGGGCTGCAATTAACTCTGAAGGCGTCTCCCTCGTTAACCTGTAATCAATGAAGTAGTTAAAAGGTCTGGGGTTGATTACAGGTGTATGGTTTTGCATTTGGAAGCTGTTGCTGTGACCAGACAACATGCGGTCTAAGGAACTCTCAATTGAGGTGAAGCAGAACATCCTGAGGCTGAAAAAAAAGAAAAAATTCATCAGAGAGATAGCAGACATGCTTGGAGTAGCAAAATCAACAGTCGGGTACATTCTGAGAAAAAAGGAATTGACTGGTGAGCTTGGGAACTCAAAAAGGCCTGGGCGTCCACGGATGACAACAGTGGTGGATGATCGCCGCATACTTTCTCTGGTGAAGAAGAACCCGTTCACAACATCAACTGAAGTCCAGAACACTCTCAGTGAAGTAGGTGTATCTGTCTCTAAGTCAACAGTAAAGAGAAGACTCCATGAAAGTAAATACAAAGGGTTCACATCTAGATGCAAACCATTCATCAATTCCAAAAATAGACAGGCCAGAGTTAAATTTGCTGAAAAACACCTCATGAAGCCAGCTCAGTTCTGGAAAAGTATTCTATGGACAGATGAGACAAAGATCAACCTGTACCAGAATGATGGGAAGAAAAAACTTTGGAGAAGAAAGGGAACGGCACATGATCCAAGGCACACCACATCCTCTGTAAAACATGGTGGAGGCAACGTGATGGCATGGGCATGCATGGCTTTCAATGGCACTGGGTCACTTGTGTTTATTGATGACATAACAGCAGACAAGAGTAGCCGGATGAATTCTGAAGTGTACCGGGATATACTTTCAGCCCAGATTCAGCCAAATGCCGCAAAGTTGATCGGACGGCGCTTCATAGTACAGATGGACAATGACCCCAAGCATACAGCCAAAGCTACCCAGGAGTTCATGAGTGCAAAAAAGTGGAACATTCTGCAATGGCCAAGTCAATCACCAGATCTTAACCCAATTGAGCATGCATTTCACTTGCTCAAATCCAGACTTAAGACGGAAAGACCCACAAACAAGCAAGATCTGAAGGCTGCGGCTGTAAAGGCCTGGCAAAGCATTAGGAAGGAGGAAACCCAGCGTTTGGTGATGTCCATGGGTTCCAGACTTAAGGCAGTGATTGCCTCCAAAGGATTCGCAACAAAATATTGAAAATAAAAATATTTTGTTTGGGTTTGGTTTATTTGTCCAATTACTTTTGACCTCCTAAAATGTGGAGTGTTTGTAAAGAAATGTGTACAATTCCTACAATTTCTATCAGATATTTTTGTTCAAACCTTCAAATTAAACGTAGCAATCTGCACTTGAATTCTGTTGTAGAGGTTTAATTTCAAATCCAATGTGGTGGCATGCAGAGCCCAACTCGTGAAAATTGTGTCACTGTCCAAATATTTCTGGACCTAACTGTATAATCACAAGGTGGCACCACAGGATTGAAGCGACAATAATAAAAGGTGAATATCTGAGACCAAGTATAAGACCAAGGGCACAGACCTTAGATTAAAAATACCACTCCAGAGTTGAAAAATAAGAAAATGCTGGAATGATGCTTTAATAAAAGAAAATATAAACAACAGTATTTTGGGACAATATATCACTTTTTAAAATTTCTTTCAACCAGTCCTTTGGTACAGAAACAAGCCCTCGTACAGTTATATCAATGGAGGAATAATAAAGTGATGGCTCTAGTAAATAAATAATGAAATAAAGTAAATGTGGCATCCAGAATGAAACAATTGGTTGGGATGTCCGGTCTAAAATGATAAGTCTGCAGTCTCTCTATGTGACTGCAGACTGATGAATCCTCTCACCACACACACTATGCGTTGAGAGGATTCACCGGTTCCTGAGCCAGGAACGGCGGTTTTGTGATCTCATTTGTGCGATATGCATATTCCCGGCGAGAACCCGACAAGTAGGCGCGACCTCACTCAATATAAGTGTATTGAGCAATGTCATGCCCAATAGACAGAAGCGCTTACTATTCGGACGCACCCAGTCCATGTAATTATTGATTGAGGCCACACCCACGAGTCGGATTTTGGCTGGAAACATGCATATCGTACAATTGCAGTCACATAATTGCTGTTCCTGGTTAAAAAGTGGTGAATCCTCACAGCGCACAGTGTGTGCATTGGGAGGATTCATAATTCTGCAGTCACATAGAGTGACTAGAGTGACTGCAGACTTATCATTTTAGACTGGACAACCAATTTAAGGGATATTTTACATGATGATGACTTTTACAGCGACATTTAATTAGTATATCATCTCATATCTATATATATAATTGCCTTATTCTGTCTGTGTCTGTCTGTCTGTCTGTCTGTCTTGCTCCAAAATTGTGTCCTTACGGTGACACAAAGCGGATTGGCCGCTGGCCTCTCCATGGCCCCGCCCCCCGCACGGATTGGTTTCTCGCCCTGACTCCCCCCCCACACGGATTGGCCGGCCGCTCGCACAGGCTCCGCCCCCCACACGGATTGGCCTCTCGCCCCGGCACCCTGCACGTATTGGCAACTCGGCCACGCCCCTCCCCCTCACGCAATGCACGCTCGCTCTGGCCCCGCCCCCCGCACGCATCCCCCGAACTGACATGGAGACACGACTCCCAGGTGAGTACTGTATCCCCGGGAGCCCACACCAGCGTACGCCGCCAACCCAGCCGACACAAACCCTCACATTGCTGGGGTTTGCCGCCGTATGCTGGTGTGGGCTCCCGTGCGAGTGGGGGACGAGATGCGCTGGTAACCATGGTAGCATACTTACCAGCGCATCAAGGTCCTGCAGCGGCGGAACATCCACACGCACACACATAACAACAGACACACACACATAACAACAGACACACACACATCAGATCACACTCACTCTCACACACACCTCACACACACATCACATCGCATCCACACACAGTATCCGGAGATATCGCTTGCTTCTCGGCCGCGATACTGTGCTGTGAGCTTCCAGGACCTGCCGGAGGATCACATGGCCAGAAGCATGTGGTATCTCCGGATGTTGTGAGTGTGAGCGCGTATGTGCAATATCATCAGTGTGTGTGTGAGTGTGTATGCGATCGGGTGTGTGTGAGTGTATGCGATCGTGTGTATGTGAGTGTATGCGATCGGGTGTGTGTGAGTGTATGCAATCGGGTGTGTGTGAGTGTATGCAATCGGGTGGGTGGGTGTGTGTGTGTGTGAGTGTATGCGATCGGATCTGTGAGTGTCGGCAGAGGAGCACGGCGTGCTGGAGGAGGCTGGGAGGAGAGAGGCTGATCCTGGGGAAGGCTGGGAGGGGGAGGCTGATGCTGGGGGAGGCTGATGTTGGGGGAGGCTGGGAGGGTGTAGGCTGATGCTGGGGGAGGCTGATGCTGGGGGAGGCTGATGCTGGGGGAGGCTGGGAGGAGAGAGGCTGATGCTGGGGGAGGCTGGGGGTGGCTGGGATGAGAGAGGCTGATGCTGGGGGAGGCTGATGCTGGGGGAGGCTGGAAGGAGAGAGGCTGATGCTGGGGGAGGCTGATGTTGGGGGAGGCTGGGAGGGTGTAGGCTGATGCTGGGGGAGGCTGATGCTGGGGGAGGCTGGGAGGAGAGAGGCTGATGCTGGGGGAGGCTGATGCTGGAGGAGGCTGGGAGGAGAGAGGCTGATGCTGGGGGAGGCTGGGAGGAGAGATGCTGATGCTGGGGGAGGCTGGGCGGCGGAGGCTGATGCTGGGGGAGGCTGGGAGGCGGAGGCTGATGTTGAGGGAGGCTGATGCTGGGGGAGGCTGGAAGGAGAGAGGCTGATGCTGGGGAAGGATGATGCTGGGGGAGGCTGGGAGGGGGAGGCTGATGCTGGGGGAGGTTGGGAGGAGGGAGGCTGGGAGGAGAGAGGCTGATGCTGGGGGAGGCTGATGCTGGGGGAGGCTGGAAGGAGAGAGGCTGATGCTGGGGGAGGCTGATGCTGGGGGAGGCTGGAAGGAGAGAGGCTGATGCTGGGGGAGGCTGATGCTGAGGGAGGCTGGAAGGTGGAGGCTGATGCTGGGGAAGGCTGGGAAGAGGGAGGCTGGGAGGAGAGAGGCTGATCCTGGGGAAGGCTGGGAGGAGGGAGGCTGGGAGGAGAGAGGCTGATGCTGGGGGAGGCTGATGCTGGGGGAGGCTGGAAGGAGAGAGGCTGATGCTGGGGGAGGCTGGGAGGAGAGAGGCTGATGCTGGGGGAGGCTGGGAGGAGGGAGGCTGGGAGGGGGGAGGCTGAGAGAAGAGAGGCTGATGCTGGGGGAGGCTGAGGCTGGGAGGAGAGAGGCTGATGCTGGGGACAGAGAGGCTGATGCTGGGAGGAGAGAGGCTGATGCTGGGAGGAGAGAGTCTGATGCTGGGAGGAGAGAGGCTGATGCTGGTGCAGCATGGGGGATGGAGCACGATGGGGGGTGCGCAGCATGGGGGATGGAGCACGATGGGGAGTGCGCAGCATGGGGGATGGAGCACGTTTGGGAGTGCGCAGCATGGCGGATGGAGCACGTTTGGGACTGCGCAGCATGGCGGATGGACCACGTTTGGGAGTGCGCAGCATGGCGGATGGAGCATGTTTGGGAGTGCGCAGCATGGCGGATGGAGCACGTTTGGGAGTGCGCAGCATGGCGGATGGAGCACGTTTGGGAGTGCGCAGCATGGCGGATGGAGCACGTTTGGGAGTGCGCAGCATGGCGGATGGAGCACGTTTGGGAGTGCGCAGCATGGCGGATGGAGCACGTTTGGGAGTGCGCAGCATGGCGGATGGAGCACGTTTGGGAGTGTGCAGCATGGCGGATGGAGCACGATGGGGGGTGCGCAGCATGGGGGATGGAGCACGATGGGAGGTGCACACCTCCCCCCAACACACACACACACACAACACACCACAAACACACTGGGAACCACAAACACCGCCCTACACAGACACCCACACACACAGACAACGCTGCACACACACAACACCCAACACACAAACACTGCGGCATACATAAATATACGCACATACCGCACAACACACACATTGCACAAAACATACCTCCCCCCAAAACACACCACACCCACACAAACCACGCAACACACACACACACAACGCTACAGACACACAGCGCTCCACAAACAACGCAACACACGCAACACACATGCAACACCGCTCTCACCCCCCGCCACACCCAGACAACACCCAGAACATGTACAGCGCCTTACACAAACACTTGGTAACTACACACAACAACATCTATATATATATAACAAAAATCATACATTAACTACACAATACGTAAATTCTAGAATACCCGATGCGTAGAATTGGGCCACCTTCTAGGATATTATATAGTTGTTGGCCTCTGGTTCACTCGTTTGTTTCCATAGAGACCATCACCACATCCTTGTACTTCTTCCTATTCTCCTCTCAAAATAAATTGTCACCATTTCCCTTAATCACTCTGCACCTCAAATCCTTTCTGTCTTCGCAGTATCTATTGCCTCCCATGTAGTGTTTTTCCTGCCTACAGAGATACACCCTTCTGTACTTCCAATAGGCATGAGGTCATTGTAACCCCTGCGCCACTTCAAGCCTGAAAACTGAGGAACTCTATCTGAGACATCTTTTTCCACTTCTGTAGCTGATAATGGCTCTCATTGTTGTTCAGGAGGGTCCCGGACATGACTATAGCCATGTAACCCTTTCCAAACTAATATATTGCAATTATTTTACTTCATCTACTCGTAATATAGTAACAACTTATTTTCTGATTAGTCTTTTTTTACAAATATTCTACCGTTTGGTGTATATGTATACAAGGTTGGCATAGATTTCACTTTCTGGCCTGCATACAGGTAAAAATTGCACCAAATTGAGAAAACTTGATCCCCTTAGGAAATGTGGTGCACATTACTCCTGCTGGCTATAGGGTCAAGACTGGTGCAAAAAAAAGATGCAAGTCTTATAAATTCCCTTTCTCTCCGAATACAGGAAAAATTACACATTAATAACAATGGTCACAAAGGATACCCCAGATTATGGCATGCCTGTGTTCCACATTGTATCTGACATATCTTTTCTTCACCGACATACATTTATTCTGACTTCAAAACACTAAGACTGTGTTCACACTTAACATTTTTACAGCATTTCTTTCTCTAGGAAAAACTGCTCTCTTTTCAGTACAGAAAGTGCTTATATAAAGCCGTTTTGCAGAGTATTTGCTTCATTTTTTGTTGTGGATTATATATGTAATTTGTCTACAATATAAGTTAATTTTATTACCCAAAAACGCAGTAAAATGCATGGTTGCGTTTTTTTTTTTATAGCACTTACACATTGCTTTCCAGGGTGAAAATGGGCTGCAAAAAAGAATTAACATGCTGCAGATTAAAAAAAACAAACAAAAACAAAACATTGCAAAAGCAAAGCATAAGAAGCAAGATGCATGCAACAAAGTAAAAGACTAAGGCTAGTTTCACACTTGCGTTGAACGGCATCCGTTGCATTGCGTTGTGTGACGGATGCAACGGATGCGTTGCATATAATGGCACAACGGATGCAACGGATCGTACAAAACAACGGAAAGCTTTTTTTTTTTTTCTTCTTTACAGTTTTACCGGCAGCAGACTATTGTGAACGATCAGCTGATCACCCGGCGGCCGGGCGCTCAGCTGAGAGCTCTCAATAGCCGGCGGCCAGGCGCTCAGCTGAGAGCTCTCACATGCCGGCGGCTGGGCGCTCAGCTGAGAGCTCTCAATAGCCGGCGGCTGGGCGCTCAGCTGAGAGCTCTCAATAGCCGGCGGCCGGGCGCTCAGCTGAGCACTCTCACATGCCGGCGGCTGGGCGCTCAGCTGAGACCTCTCACATGCCGGCGGCCGGGCGCTCAGCTGAGAGCTCTCAATAGCCAGTGGCCTGGCGCTCAGCTGAGCGCTCTCACATGCCGGCGGCCGGGCGCTCAGCTGAGAGCTCTCATATGCCGGTGGCCGGGCGCTCAGCTGAGAGCTCTCACATGTCGGCGGCCAGGCGCTCAGCTGAGAGCTCTCACATGCCGGCGGCTGGGCGCTCAGCTGAGAGCTCTCACATGCCGGCGGCCGGGCGCTCAGCTCAGCGCTCTCACATGTTGGCGGCCGGGTGCTCAGCTGAGAGCTTTCACATGCCGGCGGCCGGGCGCTCAGCTGAGAGCTCTCACATGCCGGCGGCCGGGAGCTCAGCTGAACGTTCGGCCACCAAGAAACAAAATAAAGTTTCTGTGATTTAAAAAAAAAAATGAGCATGCGCAGTGAAAAATAAAGGTTTTCGCTGCTCAAAAAAAGTTACATGCTGTGTTCCTTCCACCCGACACAGCGTCAAAATAACGACGGTGCGTCGTCCAGCGGATGCAACTCTGACACTTGCGTTACAGTGCGTCGTCCATACAAGTCTATGGAGAATAGCGCAGTGCGTTAACGGACTGCGCTATTCTCCATAGTGACGGACTGCGCTGAACGCAAGTGTGAAAGTAGCCTAAAAGAGGCCAAGAACTTCAAGCAGAAAAAGAACTTTATTACCAAAAGAGATGTACAAAGATAGGAAATGATGAACATCTGAAGGGCAAGACCTGGAAGGTATACCAAAAGATCCAAGAGAAACAACGGAAGTGTCAACCAAGAGTGGGAATGCTGAAAGATGAAAATTATCACATAGAAAACCCTATTAAAAATTAACCTTTAATTTTATTCCTTAAAATATGCCATGCCATTATGGTTCCTCAGGAGGTCGGTTCATTAGTTGTTTGGCATGGTGTACAGATGCAGGGCAGATATGCTGCTCATCAGGAAACACGTTGAGGCGTGAGGCATTTACGCAGTGATGAGTACCACTGGGGCTGTTCCCTTTTAAATAACATTATAGCTTCCCTATTAGGTTGATTTGCATTAAAGCACATTGATTGTTTAGGCACCATCACTTTTCCTTCTTTATCTATGGTAGGGTGTGAATAGGGTATGATTAGGGACAGCCGGCAGAGAGTGGAGATGCCATATCATATCTAGGGTGCTGACCTTTAAGGAATAACATTAATGGTTAATTTTTAATAGGGTTTTCTATGTTATCATTTTCGTATTTGGCCCTGGAAGGACTATTCTTTATAAGAAAAAGATGTTGAAAGACACCAATGGGAGCAAACTAACTGAGCCAGAATAGAACAAGGAAAGATACAAAGAATACATGGACCATCTCTACAACAACAGTGATATGGGAAGAAACTGAGACTGGAAATGATTGCAAACTGAACATCTTGAAACACAAAGTCGTTACTGCAATAAAGCTTCTGTCAAAAAACAAAGCTCCTGGATGTGATAATATTCCAATAGCGCTAATAAAGTCTTTTGAAAGTTGATGTCATCACACACCTGTGTCAACCTATATGGACAACTGGTAAATGGCCCAAGGACTTGACAAGATTGGAGTTTATGACTATTCTGAAGAAGGGAGATGGTACCGACTGTCCCAACTATCGGACTATTATGCTCATACCTCATGCCAGCCAAATACTACTGAAAATCCTACAAAGACGGCTACAGCCTTACTTTGACAAAAAGCTGCCAGAGGAACAAGCAATATTCAGAAATCGATGATGGAAAAGGCCAAAGAGTATAACAAGGAGCTCTATCATTGCTTCATCAGCTACAGCATAGGCTTTGCCTGTGTTCATCACCAGAAACTTTGGAATACCATGAAGGATATGGGTGTGACAAATAGGGTTGAGCGAGTAGTTAACTATTCGTACTCTATTTGCTGTTAGCGAGTACTGTCCGCTACTCGTATATTCGTTATGAGTAGCGGGTGCAATGTACTGTAAGTAAATGGGAAATACTCGCTAAGTAGCGAGTAACCTGAAAGATTTACTTTTTGTGCAAGTTACTAATAGTATGGCTTTCGGGTTACTCGCTACTTAGCGAGTATTTCCCATTGACTTACATTGCGCCCATTACTCGTAACGAATATGCGAGTAGCGGACAGTACTCACTAACAGCATAGCGAGTACAAATAGTTAACTACTTGCTTAACACTAGTGACAAACCATCTGATCAGCCTCATTTGGAACTTTTACATTGACCAAGAAGCAACAGTCCAAACAGAACATGGTGATACATAATTGGTCAAAGTAGAGCAAGGTATCAGACAAAGATGCATCCTATCACCAATTCTCTTCAATTTATATGCAGGAGCTATTTACAGAAGGCTGGACTTGTTGAAAAAGAAAATGGAATCAAAATTGCTGGACAAATCATCAACAGTCTTAAATACGCAGTCGATACAATATTGATAGCAACAAGCATAGATGGAATGAAGGTCTTATTACAGAGTGTGAAGCTGGAAAGCTCACACATGGGACTCGTACTCAATATAAAGAAGACAAAAATATTGACTACTGCCAGGTATGACCGGGACACATTTGAGATGGACAGCGATGAACTGTAAATTGTAAAGGACTTCAACCTACTTGGACCAATGATCACTCAAAATGAAGCAACGACACCAGAAGTCAATAGAAGAATAGCTATGGGTAAATCAACAATGAAGTTACTGGACAATGTCTTCAAATCAAGGAACAATTCACTTGTGATGAAGACATGGCTCTTAAGGTGGCTTTACACACTGCAACATCGCAAACGACATCGCTGTAACGTCACCGGTTTTGTGACGTTATAGCGACCTCCCCAGCGACATTGCAGTGTGTGACACACATCAGCGACCTGGCCCCTGCTGTGAAGTTGTGATCGCTACAAATCGTTCAGGACCATTTTTTGGTCCTTTGTTTCCCGCTGTGCAGCAAAGTTTTAGTGTGTAAAGGGGACTTTACAGCGACTTCGTTAGCGACTTCCCTTTGAAAAAGCTGCTTTACAACGTCCCCAATGACTAGCGAGGTCGTTCTGTAGGTCCGGATCGCTGTTGCGTCGTTGGCCAGGTTTGCCTGTTTGACAGCTCACCAGAGACTTTGTAGCGATCCCGGCCAGGTTGGGATCGCTGGTGGGATCGCTAGAAAGTTTCAGTGTGTAAAGGGGCCCTTACATTGTCTGGTCTTTTCTGTGGAAACATATGGATGAGAAAACTGAAAGATAAATGAACAAGACATAGGAAGAATCAATGCCTTCGAAATGTGGTGCAGAAAAAGGATGTTGTAAATACCATGTGTGGCAAGAAGAATAAACAAATTAAGTTTGGAAAAAATCAAGTCAGACATGTCACTCGAAGCAAGGATCAAGCTATGACTTGCCTACTTTGGACACATCATATGAACAGAGCAATCACTGGAAAAGGGCATCATGATCAGAGGAAAAAAAGGAACGATGTGCAGAAGACGACCAGCAACCTGATGGCTTGATACTATCAAGGTAACAACTGAGATGACCCTGGTGGACCTATCTTGGCTTGCACAAGATCGATCTTCCTACAGCATTCATCCATCAAGTCACCAGTGGCTCGAGATCAAGCTGAAGGCTGTTAAATAATAATTTGAAACCGGAACTAGAAATACTTCATTGGTTACTGTAATTAAAACAAACCAATACTATTTCGGAGATAGGTGATTCACAATTTTGAATCTTGTTCAGATGGCTTTGTTTTTGGTCTGTTATCTATCCATGTGCACAACGGATAACACACTGACAGCAAACTGAGAAACGTTAGCCTATGCCCCAGTGCATATGAGAGACTATTCACAGGGACCCTTGGTATAAAAAAAAAAAACCAAGGCAGCATGCCCTATTCTTGTCTGTTTATAGTGTGATTAAAAACTGATAAAAATTGTGAAAAAATCAATACGAAATGTGATGGGAAAAAAACAACTTCAAAAATTGCAAAACCCACCAAAGAAATAAAAAAGAATAAAAATAAATTATACAGTAACTTATACCGTAGACAATCTAAAGATGCCCAAAATTTAGCATGAACCAATATGATAAATTAGGGGAATACTAAAGGGTGCTTTACACGCTGCGACATCGCTAACGATATATCGTCGGGGTCACGGTGTTTGTGATGCACATCCGGCATCGTTAGCGACATCGCAGCGTGTGACAGCTAGGAGCGACGATCAACGATCGCAAAAACGTCAAAAAACGTTGATCGTTGACATGTCGCTCCTTTTCATAATATCATTGGTGGTGCATGCCGCTGGTTGTTCGTCGTTCCTGCGGCATCACACATTACTATGTGTTATACCGCAGGAACGACGAACATCTCCTTACCTGCATCCACCGGCTCCTTTGCTATTGGGCGGCCACTAAGTGACACCGTTGTGACGCCGAATGAACCGCCCCCTTAAAGGTGAGATTGTTCGCTGTCTCCAGCGACGTCACTAAGCAGGTATGTGTGTGTGACGCTGCTGTAGCGATATTGTTCGCTACGCCAGCGATCACCCCCATGACGAAACAGCGATGTGGGTGGGTGCTATTGCGCAACAACATCGCTAGCTATTGCTAGGGATGTCGCAGCGTGTAAAGCACCCTTAAGACTGTGTAGGTTGTTTGCAATATTTAAAGGGAACCTGTCAGGTGCAGTATGCACCCAGAATCACGAGCAGATCTGGGTGCATATTGCTAATCCCTGCCTAACCATCTCTGTATCTAGTAGCATAGATAATGATCTCTTTAGAAAATTATTTCTAAAGATCTTTTTGTCACAAACCACCGGGGGGGGTCACTCAGAAATCCCCCGCGCTGGCTACCAGTACGTCACAATCGGGGGGTAACAAGTGGGGGGGTCACCCCTCCTTTATACCTCCCGACCGACAGACAGAGCACGTGACGCGCTCTCTAGCGCCCCTCTTATAGTCAGGCCAATTATGGAATTGCCCGACCATAAGCAAGGAGGCCGCTATACTACTTATGCCGATTATTGAAGGGTCCCCGGTGAGAGTAAGGTATATATTCCCCCGACCTCCGCGGGCGGAATATATAAAATCTCCCCGAATCTCACTGGCCTCCCCACAATAATCCTTGGCACAATTCGCTGCCACCAACCGATTTACGGTAACTATTAGCCGAACACACAGACGTGGGATTCAAGATCGAGATAACAGAACAGCCCAAGATTAATTATATAATTTAATCAGCCTAAAGCACACTAGAAACTACAATATATACAATAGGGAATCTACAGAATATACATATGTCAGAGTACAGTTACAATCAAAGCATGGGTTACAAACAGGCATACTCAGTTCCAGCAGTTACCTTGTTGCGTCTGGCCACAGGGGGGCGCTGTACCCAGGTTTCTAGGATCCTTCCCACAGATGTTTCCTACACGTGCCCCCAGCGAAAAGAACACTGGAAAATGGCCGAAGTAGGGTTATCAACCTGGGCAACTCCAGGTCCCCTCCTACCTTAGTGACCTCAGAGGGAGCACTGCTCCACCCCTGGCTTGAGTTATGGACAATCCACAACATGGAATATGGGCCATAACTTTGCCTGGGAGCGTCGTAGGCGGACGCCAATGCTCTCATTGTGACAGTTATGAATTTAGCTACAGAACGAGGGGACTCATGACCTGTCTGCCAGTTCCCCATTGGCTGATATCACGCCTGGGGCATTTCCCAATGTCCTGCTCCCATAAAAAGGGTGTGCCGGCATCGTCCGCATGCGGAGACACCATTTTTATGGTTGCCATATTTATCGGAAATATGGCTTGCGAGATATGAACCATTTTTTACTGGAGTCGTTCTGTCTGGCTATTTCCATAGCCTTGCTAACTAGCTAGCAGCCCCCACTACAGGGTCACGGCAGGGAGTCATCCTGTGTCCATTGTCCCCAAGCCACCTAATTTCCATATCACAGGACATGGCCATGGAGGTGTAAGTGGAACACTGAGAACAAGAAGGGAGGGGGCACTGCCAGGGAGTGATGAGGGATTATGACTGGAGTCATAATTCATCTTCATATCCCGGGATTTGCCTCACACCTCCCCCCTTTTGAGGGCGCTAGGGGGCAGCACACTCCGGTGTTCCCCCGTGCGCCCGTCCGCGACCTCTCCTTGTCGGGACAGCCCGTCTGCGTTACCGTGGTCACGGCCCCTTTTGTGGCGAATGGTGAAGTTGTATTGCTGGAGCGCAAGGCTCCATCGCAACAATCGCCCATTCGTCCCAGAGACGGTGTGCAACCAGCTGAGGGGATTGTGGTCCGTCTCCACGATGAAGTGGCGCCCGTATAGATAGGGTTGCAGACGCTGCAGGGCCCACACTATGGCCAGGCACTCCTTCTCCATCGTGGAATAGGCAACTTCCCTTGGTAACAGCTTCCTGCTCAGGTACAAGACTGGGTGCTCTTGGCTCGCAGAGTCCACCTGGCTGAGCACCGCACCGAGGCCGAAGTCACTGGCGTCGGTCTGTACTACAAACGGCCGCGTGAAGTCGGCTGCCTGTAGCACGGGCGGGCTGGACAGGGCGTCCTTTAGGGCCCGGAAGGCTGTCTCGCAGTCCATTGTCCAATCGACTGCAGAGGGCAGCTTCTTCCTGGTGAGGTCCGTCAAGGGCTTTGCCAGGCTACTATAGCATGGAACAAACCTCCTATAGTACCCAGCGGTCCCCAAGAAGGACATCACCTGCTTCTTGGTCCTGGGGGTGGGCCAGGATGCGATGGCTTCCACTTTCTCAGGCTCGGGCTTCAGTGTTCTCCTACCTACCCGGTGACCGAGGTACTGGACCTCGCTCATGGCCAGCTGACACTTTCCCGGCTTGATGGTCAAACCTGCCCGGTGGATCCGCCTGAGCACCTGTGCTAGATGCTCTAGGTGGTCCTCCCAGGTGGGACTGAAGACGGCAATGTCATCCAGGTACGCGGCCGCGTACCCTTCAAGTCCCTTGAGCAGGGTGTTGACCATCCGCTGGAAAGTGGCAGGGGCATTCCTCATCCCGAATGGCATCACCGTGGACTCGTACAGTCCAAATGGGGTAATAAAGGCAGAGCGTTCCCTGGCCTTGCGAGTCAGGGGGATCTGCCAATATCCCCGGCTCAGATCCATGATGGTCAGGTACTGAGCCCCGGCCAACTGATCGAGCAGGTCATCGATGCGTGGCATTGGGTACGCATCGGCGACCGTGACCGCATTGAGCCCCCTGTAGTCCACGCAGAACCGAGTGGTTCGGTCCTTCTTAGGGACGAGGACTACAGGCGAGGCCCAAGCGCTGTTGGATGCCTGGATCACCCCCAGCTTCAGCATCTCGTCAATCTCCTGGCGCATGTGTTGCTGCACCTCCAGGGAGACCCGATATGCTGAACGCCGGATCGGGGGATGATCCCCAGTGTCCACGTGATGGACAGCCAAGTCAGTCCTTCCGGGCTGGTTGGTAAACAACCCCCGGAAGGGGAGGAGGGTGGCCCACAGCTGGGACCGTTGGTCTTCCAAGAGCTGGTGGCCAACCTCCACATCCTCAATGGATCCGCCTGCCCTAACCTGGGCTAGCATATCCAAGAGGGTTTCCGCTTCTCCCTCCTCGGGCAGGTTGCACACGGGGAGCGCACATGCCTCCCGCTCATGATGTGCCTTCATCATGTTCACATGGAAGGGCTTCCGCCTTCCACGGGCAGGGTCCAGGGTGACCAGGTACGTTACAGGGTTGAGCTGCTGGTACACGAGGTATGGGCCTTCCCAGGCTGCCTGAAGCTTGTCCTGTGGTACGGGGACCAGTACCCACACCTTTTGACCCACTTGGTAGGTCCTCTCACAAGCGTTCTGGTCGTACCAATGCTTCTGATCGGCCTGGGCTTGAGCCATATGGTCGTGTACCAGTTGCGTCAAGGCCTGCATTTTGTCCCGGAAGCGCATGACATACTCGATAACCGACACTCCAGGGGTGGCCAAATCCCCTTCCCAAGCCTCTTTCACCAGAGCCAGGGGGCCCCGCACACGTCGCCCGTACAGGAGCTCAAACGGTGAGAATCCTGTTGAGGCCTGTGGAACCTCCCGGTAAGCAAATAACAGGTGTGGGAGATACCGCTCCCAGTCACGCCCATGGGAGTCGACCAACATCTTAAGCATCTGCTTTAAGGTGCCATTGAACCGCTCGCACAGGCCATTAGTCTGTGGATGGTACGGGCTGGCCACCAGATGTCGCACCTGGACTTGCTTACAGAGGGCCTCCATCAGCTGGGACATGAATTGGGTCCCCCGGTCAGTGAGCATTTCCTGGGGAAAACCCACTCGGGAGAAAATCTCCAGCAATGCGGTGGCCACCTTGTCAGCCCGAATGGACGACAAGGCCACTGCTTCTGGGTACCGGGTGGCATAGTCCACTACCGTCAGTAGGAAGCGTTTCCCGGAGCTGCTGGGGATGGCCAGCGGGCCGACCAGATCCACAGCCACCCTCCTGAAAGGCTCATCGATGATTGGCAGAGATACTAGTGGGGCTTTGGGGCGTGGCCCCGCCTTCCCCACTCTCTGACAGGTTTCACACGAACGGCAGTAGGCAGCCACATCGGCCCCCATTTTTGGCCAGTAGAAATGCTGGTTTAACCTGGCCTTGGTCTTAGCGATCCCTAGGTGTCCGGCCATCGGAATCTCATGTGCGATCCGCAACAACTCCGTCCGGAACGGATAGGGTACCACCAACTGTCGGTCCCTGGGCCACGCCTCCGGTGAACCCTGCTGGACCGTGGCCCGGTACAGCCGTCCTTGGTCCCAGACCACTCGCTCCGGGTCCGAGTCCGAGGGAGGCTGTGCCGCCTGCTCCTTAAGAGCTTTCAGGCTGTCGTCAGCTTCTAACGCTGCCTGAAACCCCTGACTAGATGTGGCCAGAATCGACGAGACTGTCACATCTTTGGTCAGTACCCCGGGACCTGTGTCCTGGCCTCCACCTGACTCGGCTGCCACTTGGTCAGAAGGGGAAGAGCTATCGGACCTCCGGGAGGCCCCTTGGCTTCCAGCACTCCCACTGCGGGTGACAGCGGCCACAGCCGCTGCGACCGTGGGTCGTGCCTGCTCCTCCTCCGTTCCTGACCAAGTCGCCGGTTCAGGCAGACCTACCTGGCTTCCTGACACCCCGGTTGTGGGGGAACCATGCACCGAGATCTTACCTGGGAGCACTTCCGCTCCTGGACCGGCCCCAATCTCACCTGCCTGTTCCCCTCCTGCAGCAACAGAACCCCGCTGTGAAATCTCTGGGGACCCCACATTTGCTGTGGTAGCCCCCACCCCACACACTGGTCCTCCCCCTGCAGCACCCTGCTCTCTGCTTATCCCTGCAGAGGGCAACAGATCCCAGCTCACAGGCTGGTTACTTGTAGAGGCATTGTCACACCTTTCTCTGACCCCCTCCCCTGTCACAGCTGCAGCTGAGTGTGTGTCTATGGTGTCTATGCAAGCAGAAATATCAGAGTTCACTCCCTCCTCCCTTACATCATTCATAGATAACACATTAACATTGTTAGGAGTCATGTCAGTACGGGCTGAAGGTTCAGCCCTTGGGGGGGGCCCAAACTGGGAGGTTATCTGCCCCAAATCTGTCCCAAGTAGCACGTTTGCAGGGATCCGATCAGTTACCCCCACCTCCCTCACCCCCCGCCCTGCGCCCTAGTCCACATAAATGTCAGCAACAGGCAGCGCCGGGTCAGTGCCTCCAATCCCGGAGACAGCGAGGGTTTTTCCAGGGATCAAGTCTTGGGGGGACACCATCTCAGGCCGCACCAGAGTCACCTCCGAGGCGCTGTCTCGCAGTCCTATGGTCACAGACCGGCCGACGGTGACAGGTTGGAAGCTGTCCAGGGACCTACCACCACCCCCACCCACACAATACACCTTGGGCGGCCCTTGGGACGGGGACGGAGCCGGGGCCTTGGGACGCTGAGGGCACATGGCCTTGAAGTGTCCAGGTAGGTTGCACTGGTGGCACCGTCTTGGTTCCGCCACGGGCCTGGAGAGGGGAGTTGAGGGGGACACCCCCTGCAGTCTAGGGGCAGGTGGGGCAGTCGCAGAATTCATCTTACCCCCTCTCCAGGTGCTGCTGGTGGCCGCTCTCCTGGCCTCAGGGGCCCGGTTGTTGGTGTAGTCATCGGCAAGGGCAGCTGTAGCCGTGGACCCCTTTGGCTTCTGGTCTCGGATGAACTGGCGGAGATCCTCAGGGCAGTTCCACAAGAGTTGCTCCGTGATGAACAAGTCCAGGATCTCCGGTCCGGTGGAAAGCTGCAGGCCTTGGGTCCAGTGGTCGGCAGCTCGGGCAAGTGCCCGCCGGTGGTCAGCCCAGGAGTCCTTTGGTCCCTTCTGTAGGCTCCGGAACTTCTTGCGGTAGGACTCTGGAGTGAGGTTGTACTGTTGGATCAGGGCCCGCTTGATGGTGTCGTAGCCCTGATCTGCCTCAGCAGGCAAGTCCCCAAGGATATCCAGGGCCTTACCCCTTAAACGGGGGGTCAGGTATTTGGCCCACTGGTCCTTGTCCAGATGGTGCTGCAAGCAAGTCCGTTCAAAAGCAGTCAAGAAAGAGTCCAAGTCTCCATCCTTCTCCAGCACTGGGAAGTCCTCAACACGGACCTTTGGAAGTTTGGTGTCTCGAAGGTCACATGTGGCTGATGAGGGCCGGAGCTGAGCTAGCTGCAGCTGGTAGTCACGGTCTGCCTGTCGCTCTCGCTCTTCACGCGCTGCCTGCCGCTCTCGCTCCGCAGCCTCACGCTCTGCGTGCCGCTCCGCAGCCTCAGCGTCACGCGCTGCCTGCCGCTCTGCCCTGCGCTCTGCCAGGAGTTCCTTGTAGCCCTTCTGGTCTCCAGCCTGGAGAAGGGCCATAGCCATTTGAAGAAGGCTATCCGAGCCTCCCAGGCTCGGTGGAATGGCACGTGGTGATCTGCGGCACGCTGCAGAGCTAGGCGATTCACTGTCCCTTTCAGAGCGGAGGGCTGGCATCTGGCTCGTTGAGGAACCTTGGGTGAGCTCCTCCTCATCTTGTCCAGCAGTGCCAGGTTGCGCAATGTCCTCGGCAGAACGGTTTTCTGGCGTCGAGCTCCTGGAGGACTCGTGGGCAACCTCCTCATTGCTGTCCACAGCACCGTCCTCCCTCTCTTCGGCTCGTGCCTTAGCATTGGCCAGTTGCATAGCTCTGCTCCTGGTGCCATCAGCCATTCTTGCAGACTTTTGGTCACTGACACAGAACTGACACCTGATGCCTCCACACACCTTACAGTATCTGCACTCTGACACTCTAGTGTTGAGCTAGTCTGAAGACCCCAGCAGCCACAGCTGCTGCAGGCAGTCTTTAGTGTCTGGGAGTATGGGTCTCACACTCACACACACTATTATCTCGATCCCACCGCTATGCCACCAATATGTCACAAACCACCGGGGGGGGTCACTCAGAAATCCCCCGCGCTGGCTACCAGTACGTCACAATCGGGGGGTAACAAGTGGGGGGGTCACCCCTCCTTTATACCTCCCGACCGACAGACAGAGCACGTGACGCGCTCTCTAGCGCCCCTCTTATAGTCAGGCCAATTATGGAATTGCCCGACCATAAGCAAGGAGGCCGCTATACTACTTATGCCGATTATTGAAGGGTCCCCGGTGAGAGTAAGGTATATATTCCCCCGACCTCCGCGGGCGGAATATATAAAATCTCCCCGAATCTCACTGGCCTCCCCACAATAATCCTTGGCACAATTCGCTGCCACCAACCGATTTACGGTAACTATTAGCCGAACACACAGACGTGGGATTCAAGATCGAGATAACAGAACAGCCCAAGATTAATTATATAATTTAATCAGCCTAAAGCACACTAGAAACTACAATATATACAATAGGGAATCTACAGAATATACATATGTCAGAGTACAGTTACAATCAAAGCATGGGTTACAAACAGGCATACACAGTTCCAGCAGTTACCTTGTTGCGTCTGGCCACAGGGGGGCGCTGTACCCAGGTTTCTAGGATCCTTCCCACAGATGTTTCCTACACGTGCCCCCAGCGAAAAGAACACTGGAAAATGGCCGAAGTAGGGTTATCAACCTGGGCAACTCCAGGTCCCCTCCTACCTTAGTGACCTCAGAGGGAGCACTGCTCCACCCCTGGCTTGAGTTATGGACAATCCACAACATGGAATATGGGCCATAACTTTGCCTGGGAGCGTCGTAGGCGGACGCCAATGCTCTCATTGTGACAGTTATGAATTTAGCTACAGAACGAGGGGACTCATGACCTGTCTGCCAGTTCCCCATTGGCTGATATCACGCCTGGGGCATTTCCCAATGTCCTGCTCCCATAAAAAGGGTGTGCCGGCATCGTCCGCATGCGGAGACACCATTTTTATGGTTGCCATATTTATCGGAAATATGGCTTGCGAGATATGAACCATTTTTTACTGGAGTCGTTCTGTCTGGCTATTTCCATAGCCTTGCTAACTAGCTAGCAGCCCCCACTACAGGGTCACGGCAGGGAGTCATCCTGTGTCCATTGTCCCCAAGCCACCTAATTTCCATATCACAGGACATGGCCATGGAGGTGTAAGTGGAACACTGAGAACAAGAAGGGAGGGGGCACTGCCAGGGAGTGATGAGGGATTATGACTGGAGTCATAATTCATCTTCATATCCCGGGATTTGCCTCACACTTTTATTATATGTTAATGAGGCCAGTGTCTAGTTCCCTTGGCTAGTCAGCCCCCTTAGCATGTAAACACATCTCTGTGGGCGTGCTAACATGCTAATGAATACGCAACATCAGAGTTATGGTCGATCTCACTGCTCTCTGCTCTCTCCGCGGTTGTGGCTAAATTACAGTGGCTAGAAGGACCTTTGGTGTGACCGGCTTTGTTAGTGGGCGTGACCGGTTTTGCTGGTGGGCGTGGTGATGTCTCCTCCCGTTCACTATAATTATGCAAGGGGGGCTTTGCACCTCCCCCATCATTGGATCTTACCCCCATAGCCCCGCTTCTATTATAATCAACGCCATGTCCACTTGGACTTAGAAATATAATGTTGCTTTCTGGTATTGTAGCATCTCACGGGGCCTTAGGGTACTCGTCACCGGGCCTGTGGTTCCTTGGGATAGCTGTGACTGGCCTGACCTGGTTCCGTGACCCCGTCTGCTACATGAAAACAAAAACAGCAAATGGACAAGTGTCTAGTACAGATGGGGATAGAAGGAGGGTGACGGGCCCCTGGGAAGCATGTCACTGGTTGCAGCAGTGACTGGGGTCTTTGCCTCCTATGCCGCCGACCCTTCCTGCGACTAGTCCTCTCCCAGGGTAAGTACTGGATGGAGAACAGGGATGCTTCGCAGTGCCATCCGTGGTATGCGGCCAGGAATCAGCCACCGCTGCACAGTCTCTCTCCGGGGCAGGTGTTAGGTGCAGCCGGGATGGCTACAGGGACGGCAGTCCACGGGAGCATCGGAGTGTAGGGCGGCGGCAGTCACTCACCGAGTCACCAGGTGCGGGTTCCAGTCACTTTATTTACTGGCTCAGATGGTATTGCACCCGGGGTGCTGGTCCTCGCCATCACTGACTCTGGTCGATCCCGGGCAGGTCAGAGGTTGGAGCCGGTTTGGTAATCTGTGGCTTTTCTCCTCCATGCACAACTTTGTACTCTCCCCCAGTCGTGGCCGTACAGGCCGGCAGCCTGGGCCTCTCGTGGGTTGGACCGCTGTCCAATTTTCCCAGGCTCCCTCTCTGCTGCTGTGCTGCGGCCACCCGAACTAGGGCTCTGTACCTCTCTTGTGCTCAGTCCCATGCTCTGGAAACTACTGTCTTTAAGTCCACGATTAAAAGGGCCGGGTCCCGTCTCTCTAGATGTTATTGGCCCCGGCTTGGTTGTGCTGTCTCTATGGTGTTACATCCAGACAGCTCTGTTCTGCCTCCCCGAGGGGCCTGGCAGCTCTGCCTCGGGAAGCTACACACTGTGCATCTGCTCTGTCTCGTGTCCAAGCTTTTCTGAGGTAAAGTGAAACTTTTTTCTACTCCTAACTGCTCATGCCCCCACCTTTGCAAGTTGCTATGGCAACCACTCTTGCTCTAACTAGTGGAGGCCACCTGGCGTCTGCCAGGAACTGTGTGTGTAGAAACATTGTTAACCCTTTCCTAGTGACTGCTTCTCCCTACTGTATGGTGGTGTGAGGTGTTTGTAAACTTACCAGACCAACCTCTCCCTAACTGGGGAGGATATAATGATTTACCCTGTAGTGACCAGTCTCAGGGGAGCTACAGTATCAGCTATGTTTATGGAGGCCCTGTCCCTTTTGGTCACATGTGTATGATGTCAGCAGAGGTCCTTCTAGCCACTGGGATTCAGCCGTTACCCTGCCACCGCACCAGATGCTGGATTTTGGCTCAGTGCACATGATCAGAAGTTCCAGACTTCCAGTCATGCATACCATGAAGCCGGGTGAACGCATCCTGGTTTCAAGCTGGCGTAGTGCACATGACCGGAAGTCTGGGGACATTCTGAACATGTGCACAGAGCCGAAAGCCAGGAGTGGCAGCAGAGGTGAGCCCGACCATGCCTCTGATGCTGCGCATTCATTAGCATGTTAGCATGTGTGGCGCCCTGGACAAGCCAGGGGCCACAGAGAACGACACCCACACACCCCACACTCCCAGCAGGCACACCGAAGTCAGACACAAAACCCTTGTTGCCTTCCTCCAGGGGCTAATGATCACACCAGGGGGTGGGCCAGGCGGTTGGCCCCGCCCACCGAGGAGTTCACAGTCCTGCAGGCAGGAAACTGTAGTGAGTTTAGCTCAGGCAGAGCAGAGTTAAGTGCAGTGAGTAAAAGTGTGCTGAGCTACTGCAGGTGTCCGGGTTGGAGCCCGGACAGATCAGCAAGGTTGGCAGACGGTGGTGACCGTCTGCAGGAGTGGCCTATCGGAGTCTACCGTAAGGACCGTGGATGGGCGGTGGCCCGGCGGTACCGGACCAGTACGCGAAGAGAAGTCAGCACCATCTGGCAGGGGCTTACGGACCCCGGCAAGGCTAGGAGTCACCGTGAATTTGCCGAATCCATTAGTGAAGGGAACCTCCTGGGTCCCAACGACCAAGTCCCGACAGAAGGCAACAGTCCAACCAAGTGAGGGAAACACCGCCACCGCCAAGGCAACCGTTTCCCAGGGCCAGAGCCTGCGGGCAAAAGGGGCTCCTCCGGCCCACATCCAAGCCGGGGAGCGGGTTACCGGTGGGAACCCATTGGAACCGTATACAGTACATAGGTGCAGGGAAAGGCAGTCATCACCAACCTGCTGGGAGAAACAACACCGCAGCCGTCTGTGGGACCCGTCCATCCAGCTGTGTGTTTACCGAGAACTGTGTCCTCATCATTGGCTGAGTGAGTACCACCGTGCCGTGCGGCACAGCGCTGCCCCCGTGACCCTGCACCTCTCCAGGCCCCGTAACCCGCCTGCTATCCATCCCTACCCCATCACCGGGCCCCGGGACAACCAACCCCCTATCCACGGAGGGGAGAACTAACATCAAAGCTGCTCCCTGTCACCGCTCCCGGGATCCCCGTCCAGAGCAGCGGTGGTGTCCCCAATATCACCACAACCATGGGTGGCGTCACGGACAATAACCAAATCCCCCCACAATCAAAATCCCCCTTTCACTCACAGGCGAGGAACGCCGCTCGAGTCCCCGGGATCCGGCCCACCGCTCGAGCCACCACCGAGCAGCCGCAGCAGCAGCAGCGGCCGGACCCGAGCAGTGGGAGAGCGCAGCGTCCCCTCCTCCGCCCGCGACACATGCCCCTGTGGGCGGGCTAACATGCTAAGGGGGCCGACTAGCCAAGGGAACTAACGCCCTTGCGACTAGTCCCTGGCCTCGTTACCATATCATAAAGGATCTTTAGAAATACGTTTCCTAAAGATCTCTTTATCTATGCTAGTGTTTTCAGGGACAGTTAGGGATTATCAATATGCACCCAGAACTGCTTGCGGTACTGCGTGCATATTGCACCTGACAGGTTCCCTTTAATAAGGAGTCAGTAAATATGCTTTAGTGGTTTTATTAATCATATCAGTCAGGGGAGGTCTGCATGGTTTAGCCAGGAGGAAGGGTAGATGGGTTGTAGCTAGGGATTAAGATTAAGGCTGGAGTCACACTTGTGAGAGACTCGCGCGAGTCTCGCATCGCATCACCCAGCACGCTCTGATGCTCTCCGGACAGGAGCTTCTCAGCTGCATAGAAATACATGCTGCCATCCCGCTCCTGTCTGGGGAGTGTGCGGCCATGCCGGGTGTTGCGATGCGAGACTAGCTCGAGTCTCTCACAAGTGTGATTCTGGCCAAAAAAGGGGACAACTAGATTAGTAGTTTCTTTCCTGCTGCCGATGCGTCATTTTCTGTGAGGCAGCTGCAGAACATTATTTTTGCTTGAGTCCTAATCTATGCCAATTAACTTCCTTTTTCTTCTACATTTTTTTCTTATTTGTTTTTGTTTTTAGGGAAAGTTTTTTTTCAGTTGCTTTTTTTTTTTGTTGCTTTGCTGGTCAAACTAGCGATCTAAAAATTAGTGGAAAAAAGGCTGTTATAAGTCACATTGTATATATGTACACCTCTAGAAATGTAATGTACAGCTTATGCTGTTTGCTTTGTTTTAAAGGGAACCTGTCATCAGAAATTTGGCTTTCAACCTAAATGTTTCCCCCTCTGCAGCTCCTGGGCTGCATTCTAGTAAGGTTTCTATACTTTTTGTGCCCCCTTTTAAACCAAAATAAATACTTTATAAAACTGTACCTTTCGGTTTGAAAATCTTGTAAATCGTCCATGGGGGCGGGCCATGTGGCGTCCGTTGCTGTATCTTACGCCGTCCCCCATGCTCCAAATCATCCCTCAGGACGCCGCCCACTGCGCCCGAGGTCCCGTGCACGCCGGGACACCTGGTGACGTGATTGCAGGCATAAGAGTATGGGCGGCGCTGTGATTGCATCGCAAGTGCCCGCCCATACTCTCGTGCCCGCCCTTTCCCCACTGCCTCCAGCGTTCTGCGCCGGCCCGACGTCACCTCCTTCCCATCGTACCCTGCAGCAGGAAATAGATGGGAGGAGCGGAGCAGCTCAGCACAGGAGAAGCGGAGATGATCTGAGCGACGTACAGAGGGGAGAGCGCGCCCACGAGAGTATGGGTGGGCACTTGCGATGCAATCACAGCGCCGCCCATACTCTCGTGCGTGCGACCACGTCACCAGGTGTCCCGGCGTGCACGGGACCTCGGGCGCAGTGGACGGCGTCCTGAGGGATGATTTGGAGCATGGGGGACGGCGTAAGATACAGCAACGGACGCCACACGGCCCGCCGCCATGGACGATTTACAAGATTTTCAAACCGAAAGTTTACAGTTTTATAAAGTATGTATTTTGGTTTAAAAGGGGGCACAAAAAGTATAGAAACCTTGCTAGAATGCAGCCCACGAGCTGCAGAGGGGGAAACATTTAGGTTGAAAGAAAAATTTCTGATGACAGGTTCCCTTTAAGGAACATCTATAGATGTTATTCTTTGGAGTTATTGGATATTTACTGGTCTTATTGGTGTTAGGGCTGCCGGGTTTATGACTAGGACACACGGCGAGAAAAACGTTGCAAGTGGAATGCGATAAAAAATTGCATTCCGCTCGGACCAATATTACTTTATGTGCCCGCTCCCATGAGCAATTATTTTCTCAGCCCTAATCGGACTGAGAAAACAGTCGCAGCATGCTGCGAGTGCAATGCGAGCTTGTTTCACTCACACCCATTCAAGTCTATGGGGTGAGAGAAACATCGCACTGCTCTCGCATTACACCGGTGTAACGCGAGAGCAGTGCGATTCTCGCATCAGTCGACAACGGAGGAGATAGGGAGATAAATCCCTCCCTTCCGCAGCGCTGGCCCTCCCCTCCGCAGTGCTGGCCCTCCCCTCCGCAACTGTGGTCTGATCGCACGATCGGACCACAGTCACATGACACTCGCATGACACTCACATGACACTCGGCTCCCGCTGTGCTGTGAGTGTGACCCAAGTGTCATTCAAGGACTCGCACAAATCCCCATGTGGCCTTAAAAGTAAAATGGGCTGATTGCTGCCAGATTGTTGTAGCTTGAAGGACTTACAGTACCTTGTTTTGTATGTTAGTCTTGTCTCACTATGATTGATTTACTGTATGCTTAGTAATTGAATGGTTGTACAATGCTGAAAGGATTCAGTTACATGATGCCTTGAGTGTTATTTTTATTATTGATGGTTATTATTCAAGTAATTCTTTCTATTTTTCTTAATAACGTCTGCTGTAGCCATTAATTAAAACAATCCTCCTTATGCCAAGTTTTTTTCAAGTATTTAGGAATGGAATGTGTTTTATAGGATGTTAGGGGTAGGATTCACGACTCAACGTCATGCTGTTCACTGGGTATTAGGTTCAAAAGTCTTACAGCAGGAAACAAAGTCCTGCTGGGGGATTCCTATTATATACAATAGGAGCAGAGGTAATCCATGATGTTCAATGTCTGATCGGAAGCACAACAGGCAGAGAAAGTGTAAGGCAATCTAAAAAGAAGCTGTATACATGGGAACGGTACAACTACAGTAAGTGCATTATTGGTTAGCTGTTATATCACAGTGCTCAATTGCTCTATGTTGTAACATCACTGTGTGCATTATTCTTATATAAAAGCATCATTATGGGTACTATTGTACAGTATTGTATGTATTATCACATTTGTTCATGTACACAAGACAATGCCGCACCCCCAACACCCCCCACCGTTATGTTACAGCCTGTGAATGAACAAAGTTATATCACAGTATAGACATAATAATAAAGTATAACGCACACAGTCACATTAGGTGGAAATGCACTTAGTACTGATAAAATACAGTACAATGCAGAAAAGTTCTTATTATAAGGATAAAGTATGCAATGATAGCAAGGCATAGAATAAAGAGTATAAACTATAAATATACAAACGCTCACCCTGATTGAGGCTTCAATGATTCCCGCCACAGAAACGCCGCTCCTACCTGGGGTGGCTGACGTTTATGCAGAAAATAAAAGATTTTCCAGCTGATTCTTTGTTAAAATAGTTCAAAACTTTTATTCCATATTATAATAAATATGGACACGCTTAATAACTTGAAGCAGAATACATATACCACGCATTTCCGACTATGAAAAGTCTTTATTCATGGATCCAAATGTATTTTACTGGGATTTATTAAGAGGGCCTAATTTTATTACAATTTGGAATAAAAGTTTTGAACTATATTAACAAATAATTGGTTGGAAAATCTGCTATTTTCTGCTAAAATATAAGGCTGTGTGCACACGTTGAGTATTTGGTTGCAGAAATTTCTGCTCCATTTCTGTATCTCTTGGCAGGGAAAAACGCAGCTAAGGCTGCTTTCACACATCCGATTTTTGCTGAGCGGCACAATACGGTGCTTTGCAGAAAAAAACGCAACCATTTTTTTTGCCGCTGGTTGCGTTTTTTCCGCATAGACTTGCAATAGCGCCGTATTGTGCCGCATAGCCTTACGTTGTGTCCGTTTTTTGCCGTATGCGGCATATTTAGCCCATGCGGCGGCCAGATGGAACGTTGCCTGGCACGTTTTTTTGTGCGGCGAAAAAGCAGCATCGCGCCAGATCCGGCGCGATTTACAATGCAAGCCTATAGACGCCGGATGCAATGTCCTGAGGCCAAAAACCGGCCGCCGTATGTGGATTTTTGAACTGCGCATGCTCAGTATCAAGCCGCATCCATCAAAAAAATGGACGGGCCGCATGGAAAAACTTATGCAACGGATCCGTTTTTTTCGCCGCATTCGTTGCAAAAGGTTTTTGAGCCGGATTGTGCTGCTCAGCAAAAAATGGATGTGTGAAAGCAGCCTAAAAAGGTACTACACTTTAGGTTTCTCATTGACTTTGCTGGCATAAGGATTTGCTTGCAGTTTTGTTTTTACAAAACTGCACTAAAATTGGATTAAATGAAAGCGATGAAAACTCCCTTTGTGCACACAGCCTAAATAAACCGTGCTAAAATAATCAAATAGTTTTCTGGCTTGAAATGTTGCAATTTTTTGCGCATCTCAAAATTGTACAAAAAGATTGCGAGTAGAGATGAGCGAACCCGAGGTTTGGTGTTCCTATAAAACACAAGCACAGACTTTAAAAATAAAACAGAGTTCGGGTGCTTTACGTATGAACACCACTCGTGCGAGCATCAGTATGCTCGGGTACACTCAGTGCCTGACCCAGTGTGAGCTGCTTACAGTGTTTGAATGGCTCTAAGGCTATGTGCGCACTAGTGCGTTTTGCCCGCGGATTTACCCGCGGATTTGCCGTGGAAATTTCTTGAGAAATGTCTGCAATCTTTGTGCAGACATTTCCCAGCAAATTCTATGGTAAAAAAAAAAAGCTGTGCGCACTGGTGCGGATTTTTCTCAAGAAATTTCCTTGAGAAGAATTTCTCGAGAAACTTTCTTGAGAAAATGAACATGTCCATTATTTCCGCAGGTACCCTGCGGATTTCGGCAGTACAGCCTGCAAAAATCCGCAGGGAACCACCCGCGGGAAAATCGCGGCAATTCCGCGGCTATTCCGCGGCAAATCCGCGTCAAATCCGCATGCGGATTTGGTGCGGATTTTTTCCGGAGGTCCGGAAATCTTTCACTCCCAGAAGTTTCTCAAGAAATTTTCTTGAGAAACTTCACATTTCTAGTGCGCACATAGCCTTACTCGGGGTGTGCACCACACAACAAAAAATGGAAAACCCTCGCCCACCTGACCCCAGAACTGCTGTGTTTATGGCTGGCTGCATGTGGTGGAGACCCCAACTGCCCAATTAGTGACTTCCATTGTGGTTCAGGTCAAGTCCAGGTCCCAAACTGAACTTTATCTAAAGTCCAGCTCAACCCACCAAACCGAACTTCCTCGGATCCACTCATCTCTAATTGTGAGTTTTGGTGTTTTTACTCAAATCCCAGCTATCTTTACCATTTTCTAAAATTCGGTTTGTTAGGCAGGACAGGGCGTGGTAAACATGCCCAACAAATTCATCATAATTTACACCATGAAAGTGGCGTTAATTACAAAATAAATAAAAGCAATTCCCTACCTGGCCTATATTTCTGCCAGTGCGCCTAATGACATTTGTAAAATGCAACAAATTCATTAAAGTGGTGCACTCCTCTCCTTGAATTTGGCACATATTATTCCAGCACTTGCTTCATTAAGGGGCACTTTGCACACTACGACATCGCAAGCTGATGCTTGCGATGCCGAGCGCGATAGTCCTCGCCCCGTCGCAGCTACGATATCATGGTGATAGCTGGCGTAGCGAACATTATCGCTACGCCAGCTTCACATGCACTCACCTGCCCTGCGACGTCGCTCTGGCCGCGACCCACCTCCTTATTAAGGGGGCGGGTCGTGCGGCGTCATAGCGACATCACACGGCAGGCGGCCAATAGAAGCGGAGGGGCGGAGATGAGCGGGACGTAAACATTCCGCCCACCTCCTTCCTTCCGCATAGCTGGCATGAGCCGCAGGACGCTGGTAGGAGATGTTCCTCACTCCTGCGGCTTCACACACAGCGATGTGTGCTGCCGCAGGAACGAGGAACAACATCGTAACATCGGTCATTTCCAAATTATGGAAATGACCGACGCTACACCGATGATACGATTACGACGATTTTGCGCTCGTTAATCGTATCAAAAAGGCTTTACACACTACGATATTGCCTGCGACGCCGGATGTGCGTCACTTTCAATTTGACCCCACCGACATCGCACCTGCAATGTCGTAGTGTGCAAAGTGCCCCTAAGACTAATGTGCAGAACTCCAGTCGTCTTAACAAATCGGGTCTATGTTTCTGTGCCGCCCCTGCAGTGGACCGAACCGCTCGGATCTGGGGGTGGTAATTACTCGTGGCTCGAGGGTCTCCAGACCCGGGGGCTGGGGGCCACACTCAAATGGAAAAGGGGGGTATTTACAGGGGATTGGTATAGTTCGTGACGCAGGTAGGGGTAGGCCCCGGGACTTTGGATAGTGATGTGGGGACGCAGTGCAGGGGTCAGTCGGGTACTCACTCAGCAATGAAGCAGACGCTGACAACAGGGTAAACCAAGTATCTGACTGCCGTTGCCTCTCGAGGGGAGCTCGTCCGGGTCCCGTCCCCTGCAGCACTGCCTGGTGGTCTGTAACCTGCCTCCTGGCACCAATTGAGATTGTCCGTAGTGGCCCAGTAGCTTGGAGCTTTCCGGCCCCGCTCCCCACTGTGGCTAAGTGAAGGAGCCTGCTCTCAGTAGCTCACGCTTGGGATTTCAGTGGGCCGCTTTCTAGGAAAGCCCATAAAGGCCCTGTCCTTCGCAGGATAATTGCCGGGTTGCCTGAAGCTTCTTCCCGACCTAGGGTCCATGTACCCCAATGTGCCTTCGGTCCCGGACTGGTGATAGGACCAGGCTGCTGACCATCCTCATTGATGGGTTCCAGGCATCTAGCCTCAATCCCCTGCGACCGGGGGTCCTTCTCCTCTAAATCCAGACCACCACCTGCGACCTAGTCTGCTTCTCCCGTGGGAGCTCCAACTCCCAGCTTCCTCAGAGCTCCTCACAGCTTGAGGGATCCTACTCGACTCTCTTGACACCTCCCACCTCTCTGCCCGACCCCTACGTGGGCGGCACTATTCCTGCTTAAGTAGTCCACTGGTGTGCCTGACAGGTGTGGTGCAAGATGTATCTAGGATTTGTGAATGCTGGTGGAGGCAGTACTGCAGGTTATGTTCCCAGAACCATGGGGGTTTGAGTCCTGCACGGGAAGGGCAGATTGTGCAGAACCCTGTGACGACCTGAATAGTCCAGGGCATCACATTTCTCTCTACTTATTCCTTAGTATGGAGTGCTGATGTATTCTTCATTTGGGTGGGAGGAATGAGCATCTAACATTTGTTGCCAAAGGGCAACTTGTTATTCCTGTTTTTTGTTCAGTTTGTCAAACTCTAAAAGTGCAATATTCATTAGATAATATTAGTTTGATAGTTAAACAACCAGTGAATGGCAGTTAGCGTAGTTCAGCCTTGCCATATTTGTTCAATGATAACAGGCAACAAATGAACAGTCTTTCTGGAAATATTCATTGAAAGAAATATCTTTCTTCCAACCATCAGAAGAAAAAAAAATCAAAGTTGACTTAATTTCAAACAGTGATGGTCTCTGAACAGTAGTTGTGGTTGAAATCATTCATTTTTATCAAATAAAGTCTAATATTCATGGGCATCTTAAAGGGAACCTGTCACCAGGATTTTCCCTGATGAGCTGCGGCCACCACTACTGAGCTCTTATATACAGTATTCCAGAATACTGTATATAAAAGCCCAGGCGCTCTTTAGAATGTAAAAAACATCTTTATAATATTCACCTAGAGGGCGGTTCGGTCCTATGGGTGTTGCTGGTCTTGGTCCGCCGCCTCCTCCATCTTGTGTGATTTCCGTCTTCCTGCGCAGCCCCGTGTGCATGACGCGTCCTACGTCATTCACACAGAGGCCTTCATTGTGCTCTTGCATATGCGTACTTTGATCTGCCCAGCTGAGAGCAGAGGAAAGTACTGTAATGCGAAGGTGTGAACAAATGTCAAAGACCATCTGCGCATGCGCACCACAATGCTTTGATCTGCCCTCAGCCAGGCAAATCAAAGTGCGCATGCGCAGGACCGCAATGGAGGCCTCTGTGTGAATGACGTAGGATGCGTCATGCACACGGGGCTGGCCAGGGGGATGGCGATCGCACAAGATTGAGGAGGCACCGGATTGAGAGCAACAACACCCATTGGACCGGACCGCCCCCTAGGTGAGTATTATGAAGGGGTTTTTTTTAATGTTATACAGAGCGGCCTGGGCTCTTATATACAGTATTCTAGAATCTATATATATAATTGCCTTATTCTGTCTGTCTGTCTGTCTGTCTGTCTGTCTATCTGTCTGTCTATCTGTCTGTCTGTCATGCTCCAAAATTGTGTCCTTACGGTGACACAAAGCTGATTGGCCGCTGGGCTCGCCATGGCCCCGCCCCCCCACACGGATTGGCCTCTCGCCCCGGCTCTCTGCAGGCCCCGCCCCCCTCACGCAATGCACGCTCGCTCTGGCCCAACTGACACGGAGCCCCGATTCCCAGGTGAGTACACACACACACATCAGATCACACTCACTCTCACACTCACTCTCACACACACCTCACACATCACAACATGCTGGGATATCTCTTGCTTCTACACCGGCTCCGTCAGGATCCCAGCAGCGCCACACATAACCTTGCGATGCTGGGATCTTCACGGAGGCCGTGAAAGCTGGTAACCATTATACACATCGGGTAACTAAGGTCCCTTAGTTACCCGATGTGTATCATAGTTACCAGTGTACACCGGCTCACACTCACTCTCATACACACCTCACACATACATCACATCGCATCCACACATCAAGGATGCAGCGGCGGAAAATACAGACACATAACAGCACACACATAACAGCACACACATACACACACACAAATCAGATCACACTCACTCACACACGCACATCACATCGCATCCACATACTCACAACATCCTGGGATATCGCTTGCTTCTCGGCGGCGATACTGTGCTGTTGTGATCTTCCAGGACCTGCCAGAGGATCACATGGCCAGAAGCATGTGATATCCCCGGATGTTGTGAGTATAAGCGCGTATGTGCGATATCGTCAGTGTCTGTGTGTGTGAGTGTATGCGATCGGGTGTGTGTGAGTGGATGCGATCGGGTGTGTGTGAGTGGATGCGATCGGGTGTGTGTGAGTGGATGCGATCGGGTGTGTGTGAGTGGATGCGATCGGGTGTGTGTGAGTGGATGCGATCGGGTGTGTGTGAGTGGATGCGATCGGATGTGTGAGTGTCGGCAGAGGAGCACGGCGTGCTGGAGGAGGCTGGGAGCAGAGAGGCTGATCATGGGGAAGGCTGGGAGGAGAGAGGCTGATGCTGGGGGAGGCTGGGAGGGGGAGGCTGGGACGAGGGAGGCTGATGCTGGTGGAGGCTGATGCTTGGGGAGGCTGATGCTGGGGGAGGCTGGAAGGAGAGAGGCTAATGCTGGTGGAGGCTGATGCTTGGGGAGGCTGATGCTGGGGGAGACTGGGAGGGGAAGGCTGATGCTGAGGGAGGCTGGGAGGAAGGAGGCTGGGAGGAGAGAGGCTGATCCTGGGGAAGGCTGGGAACGGGAGGCTGATGCTGAGGGAGGCTGGAAGGAGAGAGGCTGATGCTGGGGGAGGCTGGAAGGAGAGAGGCTGATGCTGGTGGAGGCTAATGCTTGGGGAGGCTGATGCTGGGGGAGACTGGGAGCGGAAGGCTGATGCTGAGGGAGGCTGGGAGAGGGAGGCTGGGAGGAAGGAGGCTGGGAGGAGAGAGGCTGATCCTGGGGAAGGCTGGGAAGGGGAGGCTGATGCTGGGGGAGGCTGGAAGGAGAGAGGCTGGAAGGAGAGAGGCTGATGCTGGTGGAGGCTGATGCATGGGGAGGCTGATGCTGGGGGAGACTGGGAGCAGAAGGCTGATGCTGAGGGAGGCTGGGAGGAAGGAGGCTGGGAGGAAGGAGGCTGGGAGGAGAGAGGCTGATCCTGGGGAAGGCTGGGAAGGGGAGGCTGATGCTGAGGGAAGCTGGAAGGAGAGAGGCTGATGCTGGGGGAGGCTGGAAGGAGAGAGGCTGAGGCTGGGAGGAGAGAGGCTGATGCTGGGGAAGGCTGATGCTGAGGGAGGCTGGGAGGGGAAAGTTGATGCTGGGGAAGGCTGGGAGGACGGAGGCTGGGAGGAGAGAGGCTGATCCTGGGGAAGGCTGGGAGAGGGAGGCTGATGCTGGAGGAGGCTGGAAGGAGAGAGGCTGATGCTGGCGGAGGCTGATGCTGGGGAGGCTGGGAGAGGGAGGCTGATGCTGAGGGAGGCTGGGAGGAGGGAGGCTGGGAGAGGTAGGCTGAGAGAAGAGAGGCTGATGCACACACACACACACACACACGCGCGCGCACTGCACAGCACACCACACACACACACACACACACTGGGAACCACAAACAACTGCCCTACACAGACACCCAACACACAAACACCGCGGCACACACAAATATACGCACATACCGCACAACACACACATTGCACAAAACATACCTCCCCCCAAAACACACCACACACACACAAACCGCGCAACACACACACAACGCTACAGACACACAGCGCTCCACAAACAACGCAACACACGCAACACACATACAACACCGCTCTCACCCCCCGTCACACCCAGACAACACCCAGAACATGTACAGCGCCTACACAAACACTTGGTAACTACAGACAACAACATCTCTCTCTCTATATATATATATATATATATATATATATATATATAACAAAAATCATACATGAACTACACAATACGTAAATTCTAGAATACCCGATGCGTAGAATTGGGCCACCTTCTAGTGCTGTATATAAGGGCTTACTGATGGTGGCCGCAGTTCATAAGGGAAAATCCTGGTGACAAGTTCCCTTTAAGAATATCATGGGCATCCTCTCTGACAACTGGCGCACATTTGCAAGATAAGTAAGTCAACAAAACTCATACTACATAAGAAAAAACCCAAATGGCAACAATTTTTTTGTTATTGTCAACAATTCTCTACATATTGGGAAAGTAGGCAAACAAGCTGCAAAGAAAGCAAGCTTAATACAAAGAAAAATAAAGCCTGCATGCAATTATGTGTCACATTTCAAGGGAAAGCTCAGCCTAACCTTGCCCTGCTACAACAAATAATTCATATTAATAAAATAAACAAGCTCTGTTCATGTTGTTCACTGAGAGCAAATATTGTTACAACTGACAGAAGTCCAGTACCTGTAATAGTCCTATTAGTCATAATGTACAGTATTGAGCTTTTTTTGTTTGCGTGGTTTTTTTTTCTTTTTACTGTAGGATCCATGTACCAACTAGGATCTGATTTCATATAGAATTATGCTGGTGCTAAGAATTTTTTGAGACATTTCTATAAAGAGTCCATACTTTTATGAAAGTTAGGCAAAGTTCCTACTTTGCTTGTCACAATAAAAGCGTTGTGTGCTCCTCCTTAATTTTTTAATTAAAGTGGCCTTTCACTACATTACTATAGCAGAAACACATTTGGTGACAGCAATAAGCTTTAAAGGGTTAATATTGTCATTTAGGATTGCTATATCCAATAGATGTCTCTAGAGTTCAAGTCTTCTTCCTCTCTGAAGGGGCTACTTGCATATTTAAATTTGCAGGGGAGCATTGCATGGCTTATAAGTCTCCTTTACCTCTTAGACCCTGTCAATCGTCTCTCACTCAACCAAACCCATTCTCCTGATTTGGGGCAAACACCCCAAAATATGTATATGCAAATGGAGTTTCTGGTGTGGCTTGTTATCCTACATAATGTGTCAAGATCTTCTAAAGCAGTGTTTTCCAAACGCCAGTCCTCATGGCCCCCAACAGGTCACGTTTTCAGGATTTCCTTACTATTGAACAGGTGACGGAATCATTATCAAGGCATCACCTGTGCTATATTAAGGAAATCCTGAAAACATGACCTGTTGGGGGCTGTGAGGACTGGAGTTTGGGAAACACTGCTATAAAGGGTCGATATTGAATTTTAGGATTGCTACTTAGTATAGGTGGCATTAAAGTACCTGACCTCTTCCTATCAGACAAGGCTATGTAATCTTTGAGCACACCTAGCCGAGGGTTGCTTCCATGCCCTGGTGTGCTACAGAAAAAGGGGTCTGGCTGGGTATGTGTGTGCACTGTTACATTGACGATATGTCACTGCAGACTACATGCTGCTAATGGATAAATCAGGCCTAGACCTGACTGAATGAAGATGAATGAGAGAGACAAGGTCCAAGAACAAACTGTTCTTTACTGAGCAAACTGGTGAAACGTATATACGGTAGATCTTAAAGCAAGCATGACACTAGAGAACACCTCTTCTGCACAATCCAGAAGCAGGAACTTCATGGTTACAAGTGGCAGTACATTTCTTCTGTTACATATTACAATAAACCAGCTGACCATCATAGGAGCCTCCATCTTCCTTGCGAGGGTTGCATGAGTCACATGGGTCACTAAAGACCCTCACAGCTATTCTCAACTGCAAATTGATGTGGGCGACACACCTTGGTGTGCCACTGCATCCTCGTACCTATTAGCACTTGTCACAATCCCCTTAGGAAAACATGTCCCAGTCTGGGCAGTCTTCACTATGACCTAGGTCTGGCTACACTTGACCATTTTATCTAGTATTGATAATGCTTGCTGTAGGCTCCAACTTGCATATGATAAAGAATACTTCTACCACTGGATACCTGTATATTTCAGAACTTTCTATTTGAGAATGGTCTCCTCCTTTCTTGGCACACCCTTATCCATACATGTCTGTGAACAATAGGACCATAGGTCTTTCCCTATTCTTTGCTTTCAACTATCTGCCTAAGGCCCGTTTCACACGTCAGTGAAAAACAGACGTTTTTCACTGGCGTGTAAAACACGCACATGTCCCTGCGTGTGCCGAAAATCACGGCACACGTGGGTTGTCTAAGTGCAATCCGGGCTCCGTTCTCTGTGGCCCGTGATTGCACTTAGAGATTCACTCACCTGCGCCCGCTCCCGCTCTCCATGGTGCTGAATCCTCCCGCGACGCAGCATCCGGCCGGCGGTGACCCCTGCAGGAGCTGCTTCCGGGTCGGCTGTGTCGTGCATAATGAATATGCGCGACAGTAATCAGCCGGCTTAGAAGCAGCAGGGAGAACGGGCTGCAGAGGACATCGCTGGACGCCGGGTGAGTTAAAATGTTTTTTATTTTAAAAGCACGTTTTTTTCTGGCACGTGTTTCACGGACCACACCACTGCGTGGGGCCTTAGGCCCCTTTCACATGTCAGTGATTCTGGTACGTTTGTGCTTTTTTTTAAACGTACCAGAATCACTGACATTCGCAGACCCATTATAATGAATGGGTCTGCTCACACGTCAGTGATTTTTCACTGCACGTGTCTCCGTGCAGCGTACCCGCGTGTGCGTGATTGCTGCACGGAGACATGTCCATTTTTTTCTGGCATCACTGATGTCCCACGGACCACGCAGTGGTGTGGTCCGTGAAACACGTGCCAGAAAAAAACGTGCTTTTAAAATAAAAAACATTTTAACTCACCCGGCGTCCAGCGATGTCCTCTGCAGCCCATTCTCCCTGCTGCTTCTAAGCCGGCTGATTACTGTCGCGCATATTCATTATGCGCGACACAGCCGACCTGGAAGCAGCTGCTGTGGGGGTCAGCGCCGGCCGGATGCTGCGTCGCGGGAGGATTCAGCACCATGGACAGCGGGAGCGGGCGCAGGTGAGTGAATCTCTAAGTGCAATCACGGGCCACGGAGAACGGAGCCCGGATTGCACTTAGACAACCCACGTGTGCCGTGATTTTCGGCACACGCAGGGACATGTGCGTGTTTTACACGCCAGTGAAAAACGTCTGTGTTTTTCACTGATGTGTGAAACGGGCCTTACAAACAGGAAAAAACTTCCTATAACCAAGTAACTCCCCCCACCAGGAGCTGACTCCAATTGTTAAAGAGAACCAACCATCAGGATTGTCATATATAATTGTTATATACTGTATATTGGATGCTGAATGTAAACATACCTTTTGTTCAGAGATTGGATGTTTTATTTCAGAAATATGTGCACGTACAGTTCCAGTAATGCACTGCTATTTGATTGACAGGTGCAACAGAGGCAGGAATATGTGTGTTGGGTTTTGCTATCTATTCCCGTCCCTGTCTGCCTGCCTGGCCTTCCTCCCATTGTTGCCGTCATACATGTGAATTCTAGCACCTGAGCAGTGTCATTTCTAAGTATTGCAGAACACTCTTCACTAAGATGCTGTTGGAGTCAGTCTGTGCCTTGCACATAGCGCTATCTCCAGCATCATCTTTGTGAAGACTATCTTCCTGCATTGGACCGTCACATGCTTTATGCGAGGCCGGCGCATGCGCTCTTGCATCCTCTGCTCTCACTGTGACCGCGGGAGTGCATCCAATCTCATAACAAAGGTGTCATTACATTCAGCATCCTAGCGCCAGTATAGCACTGGCTTTACTGAAAATCTTGATGGTTGGTTCTCTTTAACTTTGTTTGCAGGTAACTTTTGCAGGCCACCAAATAAATAAAACATATCAATATCCCAATGCATTTTATTACTTCAATAATAATAGCATAATAATAATCTTTTTTTCTATAGCGCCAACATATTCCGCAGCGCTTTACAATACAGAGGTTCATATACAAACCAACATTCATATGTAACAGTACAAGATCTTCAGGAGTGGTGTATACAGTTTCTCCACTCCTTTACGTTAAGGTCCCGTCACACACGAGATCGCTAACGAGATCGTTGCTGAGTCACCGTTTCTGTAACGCAGCAACAATCTCATCAGCGATCTTGTTATGTATGACACCTACCAGCGATCAGGCCCCTGCTGTGAGATCGCTAGTCGTTGCCGAATGGTCCAGACCATTTTTTACAAAGGTGATGTCCTGCTGGGCAGGACGCATCGCTGTGTTTGACACCTACCAACGACCTCCTCCTAACACGTTCCCAATGCCCGCCGAGATCGTCATACAGGTCGCTGATCGTTACTGCGTCATTGGTAAGGTCTGACTGTGTGACATCTCACCAGCGACCTCCCAGCGACTTACCAGCGATCCTTATCAGGTCATATCGCTGGTAAGTCATTGTGTGTAACTGGGCCTTTAGACTCAACAGGGGAGGTGGATCCTCCAAACCCAAGGTCCATGTGACCACGCCAGGCCATCTACAAAGCCGGATGTGGAGCACAAGAGAGTCTAGTGGATCACGATGAAGGCACAGAGCCAGGACAGGTGCATAATACTTTACAGCTACATACAGCAATAAACAAAATACACATGCATGCATGAGTAATATATGAGCTTTGTTCTATGAAGGTTACATGCATATAGCAGTAGCTTATTCCTGGCCCATGTATGATTTCAATGAGGTACTAAATCTAACGACTATAGAAAACAGTCAGAGAGCATAGTATCATATATGCATATGTCGCGGGCGGAGGAGGGGACGCTGCGCTCTCCCACTGCTCGGGTCCGGCTGCTGCTGCCGCTGCTGCTCGGTGGTGGCTCAAGCGGTGGGCCGGATCCCGGGGACTTGAGCGGCGCTCCTCGCCCGTGAGTGAAAAGGGGATTTGATTGTGGGGATTTGGTTATTGTCTGTGACGCCACCCCACGGTTGTGGTGATATTGGTGACACCACCGCTGCTGTAGACGGGGATCCCGGGAGCGGTGACAGGGAGCAGCTTTGTTGTTAGTTCTCCCCTCCGTGGGTAGGGGGTTAGTTGTCCCGGGGCCCGGTGATGGGGTAGTGATGGATGGCAGGCGGGTTACGGGGCCTGGTGAGGTGCAGGGTCGCGGGGGCAGCGCTGTGCCGCACGGCACGGTGGTACTCACTCAGCCAATGATGAGGACACAGTTCTCGGTAAAACACACAGCTGGATGGACGGGTCCCACAGACGGCTGCGGTATTGTTTCTCCCGGCAGGTTGGTGGTGACTGCCTTTCCCTGCACCTATGTTCTGTAAACGGTTCCAATGGGTTCCCACCGGTAACCCGCTCCCCGGCTTGGATGTGGGCCGGAGGAGCCCCTTTTGCCCGCAGGCTCTGGCCCTGGGAACGGTAGCCTTGGCGGTGGCTATGTTTCCCTCTCACGGTTGGACTGTTGCCTTCTGTTGGGACTTGGCTGCTGGGAAACCCAGGAGGTTCCCTTCGCTGACGGATTTGGCAAATTCACGGCGACTCCTAGACTTGCTGGGGTCCGTAAGCCCCTGCCAGATGGTGCTGACTTCTCTTTGCGTACCGGTCCGGTATCGCCGGGCCACCGCCCGTCCACGGTCTTTACGGTAAACTCCGATAGGCCACTCCTGCAGACGGTCACCACCGTCTGCCAACCTTGCTGATCCATCCGGGCCACACACCCGGACCAACTTCAGTCTGCTCCTCTACCACTTTCCTTCCTTTCACTTTCCACTCTCAAACTGAACTGAACTCTTTTCCCGCCTCCAGGACTGTGAACTCCTCGGTGGGCGGGACCAACCGCCTGGCCCACCCCCCTGGTGTGGACATCAGCCCCTGGAGGAAGGCAACAAGGGTTTGTGTCTGACTTTGATGTGCCTGACCGGGAGTGTGGGGTGTGTGGGTGTTGTTCTCTGTGGCCCCTGGCTTGTCCAGGGCGCCACACATATACTCCAGTAAACCTGCCTATTATGTAGGACCCCTGTGCTGCTTTAACAACTCTGACCCATTGAGACCTAAGGCCCCGTCACACTAAGCAACATCGCTAGCAATAACGAACAACTTTTGTGACGTTGCTAGCGATGTTGCTGTGTGTGACATCCAGCAACAACCTGGCCCCTGCTGTGAGGTCGTTGGTTGTTGCTGAATGTCCTGGGCCATTTTTTAGTTGTTGCTGTCCCGCTGTGAAGCACAGATCGCTGTGTGTGACAGCGAGACAGCAACAACTAAATGTGCAGGCAACAGGAGCCGGCTTCTGCGGAGGCTGGTAACCACAGTAAACATCGGGTAACCAAGAAGCCCTGTCCTTGGTTACCCGATATTTACCTTTGTTACCAGCCTCCGCCGCTCTCACTGTCAGTGCCGGCTCCTGCTCTGTGCACATGTAGCTGCAGGACACATCGGGTTAATTAACCCGATGTGTGCTGTAGCTAGGAGAGCAGGGAGCCAGCGCTAAGCATTGTGCGCTGCTCCCTGCTCTGTGCACATGTAGCTGCAGTACACATCGGGTAATTAACCCGATGTGTGCTGTAGCTAGGAGAGCAGGGAGCCAGCGCTAAGCATTGTGCGCTGCTCCCTGCTCTGTGCACATGTAGCTGCAGTACACATCGGGTAATTAACCCGATGTGTGCTGTAACTAGGAGAGCAGGGAGCCAGCGCTCAGTGTGCGCTGCTCCCTGTTCTCTGCACGTGTAGCTCCGTGCGCTGGTAACCAAGTTAAGTATCGGGTTAGTTACCCGATATTTACCTTAGTTACCAAGCGCAGCATCTTCCACACGGCGCTGGGGGCTGGTCACTGGTTGCTGGTGAGCTCACCAGCAACTCGTGTAGCCACGCTCCAGCGATCCCTGCCAGGTCAGGTTGCTGGTGGGATCGCTGGAGCGTCGCAGTGTGACATCTCACCAGCAACCTCCTAGCAACTTACCAGCGATCCCTATCGTTGTTGGGATCGCTGGTAAGTTGCTTAGTGTGACTGGACCTCTACACTCTTGAAGGTGCCCTGTGATATCTAGCACCAAGATCTAACCAGCAGATTTTTTAAGTTTACAAAATATGTGAGGTGTGAGCTCCCCTGATTATAATTGTTTATTTTTAGCCTATACCAGGGATGTTTGATCAGAATGAGATGTTGGGGAAATCAAAAAGTGTGCCAGTGTCATGGGTGTATCACAGGTTACAGATAGTCCTATGATGTCCGGCTATAGAAGGTCACAGTGTTTGGCTACACAAACTGCTCCCTGACCTTCTATAATTCCAGCTTGGTTTTCATCCCTTTCCCTGGGGCATTGTTCAGCCTGTCAGCTGCTGTTCACCAGTACTTCCCTTGTCTTTAAATAGCTCCACTTCCTATTACTCAATGCTGGTGATATTGGTTACATCTTTATCAAGTCTACAGTGCAAGCAGGCGGCTTGCAAACGTCAGGAGAATCTTGGTGATTGTTGCAGCTTCTCTTCCTGAGTTAACTAGAGATAAGATGTTTGTGGTTTTCCCTTGTTTGTGATCCATGTGTGTCCTTTAGTGCCTAGTGGGTTTGACAAAGAGCTCATCCTATCCGCTCCCTACATAGGACTTAGATCAGGGTCTCAGGTATCCGGCTCGGTGCATAGGTGCAGAACCTTTCTAGGGTAATGAGGGAACGCAGGGTCCAGCAGTAGACTTGGTCAGGGGTCACCATCTCCCCCTTCCCTAGGCACAAGGTTTCCCCTTCCCATTCCTTTCACACTTTGCTTGGTACTTCCGCGTACCTATTATCACAGCCAGGGAGCATAATTCTGCTGAAAGATGGCACTAGAATATAAGAGTGCACAATGTCTAGGTAGCTGTTATTCGTTAAAATTAACATTATCTAAAAATAGTACATCATTTTAACATTATTATCATTGTATAGGTTGATGTTTCTTGAACCTCTCGGAATTGGACAAGATAATTTTTTTTAACTCCATTGAATTTTTTTTATTTTCTGCTGCATCTCCTGAGCTAGAAAAGGCTATTTAGAGAGATTAAAAACACCACCCAATGTTTCTCTATTCTTGAATCATATACTGTATATTTCTACTATTATAACAATACACATTTACTATTTAGTCTTTAAAATAATGATGGTGCCAGCGTAGTATACTTCTGTTTTCCAAGTGGTTATTTGCTTTTCTACCTTTTACATGCCTTTGCTAATGTGTAATGCTGTGCTGCAGCACGTTAAATACTTCTAGCTAGAATGTCTGATTAGACTCAGTTACTCATAACTGTCAGCAGCGCTCAGAGAAGGGCCAGCGCTTACATCATAGAATTGGCCAGGATATTATTTATTTTACTACAGACTATTAGAGTTATAGAAATACAATCATGTAGAAACCAAAGTAACTGGACTGTTTTATAGCATTAAACAGACACTTTTATGGGCAGCTACGTGTACTGTTATCACTGATACATTTGGAAACATTTTCAAAACATTTTGCAAAGTTGAATCATTTTTTGTTTTTCAATGTATCCTGGAACGGCTTCAATCATTTCCTGTTTGTGAACACTCTTTGTTTTTGCTTATTTTGGCTTTATAACGTTTTTACATTTCTATTGTTCTCATGTTTAACTTTTCATTAAATATAAGTGATGTTTTCGGTACCTAGACTGCAATAGAGCTCCTGTGCAGCAGTTCTCATTACTGTCACTTGCTTATTATCTGTTCTCAGCAGGAAAATTTAACAGTACAGGTACCAATACTTACTGCAGCCATTCTACAACACATATATAAAAACTGGGGTAGAAAAAAGTGTTAGCTGTCCACTGCAACCAAATATATTTCAACTTTTTATTCTGGTTACTTCTTCAAGTGTAGGTAAGAAAACTACGCCTGCAATTTGCTTAATCTCTGCTCCTAATATATCATTCTGGGTTGTTTTTTTTATAATAGGAGATGAACAATTAAATTAATGGCAGTACCAGAACCTTTACATGCTGCACACAAGTGCAACAGGTACATATCATGGTGTCCGGCATATTAAAGGACAAATACTGTGCTATTTTGTCTGGCTTTTTTGCCAGATCATGCCATAGTATTAACCCACAAAATATTCCCTAAACATTTTATATTCAAAAAATATAGATTTTTATTTTTATTGATTAAAAAAGACTACACACACATCTTAAAACCAAAGTGCACGGAAAAAATGAGGGAAAGAACATGGGTGTATATATAGGATAGCCTTACAGGATGTACAAGTCTCATGTATGTAAAAGTATTGTGGGTTATGAACAGGACAATAAGGACCAGTACATACAAATAATACAAATAATAATATAAGGCTAGTGGTATATAAATACGGTCTTAGTCCCCATAAGAAATGAAAAAGTTAAACCCACTTAAAGTGCCAGGTGCATGAATACATAGCAGCACATATATACAATGAGGTAGTAGAAAGTGTATAGCAGCAATGAAAGACCATAAAGACATCCAGTAATAGATCAGGCCATATCCAAAATAATTACCAGTCCCTCACTCCCACTCCAACGACTGTTTCGCTACCGCTTCGTCAGGGAGTGAGGTAGAGCGGTCCGCAGGTGTATTAAATACCTGTAGTGGCAGCTGTGTCTAATGAAATCCTGGGGACACCTTGCTATCGGGCGGCGCGGCTCGCGCATGCGCAAAGCGGCGCTTCCGCGTCCGGAAGTCCGCCCACGTACACCAAGGGCGACGATGTCACCGTTGATGATGCAGATGAAACAACCACACACGGAGCGTGGCCCGCGCATACGCGCCGCGTCGCACAGTGTCACCAGCCGCCATCTTAGTAAAGGTATGTAAAGAAGATATTCGTAATGGTATGAACATAGGAGATTGGAACGTACTGAGTGCAAAGCCAGGTATAACCTTATACTCAGCATGTAGTACATATAGATATATAGGAATAACAGGACCTTTATACATGGATTAACCATTATGCAATTCATAAAAAAGAATACAATCATACGCATAATTAATAAGTCCTAGATACCAAAGAATTATTTCACAACATGGGATATGTCCTAAAATCAACATAGGTTTAAAATATCAGTATATAAAGTCAAGGGATATAGATAAAGGTCAACAATCCCACAGCTGTGAATTCATTAAATCACAGAATGGTAATAATAGTGAATATAAACATACAGGGATAGTGACCTCAAAAAACAGAAAAAATGTATATGCCAAAGTACATTTATGTACTATGTAAATATACATGCCATAGTATGTATATTACTGTTTTTATACGTACCAGAATCACGGACATACGCAAATGTGACGTCCTGGCCTATCAGGTCGTCACAGGGTATTGTGCAATCTGCCCTTCTGCACAGTATCCACATCCTCCTTGGTTGCGGGTCCCTGACCTTTGGTGTTGCTAAGAACAAGCTAATCAAAACCCTAGGAACACTCTGCACCACACCCACCAGACACACCAATGGGTAGCCTGAAGGGAATAGGGCCGCCCACTTGGGGGGTTGGTTAGGGGAGGTCAGGAGTGTCAGGAGACAGTTGTAGTAGAGGAAAGTGTTGTGTTGGAGGTGAAAGTGAGAGGAGATCAGGACCCCGGCCGCAGGAGATCATGACAAGGGGCACGGAACTGCCGAGGAGGGCAGCCGGCGGCCTTGTGCCATCTCCGGGCAGGGGCCAGGGCACGACGGTGTACGTGGACCCTAGGCCGGGAAGTAGCTTCAAGTGTCCTGGTAATTCACCCGAGGAGGACGGAGCCTTCAACATTCGTTCTCCACCCGCTACGAAATCAGGGTACTAGCGCAACGAGGGGGATAGGACTTTCCCAATCCGCAGTCCAGAAAATCCCAAGCGTGAACACTGAGAGCAAGCTCACCTAGTTAGCCACACTGGTGAGCGGGACCCGACTAGTTTTACACTACATGGATCAATCAGTAGAAAGGTGCCAAGGAAAAGTCACAGGCTAACAAGCGACACCAAAGGGCACGGTATCCAAGCTCCCTCCCTCCCTGCTGCAGCGGTGCTACGAACTTTGGTTTACCAAGGTTGTCAGTGTCAGCGTTATTGGACTGAGTGAGTACGCAGTGATCCTTACCTCCCCAACGGTATCCCTCCTCCAGCATCACCGAGCCCCAGGGCATTTTCCCCTACCCACGGAGGGGTTAAATACCTGGCTGCCATCCCATCGCCACCGGGTGCTCCCCACGGCAGCAGTGATATTCCACCTTACCACACACCGTGGGTGGCGTCACGAACTTTAAACATACAGTCCCCTGTAAATACTCCCCCCTTTTTGTTTTGAGTGGCTGCACGACCCCCGGGTCCGGAGACCCCTCGAGCCACCGCGGATCCAGATCCGAGCAGTTCCGGCTGCTGACACGGGGGCGGCACACAGACCCATTATAATCAATGGGTCTGCACACATATCAGTGATTTTTCACTGACCATGCCTCCGTGCAGCATACACTCATGTCCGTGTCTTCCGCACAGAGTCATGTTCGTTTTTTTCTGGCATCACTGATGTCCCACGGACCACACTATAGTGTGATCCATGAAACACGTACCAGAAAAACACGTACATTTAACCCTTTCACGACCGGCCGATTTTTCGCTTTCCGTTTTTTTTTTTCGCCATTCTTTTTCTGAGAGACGTAACTTTTTTATTTTTCAGTCAATATGGTCATGTGAGGGCTCATTTTTTGCGGAACGAGCTGTACTTTTAAATGAAACCATCAGTTTTACCATATTGTGTACTAGAAAATGGCAAAAAAATTCCAAATGCTGAAAAATTGCAAAAAAAGTGCGATAGCACTATAGTTTTTGAGATATTTTATTCACTGTGTTCACTATATGGTAAAACTGATGTGTGGGTGTGATGCCTCAGGTCAGTGCGAGTTCGTAGACACCAAACATGTATAGGTTTACTTTTATATAAGGGGTTAAAAAAAAATCGGAAGTTTGTCCGAAAAAAGTGGCGCACGTTTTACGCCATATTCCGTGACCCGTAGCGTTCTCATTTTTCGGGATCTTAGGCTCAATGACGGCTTATTTTTTGCGTCTCGAGCTGACGTTTTTAACGGTACCATTTTTGCGCAGATGCTACGTTTTGATCGCCTCTTATTGCATTTTGCGCAAAAGTTGTGGCGACAAAAAAACGTCGTTTTGGCGTTTGGAATTTTTTTGCCGCTACGCCGTTTACTGATCAGATTAATTGATTTTATATTTTGATAGATCGGGCGTTTCTGAACGCGGCGATACCAAATGTGTGTATATTTTTTATTTTTTTAACCCTTTAATTTTCAATGGGGCGAATGGGGGGTGATTTGAACTTTTAGGTTTTTTTGTTTTTTTTAATTTTTTAAAACTTATTTTTTTACTTTTTTTTTTATTTTACTAGTCCCCCTAGGGGGCTATTGCGATCAGCATTCCGATCGCTCTGCAGTATCTGCTGATCACAGCTGGAAGGCTGTAAACAGCAGATACGCTGTCTTTCTCTTTTGCTGTGCCCCGGGCACAGCGAAAGTGAAACCAATTCATGTGTAGTACAGGAGTCATCACATGACCCTGTACTACCATGACAACTATTGGGAGTCACGTGATCGCGTCACGTGACTTCCGGTTTCGGCGGTAAGTAAAACTTTACCGCGATTGCGCTTATAATGGCGCTGTCATGTATTGACAGCGCCATTATAAGGGGTTAATCAGCACGAGCAGATAACGATTCTGCTCGTGCCTAGCAGGCACACATCTCAGCTGTGAAAATCAGCTGAGATGTGTGCCGATCGCGGCATGCTGCCGCCGGAGGACCGCGGGCAGTAAGATTATGTCATTTAGGACGTAATTTTACGGCCCGCGGTCGTTAAGGGGTTAAAATAAAAAGCTTTTTAAACTCACCTGTCTCCAGTGATGCTGTGTCCGGTTACTGCTGTCTCCTGCTTCCAGGCCAGCTAATTATGCTCATGCATTTGTACTGCACAGCCGACCCAAAAGTAGCTGCAGAGGGTAGACCGCAGTGGCTGGACACAGCATCGTGGGAGATATCAGCACCATGGAGAGCAGGAGCGTGGACAGGTGAGTATAAGTGCCTGATCTCTGTGTATTATCACGGATAGCACACGGAGATCACACGTGTGCCAAAATCACGGCACACGGAGGGACATACGCACCTTTAACACGTCAGTGAAAAACGTGTGTGTTTTTCACTGACGTGTGAAAAGAGGCCTAACACAGCTGTCAATCCCCTCCTTACACGTAATGGGAATGTGCCAGCGGTCTACAAAGCAAGTGTCAGCTGTATTAGGCTATGTTCACACAGGGTGTTGTTTTGCATGTTTTTTTATTGGTTTTATGCTAATAAAAAGCTGTACTGTACCATCAAAACCTTTAAGATTCTAGAAATCTCACACAGACACAATTGCTTTTTTTTCCTGAATGAAATGGCATAATGCAGCGTTTTTGAAAGAAGCAGCATATCCATTCTTTCAGCATTTTTCCAGCTTTTTTTTTCACCATTGAAAGCAATGAGATTAAAAAAACGCAAGTGCATTTTTTGGTAAATGAAACAAACTTTATTTAAACATGTACTGTAGACAAATAACACATAAAAAAATGCCACAAAAACACAACTTCTTTATGCCAAGAGAGCAGGTTTTGTTGCCAAAAAAAGCGCCAAAAACGGCCAGTGTGAACATATCTTAAGGCTCTGTTCCCATTATGAGTATTTGATGTTGCAGATTTTCTGCAGCATTTCATTGAGTTTTTAACACTGCGCTTTTTGGCTCTTGGTTTGTTTTTAATACTTCCTGCTATTTGGCTTTGCCAAAACCTTATTGATACAATCATGTGCGGATTACATGCATTTCTTTTATGTTTTTCCACTGTGAAAGCACACTAAGAACCCATGTGCATTTTTTCTCTGTGGAATTTCTGCATCTCATGTAAGTGTTTGGGAAAATCTGCACATAAAACTCAGCGTACCTGCTAGAGAGATTGACTGTCTTCAGATATGAAATGCATCGCAGGTCAGCTTTACTGAATAAAAAAGAAGCACATTTCTATAAATTCCATCCATTGTGCTTGAACTGTAAGACGCTCTGTTTTTGACACAGCAAAAGTACGAAGAGTCAAAAATGCACCAAAAACTCATTCTGGGCACACAACCTAAGGCCATAATCACACAATGAGCATTTGGTGAGTTATTTACCTCAGTATTTGTAGCCAAAACCAGGAGTGAAATGATAGAGGAAAAGTATAATAGAAACATGAGCAGCAGTTTTGTGTTATTTACCCACTCCTGGTTTCAGCTACAAATACTGAGGTAAAAAACTCACCAAATACTCAAAGTGTGCATGTGGCCTAATTTGGCCAACGGCAGAAACATCATTTTAGGTCAAGTGCACACGTTGAGTATTTGGTGAGGTTTTTTTACCTCAGTATTTGTAAGTGAAAAGCAGAAGTGGAACACTGAGAGGAAAAGTATATGCCACTTCTGTATTTTATACCCACTCCTGGTTTTAGCTTACAAACACTGAGGTAAAAACAGTTCACCAAACATTCAACATGTGTACGTGGCCTATAAGGGCATCTCATAAATGAGATCAATTTCTTTTTAGAATCGATGCAGCCATTATAATACCCAGAAATCCTTAGAATTAGGCCCGTTTCACACGTCAGTGAAAAACAGTGACGTTTTTCACTGGCGTGTAAAACACGCACATGTCCCTGCGTGTGCCGTGATTCACGGCACACGTGGGTTGTCTAAGTGCAATCCGGGCTCCGTTCTCCGTGGCCCGTGATTGCACTTAGAAAACAACTCACCTGTGCGCGCTCCCGCTGTCCATGGTGCTGATCGCTCCCGCGGTGCAGCATCCGGCCGGCGGTGACCCCCGCAGCAGCTGCTTCCAGGTCGGCTGTGTCGCGCATAATGAATATGTGCGACAATAATGAGCCGGCTCAGAAGCAGCAAGCTGCACGGTCTGCAGAGGACATCGCTGGACGCCGGGTGAGTAAAAATGATTTTTATTTTTTTTCTGGCACGTGTTTCACGGACCACACCACTGCGTGGTCCGTGGAACATCAGTGATGCCAGAAAAAAAAGGACATGTCTCCGTGCAGCAATCACGCACACGCGGGTACGCTGCACGGAGACACGTGCAGTGAAAAATCACTGACGTGTGAGCAGACCCATTCATTATAATGGGTCTGCGTATGTCAGTGATTCTGGTACGTTTTAAAAAAAGCACAAACGTCCCAGAATCACTGACATGTGAAAGAGGCCTTAAGTGACAGTGTTGTTTTCAAGCAAAATTGGATTAATGCAAAATTGGATTCAAGCAAAATTGGATGAAAATTGGATTAAAAAAAGAGAGGAAGCAATGGCACTTTTCAAGATGCCATTGCTTTCTCTCTTTTTTTAATCTAATTTTTATTTAAAGATTTCAAGATTCATGCACATATACAACAGACAAAAAAAAACAATTAAAGTATTCAGATATAGCGGCTTTACAATAAAGAAACACTAGGCCGATGTACAGTTGATGTTCAGGTTGGAAATAAGTGTTATGTTTGCCTTGAAAGTATTTCACCTGCTGCTTTTGTAAAATTGTAAATTGATATATTTTGTATTGTACTATATTTTCACTGTATCAAACTGAAAGTGCCTCTTTTTCCTTTTTTTTATATAAGGCCATTATGTACATTGCTTTCTCTCTTGATTATGCTCAGCTTTGTCTATGCTTTTGACAGTATTATGCTGAACTTGCAAAGGTTTTTTTCCTGCTTTAGCCGGACAGTACCTATGTGCAACCATCCTTCCTACAATTTATCATCTGTTATTTAACAGAAATATCATGTCTAAGGAATAGCTGACCTTGGGTCCCTATCTGACCATACCACCTCATAGCTGCCCGTATTTACTTTCTCAAAGAGTGGCAAACACAAGACTTCACTGGAACATTTTGGGCACAAGAGCCTTTTATTGAATTAATTTACAACATAAAAACCATAACCACGAAGGAAGAACAGGTCAATGAAAACCAACCACAAAACCTGGCGCCATTTGCCATACCTTTTTGTCCCCAACCGCATCACAGAATCGAGAGCCCACCTGCTTGATGGCACAGGACATAAAATTGTCCCCCTCAGACCACGGCTCAGCAGAGATGCCCAAGTGTTTCCAACCATTTTAAACATAATGGGAGGTGAGGGAATTAAAAAACTGAGTTACCCATTCCCCTTCCTCCACACTACCAATTGGCTTTCAAAAAACACTCTCCCACCTGCTGCCATCACATCCATGTTAGCTCTGCAATTACAGAGCAAAATTGCAAGACACAAAACCATGGCCCATATGATAAAATAAGGGAGGGTGGATGGGACACGTTGATAGTGCCCCAAACCCCGCCCTATGCACCCTGTATATTCTGAACCCTACACCAATCAGATAGACCCCCACATGGGGCCACCCCTGACGCAACTCTACATATTTGAACAGGTCCCCACCCCCTGGCCCTGAAAAACGCTATTTTAATTTCCAAATTTGAAATCCCATAAACTAACTGGGGCCTAGAAGACATCCTAGTCATTCGGCCCTCCCTTTTAGCCCCCTTTGGGACCTCAGTATGGGCCCTACTTTATCTGCATTATGTGCCACCCCCGTGGAAGCAGCCGAGCTGCTCGGATCCGGGTTCGCTGTGGCTCGAGGGTCTCCGGACCCGGGGGTCGTGCGGCCACTTAAATGAAAGGGGATATTTACAGAGGAGTTGACATGTAGTTCGTGACACCACCCATGGTGTGCGGTAATTGGGAGTACCGCCGCTGCCGTTGGGAGTATCGGGGGTGATGGAATGGGGCAGCAAGGTGTCGTAGCCTTCCACGGGTAGAGGGGATGCCCCAGGAGTCGATGAGAGGGTGCCGTGGGATGCAGGTGTCACTCTCGTACTCACTCAGTTCATAAGCAGACGCTGACAACCGGGTAAACCAAGTCTCTGAATACCGCTGCCGCTGAGGGGAGCTCGTCCGGGTCCCGTCCCCAATGGTGCTGCCTGGTGATCCTTGACCTGCCTCCTGGCACTTAGTTTGACTTCAACTTTGTGGCCCAGTAGCATGGAACTAGCTGGGCAACGCTCCTTACTATGGCTAAGTATGGGAGCTTGCTCTCAGGGCTCACGCTTGGGATTTTCTGGACCATTTTGGATTGGAAAGTCCTATCCCCCTCGTTGCGCTAATGCCCCGATTCTGGAGTGGGTGGGAACGGATCATGAAGGCTCCGTTCTCCTCAGGTGAATTATCGGGTTGCCTGAAGCTACTCCCCGACCTAGGGTCCGTGTACCCCTTCGTGCCTTCAGTTCCCGGACCGGTGACAGTGCTAGGCTGCCGGATGTCCTCATTGACAGGTCCAGGCACCTCGCCACAATCCCCTGTGACCGGGGGTCCAACTCCTCTAGGCCCAGACCACCGTCTGCAACCTAGACAGTTCCTTCAGGAGCCACTGCTCCCGACTTCCTCTGAGCTCCTCACAGCTCGAGGGCTACTTCCCAACTCTATCTCTACTCACTGACTGACCGACTGACTACACTCCTCACTTCCCCCTCTTGACCCCCCCAAGTGGGCAACTCTATTCCACTCAAGCCGTCCACTGGTGTGCCTGTGGGTGTGGTGTAGGGTGTATCTAGGATTTGATTTGCTGTTGGAGGCAACACCATTTAGATAGGAACCCAAACCATGAGGGAGGAGGAATACTGCACGGAAGGGCAGCTTGTGCAGTACCCTGTGACGGCCTGGAAGTCCAGGTGTGTCACAATTACTTAACTATCCAAAACCTGTCCTCAACCCAATGCTATTATTAATCATGAAGATAAAAAAATAATATAATAGAAGGTTATACACGTTATAGTCTGAAATGAGTTGAAAAACTTAAAAACTTCCAACCATTAGTTTATGTCTGTTCTGACCACTGTTAAAACCTCTTGCAAAATGTAGGAAACTTAGTGCTGGGAAGTTGAGAAAATATCAGCTCCTCAGTTATTTTAAGGAAGAGGAGGTGATTAAAAAGCACTCAGTGAGCGAGATGGAGAAGAGCTGGGACTAAAATGTTCACACGCCTGATTAGATAAACATTGGAAGTGAGAGGAAGAGTCTATATCAATGGAAAACCTGAGTGGAGCGATGTCAATTAACACTATCATAACTGGGCAGTTCTGAGATGGGGAAGGGGTAATAATAGAAATGATATCTGGAAGTAAAGTCACCTACAAATGTCAAACGCGTTATTAAAAAAAAAGTTGATTTAGTACTTTTTCCTGAAATTTGTTGATTCAAACGAAAAATAGAAGTATAGTACTATTGAACAGAGTAAACCTCTCTAATAGTACCGTATTTTCCGGCGTATAAGATGACTGGGTGAATAAGACGACACACAACTTTTCCAGTTAAAATATAGAGTTTGGGATATACCGTATATACTCGAGTATAAGCCGACCTGAGTAATGTGCCCATTGTTTAGTAATGTCCCCTGCAGTAATGTGCCCATTGTTTAGTAATGTCCCCTGCAGTAAATAAAAATTCTTCTCACCTCTCCTCCATTCTCGCGGTGCCCTCAGCAGCTTCTTCAAGAGCACAGGCCCATAGACCCCTCAGTCTTCTCGTCCGCTGCACGGAGCCACCGCTGACATCAGGCCTTTGCTGCAGTTGAATGTTTTACGGCGGTGGCGGTGCCGCAAAGCATTCAACTGCTGTAAAGCGCTGACAGCAGCAACAGCTCCGTGCATCGGATGTCAACATTAAGGGGTGCTTCTTGTGGACCGCAGGCAAATAGACCCCTCCATGATCGCGTCCAATACACAAGGCCGCCGCTGCTGTCAGCGCTTTACTGCAGTTGAATGCTTTGCGGCACCGCCGCCACCATAAAGCATTCAACTGCAGTAGAGCCATGATGGTAGCCTGCGGCGGCGACTCCGTGCACTGGACAAGATCACCGAGAGATCTAAGCTCCTGCGGTTTGCAAAGAGCAGCTGATGACAGCGCGGGAACAGAGGAGAGGTGAGAATATGTTTTTGTGAGAACTTCATGCGACATCTGAGAGGAAGAGTCTTGGAGACAGGGAGGGCTTATAAATCACCTAATTATACGCCGTGTAGACGATACCCGGCATATAAGACAACCCCCGACTTTTGAGAAGATTTTCAGGGGTTAAAAAGTCTTCTTACATGCTGGAAAATACGGTACTTAGATTTTCTGCCATGATGCTAGTGACTTTATACTGGACAAATGAATATCGGTAATAGCAGCAAGTATCCAAGTAGCTTTACAGAACACAGGTAAGTCTGTCAATCTGAAAATTTTATTTTTATATATATCAAAGAACTTGTACACATGGATGTCCATTAGGACTTTTCCTAGGATGTCCTTTGGCCATTATGGTTAGATGCTTTTGTAAGGACACTCCCTGAACTTCTCCACATCTTGATGATTTTGTTTTGCAATGCCACCACTCATACTGGTATAAGCAGGCAGAGATATCAGGCTCCATAGCTGTACTGCGCTTCCACTCAATAATCCAGAAACACCTCATCTTCAGGCTCATTTATCACTGGCTGACATGCAGTGTTAGGCTGCTTTCACACATCCGGCTTGAGCTCTGTGGCTCAATCCGGCTGTGCAAGCTATGCAACGGATGCGGTGAACACACCGCATCCTTTGCATAAGTTTTTCCTTTGCGCCCAATCCGGTTTTTGCCGCTTGCGGCATGCTACTGAGCATGCGCAGTGGCAAAAACCGCATGCGGCGGCCGGATGTGGTTATTGGCGCATCGCGCCGCATCCGGCCGCCATAGGCATGCATTGAAAAATGCGCCGCATCGGCCGAATGCGGCGCAATGTGGGTTTTTTTGCCGCACGAAAAAACGTGCCAGGCAACGTTCCATCCGGCCGCCGCATCGGCTAAATCTGCCGCATGCGGCAAAAAACGGACGGAACGCAAGGCCATGCGGCACAATGCGGCACTAATTAAAGTCTATGCAGGAAAATCGCAACCGGCAGCAAAAAAAAACGGTTGCGATTTTCCTGCAAAGTGCCGGATTGTGCCGGATTGTACCGCATTGCAGAAACCGGAGGTGTGAAAGCAGCCTTAAACGACCACCAATCGTTTATATGTTAGCCTGTTTAGACAAGCCGACTGCACATCCGATGCACATAGAAGTGTCAGTAATATAAACTTATACAGTACAATGTACACTGTGTGCAGAATTATTAGGCAAGTTGTATTTTAGAGGGTGTTTTTAATTATTGATCAACAACTATGTTCTAAATCAACCCAAAAGACTCATAAATATCAAAGCTCAATATTTTTGGAAGTTGGAGTGGGTTTGTTTCGATTTGGCTATCTTATGCCTGCTTTACACGCTTCAATAAATCTTTCAATCCGTCGTCGGGGTCAAGTTGTAAGTGACGCACATCCGGCATCATTCGTGACGTATTTGCGTGTGACACCTGTTACACCTCGTGGCTCTCCTGTGGCAAGGAATGAGACAGTCTCCTTGCCTGCCACGAGCGCTCCTGCTCAGCAGCGCCAAAGGTCTGCCAGACTGCGCAGAGTGCAGGAGAAACCTCCTCAGAGAGGCAGCACGAGAGTGACACCTAGTGGTACTCCTGTTGCAAGAGATGAGGCGGTCTCCCATTCCTTGCCTGCCGCAGCTCCTCCTGCTCAGCAGCCTCGAAGGTCTGTGAGGTTGCGCAATGTGCAGAGGTTTGCTGTTCAGGGAAGCAGTGAGACTCCCGTTATCTCTACACATTATGAGACCGAGGATCCCGCCTCTATTTCCCAGAGGCAGGAGGGTGAGCATGTGCTATGCTTGGTGGATCCTGATTCGCCCACTGACGTCACACGGCTTGATGACAAGGCTGGTGACGTGGTGAATCCTGACTGGCCAGGCTGGGATGTCGTGGATCCTGATTGGGTCAAGTCCGTCATCTCCGCCTCGCGCCCGCCCTTGGCTGGAGCTACACCTCCTTAAAAGCTCCTCCTGCCATCATGGCGGCGCGCGACCGTCCTTCTATGTTTGGATGTCTGGCAGCGTGCTGCCACGCCACTGCTCAGGCATTATCGTCTTCTGTGGGCTTGGCCCTTGCTGCTTAGGCAGCACCTGGTTTGCAGGCCGTGTCCCTGCCTTGCTGCTCCGGCAGTAGCTCCTTTGACAGGCCGTGTTCCTGTTCCAGGTGAGCTCCTCGAGTCTCCACCGGACTCACCTGGTTATTGATAGCACACGTGCGTGGGCACCTCTGTGCTACCCTCGTGCCATATTCTCGTGACTTCCACTGGCACACGTGCGTGGGCACCTCTGTGCTTCCCCGTGCAACAGGTACACCGAGCCGTGTGATCCCTGCCATACAACCCTCACGGGTTAGGGCAGACCGGTGTACATAGATCGTCTGTGACATTCCAGACGATCGCTAGCAGCAACCCGCTCACTCTTCACCCACCATAGCAGCGGTCCCTTACACCGCACAGTGAACCTTGACCGGCGGAAGCTGTCCATTCCCCATCTTGGCACGCTTCCCCGGGTCCCCCTCGTAACAGACACCTACGTGCGATCAAGATTGAACGCAAATACGGTGATCGCATACACGTCGTTTATTCCTCATACATTGGACGTTTTGTTGCACGAACCTAGTCAATTGAAACGTGTGACATCCCTCATACGATTTTGATGTCTGAGGCTATGTGCGCAGGTGTGCGCTCTGCACCGCAGCTTAAAAAAGGTCCGCTTCAGAGCGCAGCTGAAAAGCTGCGTTCTGAAGTGCCTCACAATGTCTGTCATGCACTAATCTCTGTCAGTCGGTCACTATCTCTGTCCCTCTCTCTCTGTCCCTGTCAGTCTATCCCTCTTACCCCCTCTCTCATATACTCACCGATCCCCGATCACCGGCGCGGCTCTGCATGGCATTCACACTGCTCCGGCGGCTTTTACTGTTTTGAAAAAGCCGGCCGCCCATTAAACAATCTCGTATTCCCTGCTTACCCCGCCCACCGGCGCCTATGATTGGTTACAGTGAGACACGCCTCCCACGCTGAGTGACAGGTGTCACACTGCACCCAATCACAGCAGCCGGTGGGTGTGTCTATACTGTGCAGTGAAATAAATAATTAAATAATTAAAAAAAACGGCGTGCGGTTCCCCCCTAATTTTAAAACCAGCCAGATAAAGCCATACGGCTGAAGGCTGGTATTCTCAGGATGGGGAGCTCCACGTTATGGGGAGCCCCCCAGCCTAACAATATCAGCCAACAGCCGCCCAGAATTGCCGCATACATTATATGCGACAGTTCTGGGACTGTACCTGGCTCTTCCCGATTTGCCATGGTGCGTTGGCAAATCGGGGTAATAAGGAGTTATTGGCAGCCCATAGCTGCCAATAAGTCCTAGATTAATCATGTTAAGCGTCTATGAGACACCTTCCATGATTAATCTGTAAATTACAGTAAATAAACACACACACCCGAAAAAATCATTTATTAGAAATAAAAAACACAAACATATACCCTGGTTAACCACTTTAATCAGCCCCAAAAAGCCCTCCATGTCCGGCGTAATCCAGGATGCTCCAGCGTCGCTTCCAGCGCTGCTGCATGGAGGTGACCGGAGCTGCAGAATACACAGCCGCTCCGGTCACCTCCACACAGCAACTGAAGACAGCCGCGCGATCAGCTGAGCTGTCACTGAGGTTACCCGCGGCCACCGCTGCATCCACCGCTGCATCCACCGCTGCATCCAGTGACAGCGGGATTTGCCAACACACCAGGGCAAATCGGGAAGAGCCGGATACAGTCCCAGAACTGTCGCATATAATGTATGCGGCAATTCTGGGCGGCTGTTGGCTGATATTGTTAGGCTGGGGGGCTCCCCATAACGTGGAGCTCCCCATCCTGAGAATACCAGCCTTCAGTCGTATGGCTTTATCTGGCTGGTTTTAAAATTAGGGGGGAACCGCACGCCGTTTTTTTTAATTATTTAATTATTTATTTCACTGCACAGTATAGACACGCCCACCGGCTGCTGTGATTGGGTGCAGTGTGACACCTGTCACTCAGCGTGGGGGGCGTGTCTCACTGTAACCAATCATAGGCGCCGGTGGGCGGGGTAAGCAGGGAATACGAAATTGTTTAATGGGCGGCCGGCTTTTTCAAAACAGTAAAAGCCGCCGGAGCAGTGAGAAAGCCGTGCAGCGCCGGGGATCGGTGAGTATATGAGAGAGGGCTGCTCAATTCAGTTACTCAGGAGTTTAGCGGTCACCGGTGAGCCCTTCACAGGTGACCGCTAATCAGGGCGCGACACAGACAGAGCCGCAGCATGGCAATGAAGTCGGGTGAGGTTCACCCGAGTTCATTCTGACAGTGCGGCTCTGTCTGTGTCTGCTGTCATCTGCCATTCAGCTCTGCTACATGGCTGTCTGTGTCTGCTGTTAGCGGCCATGTAGCAGAGCTGAATAGCAGATGACATAGTAAAAACGCATCCCTACACATTACACACGCTTGTCAAGTCAATAAATAAAAAAAAAAAAGGGGCCCAATGCATACATCACAGAACACATGATCTAAAGGATTGCACACAAAATTGATCAATTTAACATAGACTACTGTAATGGGATCAACAATTCAGACTGCACCATTAATGTAGAAATGGATTTGAATATTGCTTCAGCACTTGCCCACAAGGGGGCAGTGTCAGACTGTGCAACCACAAACACAGAGGTGGGAAATCCCCTACTGCAGCTTGTGTGTTTGAACCAGGAAGAAAAAGTGCGGGAAGATTATTCAGCTCCGGAGCTCAGCCAGAGGAGAGCTGCGTGTGGTCTTCCTGAACAGAGGGCTCTTTTTCCACCGGAGTCTTGGAGGAATCACCCGGTGGAAGTGGTTTCTGCCATTCCCGGTCTGCAGGACTTTGTTTGCACCAAGGATCTAACCGGACTGCAGAGCATCGCACCCTGAGTGCAAGTGCAGGGGCTGTGATCTCCTTTCTTCTGTTCGGCGTGCCCCGGGACTAAAAGACTGACTAGAATCCGTTACCAGCGGGAGAAGATCAAAGGAAAAGACCGAGGAGCTGCATCCCTTCAGCGCTGCACCGGGACCCATCATCGTGAGACCCCAGGCCTGCGACGTGGGAGCGGCATCTTCTTCCGGGATAAACTGGTACGTGATTGTAGGGAAAGTTAGGGAAAGTTGCCGCCATTTCTTTGTTGTTTTTTTTTCCCCTTTCCTCTTGCTGCGTACCCGGAAGGAGTGAAGATCCGGGGACTCCACTATACACATGTGCGCAGATAGTTCGGTTGATTGTATTATAAATATGCTTCCTAGTAAAGAAATGTTACTACCGGTAAAATCTGAGTATGGGGATTTTGTTGGAATAGAGCATACACACACACACCCGCGGCCCTACCACCGGTCGCTTCATGTGGCGTAGTCGGCAGGATGTGTGACCAACAAAATCATCCCCCGGTAGTAACTTATAACCGGACAGCTCCCCCGCCGTCTATTGTCAATCAGGTGAGAAAGTTTGACGGACGGAACTATCCTGTAACTGAATGGACTGAACAACTTAAGATAGTGGGGGAAATGTATAACACTGATCCTAAGACCTTAGCAGAAATGGCCATGCTAACATTAGAGGGGGAAGCGTGGACGACAGTCAGGCTGGAGACGGTTAGGGGCCAGCGTACGTTGGATGACTTGGTGCGGGTGCTGGAGAACACCTATGGGCCGACCACATATGCGGGAACGTTGCGCTATATGTTCTTCTGGCGTACTCAACTCGAGTCGGAGGACATTCCTCAATATGCCAATGCCCTTCAAGTGCTGCTAGAACAAGCCTGTAGAAAAGAAGAACAGATAGCTAGTACGGGTGCCCGTGACCTGGTGTTGAGAGATCAGTTCGTGACCGGATTGAGAGACCCGTACCTTAACCGCTCATTGCAAGATCTACTCCGGATAAATCCGGCCTTTACGTTCACTGAGGTCAAACAAGAAGCTATAGAACGTTCAAGGGGACCTGTCGTGGAGACACAGACATATACCGCGGCTTGCAGGTCCATATCTGGTATCGGGACTCCGAACAGCGACACGGAAGAACTGAAGCAGATGGTGGCAGAGTTGCAGAAACAGGTGTTACAGCTCACCCTAGACCAACAGGCGGGCCGGCAAGCGAGACAACAACCCAGCCGGCCGATGGGAAGATGCTGGACATGCGGCGATCCCCGCCATAGAGCCAACCGTTGCCCCCAGAACTTTCAAGTTCATCCACGGTCCGATCTACCAGAACCAGCAAGTCATGTCCCACAACAGCGGCCGCCTTTAAACTTAGACGCCCCTGCCAAAGAGGCTCACTCGGCAGGGGACGCCAAAGAGAGGGGTGTAGGAAAACAGAGCCAGCCACGGAACAAACTTGCATCAAATAGCCCCACCCTGGAAGTATTACTGGAAGGGATCGCCGTACAAGGGTTAATGGATACTGGGTCTCAGGTATCCACCATCTCCGAGCAGTTCTACGAAGAATGTCTAAAGCCGCGGGTTGCCTATGACCCTGATACCGCCATCAAGATCAAAGCAGCCAATAATCTACCCATTCCGGTGACGGGAGTTGCCTGGATGAACACCGAAATCTGTGGCCAAGATCTCGGGAAGAGAGGGATAATCGTGGTCAGGGAAGGCTTTGGATCAGAAACGCCCATGAATATTGGGATGAACATCTTGAAAGACCTGAATCTGGTGTTGTTTACCAAGAAGGGGCCCAAGTACTGGCAAGAACTGACCGCACATAGGGCCACCCGCCGTGCCTTTCAGCAAGTGGTCCGGACCTGCAACCTCCAGCGAATGACAGAAGAACAACTGCCGCTGGCCACGGTCACCGTACCCCGCCATACTAGGATCACCTTACCGGCTGGGAAAGAGACAGTTATCTCACTACCCCTTAGCACCACGAGACAGCTTGAAGGCGTGGAGGTGCTGATTGAGCCGCGCACCCCGAAGGAAGGGAAGCTGAATCCACTAGTCGCTCGAACTCTAGCAGTAGTGAGAAAGGGAAGAATTCCTGTCAGGCTGGGCAACACGGCTAACGTGAGCGTTGATCTAGAAGCCGGGACTCAGCTCGCCCGAGTCTACGCTCTAACCGAAGAGGTGAACCCTATGAGCCCCCTCCAGTTTGTACCGTCTACAGAGGGAGATTGGACAGTGACGGTCTCTGCCATGGCCGCTGTCGTGGGTGACACCAACGCGGGGCGAGAACTACGAGAGAAGTGTCAGTTGGACGTATCCCAATACTCCAAACGGGAGGTATCCCAGGTGGAAGAGCTACTTCAAGAGCATCAGGCGTCCTTTGCCCGGCATGACACCGACTTTGGGTGCACCACCAGTATCAAGCACGAAATCCCCACCGGTGACACTGCTCCTATCCGTGAAAGGTACCGCCAAATTCCTCCCCAGCAATACCAAGAGGTTAAAAATCTCCTGAATTCCATGTTACACGCTGGAGTGGTACGAGAAAGCCAGAGCCCCTGGGCTGCACCGGTGGTGTTAGTCAAGAAGAAGGATGGATCCCTGAGATTCTGTGTGGACTACCGCCGTTTGAATGCTTGCACCATCCGGGACTCATACCCTTTGCCAAGGATCGAAGAATCCCTGACAGCCCTGAAAAAAGCCAAATACTTCTCTTCGTTGGATCTGGCCAGCGGATATTGGCAGGTACCTATGCATGAGAAAGATAGAGAGAAGACTGCTTTCATCTTACCCATGGGCCTGTACGAGTTCGACCGGATGCCCTTTGGTCTGAACAACGCGCCGGGGACTTCCAGCGGCTGATGGAGCGCTGCTTGGGAGACTTCAACTTCGACTTCACCCTCATTTACCTGGACGACATTGTAGTCTATTCGGCCACATTTGAAGAACACCTGCAGCAGCTGGGCCGTGTGTTCAGTAGGTTGAGAGAACATGGCCTGAAGTTGAAACCCAGCAAGTGCCGTCTTCTGCAGCCCGAGATGAATTACCTGGGCCACCGGATCTCAGCCGAAGGTGTCCAGCCATCTTCAGAGAAGATAGCCGCCATACGGATTTGCCGCAGCCCACAAACGTCAAGGAGGTCAGGGCTTTCCTGGGGTTGGCCGGCTACTACCGCCGGTTCGTCAAAAACTTCGCCTGGCTTGCTGCACCCTTGCATGACCTGCTTCGAGGGACCACCAACAGCCCCAGAGGACGACCCATCAGCTGGGGACCCAGCCAGGAAGAGTCCTTCCAAGCCCTAAAGGGTGTCTTAACGTCTCCCCCCATCCTGGCATATGCGGACTACAACCTGCCCTTCCAACTACACACCGATGCCAGTCTACAGGGTCTAGGGGCAGTACTTTCACAGGTCCAAGAAGGCAAGGAACAGGTCATAGCCTATGCCAGTCGGTCCCTACATGAGGGCGAGAAGAACCCCACCAATTATAGCTCGTTCCGGCTGGAGCTGTTGGCCCTAACGTGGACTATGGCGGAGAAATTTGCAGGATACCTCACGAGGGCTAAAGTACTAGTCCTGACCGATAACAACCCGTTGGCCCACTTAGAAAATGCGAAGCTCGGAGTCATGGAGCAGCGTTGGATGTTTCGGCTCTCCAAGTTCAATTACAAGATCAAATATAGGGCTGGAGCTGAGAATCAAAATGCGGACAGCCTGTCTAGAGTGTCATACCTCTTACTCAACCGAGACCGGGATGAAGAATTAGAAGGGGACGAGACGCCTGACTTTGCAAAGCTCGCCCAACAGATGGTGGATTACCGCCAGTTCGTTGTGGGCGAAGCTGGAACTCCAGTGGGGGTCGCCTTGCCACCCCAGGAGTGGGGCAAGCTCCAGGACCAGAACCCTGAATGGGCTCTACTCAAACAATGGGTGAAGCGGCAGCAGAAGCCTCCCGCCGATATACGGGCACGACTGTCTACCGGGACCTTGACCCTGCTCAGTCAGTGGGACCGGCTGATTCTGAGAGAAGGAGTGCTATACCAGAAGGTTCTCTTGTCGCACATGCTGGAGGAATGCACACAGGTTGTGGTGCCTGATCAATTGGCCCGTGAGATGGTGGCCCAAGCCCACAAAAGGAATGGACACTTCGGAATAGACAAGACCTTTCGGTGGATTCAACAGTCCATCTATTGTCCGGGGCTCCGCAAGCTGGTTGAAGACGTCTGCCAGACCTGTCGCACCTGTGAACTACACAAGTCCCCTGAGCAGCGTGCACCTGTTTAGACAATTAAAACATCCAGGCCCCTTGAGCTGTTGATGGTGGACTATCTTCTGATTGGGACGGCGAGCAGTGGCTATCAGTACTGCCTAGTCATGGTGGATCACTTCACAAAATTTGCTGTCGCGGTCGCTACCAAAGACCAGACGGCTGAATCGGCTGCTCGGGCCATCTGTCAACAGTTCATCCACGTCTACGGGTGCCCGGAGAGGTTGCACTCCGACCAGGGGGCTTGTTTCGAAGGCCGAGTCATCAAAGAGCTGCATCGGATGTATGGGATCCAGAAGTCGAGGACCACTCCTTACCACCCACAAGGGAACGGTGCATGTGAACGCTTCAACCGGACTCTACTCCAGCTGATCCACACCTTTGCCGATGATAAGAAAGACCAATGGCCCCAATTCCTTCCCGATCTAGTATGGGCCTACAACAACCAGGTCCACTCCGTGACTGGTTACACCCCACACACCCTTCTCTTTGGCCGCCCCGGAAAAGGGGTCCATGACCTGAACCTATTCCGCCCTGGAGATGATGTCTGCCATAACTACCCCTCCTGGCTAAATGTTCACCGACAGAAGATGGAGACTGTACACCGGCTGGTGAGCCAACAAATCCGGGGCCAGATACATGCTGACCCACTCCCCGTGCAAGAGCAACCCTTGAAGTTAGGACAGCTAGTCTTGCTCCGTATCAAGAAGCCACAAGGGAAACTTCGAGCCAAGTGGGAGACTGAAGTCTACCGGGTAATCGAACGCCCCTACCCCAACGGGCATGTATACCGAGTGCAGGGTGAAGACAGTCGCAACATTCGCACTGTGCACCGAAATATGTTGCGTCCCTGCCGATCCCAGCCTGACTCCCCTACCACAGTACCCGGAGGGGGTGACGCTGCCAACACGACTGACGTCAGGGACGTTTCCCAGCATAGTGATCACGTCGATTCTGAGACCGGTGACCCACCTACACAACCCAGTTCTTCCCCCAGAGTGCTGACTGAAGTGGGGCGTAAAGACAGTGACAGGGAAGGGAACAACCGACCCTTGAGACGCACTGACCGCACCACTGCTGGGATCCCGCCCGGGCGGTCTTACAGGGACCAGTATGTATGGCCCACTTCTCAACCAACCCCTGTGACATCTGCAGTCATCGCTGCCTGGGAACCGACGGTAGTTGACAGGGACTGCCAACCTTTAAGTGGGGGGGTATGTAATGGGATCAACAATTCAGACTGCATCATTAATGTAGAAATGGATTTGAATATTGCTTCAGCACTTGCCCACAAGGGGGCAGTGTCAGACTGTGCAACCACAAACACAGAGGTGGGAAATCCCCTACTGCAGCTTGTGTGTTTGAACCAGGAAGAAAAAGTGCGGGAAGATTATTCAGCTCCGGAGCTCAGCCAGAGGAGAGCTGCGTGTGGTCTTCCTGAACAGAGGGCTCTTTTTCCACCGGAGTCTTGGAGGAATCACCCTGTGGAAGTGGTTTCTGCCATTCCCGGTCTGCAGGACTTTGTTTGCACCAAGGATCTAACCGGACTGCAGAGCATCGCACCCTGAGTGCAAGTGCAGGGGCTGTGATCTCCCTTCTTCTGCTCGGCGTGCCCCGGGACTAAAAGACTGACTAGAATCCGTTACCAGCGGGAGAAGATCAAAGGAAAAGACCGAGGAGCTGCATCCCTTCAGCGCTGCACTGGGACCCATCATCGTGAGACCCCAGGCCTGCGACGTGGGAGCGGCATCTTCTTCCGGGATAGACTGGTACGTGATTGTAGGGAAAGTTAGGGAAAGTTGCCGCCATTTCTTTGTTGGTTTTTTTCCCCCTTTCCTCTTGCTGCGTACCCGGAAGGAGTGAAGATCCGGGGACTCCACTATACAGATGTGCGCAGATAGTTCGGTTGATTGTATTATAAATATGCTTCCTAGTAAAGAAATGTTACTACCGGTAAAATCTGAGTATGGGGATTTTGTTGGAATAGAGCATACACACACACCCGCGGCCCTACCACCGGTCGCTTCACTACTAACGCACTTGTGACAGCAAATGAACGACCTACGTGCAATCTCATTCAATCGCATATACGACCTGGGCGTGTCACATCGCATACGAGATCGCACACCTAATTGTAAGGTGTAAAGTAGGCTTTAGGAGGATATCTGTTTGTGCAGGTAACTATTACTGTGCAAAATTATTAGGCAACTTAATAAAAAACAAATATATTCCCATCTCACTTGTTTATTTTCACCAGGTAAACCAATATAACTGCACAAAATTTAGAAATAAAAATTTCTGACATGCAAAAACAAAACCCCAAAAAATGAGTGACCAATATAGCCACCTTTCTTTATGATGACACTCAACAGCCTACAATCCATAGATTCTGTCAGTTGCTTGATCTGTTTACGATCAACATTGCGTGCAGCAGCCACCACAGCTTTCCAGACACTGTTCCGAGAGGTGTACTTGTACCGCCCCGGTAGTCCGCTCCCCGGCGTATAGGGGGGCAGCACCCCTTTTCCCCAGTCCGGAAACAGGAACCTGGCCAGGCTACCCAAGCGGGAACGGGCACGGTGCTTCGCACCCGGCAGTCACTCAGAGGCCCCACGTCCAAGGGGACCCCTGACCCGGAGGATGGTCACCGGTTCTGATTGTGACCGGACCCCAGCCTGCTCTGCTGTGGGTCCCTCCTCCAACCAGCCTCTCCGGAGACTGGCAGTTGTGGGAAGGGCAATTGGGGCAGTATTTACAAACCCAAAAGTTATTGGGTGGCCTGCAAGTTCTCGGTCTTGTTCATGATTACTCATGCAGGGGTTAGGGGGTGTGAAATGGGGAAAACATCAGTCCCAACAGGGACGGGCACTTCAGTAACCAACGGGCTACCACAAAACACTGTTGGTCCCAACGGGGACTGTCCTTTTGCAACGGGAATCTGCTGCCTTACTTCAGGTCTCCTTCCTCATACTCCTCCTCCAGCTCCACATCAGGGCGGGGAAGGGTCCGGGAGCGCCTCGGGCCTTCATGCCATGCCCTTCTCTACACGCTCAGGGCGAACCAGCCCCTCTCCCCACAGTGGCGGGTGTAGGTGACCAGCTCTCCCGGGATCAGGTCACGGTCGGGGTGGCCCATAGGCAGGTGGGGGTACACGTCCCGGCGGGACACAAACACTTCCTTCTCCAAGCCGGGCTGAAACAGGAATCCCCACCCCCTGTCGGGGTCAAAGCGCCGGTACCTCGGGCCCCGCACAAGGAAGGTGGCACACCGCAGATTTTCCTTTTCAATGATCGTGCGGGCCAGGACTTCAGCCTTCCTCCTGTCCCAGGTGTCGATTTCTTGGCCCAGCTGGCTTTGCTGCCGCTCCCAATACAGGGCGTCTATGTGCCCCTCAGGTGCGCGGGTCGGGCCCAGCTGGAGTTCCCCCGTGCCAACTACGATCGGCACCTTCTTTTGGGAACCCCGCTGTGTCGTGGCCTGGGGTGCTGCCCTGCAGCGACAACCCTGCACCGCCTCAGCCGAGGCTTGGGTGTGGTGAGCGGCCAGCTTCGCCTGCCGGGCGGGCCGCTGGGTATCTGACACCTCAGTCTTGGCTGGGTGGACTGCCGGTGCCGGGACCTCTTTGGGTGCGGTTGCTTAATGGAGTAGTGGGGCCTCCTCGGGAACAGGCTTCCTCCGGGAACCCTCCTTCCACGGAAGCGGGTCGGGTGCGGGCCATGCTTTTGATCACCCGCGGGCTTCCTCCACGGGCGGGTCCTTCTGAGCGTCTAGGACGGGCTCCGCCGCCAGTGTCGGGGGCAGCAGACCAAGTGGGGGAGCAGCAGCGACCGATATGGGCAGCGGAGGGGGCAACAGGTGAATCGGGGGCAGACCGGGTTCCTCAGCTGCAGCGGCCGGTCCCTCAAGGACATAGGGGCGCTTTCCTCCAAAATCACCCCCATCTCGCATGCCCGCACGGCCGCGGCAATCTCCCCCATCTCGGCTGTCCACTGCTCCATCAGGTACCTCACCTGGATCTGCAGCCGGCAGCACATGAGAGTCATCCGGGCTTCCACCCACTCCGATGTTCCAGGCGCGGGCTCCGGGAATTCGGGCCTCTCGAACGGTGCAGACATGCTGCATGCTCGGGTTCCAGGAACAAGACGGGTGCAGAGTCCTGGTGTCCCTGCTTCTTATCCCCGTGGTCACATGGGGCAAAAGAGAAATTCACCCATCCCCCTTGGTATTTCCACAGCACTTCTCTCTTTGGGGGCGGGGCTTTGCTTTTTGCGCCTTCACTGCTCGGGGAAGACGACTCAAGCGGGAAACTTTCGCGCCCAAGATGGCGATGTCGATGTGTACCGCCGAGCCGCTCGGATCCGTGCTCGTGTACTGCGGGTGGTGGCTCGAGCCTCTCACGGACCCAGGGGTCACGTCGCTCTGCAAGGGGGTTGGCGCTACGCGCGGGGAATGCGGGTGTTCGGTTTGGGAATGATAGTTCGTGATGCCACCCACGGGTTGTGGTGATGGTGGACACCACCGCTGCGGTGGAGGTACGGGGACTCCCCGGAGCAGTGTAGTGGCGCAGCTAGGTGTTGACCCCTCCGTGGGTAGGGGATGTTGGTCCCGGGGCCCGTTTAGCGAGGGCCGGGGTGCAGGGTGGAGGGTTGCGGTGCAGCGCGCCGCGGTGCCGGATGACACTGGTGTACTCACTCTGACACAATACATTGGAGTTGCTGGTAAACCAAACGGAGTGATGAACGGGGCCCGCAGCCTGCTGCAGCTTTTCCAGTTAGGTTGGCAACGTCCGCCTTTCTCCTGCACCTGTGTGTGAATCTTGACTCCTGTGCCTAGGCACCGGTAGTCCGCTCCCCGGCGTATAGGTGTCGGTGGAGCCCGTTTGCCCGCAGACGCTGGCCCTTTGGATCTCTTGGATCTCTTGCCTTTGGCGGTGGCACTTATCTGGAATGGTTGGGCTGTTGCCTTCAATCGGGACTTAGGTGGGAATGAACCCCTGAGGTCCAGACCGCAATCAGTTGATTTGACTATGGTGGTGGCTTATAGCCTAGTTCGGGGTCTGAGTACCCTGCCTGGTTCGGTTCCGGCGGGCCACTACCCTGTCCCGGTCCCTTACGGTTCCACCGGTCGTATTCCCGGTCTCCTGCAGGCGGCCACTACCGTCTGCCTCCTTGCCAATGGTGGCTGGGCTCCAACCCAGCCACCGGAGTAGTCTGTGGCAGGCCTGAGCACAGGTCTGCTTCTAGACGCAACCTCCCTCCTTCACTGTCAGAACTCCTCTCTCTACTCACTTGAACTCGACTACTTAGGTTCCCGCCTCCAGGCCTTTGAACTCCTCGGTGGGTGGAGCCAACCACCTGGCTCCACCCCCCTTGTGTGGACATCAAACCTGGAGGGTGGTGACAAGGTTTTCTATGTTTGACTGGTGTTACCTAACTGGAAGCGGTGTGATGTTGTGTGTGTGACTACCTGGGACGACCTAGATAGTCAAGGGCGTCACATACTGTTTTCCCTCCCTGTAGATCTCACATTTTATGAGAGACCACAGGTTCTCTATGGGGTTCAGATCAGGAGAACAAGGGGGCCATGTCATTATTTTTTCCATCTTTTAGACCTTTACTGGCCAGCCACGTTGTGGAGTAGTTGGATGCATGTGATGGAGCATTGTCCTGCATGAAAATCATGTTTTTCTTGAACGATACCGACTTCTTCCTGTACCACTGCTTGGAAAAGTCTTCCAGAAACTGGCAGTAGGTCTGGGAGTTGAGCTTCACTCCATCCTCAACCTGAAAAGGTCCCACAAGTTCATCTTTGATGATACCAGCCCATACCAGTACCCCACCTCCACCTTGCTGGCGTCTGAGTCGGAGTGGAGCTCTCTGCCCTTTACTGATCCAGCCTCTGGCCCATCCATCTGGCCTATCAAGAGTCACTTTCATTTCATCAATCCATAAAACCTTTGAAAAATCAGTCTTAAGATATTTCTTGGCCCAGTCTTGACATTTTATCTTATGTTTCTTGTTCAAAGGTGGTGGTTTTTCAGCCTTCCTTACCTTGGCCATGTCACTGAGTATGGCACACCTTGTGCTTTTTGATACTCCAGTAACGTTGCAGCTCTGAAATATGGCCAAACTGGTGGCAAATGGCATCTTGGCAGCTTCACGCTTGATTTTCCTCAATTCATGGGCAGTTATTTTGCGCCTTTTTTACCTAACACGCTTCTTGCGACCCTGTTGGTTATTTGCCATGAAACGCTTGATTGTTCGGTGATCACGCTTCAAAAGTTTGGCAATTTCAAGACTGCTGCATCCATCTGCAAATCATCTCACAATTTTGGACTTTTCAGACCGTCAAATTTCTCTTCTGCCCCATTTTGCCAAAGGAAAGGAAGTTGCCTAATAATTAAGCACACCTTATATAGGGTGTTGATGTCATTACACCGCACCCCTCCTCATTACAGAGATGCACATCACCTGATTTACTTAATTGGTAGTTGGCTGTCAAGCCTATACAGCTTGGAGTAGGACAACATGTATAACAAGTATCATGTGATCAAAATACTCATTTGCCTAATAATTCTGCACACAGTGTATTATCACAAAGCTGTGGACGGCAAGAATAAAAAATGACATACTTACAGGAGTGATTATGAGAAGGGAATGGCATACAAATGGAAGCACAATGGTAACAAAAGAGTGTTACCGCCCTCCTTATGGGCAATCAGACTTGACATCACATCTTGAATACAATCTGAGTGATTTTTTTTAGCATTAGAAACCAGTGACACAGACAGAGGATCAGGTGTGGCAGACGTAAATCCAAGAAAAAGAAATGTCAGACATCGCAATCCCTTACCCACTTGGACACACAGTAAGAAGTACAAAAAGTAAATTGTTCTGATACTCAACTACAAGTCATCAACTTATCATCACACATTTACAGAACAAGAAAGGTCGGTTCTCCAACATGGACTCATTTTATATCCTATGCAGCCTATTGAAAGATTCACACTATTAAAGGATTTATTTTTGTTTTGCAGGAGAATTATTGTAAAAGTCTTACCTTACATCACAAACCTGAATTACTTCCTGAACCTTAATCTGTTGTCAATAGACAATTCTTCACGGATCTATTAGATCTCTTACAGGAAAATAACTCAGGAAGGAAACCTTTTCTACATAGACCTGCTTCCACAATAACTCTGACACTTTCTTTGGTTCCTTCTGTTAAAGGGAACCTGTGAATAGATTTTTCCCTATTAAACTAAAAGAATCACCTTCTGCAGCTCCTGGGCTGCATTTTATGTATGAAGGTGCACCTTGGCCCTGACTCCCCTTCCAGAACCCAAAAATAACTTTATAAAACTTGGCCGTTAGATATGCTAATTACCTGTGTTGGCCAGATGGGCGGGCTCATTTTCTGTTCCTGTCCCCCCTCCTGCCGCTGATCGCCGTCCTCCTTTCTTGATTGACGTGATGATGCCTCTGTCATCATCCTCGTTGCATTTTCAAATCTCGCGCAATGTGCAGTTATGTCGACTCGCGCAGACGCAGTTCGCTCTGCCGTATCGTGGGCAGAGCAGAAAACATAGCTGTCCTCGCTCGCGCCGCTGAGCTAAGTGCGCATGCGCGAGATTATGGTCGGCGCTGTGCATGACCTCAAGAGCGCCATCGTCTTACCCGCCCATAATCTCGCGCCTGCGCATTTAACTTACCAGCGCAAGCTAGGACAGCTATATTTTCTGCTCTGCCCGCGATATGGCAGAGCGAACTGTGCCTGTGCGAGCCAACATAACTTCACAGGCGCGAGATTGAAAATGCAACGAGGATGATGACAGAGGCGTCATCACGTCAATCAAGAAAGGAGGACAGCGATCAGCGGCAGGGTGGGGGACAGGAGCAGAAAATGAGCCCGCCCATCTGGCCAACACAGGTAATTTGCATACCTAACGGCCAGGTTTTATAAAGTTATTTTTGAGGTCTGGAAGGGGAGTCAGGGCCAAGGTGCACCTTCATAGAATGCAGCCCAGGAGCTACAGAAGGTGATTGTTTTAGCTTAATAGGGAAAAATCTGGTCACTGGTTCCCTTTAAAATCTTTTTTTGATGTTGTGAAAGATAAAATTCATAACTTGTAGGGATCAGAATCTAAGTATAATGTATCCTTATAGCTTGCAAGGCTGCGAACAGGGCCCTCGCTACTCTTGGTATTCTGTAATGTCTGATATTTTCTGTATATGTCACCTTTGAATTGTAAAGTGCTGCCGAACCTGTTGGCGCTATAAAAATAAAAAGTATTATTATTATTATTATTATTATTATTAAGGTATGGACATGCCTTAAACAGCTTGCAGAATAATCTATATTTCTTTTGTCAAGGAAGCAGATAACGAGACTCTTGTACTCTGGCCTATTGATATGTACATGTTTGAGGTTTCCAAATATCTTAACGCCAAGAAGAATTACTCTACCTTTTGATCTGACACAAATATTATTAAAGTTATTACATAGGAAGAAAGGTCGATTAGTGGTTGTTCTGCGCTGACAAAGATTATACTGTACGGTATTCCAAAAACGTGGTTTACTAATTCAACGCGTTTCCAAGCTATCTCACATCTTCATCCTAACGAATGAACATAGCCATATATGGTACTTTTTTAAGGTGCAGAGACTGAAAAATGTGAAACATTTTTTAGTTTTTGTAAGGTACTCATTTGCATATCAGTTTTTCTCATACGAGTGCAATTGTGACGCCCTGGGCAAGCCAGGGGTCACAGGTCATCGCACCACCACACCCTACACCCCAGTTAGGAACACCCAAGCTACCAAAATCCTTGTTGCCTTCCTCCAGGGGCTGATGTTCACACCAGGGGGTGGGCCAGGCGGTTGGCTCCGCCCACCGAGGAGTTCACAGCCCTGGAGGCGGGAGGAACCAGGCAGTTCAGTTCAGTTAGGGAAGTGAAGGAGTAAAGAGTAGAGTCAAGTGAGGAAAGTGAAGTGAAGTGGAAGAAAGTGGTAGCAAAGCTAAAGAGAAGAGCTGAAGTGACAGTGGTAAAGCCTGAAGTTGGTCCGGCTGTGTGCCCGGACAGTGACAGCAAGGTCAGCAGACGGCGGTGATAGTCCGCAGGGGTGACTGCTCGGAGGTTGCTGGAAGGACCGCGGACGGGTAGTGGCCCGGCGGTCTGGAGCAGTATACGAAGAACAGTCAGCACCAGGGCAGGGGCCTCTCGGACCCCGGCAAGGCTAGGAGTCGCCATAATTTGCCAAATCCGTCAGTGAAGGGGACGTCTGTCTCCAAACAACCAAGCCCCGATTGAAGGCAACAGTCCGACCGTAACGGAGAGACACCGCCACCGCCAGGGCACCAGTTTCTCAGGGCAAGCGCCTGCGGGCAAAGTAGGGCTCCTCCGGCCCATATCCAAGCCGGGGAGCGGGTTACCGGTGGGAACCCATCGCTACCAACACAGAAACATTAGGTGCAGGAAAAGGGACATCACCGTCACCTACTGGGGAAAGCAAGTGCAGCCGTCCGTGGGAACCGTCTTTTCAGCCGTGTGTTTTACCGAAAACTGTGTCAACGTCTCAGGCTGAGTGAGTACCACAGTGCCGCAAGGCACAGCGCTGCCCCCGCGTACCTGCACCCCACCAAGCCCTGCATCACCCACCTCATCACTGGGCCCCGGGATCACCAACTCCTACCCACGGAGGGGCAACACAACAACTGGCTGCTCCATACCATCCTTCCTGGGATCCCCATACAGAGCAGCGGTGGTGTCAACAAATCACCACAACCGTGGGTGGCGTCACGGAGAATAAACAATCCCCACACCCAAAAACCCCCTTTCACTCACGGGCGAGGAGCGCCGCTCGAGTCCCCGGGATCCGGCCCATCGCTCGAGCCGAGCAGCGGCAGCAGCAGGCCGCAGCAGCCGCAGCGGCAGCCGGACCCGAGCAGCAGTAGGGAGAGCGCGGCGTCCCCTCCTCCGCCCGCGACACAATCAGTTTTTTTCACGGACCTATGGTAGTTAACATTTTTTCCCCCTCTGACCAAGTGGTCCTCACAGGAACACGGAGACCTTATCCTTTAATGATCTGAGTCTTGAGTCAAACTCTCCAATAGAAGTCTGTGGATCTGTGAAAAAAATGGACAGTGCTCTGATGCCATTTGTGTGTTGTCCATTTTTCACGGACTGGTTATTATGAGAAGCTTAACTAAGTTCCATCAAGTTTTTTTTTTCTCGTCTCAGGAATATTGACCAAACTCTGATGACACATATAAAAAACTCAGATGAAGCGAAGACTATTTTTTGCATAGAAGAAAAATCTGTACACTTATATCTCATCTGATGTGCAAAGGAAAAAAAACAAGTATCCACAATGCAAGGCATCAGCTTAAAAAAAGTACATTTTTATTGATTCACAATTGAGCCAAAAATATATTATAACACGTTAGAAGCCAAAGACTGTATGAAAAGCCAGACAAAAGTCAATGATAAGACTCAAGTCCTCCCCAACTGTCTGAATATACAGAAAGAAAATCAGCATGAATAATCTTTTATATTTTACAAATAGCTGGTGTATTAATTAGTGTCATAAGTAGAGTTGAGCGCGGTTCGCGGTTCGAGGTTCTCCAGTTCTAGGCTCGAGTGATTTTGGGGGCTGTTCGAGATCGAACTAGAACTCGAGCTTTTTGCAAAAGCTCGATAGTTCTAGATACGTTCGAGAACGGTTGTAGCATCAAAAAGCAGGGCTTTTTACAGCTACAGTGTGCAGGAGCCATCGCTGGCAGCCTGCCAGAAGCTGGTAACCAAGATAAACATCGGGTATCCAAGCAAAGCGCTTTGGTTAGTAACCCGATGTTTATCTTAGTTACGTGCAGGAAGCCCACACTTCCCCGCTCAGCTCGCTCCGCCCCCTCCTGCCCACGGCATGTACACACACACACACACACACACACACGCACACACACCCCGCTCGGCTTACCTGCGGTGATGAAGTCCCGCCATCCCGACCTCAGCGCTGTCACTGTCTTCCATGGCCGCCGCTTGTCACATCACCTCTCGCTTCCGACCCGAGACTGACTAGCGGTGACGTCACGGGCCTCTCGCGATACTTGGTGTGAAGGCGGCGGTCATTGAACTCAGTGACAGGGGCTGTCAGTGTGCTGGAGATCAGCGCAGGTAATGTACCTCGCTGACAGCAGCACTTGTCATGCCCTGCAGTGACCTGGGCTGACCCATTGATGTTAGCTCAGGTCACTGCATTGCTCTCCCAGCCAATGGGGAACATTCTGCTCTTCATTGACTGGGACAGTGTGGATCGTCATGGCAACCCCTTGGATTACACCAGACCTGGATTTGTTTTTCATTCTAATAAATTGGTTAAAGAGGGAATGTTTTGGGGAGTGTTTTTTCAAATAAAAATGTGTTTGTCGTCTATTTTTTTTTATTGCTGACTGGGTTGGTGATGTCGGGTATCTGATAGACGCCTGACCTCACCAACCCCAGGGCTTGATGCCAGGTGACATTACACATCTGGTATTAACCCCATATATTACCCCGTTTGCCACCGCACCAGGGCGTGGGATGAGCTGGGGCGAAGCACCAGGATTGGCGCATCTAATGGATGCGCCACTACTGGGGCGGCTGCGGCCTGCTATTTTTAGGCTGGGGAGAGTCCAATAACCATGGACCTACCTAGTCTGAGAATATCAGGCCCCAGCTGTCTGCTTTACCTTGGCTGTTGATCCAATTTTGGGGGACCCCTACGTGTTTTTTTTTTAATTATTTATTTAATTTAAAATAACAGCGTGGGGTGCCCTCAGTTTTAGATTACCAGCCAAGGTGAGGTTGCCAGCTGTGGTCTGCAGGCTGCAGCCGTCTGCTTTACCCTAGCTGGCTACAAAACTAGGGGGAACCCTACGTCATTTTTTTTTTCATTTTTTTGGCTAAATACAAAGCTAAGCACCCCTTAGTGCCACATGAAAGGCACCAAAGGGTGCTCCACTTTTTCTCCATTTTTTCTCCACTTTTTCTACATTTTTTCTCCATTTTTTTCTCCATTTTTTTCTCCATTTTTTTCTCCATTTTTTTCTCCATTTTTTCTCCACTTTTTCTCCACTTTTTTCTCCACTTTTTCTCCACTTTTTTCTCCATTTTTTTTCTCCACTTTTTCTCCACTTTTTCTCCACTTTTTCTCCACTTTTTTATCTACTTTTTCTCCACTTTTTTCTCCACTTTTTCTCCACTTTTTCTCCACTTTTTCTCCACTTATTCTCCACTTTTTTCTCCACTTTTTCTCCACTTTTTCTCCACTTTTTCTCCACTTTTTCTCCACTTTTTCTCCACTTATTCTCCACTTTTTCTCCACTTTTTTCTCCATTTTTTCTCCACTTTTTTCTCCACTTTTTTTTCCACTTTTTCTCCACTTTTTCTCCACTTTTTCTCCATTCTTTTTCTATGGTCGGTCTACCCATTAGCTCTGCCATGCATACTGTAGCTCTACACCTACTGCACATGTTACTTTATGATTGACATCTCTTTCGTACCAGAGCTGTCTAAGTCTACTCTGACCCCATATTTGTCATTACTATATTGTCCTTGTACTGTATTATGACATTTGTATCATGTGTTTCATTTCTTGCTGTGTTGCAATTTTTTTGCTGCATCACAATTGTACCTCTACATTGTTCGAGTTTGTTATTGTTCTCTCACTCTTATGTGATACTGATTATTGTCATTTTTCATAATTACATGCAGATAAGTCCAATCTGACGAAGGCTCAGGCCGAAACGTCATTTGTAACTTGTTTTGGACAAAAACATATATGCTTATGAAAATTTTTTTTTTCTTAATACGGACCAATAAAGAGTGATTTTGCATTACTATCCGTTGTGACTTACTGACTTAGTCTGGGAGATTTAGAGTGCCGAGGTTACTCACTAATTTTATCTATTATTACCTCTGAGCACCTATATACCAGTGAGCAGAGCTTCCTCTACAGTAGTTCTCCTGATTAGGCATGCCCTTACCTCATGAGCAGGGCATTGCAGCTTTGGTAGCAACCATTACGACATGGACTCTGCTGCTGTGGACCCGAGAAGAGTGAGTGCAGATTCATTGCACCCACACTCCTCACATGAAGGGTCCGCACTCCTAGAAAATGGGGGATACGTTCCCTGAGTGTCTCCCCCCCATATTCTAGACGGTCCAGAGTCGTCGTGGGACCCCTTTATTTTTTTTCTTACAATAAATTGGTGAAAGAGGAAATGGTTTGGGGACTGTTTTTTCAAATAAATTTCTTTTGTCGATTTTTTTTTTTGTTAGTACTGACAGTTTATGATGTTGAGTATCTAATAGACGCCATGACATCACAAACTGCTGGGCTTGATCTCAGGTTACTTTACAGCTAGTATCAACCCGATTTATTACCCCGTTTGCCACTGCACCAGGGCACGGGATGAGCTGGAGTGAAGCGCCAGGATTGGCGCATCTAGTGGATGCGCCACGTCTGGGGTGCCTGCGGCCTGCTATTTTTAGGCTGTGAAGGCCCAATAACTATGGACCTTCCCACCCTGAGAATACCAGACCACAGCTGTCCGCTTTACCCTGGCTGGTGATCCAATTTGGGGGGGACCCTACTTTTATTGTGTAATCATTAATATTTATAAAATAATTATAAAAAAGAGCCTGAGGGGACCTCCACATTGGATCCCCAACCACGGTAAAGCTGCCAGCTGTGGTTTTCAGGCTACAGCCGTCTGCTTTACCCTAGCTGGCTATCAAAAATGGGGGGACCCAACGTCATTTTTTTTTTTTTAACTATTTTTTAAATAGAAAAAATTAATGGGCTTCCCTGTATTTTGATTGCCAACCAAGGTAACAGCAGGCAGATGGGGGTGGCAACCCATAGCTGTCTGCTTTATCTGCGCTGAGAATCAAAAATACCGCGGAGCGCTACGTCATTTTTTTAAAGATTTATTTTTACAGCACTGTGATGTCCAGCAATCAAAATACAGGGAAGCCCATTTTATTTTTAGTTATTTAAATAAATAATTAAAAAAAATATATATGGGCTCCCGCTGCATTTTTTGTATTGCTAGCTAAGGGTAATCCAAGCAGCTACTGGCTGCTAACCCCCACTGCTTGGTGTTACCTTCACTGGCAATGGAAAATCCAGGGAAGCATTTTTTATTTTTTTTGCCAAAAAACTACAAAAAAAGGACGTGAGCTTCGCCATATTTTTGTATGCTAGCCAGGTATAGCAGGCAGGTGCTGGAAGAGTTGGAAACAGCGCCAGAAGATGGCGCTTCTATGAAAATGCCATTTTCTGAGGCGGCTGCAAACTGCAATTCGCAGCAGTGGGGCCCAGAAAGCTCAGGCCAACCTGTGCTGTGGATTCCAATCCCCAGCTGCCTAGTTGTACCTGGCTGGACACAAAATTGGGGCGAAGCCTACGTCATTTGTTTTCTAATTATTTCATGAAATTCATGAAATAATAAAAAAAGGGCTTCCCTTTATTTTTGGTTCCCAGCCGGGTACAAATAGGCAACTGGGGGTTGGGGGCAGCCGTACCTGCCTAGCATACAAAAATATGGCGAAGCCCACATAATTTTTTCAGGGGGCAAAAAACTTCTGCATACAGTCCTGGATGGAGTATGCTGAGCCTTGTAGTTCTGCAGCTGCTGTCTGTCTGTATGGAGAAGAGCAGACAGCAGCTGCAGAACTACAAGGCTCAGCATACTCCATCCAGGACTGTATGCAGAATTTTTTTGCCCACCAAAAAAATGACGTGGGCTTCGCCATATTTTTGTATGCTAGCCAGGTACAGCAGGCAGCCACGGGCTGCCTCCAACCCCCAGTTGCCTATTTGTACCCGGCTGGGAACCAAAAATATAGGGAAGCCCGTTTTTTTTTTAATTATTTCACTTATTTCATGAAATAATTAAAAAACAAATGACGTGGGCTTCGCCCCATTTTTGTGTCCAGCCGGGTACAACTAGGCAGCTGGGGATTGGAATCCGCAGCACAGGTTAGCCCGAGGTTTCTGGGCGCCTCTGCTGCGGATTTCAGTCCGCAGCCGTCCCAGAAAATGGCGCTCTCATAGAAGCGCCATCATCTGGCGCTGTATCCAACTCTTCCAACAGCCCTGGAGCCGGGTGGCTTGTTGGGTAATCATGAGTTAATACTGGCTTTGTTTTACTAGCCAGTATTAAGCCAGAGATTCTTAATGTCAGGCACGTTTGACCCGGCCATTAAGAATCTCCAATAAAGGGTTAAAAAAAACACCACACAGAGAAAAAATACTTTAATAGAAATAAATACACAGACACATTAGAGACTCCATCTTTATTACCCCCTGTCAGCCCTCCACGATCCTGCTCTTCTGTCTTCTTTCTTTCTAGTGTAGTAGTAGTGACGATTGTAGTGAGGATGAGGTTCCCCAGCCCATCATGGGCTGGGGCATCTCATCCTCACTACAATCCTCACTAGTGTAGTAGTAGTGACGATTGTAGTGAGGAGGATGAGGTTCACCAGCTCATCACTTGGGGCTGGGGAACCTCATCCTCACTACAATCCTCACTACAATCGGGAAGCAGCGTGCAGCCTTCACTCCGTGAGTGATCAGTGCTGGCTGTCAGCGGTAACAGCGGTAACGCTGACAGACGCGTTACCATAGCAACGGTGCTCTCGGAGCCGCGGTTAGCGGTGACGTCACCGCTAACTGCGTTGCTATGGCAACGGTGATCTCCGTTAATGACCGGCTGTGTCAGCCGGTCCCTAACGGAACGGGGAGTCGACCGTGTGCTAGAGCATGTCGCCGGTACACGGCGATACACATATGTGCACCGTGTACCGGAGAGATGCACTCGCAGGTCCTACATGACGCGTCATAGTCATGTGACCAGTCTGTAGCCAATGAGATAATAGCCACGTGACTGGTCACATGGCTATTTTGACGTCACGATAGGTCCTGCATCTCTGCTGGCAGTGCCGTCACCGGGAGGATTCAGCGATCATCGGATGGAATAGCGGCAGGAGACAGAGTGCAGAAGGGATCGCGAGGACCGGTAAGTGTTATGGCAATGTTTATTAAGTGTTTGTGTACATTTATAATTCCTTTTTTTGTGCTTGTGATTGCCTCCCATTATAGCCTATTGGTTCTAGTTCGGTTCGTCGAACGTTCGACGAACCGAACTTGAACGGGACCTCCGTTCGGCGAGCCGACCTCGAGCCGAACCGGGACCGGTTCGCTCATCTCTAGTCATAAGAAAGATTTACTGTGCAGAGTGAAAGCAGTCAGCACACAAATAATATTAGATGCTAAATACTGAAACAAATGATGAAATATAATAGGTGGATTCAAGATGAGAAACTACCCCCTAACTAAAAAAAAAACCCTCTGCAAACCCTGATGAAGCCACACACCTAGTGGCGATACCCGAAAGGTTCTCACTCCCCCATTTGCCCTTTATTTTTATTTCAGCAGATTCATTAATGCATCTTATCCATGATCTTTTTTCTGCACCATGCTGGTGATATACTCCATGTGTAGTACACAGGGCGTTCGGGTCTGGTCTCGTACCTGTTACTTGTCACCGGGCCGGTGTGGAGGTCTGGAATGTTGCGGTGGCCTGCCCGGTTTCGTGTCCCGAGGTGTCCACAATAATGGGGATAGGAGGTGGAGGTTGGGAATGATGATTGCCATGATGCAACCTACGGCACACGGCCAGGGATTAGCCGCTCCTGCTGTCGCTGTCCTCCGGGGCGGATGGTAGTAGCAGCAAAGATGGTTTCGCTCCTCACAGGTGGCACGGGCCCCGAGGAGGATGATGAGGGGAGTAGTGGCGCGTTGGGGTGCAGGACTGAGGATGCTGACAGTAACCAGACGACACAGATTGGTAGTTTCCTTCTTTTACCTTTACTGGTAACAGGTTGTAGTCCCGAGGTTACCGTGGTGCGGTCAGCCTGGTAGCAGGGAGGAATGTCTCTTTTCCAGGTACATTGGAGACCTTTCCTTTATGCGCTTTGGATGACAGATCCCCGTGGCTTGAAGCCGCTTGGGGACCCCGGTTCTTGGTTGCTTAGTGCTATGTCCCTCTCTGACGGGCAGCGCGAGCCGGATATTGGGTCCGCGTGTTCCTCCGCAGCCCCGGGCTCTATTTTGCTACTTCGCCTTCGGGCTTTGTTAGTGGGCCAGGAGACATGGAGACTCCTGTCCTCCGGGATCTACTACTGAGCATTTAGTACCCAGTAATCTAGGACGCCGGTGTCCTGTAAAATGCGCTCGGTCCTGGAAAGCTTGTGGCTGATTTCTAACAGTGACCGGTCTCTTTCCTCTCCTCCAGGGTTCTGCTTGGTTTCACTTTCTGTTTCTCTGAATAACCCCTTCCCGTCCCAGAATGCACAGGGGAGGACTTGAGTCTCATCATTGACTTTTGTCTGGCTTTTCCTGCAGCCTTTGGCTTCTAATGTGGCTTTTTAAGTGTTTGTATATATTTTTGGCTCAATTGTGAATCAATAAAAATGTATACGTTAAAATGCTACCTTGCTTTGTGCATACTTCTTTTTTTCTTTCCACATGATTTTATTTTTGATATGTGTAGAGTTGATCCATTATTATTTGGTGCCAACTTTTAGGCTTCTAGCATGTTGCACACTGACTAGGCCACACATGATCACCAATCATGTGGGTTGGAAAGCATCTCATAAGGCCGCTTTACACGCAACGACATCGCTAACGAGATGTCGTTGGGGTCACGGAATTCGTGACGCACATCCGGCCTCGTTAGCGACGTCGTTGCGTCTGAAACGTACGAACGACCGCTAACGATCAAAATTACTCACCTAATCGTTGATCGTTGACACGTCGTTCTAATCCCAAATATCGCTGCTGTTTCAGGATGCAGGTTGTTCATCGTTCCTGAGGCAGCACACATCGCTATGTGTGACACCTCAGGAACGATGAACAGCACCGTACCTGCGTCCTCCGGCAACGAGGTGGGCGTCACTTTCCTACGGCTGCTCTCCGCCCCTCCGTTTCAATTGGAAGGCTGCTGTTTGACGTCGCTGTGACGCCGCACAAACCGCCCCCTTAGAAAAGAGGCAGTTCGCCAGCCACAACGACGTCGCAGAGAAGGTAAGTCTGTGTGACGGGGCCTAGCGATATTGTGCGCCACGGGCAGCGATTTGCCCGTGACACACAAACGACGTGTGTGGGTGCAATCGGCAGCGACATAGCTAGTGATGTCGCTGCGTGTAAAATGGCCTATAGTTGGAAAGCATGTCATAGACATTAAAGGAATTACGTGGTTACTTGTTGATCAATGAGGCAGAATGGGGAACTTTTACCCCATGAGGATGGGGCGGCAGTGCCCATGCTTGATGGCTGCTCTCTATGGGGCTGCTGAGTGCTGTGATTGGCTTTATCGCCCCAATGTCTACTTGAACTATGTTTTATAGACTGTTGAATATTATAAAATGTATATGTTTGTATTGACTGCCATCAATTGGTGAGTTGCCTTTAGATTAGATGATTGGATAAGAGAGGGTTAAGGTAGTGGAAAAGAAGAGTGGCAGATGGTGGAAAAAAGAACAGGAGGTAACGCTCGAGAGGGGACCAGTAGAGAATAGGGATCAAGTGTGAGAAGACGTGGCGTCAGTGCTAGGGCCAGTCAGGGAACCCTGAGGTACTCTCGAGAGTTCCACAGCCTATAGCTCACCCCGACAGGCTAAGAGAGTTGTCCGATTAGAGAGCCATTAGGGTCCATAATTGGACGAAAGTGAATGGAGTTAAGGGGAAGGAGACACAGACTCCGAAGCTTGAGGAGTAGATCCAAGATGATGGAGAGGGAACATGTTGTGAAGTAGCATCCCACAGAGACAGGACAGAAGGAAAGGAAGGCCAGAGCTATCATATCGGTGAGGAGATTAAAAAGTAAACGACTCTGGTTGGCTAAACAAACTCTGATATTGTGTGTATTACTGACTTGCCACGATGGCGACAGGCAGCAGGGTGATGGAAACCAGCCTGAAGATACAAGTACGTGTCATGCACCACACCCAAAGTCACATTGACACACAGAGTCTACTTGGCAAAGGAATGCAGTGCCAGAAAATGAATAGGGTGTCTGACCTGCCATGCCAGGAAGGATAGAAGTTCCCGCTATGCTGATCTGTGCAGGTTTCATCCTGATCCCACCAATCTGGATGTTATCACCTATCATGTGCATAGGTGATAATGGCTTTTCACTGGACAACCCCTTTAATAATGTGCATGTGGTCTGCGTGGGACATGCTAGAAACCTAAAAGGAAGCACTGAAATTAACAGAGAACCTGCATGAATGAGTGTAGTATAAAAACCCTTTTTAACCTTTCCCAGTCCTCCATTTATTATTTTTTGTCTCTCGAGATCTTCTTTTGACAATCAGCTCTGTTTTGATTTAAAGTGGAAAAAAAATGGATGTGAATTAAATTTCCTGACTGATTCACTCATCACTAGTGTCACAATTCCTCTGTGCAGAGCATCTTTACACACTAGGAGATGCTCTGCTGCACTTTCCTGGACTACTGAGCTGGCAGTGACACGATTCCTCTGTGCAGAGCATCTTGCAAATTAGGAGATGTTCTGCTGTGTGTTCCTGAGCTGCTGAGCTGGCAGGTTGATTGACAGCGCAGGATTCCATACTGGTTCTGGGAGGTGTTGATTACTCAGGTGTTCCAGCTTCCTGGTAATTGCTCTGCTTCTTTACTGTGCATGCTCCCCCAGACCCTTGCCAGCCATACAATCTGGTTCAGTTGTTGTGCTGTTGGCCTGTGTTCCTGTTAGTCTTCTGATCTATTGTTTCTTGACTGCAGACTGTTGTTTTGACTCCTCTCTGCAGGCTCCCTGTTCCTGTCGTGACCTCCTGGCTTTAGTTATCAGACAGTTACCAGTACACATCTCGGTTTACTCCCTGAATCCATACGTGTCCTCCAGTTACCAGACCCCGGATTTCCTGACTACTCTTCTGTTTCTACAACCCGTAAGTAGTGACTGCATTACATCTAGTCTTTACCTATACAGAGGATTTCACGCCCACACTCCTGTGCCCACTGAGGCTCCCACAGCCATATTGGTGTGATGACAGCTTAGTAACTCCACTGTATATTTCTCTGATTATACCAAAAGCAATTGGCACATTTTGGTAGGTTTCTACTAAGCACCATAAGAGCTGGTCCCATAAGAGACGGTTGGTGCTGCCATTCTCTCCTTTCAATGCACATGGAATATATTTGCTTGGGAAAAAAAAGTCATACAGATGTTATCAGCAGGCAGCACAGGAAGGTGAACATAATCCCAAATATAAACATGTGATTCAGATTGCCGGTGAGATATTTATTTTGTTTAGCAGAAAGTAGGGTGTGTGCAACTGAAAATAACGATAAAGTGTTTTCTGCTTTGTATGATGTAAGACTCAAGGTAAGTTGGTTTCACATTTGTTTTGCCAAGGGCTCTTCATTGATGGAATTTCAAGGGTCCAACAGATGGTGACGATGACATTAATTTATTTATTTATGCCCATGACTCCTTGTACAATATTTCGCTTTAATGTTTCCCTTTTAATTACATTTTAGAAGTTTTTCCCATCTGCCTCACGCAGAGATTTAAGTTCTTTGTTCCATGTGTGAGTGAAGGTTCAAAATATTTTGCGATTCCGTCTGAAACTAATGAAAAAGGAGGAAGGGAAATACAAAAAATAAATAACATCCTGTTGATTTGGGGTCGAGTGAATTTTTAGAAGAGTCATGCGAGCAACGTTTGAGACATCATCACAACAGGTAATAAACACAAAAAAGTACTGGGATTATGGTACGAGTGTGAAAATTAGAGCTCCACAATTTTATAAACTCAAGTGGATTACAAAGTATATACTGCAATTTACTGTCTGGAATTGAGAATTAAAAATGTTGTCCTAGAAAAAGCCTCTAATGCTTTTATGATTAATAAAACTAACTTTATGAAGTATGTACTGTAGACAAAGCTCACGTGTAATCCGCACCCAAAGAATGCTACAAAAAAACTATAAAAACTGTCCAAAAAAACCCCAAGAAACAAAAAGAGCAGGTTTTGACTAAAAAAAAGATTCAAAAACAGAGTGAACATAGCCTAAACCTATATTGACGCAGCATTTATGCTACATTTTTATGGCTTTTTCACTGAATTTTTTAATAGTTTATTACAGTGTACAGTCCCTGACAGAAGTTCTGTCACTTATCCATGTTATGTAAATAAAAGCTTATAACCTGACATTAAATTCATCCATTGGTTTCATAAATTACTCTTATGAAAGCTGAAACCCTCCTAAATATGGTTTAGGTTATGAAAATAAAGTTGCTGCAAAGCTGAAATATTGATCTAAATGAACACAGGAAGGTCAGATTTTCGCAAGACAAAAGTTTTGTCGCCTTGACATATAATGCACCCAATCCTAGTTTACATCCTCACCTGTGCTCACTAAATGATCGGTTAATTAGAGGGTGTGTATAAAAAGAAACCCAGCACCCCAGACCGTCACTTGAACTGCAACTTGACCTCTGACAACATGGCCAAAATCCACCCTGTGACCAAAGCCTTGATTATCAAGAGGCTGAAGACCAGATCCACTCCCTGAAACTGAGCTGCAGCACAGTGGCCAAGACCATACAGCAGTTTAACAAGACAGGTTCCACTCAGAACAGACCTAACCATGGTCAACCTGTCAAAGTTGAGTGCATGTGCTCAAGATCAAATCCAAAAATTTTCTTTTCAAAATAGGCGTATGAGTGTTACCAGCATTGCTGCAAAGGTTAAAGGTGTGGGGGGGGGTCAGTCTGTCAGTGCTCATATGCCACATAAAGCATCAAATCAGTTTGATTGGCCATTGTGCCAGTAAGAAGCCTCTCTTAAAGATGATGCACCTGCAAGCCCCCAAACAGTTTGCTGAACACAAGATTATGGACAGGAATTACTTGAACCATGTCCTGTGGTATGATGAGACCGAGATAAACCTATTTGGTTCAGATGGTGTCAAGCAAATGTGGCAGCAACCAGGTGAGGAGAACAAAGACAAGTGTGTCTTGCCAAAAGTCAAGCGTGGCAGTGGGAGTGTGGTGGTGTGGGGCTGAATGAGTGGTGCCAACAGTGTGGGGAACTACATTTCATTGAAAGAATCATGAATTCCAGAGGACTCTCTGTTCTTTTAAACAATTTTTTTTAACATGTACTCTGACATTCTGTAGCAGAGAATTATCTCCTTGCTTTGTATTTCAGCATGATAATGACCCCAAACACACCTCCAAGATGACCACTGCCTTGCTAAAGAAACTGAGGGTAAAGGTGCTGGACTGGCCAAGCATGTCTCCAGACCTAAACCTTAATGAGCATCTGTAGGACCTCCTCAAACGGAGAGTGGAAGAGCACAACATCTGTGACATCCACCAGCTCCGTGATGTCGTCATGGAAGATGGAAGAGCATTCCAGTGGCTCCTGTGAAGCTCTAGTGAACTCCATGCCCAAGAGGGTTAAGGCCCCTTTCACACATCAGTTTTTTGCCTTTAGTCACAATCCGTTGGCTCGACGTATAGACGGATCCATCGCAAATTGTGGAAAAACAGATGTGACGGATCCGTTTTTCAACAGATCCGACTGGCTGGCTATTTGATACTAAGTAAAATAAATTGGAGCATGCTCAGTTAAAAAAACGAAATCCGGCACCGGATTCCGTCATTTGAAGGATTATGACGGATCCTGCGCCCACAGGTTTCCAGTCTACCAAAGAACGTACGGCGACGGATCCAGCGGCATCATTTGCTGAATCCGTTTTTTTCAAAATTCGACGGTTTATGACTGAAGGCAAAAAAACTGATGTGGAAAGGGGCCTAAGGCAGCGCTTGAAAATAATAATGGCCACACAAAATGTTCTCACTTTTGTTTCCAGCGGTTTAGACATTAAAGGCTTTGTGTTGAGTTATTTAGAGGGCACACCAAATTTACACTGTTAGGCCGGGGACACACGGGGCACTACTGAGATCCTTGTATGACACTCAGCTCACGCTGGCAGCACAGCGGGAGCCACGTGTCATGTGAGTGTCACTGCGACTGAGGTCCGATCATGCAATCGGACCACAGCTGTGGGGGCGTGCGGTCACTGAGGAGGGGCAGGCCAGTGCTGAGGAGGGGCGGGAGGGATTTATCTCCCTCTCTCCTCCGTTGCTGGCTATTGCCATTCTTGCTCTGTACTTGCAGTACACCGGTGTACTGCGAGTGCAGTGCGATTTTACTCTCGCCCCGTTGACTTGAATGGGTGCAAGAGAATCTAGGATTGCATTACAGTCCAGAATGTGATTGTTTTCTCGGTCCAATTTGGGCTGAGAAAATAAATCGCTCATGGGTGTGTCACATAGGCTAATATTGGTCTGAGTGGAATGCAATGTTTTATCGCATTCCACTCGCTCCGATTTTCATGCCGTGTGTCTAGGCCTTATACAAGCTGTACACTGACTAATTTATTATATCATAGTATCATATCTTCAGTGTTGTCCCATGGAAAAATATAATTAAGTATATAAAAAATGTGAGGGGTGGACTCACTTTTGTGATATCCTGTTCATGTACGTGTTTAATAAAGTTAGTTTTATTGAACAAAAATGCTTCAAGAATTGCATTTTTTACCGGATTTTTCACTTTCTCATTTCTTTCTGTGGGTGAAAAAAAGCTGCAAACATGCTGAAAGACTTGACATGCTGCAGGTTTAGAAAATGCTGCAGTTCCCAAATTCAGTCAGGAAAAAAAACAAACTTGTACTGGAGATTTCTGAAATCTCATAAGTTTTGCTGGTACAGAAAAATGCAGCTTTTCATTTGCATAAAAAAACACAGCGAAAAAATGTTGCCAAAACTCTGCCTATGAACATAGCCTAAGGCCATGTGTGCACGTTGCGCTTTTTCATGCGTTTCTGCAGCGTTTTCAACTGCAGCGTTTTAATGCAAAAATGCATGCGTTTTGATTTCTAGGCAAAGTCTATGGGAATATAGGGCTTTCTTGTGCGCACGATGCTTTTAAAAACGCAGCATTTTAGTTGCTTAAAATTTGTCAAAATCTCTGCGTTTGAAGAAGCAACATGTCAATTGTTTTTGCCATTTTGGCTGCGTTTTGCTAACATTAAGGCTATGTGCCCACGGGAGAATGTAGCTGCGGATTTTTCTGCATCAAAATCCGCAGCTTTCCCGCAAAATCCGCACCTTTTCAAAGGAATTGCCGCGGATTTGATGCGGATTTTGGTGCGGATTTTTTTTTTCTTCCCAATTTTAAAGCCAAAATCCGGATGAAAATCCGCAACAATAATTGACATGTTGCAGATTTTTCTGGATCAAGATCCGCACGAAATCCGCTGCGGAAAAATCCGCAGCGTGGGCACAGCATTTCCAAAATGCCATAGAAATGGCTGGGAAGTGCCTGAGCTGCAGATTTTCAGGAAATCCGCGGCTTTTCCGCGAGAAATCCGCGGCAAAATCCGCGCATTTTCCGCAGCGTGGGCACATAGCCTAAAGTCAATGATAATGATCAAAACGCATCATAAAACAAATTCCTAGCATTTTACATGCTTTTTTGATGCAAAACGCATGCTTTTTTGACAAAATCAAATCATGCATTTTTGACATAATAGTGAGGTCATGACGTCTCCTTTTTCACACACATATAGTCCGACTATAAAAAAACAAGAAAAACAATAATTTAACGTTATTTTATACATAAATATTAGATCACGTTAATCTTTTTATTAAAATTATCTATTTTGTGTATAATTTAAAGCATAATATTTGTTATCATTTTTTACCATTTTTTTCATAGTGTTTGAATGTTTAAACTTTATTTAGTAGTGTATTTGTAATCAAAATGCATCTGTCTTTAAGCAGAGAAAATGCATGTAAAACGTAGTAAAAACGCGGCAAAAACACAAGAAAAACTCATGCGCATTTCCAGCGTTTTTGTGGTCAAAACCAAATTTGACATTGACAAATTCTGCCAGAGTATGCGTTCATTTCTGCAAGGTACTGGACGCAACGTGCGCACATGGCCCAATGCTGATTACACCTGTAGCCTTACTTTAGAAATCTGTGTCTGTTTCAGAGAAATGTATTGTTGAATACGCAGTGACATCAGTAACATTATCATTCTTCGCAAGGTCCAGGTGACGCTGCGCCCTTCATGACTTGATGACTCTGAAGAGAGGTAACGATGCTGATGTCACTGCTCTTCAGAGGCCGGGTCTCATGCAGCCTGACCCAGAATTCCCTGTAAGCAAAGTCTATGGAACGTTTGTCAGAACGATGCTCCATATACTGTGTTCGTCGGAATCGCTGGACTAAGTTGGACCTGAATGGATTTTTTATAATGAAGCTGTGGACGAGGGTAAGTGTCTTTTTTAGTTTTCTATGTTTGTGGGGTTTTTTTTTCAATGTTTCATTTGTGGACTACGACAGATTTGATAGACTACAGTGGATTCTCTGAACTATGGCAGACCTGTGTGGATTTTATTTTACTGTAATAAAGTGGGGAACAAGGGAAAGTTTAGGGGAATGTTTATTCTAATAAAGGATTTTTGTGTATGTGTCATTTTTTTATTACTGGGCTAGTATAGGGGGATGTCTGATAGACACCGCTTCATTACTTACACCAGGGTTTGATATCACCTGTGTTTTTGGAGCCTACATGGCTGACATCAGCCACAAAAAAACACTAACCCAATTACCAACACAAGCCGAGGCAAAGTGCCAGAATTGGAGATTCTCGTTGTGGGTTGCTATTTTTAGGCTGGTAATTGGCCAAATAACATGGACCTTCCCAGCCTGATAATATCAGCCCTCAGCTGTCTGCATTATCTCTGCTGGTTATTAAAATGGGGGGGACCCCATGCTATTTTTAAATTTAATTATTTATTTGGGTAATATCTGTATCTATCTCCATATTCAACTATCAATCTATCTATCTATCTATCTATCATCTTTGCACGTCTTTAACTCTTAAAAATCAGTAATTCTTTAAATGCATTTAATTCTAGTCCATGTCACACGGACAGCACACGGATGTCGGTGTGCGGTTTTTCATGGACCCATTGACTTGAATGTGTCCTTGTGATCTGTGCTGCTGGGAAAAACAGACATGTCCCCTTGCAGATCACATGGACACATGTGTGGTTCACACAAACACATGGATCATGTGAAAACATGGTCGATATACATTTTAATAAGTATGTGGGTCACTGTGACTCCAGAAACGTACGTGTGAAGAAGGCCTGATGCACATAAATGGGGAAAACCATCTTCTTCAATAGGAAACAGGTATTGGATTGAGCACAGTCTTCTCCACTCATGCTGGTCGCCCCCATGGCAGTTGTCCTAGTGAAGAAGACAGAGTCTACATAGTATGCAGATCACACAAATACTGGCACTCTTCATCTTCAGTAGTTTTCTGTGCATGCACTGTCATGGGGAATAATGGCGCATGCTCTAGATTGCAGGTGGAGGAGGTAAGTCATTGAAAAGAGAGGGACCTGTCAGTCACTGACAGGTGAGAAAAAGTCAGCCTGGCTTCACTAAAGGCCGCTTTACACGCAACGACATCGCTAACGAGATATCACTGGGGTCACGGAATTCGTAAATCACATCCGGCCTCGTTAGCGACATCGTTGCGTGTGACACGTACGAGCGACCGCTAACGATCAGAAATGCTCACCAAATCACTGATCGTTGACACGTCGTTCATTTTCAAAATATCATTGCTCATTTTGGACGCAGGTTGTTTGTCGTTCCTGAGGCAGCACACATTGCTACGTTTGACACCCCAGGAACGACGAACAACAGCGTTCCTGCAACCTCCGGCAACGAGGTGGGAGTGACGTGAATGCGGCTGCTCTCCGCCCCTCTGCTTCTATTGGTGGCCCGCTGATTGATGTCGCTGTGACGCCGCACAAACCACCCCCTTAAAAAAGAGGTTGTTCGCCGACGACAGCGACGTCGCTAGGAAGGTAAGTAAGTGTGACGCGTACCTCCGATATTGTTCGCCACGGGCAGCGATTTGCCCGTGACGCACAAACGACAGGGGCGGGTGCGATCGCTAGTGACATCGCTAGCGATGTTGCAGCGTGTAAACCGCCCTTAACACTACAGAGAGGTGCTCAGAAGGAAAATAGAAATCCAGTAGAAAAACAAGCTTCTCTCCTGTCGTTTTTCTACTGACAGGAGAGAGGCAGCAAAGCTATAAGTGCCTGACGACTGCACTTACAGGTCTTTTGCATAATTATTCAACTATACATTTCTATAAAACATAGATGCAGATTTCTAAAATAAAGCTATGAGCATATAAAAATTTGATATGATAACTTTAAGGCTATGTCCGCACGTTGCGTCGGTGTACCTGCAGTTTATTCTGCACGTTTTCCTTCCCTTGGTTTTTGACCAAATGGCTTTTGACAATTTTTTAGCGCTAAAAACGCATGCGTTTTTACCGCGTTTTTAGTGCGTTTTTAGCGCTTTTTACCTGCGTTTTCACCTGCGTTTCTGCAGATGCGTTTTTGAGATCAAGACACTGAGAAATAAAGTTGAATTAGTCAAAAATAATGAAAAAAGAGAAAAAAAGTATAAAATTAACTTTTAATAAAATTATATGGGAAATTATCATTTTTAATGTAATAATAGTGGTTATGCACATTTTAACAGAAAAATAGCTAAAGTTTATTAATTTTTTACATTTAAATTTTCGGTTATTGTGTGTGTGTAAAGGAACATTAGAACCCATTAATTTTTGCCCAGAAAAGCATGCGTTTTTGGAGCCAAAAACGCAGTTGAAAAGCAGATAAAAAGCATGAAAAACGCAGGAATTGTGATTTTGGTTGCGTTTTGCCATTTATCATTGACTCCAATGTTAAGGAAACGCTGCAGAAATGGCAAAAACAACTGACATGCTGCTTCTTTTTCAGCATGGTTTTTGACCACAAATATGCAAATTAAACGCTGCTGAACAAAAAGCAAAGTGCAGACAGGATTTCTGCTTTTCCCATAGACTTTGCTGGAAATCAAAAACGCATGCGTTTTTGCGCAAAAATGCTGCAGCCAAAAACGCTGCAGAAACGCGGAAAAAAACGCAACGTGCGAACATAGCCTTAGTACTGCAAAGTCAATTTATTTAAGTATTTTTGTTCAATGATTTCATCTCTATTTTCATACACTGTTCATATGAAGATATATGTACATGGGGTATTAGCAATTTTTATATGACTATGTATATATATTACAATGCACACACTGTATGGCCTTGGAGATGTTGCCAGAATCGGACTATCGATCTGCATATGCAGTGCCTCTTGGAATAACACCACTTGGGAGAGATCTCAGATAAAAACTGCAAAATTTCAGTTTTGCATAAAAATAAATATATAATTTGCGACATTAAAACCGTAGATACAGATCTGACTAGTGTTTTATTGAAACATTCTGTGAATTTGTATGTGGAGGTGGGAGTCAGAGAACCTTTAATTTTTGTTTAATAAACTATTACAAAAGAAAGAAAACAGATAAACCTGAGACAGACTGGAACTAATAAAATCTGAATTGTTGGCTGTAACATGAAGTTTGTACTTTCAGCTGAATCCATTGCAACGGTTACATTTCCGAGAAGTATGTTGAAGGCTGGATGAGACCACCTGCTGGATGACCTTTGAGAAGACATATAAACAGTGCCATGGAACTATGTATAAGATATCACTCACTTCTTCCTCTTGACTGTAGCAACACGATGACCTAGAATTTCTTATCCTGCACACTTCCCAAGATGTTTCTAAGCATTTGTCTGCACTAATCTTTGTTTTACGTGTAGTCCTGGAAATGAATAAAAATAACCATAAAGTAGTAAGGAGGATTAAATGTTAATTCTAAGAATTTAAGAATTTCTCCAAGATTTTCCTCACTATTAGGACTCGGTTTCACTTACGTTTTACACGGACAAGTGCAATCCGATAAAATATTGGATTGCACTCCCACTAGTGTAAAACTATGGGGCAGTGTACATCTGCTATTTTTTTCTCATGCCATAAGGGCATAGGAAAAATGAGAACATACTATGTTCAGCAGCAAGTCTCGGCTCACACGCACCCATACAAGTCTATGGGTACGTGTGAAACATTGGACTGCATTCGGATGTCATCCAAGTGTAGTGCTATATACTCAGCGATAGGCAGCGGAGAAGATGAAGAGATCACTCTCTCCATCTTCTCTGCACCTGTGATCTGATCACAGGATCAGATCACAGTCGCATGGCACTCTGCTCACGCTCGCAGCAGAGCCTGAGCCAGGGCCATTAGCATATTGCCTCCGATTCTCTCACATCGGAAGTGATGCAGTCATGCTAGGTATGAGGAAGTACCAAACAAACGGAGAAAGGGAAGCAAAAGGAAACCCTGTGTCTACAGAAATGGGATATGGTGACCTCTGACCAAGCCTACCATTGACCCTTAGCTTCCCTCACCACCCTAGATAGGTTCCGCACCTATGCCCCCAGCAGGATACCTGACCCTAGTCTGACCCTAGAACTGGGCCCTAGGTAGGGAACTGGTGGGATGAGTGTTTAGTCAACCCCACTAAGCACTAAAAAAGACACAGGGAATACACAATGGGGGAATCACATGAACAACTTATCTCCAGGTGACTCAGGGAGAAGTACAGCAAAGAACAATGTTTCGTAAGATGAGTGCAAGCTGACTGCTTGCATCCAGAGCTTGTATAGCATAAGACTATCACCAGCATAGATCCAGGGGGAATGAGGGTATATAAGCACAAAAAAGAAAATACTGAGGATTAACAGCTGAAAGATGAGGAACACCGCAGAGTCCTAAAGGGAAAGGGATTAACCACAAGCAGAGAATATCAGGGAGCAGTTTGTGCAGCCAAAACACTGCGACCTTCTACAGACCGACACACACCTTAGGAATGTCTGTCAAGTGTAACACACCCGTGACAGATACGTAAGTGGATTCAAAACCATACATTGTGATGATTCCTAAGGTACTGTGCATCACATCTACACTCAGGCAATAACAGGAATTACTAATGGAAATATATTATATACAGTATCAGTGGCGTAGCTAGAATTGGATGGGCCCCAGTGGAAAGTTCAGATCTGGGCCTCCCCTCCACATACACCGACACTTGGGGTAAGGGATAATGACACTGACACTCGGGGTACAGGATAATGATGCTGACACTTGGCTCTTACCCACAGCACCCAGCTTTCCCATGATCTGAAATCCCTCTATCAACACCCTGCTTTCCTATGTTCTGATATTTATCTTGTCCTCGGCACCCAGCTTACCCATATCAAACCATGAGAAGGCTTGGTGCTGAGAGAAGATGTATAACAGAGCATGGGAAAGCTGGGTGCTTAGGGAAAGAGCCTTTTTCCCTCAGCACAAAACGTTCCCATCCCCTGCTTGTATCTTTGTCCTCCCTTGTATATAGTTCTCCAAATACTATATTGGCCCCCGCATAGCCTTCCAAATAGTATAAAGGGTCCCACATAACCCTTCATATTAGAATGCAGCTCCATAGTCCTCCATGTATTATAATGCATTTCCCATAGTTCTCCATGTATTATAATTCATCCCACAGTCCTCCATATATTATACTGCACCACATAGTTCTCCATATATTATACTGCACCCCCATAATTCTCCATGTATAAAGTAGCCCTTCAATTATAATGAATTTGTCATAGTTCTCCATGTATTATAATTCACCCCCTAGTACTCCATATGTTATACTGCACCCAATAGTCCTCCATGTTTTATAATGCACCCCCATAGTCCATGTATAAGGTAGGGTCCAAAGTCTTCCAAATATTATAATGTAGCCCCCATAGTCCTATATGTATTATAACGCAACCCCATAAAACTTCATATTGTGTTATGCAGCCCCATACTCCTCCATGTATAATGCACCCATTTATTCCATGTAAAAGGAGTCCTTCATTTTGTATTATGCTGCCCCACAGACCTCCATGTATAATGCAGCCCTATAGACCTCCAGTATAATGCAGCCCCATAGACCTCTATGTATAATACACCCCTATAGTCCATGTATAAGGTGTCCTTCATGTTTATTATGCAGCCCCCCAGGCCTCCATATATAATACAGCCAGCCTCTCCAAGCCTCCATGTATAATATAACAGGCAGCCTCTCCAGGCCTCCATGTATAATAATGCAGCCAGCCTCTCCAAGCCTCCATGTATAATAATGTAGCCAGCCTCCCCAGTCCTCCATGTATAATAATGCAGCCAGCCTCTCCAGGCCTCCATGTATAATATAGCAGCCATCCTCTCCAGGCCTCCATTTCTAATAATGCAGCCAGCCTCTCCAGGCCTCCATGTATAATATAGCAGCCAGCCTCTCCAGGCCTCCATGTGTAATATAGCAGCCAGCCTCTCCAGGTCTCCATGTATAGCAGCCAGCCTCTCCAGGCCTCCATGTATAATATAGCAGCCAGCCTCTCCAGGCCTCCATGTATAATATAGCAGCCATCCTCTCCAGGCCTCCATTTCTAATAATGCAGCCAGCCTCTCCAGGCCTCCATGTATAATATAGCAGCCAGCCTCTCCAGGCCTCCATGTGTAATATAGCAGCCAGCCTCTCCAGGTCTCCATGTATAGCAGCCAGCCTCTCCAGGCCTCCATGTATAATATAGCAGCCAGCCTCTCCAGGCCTCCATGTATAATATAGCAGCCAGCCTCTCCAGGCCTCCATGTATAATATAGCAGCCAGCCTCTCCAGGACTCTATGTATACTAATGCAGCCAGCCTCTCCAGGCCTCCATGTATACTAATTCAGCCAGCCTCTTCAGGCCTCCATGCATACTAATGCAGCCAGCCTCTCCAGGCCTCCATGTATAATATAGCAGCCATCCTCTCCAGGCCTCCATTTCTAATAATGCAGCCAGCCTCTCCAGGCCTCCATGTATAATATAGCAGCCAGCCTCTCCAGGCCTCCATGTGTAATATAGCAGCCAGCCTCTCCAGGTCTCCATGTATAGCAGCCAGCCTCTCCAGGCCTCCATGTATAATATAGCAGCCAGCCTCTCCAGGCCTCCATGTATAATATAGCAGCCAGCCTCTCCAGGCCTCCATGTATAATATAGCAGCCAGCCTCTCCAGGACTCTATGTATACTAATGCAGCCAGCCTCTCCAGGCCTCCATGTATACTAATGCAGCCAGCCTCTCCAGGCTTCCATGTATACTAATGCAGCCAGCCTCTCCAGGCCTCCATGTATACTAATGCAGCCAGTCTCCCCAGGCCTCCATGTATAATGCAGCCTCCCCAGGCCTCTGGCCACCGTGTACTCACTAATTTATACTAATTTATATATATAAAAAAAAAACAACAAGTACTCACCCTCTCTCTTCCTTCCACCGTTGCTATGTTTTCACGTCTCCTCATTCCACTGCTGCTGTCCTCACTGCTCTCCTCATTCCCTCGCCGCTGCTCTGTCCTCACCGCTCTCCTTTTCCACTGCTGCTCATCCTCCCCTCTCCTTGTTTTCCCGGTGCTCCGGTCGGCGTCCTCCAGTCCTGCGCTCTGTGCTCTCTCTGAGCACAGCAGTCGCCCAGGAGTGACGTCAACGCGCAGGCACAATGGAGGGGGGAGAATGATGATGCATAGAGTGCCACCGGCAGTTCTATGCTTCAACATTACTGTGCGCGGTGACGGGGGAGGGGGCCTCGGTGCCGCCGCTGACACCAGAAAGGGGGGCCCGGTGTCGGCGGCGGCAGTGGGTCATATAGCGGCCGCGTGATCTGTGAAAGATCAGTGCATCTCCTCTCTCACTGACAGGAGCTGACTGCTGATCTGTCGGGCGGCCGCCGGGCCCCTAACCTCCCGGGCCCGGTCGCATTGGTGACCGCTGCGACCGCGGTAGTTATGCCCCTGTACAGTATATTCTGCTTGTGTGCTATTCATCCATATTTCAACATAAATATATTGTGCAGAACACTAAAATTGAATTCCCAGAATTGAAAGTAATTTCCTATTCCCCTATCCATAGGAGAATAGTGGATCTTGAAAACAAGCCTTAATTGAAAGAAGCAGAGTTGCGATTGCTTGACCTTCACTCCATTCATTGTCTATGAGACTTCTGGAGAAAGGCAGATACTGAGTTTGACTATTCAGGAACACTATATAGTAATACTTGTAATGAAGTTACTGGTAAACACTTTCTTTCTCCTTTCCCCACCTCAGCCTCCAAGCCACTCACCGATGGCTTCTGTGTCCCCGATTCCTGCTGCCGGCTCCCAGGGCTTCACACGCCACATAGGTCTCCTGGGAGCACACGTAGGGCGCGCGTGCACCTGTTCTTGAAGTGGCAGCAATCCCTAACCTGGAAGTGCCTCTCAGCCTATGGCTGAGAGGCATTAGATATTTAAAGCATCCTCCCTTTATGGTAGCTGCCTGGGCAACATGGCCTATCCCTAGAGATGCGTTGATAGTTGTCAGGTCTGGTACTTGTTTGCCGTACCTTTGCTGAGTTCTCTAACATGAGTTTGTGTCCTAATATCCGCTGTACCTGCTGCACCTATCTGTAACAGCCTGTCCACTGTACTTGATGTACCTACTGTACCATTCATGCTTGCTGTACTAGCCGAACATGCCACATCCATCAGTAGCTACCATCTTAGTCACAGCCGCTACATATTCTGCATCAGCCGAATCCTACATGACTGTTGTGCACAGCCGTCCAGACTGCATCAGCCATTTCAGCTGCAGTCCATATCATAGACTACCCATATCTTTACCTCTGATCCCTGGGGTCAGCTGTCATAGTACCATATCCACCCTTAGTAGCACCCGGGGGCCACTGGCAGCAAAACCGAACCTCACCATCACAGGCTCTGGTGAAAACTTGGCGTGCACCTAGTCATGCCCCTCAGGTGAACCGGTGCTGTAGACCAGTGGGTCCACTCCCGCTCACATCCACAAACATTACAATACTGCTCAGCACCATTTCAAAAAAATGGGGTTGAGACATTCTGGTAGTCCCTCTTTAACTTTTCTACAGAGATCTGGACTTTGAGGCAATGCTTCATCAGTACAGAACCCCAGAAAGCCTGGTAATAATAGCTGACATTTAATGAAATACAAAAAGTAAGGTCAAAATATGATTCAAGAAGAGTAATCAGACAAACTGGAGTCTGGGCAGGCAGAATTTACTTAATACAGTAGTTGAGCAGGAGGTTAGGCCAGGCAGATTTCACTCAGTGCAGCAGTGACAGGACGGTAGGGCTGGCAGAGTTCACTCAACACAGTAGTCAAGTAGGAGGTCAATGCAGGCAGCAGACAAAAAAGCTTTATCCTCAGGCAGAGAACAAAGAGAGAAGGTTCGATATATAAACTGGACAATATGACAAAAAGATGAACTTGGCTACATGCTGTTCTTTCAGAGTCTGAGAGTCAGTGAGTGTGTAACTTACTTAGTGGCAGCATCAAAAGTTCTAGCAGGAAGAGTGTGTCACTGAGGACCTAACTGCTAAAGAAGAGCAGGAGAAGGGTGGAGGGAGATAGACTGGCCACTTGTTACAGCAACTGAGCCAATGGTAAGGAATCATGAAATTGACTGCACAGTGCATGTTCGACTAGTCTACTGGCATTACTGCTGGCAATAGGTTTTTGGCTGACTAGTTATGCTGCACAACTTTCTTTGTTAGGCTGGAGTCACACATTCATATGAGTGCATCGGATGCGATATGCTAATGACCCTCAGCTCAGGCTCTGCAACCAGCGTGAGCTGAGTGCCATGCCACTGTGATCCGATTCTGCAATCAGATCACAGCTGCAGAGGAGAGGGAGGGATTAACCTCTCCATCTCCTCCATTATCAGGGGATGCAATTTTTGCACTGCACTCTGGTGTCATTTGAGCGCAGTCCGATGTTTCACTCACACCCTTAGACTTGTGTGGGTGCGAGTGACATGGCTCTTGCTAACAATCACAGCATGCTGCTACTTTTCTCTCATACAGAATCTGGATGAGGAAAAAAAGCTGACCATCTGCTCACCCTCATTGAATAGCATTAGTCCAAGTGCAATGCGAGATTTTCTCGCATTGCACTCATCCAATTCATACAGTCGTGTGAGTGTACCCTAATATTAGGACCCTTTCATAAGCTAAGAGCAGTGGAGCAGAGTATGGCGGATAGGTAATGACAGTCTGCACTGTGCTTTTGCCTTTTTTGTAATTGTTGGAGCACCCCAGGGCAATGCTGTTTGAAAATAATGCCCTTAGATTTTGAGTTAAAAGGAAATGGACCCTAAATAAAAGTCAACGAAGAGAGAATGATCACACACTTTTTGGTCATCGCCAGCAGTGCGGAAGTGGCTTCTTTACTGTGAAAGTAGTGATAATATGGAACTCTCCACCACACAAGTTTTTCTAAATCATTAAATTAATTTATAAGACGTTAGCAAATTTTTACAAAATAATTATATGTTGTAATATAGAATACAGAAATAGCATTTCAAAAGTAAAAAGATATCAATAGGCAATGCAAAAAAGAAATCAAAAAAGCAAAACTAGCTACTGAAACAAAAATCGCCAATGACATTAAAATAAATCCCAAAATCTTTTATAAATACATTAATGCCAAAAGGAAAACAAAGGATAGTATTGGCCCCTTAAAATATAATAACAAGTTAGTTATAGAGGACAAACAAAAGACTGAGATATTAAATAGGCATTTCTCTTCTGTGTTCACCAAGGAACTGACTGTACCAGGCATCATTCAACAAGTGAAAAATCAAAGTTCACCACCCGATATAATTAATTTAACACAAGAAGAAGTACGCCTACGTCTGAGTAAATTAAACATTGACAAATCCCCAGAGCCAGATGGCATTCATCCACGAATATTGAGGCAATTGAGCTCCGTAATTGACAGACCGCTGTATCTTATCTTTTTAGACTCGCTTGTAACAGGGTTGGTGCCTCAGGATTGGAGGATTGCTGATGTGGTACCAATATTTAAGAAAGGAAAGAGGGTAGATCCAGGCAACTACCGTCCAGTAAGCCTGACATCAGTAGTATGCAAAGTTTTTGAGGGCATTTTAAGGGATGACATGCAAAAATATGTTGCAGAAAATAATATAATAACTAACAGACAGCATGGATTCATGAAAGATAAATCGTGTCTAACCAACCTGTTGGGATTCTATGAGGGGGTAAGTGCAAACCTGGATATTGGTAATGCAGCTGATGTGATTTATTTGGACTTTGCAAAGGCATTTGATACTGTACCACATAATAGCCTTATACTAAAGCTCCAGAAGCAAGGACTAGGGGAAACTATATGCAACTGGGTAAGGAATTGGCTAAAAGATAGGAAACAAAGAGTAGTCATAAATGGAACATTCTCTAAATGGGCCATAGTCAGCAGTGGGGTGCCGCAGGGATCTGTGCTAGGACCAATTCTTTTTAATCTTTTTATTAATGACCTTGTGGATGGGATTGATAGTAAAGTGTCAGTCTTTGCTGATGACACCAAACTATGTAGGATATTAAAAACTGACCTTGATAGTATAATATTACAAAAAGATCTGGATAAGATGTCAGAATGGGCAGATACTTGGCAAATGAGATTTAATGTTGATAAATGTAAAGTAATGCACCTAGGACGGAGTAATCCTATAACTGCGTATACATTAAATGGAAGTAAACTCGGGACTACAGAACAGGAGAAGGACTTGGGTATTCTCATTACAAATAAGCTGAGCAGCAGCACTCAATGTCAAGCAGCAGCTGCAAAAGCAAACAAGATTCTAGGGTGTATAAAAAGAGAGAGTAGACCCCGTGATCCCAACATATTGTTACCCCTCTATAAATCACTTGTAAGGCCACATCTGGAATATGGGATTCAGTTTTGGGCTCCACATTTTAAAAAGGACATTCAGAAGTTAGAGTCAGTTCAAAGGCGGGCAACTAGACTATTACAAGGAATGGAAGGCCTCCCATATGATGACAGGTTGAAAAAGTTAGATATGTTTAGCTTAGAAAAAAGACGTCTCAGAGGAGATCTCATTTATATGTATAAATACATGTGTGGTCAATATAAAGGACTGGCACATGACTTATTTCTTCCGAAGACAATACTAAGGACCAGGGGGCACTCACTGCGAGTGGAAGAAAAGCGATTCCAACAGCTAAATAGGAAAGGGTTCTTTACAGTTAGAGCAGTCAGACTGTGGAATGCCCTACCACAAGAGGTAGTAATGGCAGATACTATAACAGCTTTCAAAAAAGGGCTGGATGATTTCTTCAGTACACACAACATTGTTGGTTATAAATGACTTTGTGACCAAATGTAGAACTGGTGGAGGAAGGTTGAACTAGATGGACCTAGGTCTTTTTTCAACCTTAGTAACTATGTAACTATGTAACTACCAAACTGCCAAAAGATTATTTAATTTCTTTATTTCAGAACCTTGGATATGTTTACACACAATAAATGGACCACAAGCAAGGCACTAAGGCAGAGAGGGTTCTTGCACCTCTGGACTTTGGACTTTGTTGTTATTGGCACAGTGCCTTAAAAATGTATTCATACCCTGTAACCTTTTCCAAATTTTTTCATGCCACACCCACAAACTTAAATGTATTTTATTATGATTTTATGTGATATAGTGTGCCAACACTAAGTAGTATTTGTAGAGTGTAAAAGAAATTAAATATCAGTTTCTAAGCATTTTAAACATATACCGTACTGTATATCTGAAAATTGTGACGTACATTTCTATTCAACCCCCCAAGTCAATGCTTTGTAGGGCCACCTTTTGCTGCAATTACTGCTGCAAGTCTTTTCTCTACCAGCTTTGCATGTTTAGTGGCTGAAATTTTTGCCCATTCTTTTTGTAAAATAGCTAAGGATATGAATACTTTTTGAAACAACTCGATATTCTATTTATCTTTGAAATAATTTTTGGGTGATTTTTCTAATGTTGACAGGTGTACTCTGTTTTCTCTTCAACCCATATATCTCTTCAACCCATAAAAGTAATCAAAAATAGGCAGGACTTAGATAATTCAAGTGCTAGTCTAGGATCACACAAGAGTTTAAAAACTCAGTCCCATTCTCATAAAAAAAAGTGGGACAATGCCCCATATATGAACTAATTAAAAACAAGTAAAAAATAAAAAGTAAAAAAAATTGTAAAAATATTTTTTTAAAAATCTGAAAATAAAGAACGCTCCCAAAGATAAAAAAAAAATCCAATAGATTTGTATATATAAGTAAAAAAAAAAAAGGAAACATATTTGGTATCTTCACATCCATAACAACCCAATCTTTAAAACTGTCAGACTAGTTAACCCCTTCACTGAATACTGTAAAAATGTAATAAAAAAATTTCTTTTCATCATACAGCTGACAAAAAAGTGGGAAAAAACGCAATAAAAAAATCATATATAAATAAAAATGGTACCGCTGAAAATGTCATCTTGACCCGCAAATAAAAGACACATTATACAGTGCTGGCCAAAAGTATTGACACCCCTGCAATTCTGTCAGATAATACTCAGTTTCTTCTTGAAAATTATTGCAATCACAAATTTTTTGGTATTATTAACTTCATTTATTTTGCTTGCAATGAAAAAACACAAAAGAGAATGAAACAAAAATCAAATCATTGATCATTTCACACAAAACTCCAAAAATGGGCCAGACAAAAGTATTGGCACCCTCAGCCTAATACTTGGTTGCACAACCTTTCGCCAAAATAACTGTGAACAACCGCTTCCGGTAACCATCAATGAGTTTCTTACAATGCTCTGCTGGAATTTTAGACCATTCTTCTTTGGCAAACTGCTCCAGGTCCCTGAGATTTGAAGGGGCCTTCTCCAAACTGCCATTTTGAGATCTCTCCACAGGTGTTCTATGGGATTCAGGTACAGACTCATTGCTGGTCACTTTAGTAATCTCCAGTGCTTTCTATGAAACCATTTTCTAGTGCTTTTTGAAGTGTGTTTGGGTCATTGTCCTGCTGGAAGACCCATGACCTCTGAGGGAGACCCAGCTTTCTCACACTGGGCCCTACATAATGCTGGAAAATTTGTTGGTAGTCTTCAGACTTCATAATGCCATGCACACGGTCAAGCAGTCCAGTGCCAGAGGCAGGAAAGCAACCCCAAAACATCAGGGAATCTCTGCCATGTTTGACTGTAGGGACCGTTTTCTTTTTTTTGAATGCCTCTTGTTTTTTCCTGTAAACTCTATGTTAATGGATTTTCCCAAAAAGCTCTACTTTTGTCTCATCTAACCAGAGAACATTCTTCCAAAACATTTTAGGCTCTCAGGTAAGTTTTGGTAAACTTCAGCCTGGCTTTTTTTGTCTCGGGGTAAGAAGTGGGGTCTTCCTGGCTATCCTATCATACAGTCCCTTTTCATTCAGACGCCGACGGATAGTACGGGTTGACACTGTTGTACCCTCGGACTGCAGGGCAGCTTGAACTTGTTTGGATGTTAGTCGAGGTTCTTTATCCACCATCCGCACAATCTTGCGTTGAAATCTCTCGTCACTGTTTCTTTTCCTTCCACATCTAGGGAGGTTAGCCACAGTGCCATGGGCTTTACACTTCTTGATGACACTGCGCACTGTAGACACAGGAGCTTTCAGGTCTTTGGAGATGGACTTGTAGCCTTGAGATAGCTCATGCTTCCTCACAATTTGGATTCTCAAGTCCTCAGACAGTTCTTTGGTCTTTTTTCTTTTCTCCATGCTCAATGTGGTACACACAAGGACACAGGACAGAGGTTGAGTCAACTTTAATCCGTATCAACTGGCTACAAGTGTGATTTAGTTATTGCCAACACCTGTTAGGTGCCACAGGTAAGTTACAGGTGCTGTTAAATACACAAATTAGAGAAGCATCACATGATTTTTCAAACAGTGCCAATACTTTTGTCCACCCCCTTTTTTATGTTTGGTATGGAATTATATGCAATTTGGCTTTATGACAATTTTTGTTTTATTTTTTTTCATTGAAGACAAATTAAATGAAGATAATAATACCAAAGAATTTGTGATTGCAATCATTTTCAAGAAGAAACTGAGTATTATCTGACAGAATTGCAGGGGTGCCAATACTTTTGGCCAGCACTGTAGATATCTCAGCGAAAAAAATAAAAAAGCTTTAGCTCTCAGAATAAAGTAATGAAAAAATTATTTTTTTTCTATAAAATAATGTTTTTTTGTGTAAAAGCAGCAAAACATAAAAATAAACTATATACAAGTAAATGTGGTATCACTGTTATTACAACCGACTTGAAGAATAAAGCTATCTTAACACTTTTATGACATGGTAAACGACATAAAAATAAAAAAAAAACAATTCCTAAATTGCTGTTGTTCTCAATTTTGCCTCAAAAAAGTAGAATTTAAAATTATAAAAAATATTGTGTGGCCCAAAATGGTACCAGTAAAACCTCTAGCTCATCCCGCAAAAAAACAAGCCCTCACATGACTCTGTCGGAAGAAAAATAAAAAAAACTATAGCCTTCAAACATCGGTAATGCAAAAAAGCCTTTATTTTGTAAAAAAGCATTTTTAGCGTTATGGTACCCAAACCTAAAAAGACAATATAAATCTGGTATCAATATAATCATATACTGACCTGAGGCATAATGCTGCTAATCACTTATACCACAAGGTGGAAGGCATAAAAAATAAATAAAGCCAATTCTTGAACTGCTGTTGATTTGTTAATTCTGCCTCCCAAACATTGCAGCGCGGCACGACTCACATTTAAGCTACGCTCTACGCTGAGCACTTAAGGCCGCTTTACACGCTGCGACATCGCTAGCAATTGCTAGTGATGTCGAGCGCGATAGCACCCGCCCCCGTCGTACGGCCGAGATGTGCTGATCGCTCCCGTAGTGAACATTATCGCTACGGCAGCGTCACACGCACATACCTGTTCAGCGACATCGCTGTGACTGCCGAACAATCCCTCCCTCAAGGGGGAGGTGCGTTCGGCGTCACTGCGACATCACCGCGACGTCACTAAGTGGCCGCCCACTTCCTCATTGCCGGTGGAGGCAGGTAAGAGGACGTTTGTCATTCCTGCGGTGTCACACACAGCAATGTGTGCTGCTGCAGGAACGACGAACAACATCGTACCTGCAGCAGCAACGATATTAAGGAAATGAACGACGTGTCAACGAGCAACGATTTTTCACATTTTTGTGCTCGTTGATCGTTGCTGGATATGCGACACTAACGACTTGACCCCGACGATATATCGGTAGCGATGTTGCAGCGTGTAAATTACCCTTTACACTGGCGGCTATGAGGTACTTTGCACGTTGCGACATCGCTAGCATCGGCTAGCAATACCGAGCACGATAGTACCCGCCCCCGTCGCACATGCGATATCTTGTGATAGCTGCCGTAGCGAACATTATCGCTACGGCAGCTTCACACGCACCTACCTGCCCTGCGACGTTGCTCTGGCCACAGTCCCGCCTCCTTCCTAAGGGGGCGGGTTGTGCGGCGTCACAGCGACGTCACACGGAAGGCGGCCAATAGAAGAGGAGGGGCGGAGATGAGTGGGACGTAAACATGCCGCCCACCTCCTTCCTTCCGCATAGCCGGTGGTGGCAGGTAAGGAGATGTTCTTCGCTCCTGCGGCTTCACACACAGCGATGTGTGCTGCCGCAGGAACGAGGAACAACATCGTATCTCCTATTGGTGCGACATTATGAAAATGACCGACGCTACACAGATCACCGATTTTCAACGCTTTTGCGATCGTTTATCTCGAACATCTCCTACCGGCGTCACCGCGGCTTCCGTAGGATATGCGGAAGGAAGGAGGTGGGCGGGATGTTTACATCCTGCTCATCTCCGCTCCTCCGCTCCTATTGGCCGCCTGCCATGTGACGTCGCAGTGACGCTGCACGACCCGCCCCCTTAATAAGGAGGCGGGTCGCCGGCCAGAGCGACGGTCGCAGGGCAGGTGAGTGCATGTGAAGCTGGCGTAGCGATAATTTTCGCTACGCCAGCTTTCACAAGATATCGTACCTGCGACGGGGGCGGGGACTATCGCGTGCGACATCGCAGCATCGGCTTGCGATGTCGCAACGTGCAAAGCCCGCCTAAGAGAGCAGCTGCTAAAAAGCTATTACAAACCAGCAAACAGATATTTGAAGCTGTTGGTGCCTCTGGAGTCCCCTAACCAGTGCTCACAAGCAGAAACGGTTGCAGTGGGCTCAGACATACATGAAGACTAATTTTCAAACAGTCTTGTTTACTGATGAGTGTCGAGCAACCTTGGATGGTCCAGATGGATGAAGTGAATGTGATCTCCTAATGCTGCAAATTCCAGAAATGAGCATTTTCAGTTCTTTAAAACATATAAAATGTTTAGAAACTCTACTGTGCCTAATAATTTGGAACAGTGCATTTTGAGGTTTTTTTTTTAGTTTTGAAGATTATACTGTTATCATTGGGAGGTTTCTTCAATAAAATTCCATGTAAACTCTAACGGGTGATGACTTCTATTAGACTGACTGTCATTTGCACTGACCTTTTAGGAAAATCAGAGAAAAATATAATTTGCATAATAATTTGGAACATGGTATAAGTCTGCTTAAATATGGTGCTCCTTTCATTCTTCACTTTGCACTGTGCCTCAAAAGTAGTTTTAGTTTTCAAACACATATGGGATATTAGCATACCGTTTAGAAATTGTACAACAAACTGCATGGTCAATTATCTACTGTCACCCTAGCGAAAATGAAAACTGCGGTTAAAGCAACATTTTTGTGCTTGAAATGTATTTTTTCATTTTCATAGGTCAACGTTAGAAAATTCTGTGAAGCACCTGGGGGGTTCAAGGTGCTGTCACACAGAGGTTTTTACAAACATTGTTGATGGTCATTGAGCGTGGGGATCTGCCCAGACTACTGATTCTGACACTCCGCCTGATAACTTCTCTGATGCCTGTGATCAGCGCATCCAGACTCGGGTGTCGACCGATAGATTGGTAGTTCATAGGCACGCTAGCAAGAGTTAATCTCTGCTGGTCTGCTGGTTAGTCTCTATTGATCACATGTTGTGTAAGAGCCAATCCACATCTGCACCCCTCCCATATATGCAGGCTAGATCCTTCTATGCCAGCTATAGTTTATCCAAGCTGATTGTAACATCTGCCCTTGACCACACTCAGGATGACTGTCACGGACAGACTCAAGCTAGCCACCAAGTCGGCAGTATCTCAAAAACCCTAAAACCCTTTAACCTCTGTACAGGGATTTGGAATTACACAAGGTCCAGGAGATTGCTGCCTATGGAAGGCTACAAACCAGGAAAGAGTGGTCGTCACTCAGGGTCCAAACCAGGAGGCACAAAAAGGGACAAAATTGGCAGGCAGGAACGTAGTCAGGAAATCAGACAGGAGGTCAAAACCGGAACTGGCAGCGAGGTACAAAATCGGCAGGCAGGAGAGTAGTCAATGAGTAGGCAGAGGTCAAAACACAGGGATCAATAGTCAGAACAAAACAGGAACCAGACACTAGCAGGAATACAAAACTATCTCTGGCAGTGACCAGCAGACAAGAGGGGGAATTAGAAGGGGGTGGTGTCTTTCCATTGGCTGTAGCTGAATGGTGGTAACTTCAGCTGGAAGACACACACCATTTACAGTCAGCCAGGGGTACTGCAAAATCCCAGGGAAACCCAGCTTAGTGGATGAGCGGAGCCTGCGCCCACCAGAGCCACTGGTACCGACTCCTATCCTATCACCAGCACAGTCTATATCAGAAATACGGCGGCATCTGGTGACCGAAGCAGAGGTTGCAGGAGCAGACTCCGGTGAGGACGTAACACTGGTCTAGTGAGGTGTTCTGCTCCAGACTAACTGATGGTTTTAGTACATGTTGCTGTGTGCAGTTGTGAAGTTAACCCTTGTTGTCTTGTTGTTGCTACCGTTCTGGTCTTTCTTTTCTCTTAAGTCTTTCATTGTTTGTTCCTGTGAGTTTGCAGTGTGTTAGAAGTTTGGTTTTCGGTCTGTCTTTATCTGTGTCTCATCTTATTCTTGCCTCTTCCTTTCCTTGTGGGAGGGAAGAATCAAATTAGTTCTAGTCAGGAGCATAGCCAGCCATGATACTCAAGCATCTCCACCATTAGGGGTAACCCTGGGGTTAGGGATAACCTAAGAACTTCTATTGTAGGGACAGCATAGGAGCCCCTTTCCTTCACTTTCCTACAGTTACATTAAGGTGCTCTCCAAACATCTATTTAAATTCCTTCAGGGGTCTAGTTTTCAAAATGGGGTCACTTATGAGAGAGGTCAACTGTTTAGGCATATTTGGGACTCTCCAAATGCAACAAGGCTTCTGCTATCTATTCCAGATAATTTTGCACTCAAATTCAATTGGTGCTCTTTCCCTTCCAAGTCCTGTCGTGCACCCAAACAGTAGATTTCCATCATATATGGGGTATCATTGTGCTCAGGAGAAATTGCATAACAAATTCTAAGGTTCATTTTGTCTTGTTACTCTTGTGAGAATTCAAATTGTGGGGCTAAAGTAACATTTTTGTGGGATAAAGTAAAATTTTCATTTTTTCCTTCGACATTGCTTTAGTGCCTATGAAGCAACTAAAGAGATAATAAACTTCTTGAATGTAGCTTTGAGCAGCTTGAGCGGTGCAGTTTTAGAATGGTGTCATATTTGGGTATTTTCTGTCACTTAGGCCTCTCAAAGTCACTTCATATGAGATGTGGTTCCTCAAAAAATTGTTTTATACATTTTGTTGTAAAGATGATACACAATTAGGGATGGGTGAAACCCCTGATGCTCGGTGTTCGGGAGACTTGCCCAAACGTTTTGTAAAGTTCGCGTTTGGGTTCTGATATGACGCGAACTTGCGTCCGAACACTGAGCTTGGACTTTACAGTTATGTGATGGGGTGGGGGGGCTGTAAAATAAAGAATACAGTTAATAATAAACATTGCCATTATACTTACAGGTCCCGCGACGCGTTCCGCAGAGTCTGCCTCCCGTCGCTTCTCCTTCTGATCATCGCTGTGCCCTCCCGGTAACCAGCACTGATGATAGGACCTTCCGTGACGTCGTAGCATGTGACCAGTCACGTGTGTATTATCTCTTTGGCTACAGACTGGTCTCATGGCTATGATGTCATGCTAGGTCCTGTCAGTGCATCTCGCCAGTATGCAGTGCTCGCCCGAGCATCTCCCTACTCAGTATACTCGGCGAGTGCCGTGTACCGGTAAGATGCTCGGGCACATGGTTGGCTCCCCGTCGCTGCATGTTGGCGCTCTTTACAGAGTCAGCCCACATGCAGGGACTGACTGCCACAGCCGGTGAATAGCGGCGCCGGGAATCAGGTGATCGGAAATCACTGTTGCTATAGTAACCCGCCTGTCAGGTTACCATTGCAACGGTGGCAGCGGTGATGTAACCGCTTACCAACCTGCAGCCTCTGCTCACTCATTGTGTAATTAGACTGCACGGGGGAGGAGGAGCGTCTTCCTCCCCTGTGCTGTCTGATGTAGCAGAGCTGCATGGATTGAAGGAGAAAGAAGACAGAAGACCAGGATCGTGGGGGGGGTGAGAGGGTGTAATAAACATGGAGTCTCTAAGTGTGTCTGTGTATTTATTTCTAATAAAGTATTTTTTCTCTGTGTGGTGTCTTTTTTTAAGCCTTTATTGGAGATTCTTAATGGCCGGGTCAAACTTGCCTGACATTAAGAATCTCTGGCTTAATACTAGCTAGTAAAACAAAGCTAGTATTAACCCCTCATTACCCAGCGTGCCACCCATCACCAGGGCCGCTGTAAGAGTTGGATACAGCGCCAGAAGATGGTGCTTCTATGAAAACGGCATTTTCTGGGGTGGCTGTGGACTGCAATTTGCAGCGGGGGGGCCCAGGAAGCTTGGGCCAACCTGAGCTGCTGATTCCAATCTCCAGCTGCCTAGTTGTACCTGGCTGGACACAAAAATGGGACAAAGCCCATGCCATTTTTTTTTATTATTTCATGAAATTCAGGAAAAAATTAAAAAAAGGTCTTCCCTATATTTTTGGTTCACAGCCGGGTACAAATAGGCAGCTGGGGGCGATCCGTACCTGCCTGCTGTACCTGGCTAGCATACAAAAATATGGTGAAGCCCATGTCATTTGTTTTTTGTTTTTTTGGCAAAAAAATGGCTTCCCTGGATTTTCCATTGCCAGTGAAGGTAACACCAAGCAGTTGGGGTTAGCAGCCAGTAGCTGCTTGGATTACACTTAGCTAGCAATACAACAATGCAGCAGGAGCCCACGCTTTTTTTTAAAAAATTATTTATTTAAATAACTTAAAAAAATGGGCTTCCCTGTATTTTGATTGCCTGACATCACAGTACTGTAAAAATAAATAAATCATTAAAAAAAATGACGTAGCGCTCCCCGGTATTTTTGATTCTCAGTGCAGATAAAGCAGACAGCTACGGGCTGCCACCCCCATCTGCCTGGCGGTACCTTGGCTGGCAATCAAAATACAGGGAAGCCCATTAATTTTTTATTTAAAAAAATAATTTAAAAAACAATGCCTGGGCTCCAGCTGTATTTTGATCGCCAGTCAGGTAAAGCCAGGCAGCTGGGGGCTGGGATTCTCAGCAGCCTGCAGACGCCCCTGGAAATGGCGCATTGTTTCTTAGCGCCATTTCCAGGCGCTTTACCCAGCTCGCACAGCGGCCGTGATGGCGATGGCTCGCTGAGTAATAAAGGGGTTAATACCAGCTTTGTATTCTCAGATGGTACTAAGCCCAAAATTCATGGTGTCACCCCAAATTAGACATGGTCACCATGAATTTCTAGGAAACAGTAAAAAAAAACACAACACAGAGAATTTTTTCTTATTAAAAATAAAACAAAAAAACATTAAGATTCCATCTTTATCATAAAAAAAATCCTTAGTCCGGTGTAATCCTCAGGGACAGCAAAGTCAGCTTCATCACTGTGCACAGATGTCGCGGGCGGAGGAGGGGTCGCTGCGCTCACCCACTGCTCGGGTCCGGCTGCTGCTGCTCGGTGGTGGCTCGAGCAGTGGGCCGGATCCCGGGGACTCGAGCGGCGTTCCTCGCCCGTGAGTGAAAGGGGGGTGGTGTGTGGTTTGGGGATATTGTCCGTGACGCCACCCACGGTTGTGGTGAAGTTGTGACACCACCGCTGCTCTGGACGGGGATCCCGGGAGCGATGACAGGGAGCAGCTTGGATGTTGGTTCTCCCCTCCGTGGGTAGGGGGTTGGTTGTCCCGGGGCCCGAGTGAGGGTTGGGGATGACAGGCGGGTTACGGGGCCTTGCGAGGTTCAGGGTCGCGGGGGCAGCGCTGTGCCCCACGGCACGGTGGTACTCACTCAGCCAGTAATTTACACGGAGTCTCTGGTCAAACAAACGGCTGGATGGACGGGTCCCACAGACGGCTGCGGTGTTTTTCCCCTGACCCCAGGTTGGTAGTGTAAGTCCTTTCCTTCACCTTCGTGTACGCTCCTCCTGTGCTCCGGTTTCCAGCTGGCCACTACCCTGTCCCGGCTACCTACGGTTCCACCAAGACTGTCTTCCCGGCTCCTGCAGACGGCCACTACTGTCTGCCTCACTGGCTACACGAGGGACCTAGGCTCCAACCTAGGCCCCAGTCTGCGTCTGCCTCTCTGCAGACCTCCTCTCTTCCTCTGCCTGGACTTGTCTGAGCTGGTTTTTGCCTCAGGCCAGCTAGACTCCTGGGTGGGCGTCTCCATCTGCCTTACTCCGCCCACCTGGTGTGTCTGTCTGAACCTGAGGGAAGAAATCAGGTCTCACTGGGGATGTCTGCTGTGAACTGCTGGGGGTGGGGGAGTGTGTGTGTTGTTACCTGTGGCCCCTGGCTTGTCCAGGGCACCACACAGACAGTTTCTATACAGTGTGAGAGGCAAAGCGCAATATCAACTCTGCTTCATCACTGTGTATAGACTGTATAGTGAGAAGCACAGAGAGCCATGTCAGGTCTGCTACACCGCTCTGGACAGAGCAATGAAGCAGACGCTGACAGTGAGGGTATGACTCGTGCAGTCTCGCATTGCATCACCCCACTCTCCCAACAGCAGCGCCTCAGCTGTGGAAACACATGCTTCTGACCCGCTGCCGTCGGGAGATTGTGTGCCGTGATGCAATGACACTCGCATCACGGCGCACCAGGACCTGTGATGATGTTATATTAACGTGACCAGTCTGTAGCCAATGAGGTAATACAACATTCACACGTGACTGGTCATATGGGTATGATGTCACGGTCACGGCAGGTCCTTTTAGCCAGAGGTGCTTACCGGGTTGAACAGCAATGATGTGACGGACACGGAAGCAGAAGACAGAGTCTGCAGGACGTCGCGGGATCTGTAAGTATGATCAGAATGTTTTTTTAATAACATGCTTTTTTTTTTTTTAACAGCCCCTGGACCTGAACTGTAACACGCACTGTAACACGAACGTCCCAGAAAGCTTATGTTCAGGGTCGTGTGAACAAACACCATGTGTTCGGTACGGACACCGAACTTTACAGTTAGAGTTCGCCCATTCCTATATACAATACAAGGTAATATTGTGGTACTGATTGTTCACAGGCCTCGTGTATCATAACAATGTCCCATGGGCCTTGGGAACGCAACTTCAAACATCGTTGGAACCATGGCCGCACCGGAGGGGAGTATAGGCTTATTTATTTTTATGGGGGCGAATAAAGAAAATGACTAGGGGTTGTCCAAGTAGCGAATAACCCCTTTACGGGTTAGATTCTGTGATTTGGGCGTTGATCCAGGGAACTAGTCTGAGTGCTGTGTGTGGAGTCAGGAAGGAATGTTTCTCCTAGTATGGTGCTTAGTGTCTGGCCTATGGGGTTTTTGCTTCCTCTTGATCAACAATATGTTAGGTTATAGGATGAACTCGGTGGACTTAAATGTAGCTTCAACCTTAAAATCTATGAAACTTTGGGACTATCATCATTCAGAAACAAAGAAGTACACACCACAGTGAAAACTGGTAACACCCACTTGGATTTTAAAAAGTTAACTCATTAGGTGCCAAATAATTACATTGCTAATATCTCCGCAACGGAAAGGCGGGATTAAAAAAAATATACTGTATTTTTCGGATTATAAGACGCACTTTTCCTCCTAAAAATTTGGGAAGAAAATGAGGTGTGTGTCTTAAAATCCAAATGCAGCTTACCAGAGGGTGGTGGAGATGGGTCACAGGAGGCAGGGGCAATGCTTTGCGCTATGCTGTGGGCACTGCTCTGTGCCGGGGCTCTTGGAGTAGCTCTGTGCAGCTGCGTGCAGAGATGCTCTGTGTGACACTTTCTGTTAGGCTCTGCTCTGTGTGACTCTCTGCGGCTCAGCGCCCGCTGCCCCAGCACAGAGCAGCACCTGAAGCCTGCAGTCAGCATTTGTGCCCCCCTCCTCAGCACCGCCCGCAGCATCGCCGTACTCCAGCACCGCCCCTGCCTCCTGTGACCCCTGCTCCACCACTGCTGTCGCCACCTCTCCCCTTTAAGACACCACTGGATTATAACATGGACCCCATATTTTTTTTTTTACCTTTTTTTCTCAAAATTTGGGGTGTGTCTTATAATCCGGTGCACCTTATAAAACGAAAAATACAGTATATATATTTTATTCCACTTTGCAGCTAGTGTTACATTATTTAAAACAATCAACCTCCAAAACTCCAGGTATCCAAAATATTTGTAATATTTATATATTCATACATACTGTATTTTATCCAATTCCCTTCGCACTGTGTTTCCTTTATTAGTCTATGTGCGCACTGGAACGTGCCTTTTTCTTAAGCAAAAAACGGACCCTCTGAAAGAATCCCGCACCCGCAGTAAAAACCGATGTAAAACCGCATCCGCGTTTTGCTGTGATTTGCCACGGTTTGCTGCGGATTTACCGCAGATTTACCGCAAGTTGGTCCCCGCGGATTCTTACCATTATCTATGGCAAAAAACGCAGGTACCTGCAGAAAAGAAGTGGCATGCTCATTAATTCCGCAGCGGAAAATCCGCAGCTATATCCGCAGGTATAAAAAAACGCAGTGTGCGCACAGCATTTTTTCAAACCCATAGGATTTGCTGGGGAATAACTGCAGCAATGTTAGACACATTTTCTGCAGCAAATCCGTGCAAAATCCGCGGTAAATCCGCAGCATGCGCACAGGGCCTTAGCGCAGCAGTCATATACATAATTCAGTATTAAATTATGTCAAGTTCAACATAAAGAATTTACACCATGTTCCAAATTATTATGCAAACTGGATTTATGTGTCATAGCGATTAATTTTCTTTTTTTTCCAATGAAACTCATTCATGGTATTGTGTCTCAGGGTTCTTTGGATCACTGAAATCAATATCAGATACCTGTGATAATTAGTTTGCCAGGTGAGCCCAAAGAAGGAAAACTGGATGTTCCACAATAGTAGGCTGGTTTCAGACGTCCGTGTTTAATCAGGTACCAGTCACACGCATGGTTATGGTCATACGAGTGTCATACGTGTGTCTCACGTGTGTCACAGGTGTGACATCCGTGTTTACATGTGTGTGACAGGTACTGGAGAAAACACGGGTCTGTGAAATAAAAAGATTTTTCATATTTACCTGCTTTCTCCGACTCTGCTGCCTCCCACTCCTGACTGCCGCTCATTATTATATTCATCGATTATTCACCGCACTCAAGACCTGGAAGCCGAAGCATCGCGGGGACAGCACTGGATACAGCACCGCCAAGGACAGGCAAGTATTCTTCAGCACAGTGACATCCAGGAGGTCATCGGAGTTCCCAATGAACTCTGACATCCTGATGACCCCCGCGACACCCACGCTACATTGGTTCATCAGAGTTCACTGGGAACTGTAATCCCCGATGCTGTCCCCGCAATGTTCCGGCTTCTAGGTTCTCACCACACACACACACAGACACTGAGCACACATATGTATACACACATAGCAGACACACATGGATACACCGAGCACATATACACATAGCACACAAGCATGTGTATACACACACACACACTCTGCTGTACACTCACCCAGCGATGCGGTCCCCGGCACTGAAGTCCCCAGCGCTGTCCCCGCTTCCAGGTCCACAAGGCACTGAATATTCAGTGAGTATAATAAGCGGTGATAAGGAGCGGGAGACAGCAGAGCCGGAGACGGCATCGCTGGAGAGAGGTAAATATAGAAAATCTTTTTATTAAAAAGACCCATATTTTCTCCAGTATATTTTACACTGATGTCACAAGGATCACATCAGTGTGTGATCCGTGTGACATCCGTGCTGCCGGAGATGCCTGTGTGTGTGTGTGCGGGGTCATGAAAGGTCACACGGTCCGTGTGCAAACACGGACGTGTGAGGCATATCAGAGAATAACATGGGTATGTGTGACATCCGTGTTAAAAACGGATGTCACACGTACCTAAAACACGGACGTCTGAAACCAGCCATAAGCAGACCAGTTTTCAAGTTAGGCTGTGTGCGCATGTTGCGTAATTACATGCATTTACTGCATTTATGCTGTGTTTAGCACTGCAGCGTAAATGCATGCGTCCTGCGTCCCCTGCAAAATCTATGTAGATTGTGCATGATACGTGCGCACGTTGCTTTTTTGAACGCAGCAATTTGGGTGCTAAAATTTTTACCCAAATCCGTGCGTTCATAAAAGCAGCATGTCAATTAATTTGTGCGCGTTGGATGCAGCTCCCACTCTGTCTGTGCATGAAATCGGCTTTTTTCTACAAAAAAACTGAATCCACTATGCAGTGTTTCTGCAGCGATTTGAAGCGCACATCTGCTGTCAAATCGCTGTAGAATATTCAGCAGTTACGTGCGCATGAGCCCTAACTTGGGAAAGAAAAAGGATCTCTCTGCTGCCGATGCTTTTCCCACTCTATCTATGGCAGAGCAAGCATCCAGAATGCATGAATTCCGCATGCACAATGCTTTCAAAAGGCAGCTTTTCGGCTGCGTTTTGAAAAGCACATGCAGTGACTTAAACGCTGCGGAATAGAACACAGAGACGTGCGCACATAGCCTAAGAGAGCAGCTGCTAAAAAGCCATTACAAACCAGCAAACAGATATTTGAAGCTGCTGGTGCCTCTGTACTCCTTCGAACCTCAAGGTGTAGGATCCTTCAAAGTCTTGCTGTGGTGCATAAAACTACTATTCGGCCACCCCTAACCAGTGCTCACCAGCAGAAACTGTTGCAGTGGGCCCAGACCTACATGAAGACTAATTTTGAAACAGTCTTGTTTACTGATGAGTGTCGAGCAACCCTGGATGGTTCAGATGGATTAAGTAGTGGATGGTTGGTGGATGGCCACCATGTCCCAACAAGGTTGCGATGTCAGCAAGGAGGTGGAGGAGTCATGTTTTGGGCCGAAATCATGGGGAGACATCTGGTATGCCCCTTTAGGGTTCCTGAAGGTGTGAAAATGACCTCTGCAAAGTATATAGAGTTTCCAACTGACAAATTTCTTCCATAGTACAAAAAGCAGAAACGTGCCTTCAGGAGCAAAATCATGTTAATGCATGACAATGCACCATCTCATGCTGCAAAGAATACCTCTGTGTCAATGGCTGCTATGGGCATACAAAAAGATAAACTTATGGTGCGGCCACCATCTTCCCCTGACCTCAACCCTATGGAGAATCTTTGGAGTATCATCAAGCAAAAGATCTATGAGGGTAGGATGCCGCTCATACCAACACAGCAGCTCTGGGAGGCTATTCTGATATCATGCAAAGAGATTCAAGCAGAAACTCTCCAAAAACTCACAAGTTCATTGGATGCAAGAATTGTGAAGGTGATATCAAAGAAGGGTTCCTATGTTAACATGTAATTTGGAATGTTGGGATGTTTTGGCTTTAAATAGCTTTTTATTTCAGTGAATGTGATCTAATGCAAATTCCACAAATGAGCATTTTCAGTTCTTTAAAACATATTAAATGTTTAGAAACTCTACTGTGCCTAATAATTTGGAACAGTGTATTTTGAGGGGTTTTTTTTAGTTTTGAAGATTATACTGTTATCATTGGGAGGTTTCTTCAATAAAATTCTATGTACACTCTAACGGGTGATGACTTTTATTAGACTGACTGTAATTTGCACAGATCATTTAGGAAAATCAGAGAAAAATATAATTTGCATAATAATTTGGAACATGGTGCAGTGAAAGGTCTTCGTTAAAATATATCTGCTCCAATGTCTTTCTTTAAGTAAATACCTTTCTTCTGATAACAAATATGCTTTCTATGGAAATGACTAAGACTATGAAAAATATGTATTAGTAATTGAGAGGCTTATTTGTGTGATGAGTATGTATAGTATGTTTTCATTCCCCTGCCTCGTATTCTTGGATTGTGTAGTTTGTCAGGATCATGCCAGGTGTGGGACTAATGATACATACGAGCTCACTATGTAGGTGCTGAAAGGTGCAAATCGCTATAATAACAGAAGTGTGTAATGTTGCAATAAAGCCCTTTCGGATCGTTCCTCATGGCATCGGCATGTTACCTCCTGCAGTGCTTGTACTTCAAAGTGCTCATTAACCTATTGAACCGTTCAGGTGGCTCCTGTCCATATTTACCATTCAGACTGTATCAGTAACCTCCCGGCTTTGGAAAAAAATTTTTTATATAGCGGTTTTAAAGAAGTTAATATTTTCTCTTCACCACCCATCAAAAACTACTTTTAACCGGACCATCCTTGTGGGACAAAATTAATAGATTGGAAAAATGAAGGCGTTTTTTAACTTAAAAATTCTTTCATACATGACATTATAATTTGCCATTTCATATATAGACTTACCAGGGTTAACTAAGTTGAAATTATACCCTTAAGATTGTAGTCCACAACAGATTCTCCTCTCCACCTTCAATGTCAAATGTAGTTTTCATAGGGGTTTCAAGATGCAACAGTGCTTTTTGTCCTCCAACTCCATTAATACTAATTTCACCAACTTTGTGGATTTTCTACACTTTTTCTATAACTTTTATATAATTATTATATGAGTTGGTTTAGGGATTAGGTATAATATGCCTGTAATATTCCTGGGAGTCTAAAGTGTCTTTGTAGTTAAAGGGGTGGTTCACTAGTTAGTATTCATAGGCACATCGATATTATGTTGAGAAACAAGGTTTCTCTCACCTACTATGTGCTGCCAATAGTGCCTGTGAGCGGCGCTATTGCAGTCTGCTCATGACTTTTGCGTAACCCCCCTGGGCTCTATGACCTCTGATGTCCAGTGATGTCAGGTCAACTTCCAGTTGACTTGACATCACCGCAGTCGGCCCCAGTCTTACTGAGTGACTGGGCTGTGAGCAGCGTTTCACCACTCAGCACAGTCCAGCGTCACAGCCCAGAATCTCCCTGCTCTCTCCTCCTTCACTGCAGAGCGCCGCAAGCAGGAGTCATGCTGGGCTGTGCTGAGCGGTGAAACGCCACCCACAGCCCAGTCACTCAGGAAGACTGGGGCCGTCCGCAGTGATGTTAGGTCAACTGGAGGTTGACGTGACATTATTGGACATCAGAGGTCATGGAGCACGGGGGTCACGTGAAGGGGATGAGAGGAGCACAATAGCGCCGCTCACAAGCACTATTGGTAACAAAAGGTATTTGAGAGAAGCCTTGTTTTTCAACATATCGATGTGCCTATGAAAACTAACTAGTGAACCACCTCTTTAATACATAGTATATCTAGTGGTTTACACTGATGAAAGGGCTAACAATGAAAGTTATTACTTAACATCTCTAAAGGCCCCTTTACACACTGAGACTTTCTAGCGATCCCACCAGCGATCCCAACCTGGCCGGGATCACTAGAAAGTCTCTGGTGAGTCGCTGGTGAGCTGACAAACAGACAGACCTGGCCAACGACGCAACAGCAATCCGGACCCGCAGAACGACCTAGCTAGTCATTGGGGACGTTGTAAAGCAGCTTTTTGAAAGGGAAGTCGCTAACGAAGTCCCTGTAAAGTCCCCTTTACACACTGAGACCTTTTAGCGATCATGCTGCACAGCGGGAAACAAAGGACCAAAGAATGGTCCTGAATGATTTGTAGTGATCAGCAACTTCACAGCAGGGGCCAGGTCGCTGATGTGTTTCACACACTGCAATGTCGCTGGGGAGGTCGCTATTACGTCACAAAACCGGTGACGTTACAGCGATGTCGTTTGCGATGTTGCAGTGTGTAAAGCCACCTTGAATGTCTCCGGTGATTTAGTGGTAACGCAAACTATAATATAACATAATTTAGTTATATGGTTTTTTTTATTATATTGTTTAGAATGTTGAAAGTGTTATTGGTGGTGGGCTAGATAAAGAAAGTGTGATCCAAATGACTTTCTACAAATAAGAGTCATCCAGTTGAATCATAAAATTTTGTTTGGCTACATCTGCGACTAGAAGAAACAAACTCATATACACTCGTATAATTATTTACAAAGCTGAATTAAAAGGGTTATCCACAGGATAGTTCATCAATATCAGATTGGGTCCGATACCTGACGCCTCAATTACCTGCTGTTTTCAGCTCGGTTGCCAGCCAGGTGTGAATAGTTCTAAAGCACTTGAGCCAGTGCTGAAAACTGCTGCTCAAGTCCTATTCGAGACAATGGAAGCTGCTCCGCAGTTCTTGGAAATGTATGTAGGTGTTAAGTACATGTTACTTGAAAATATTTTCTAACAATAAATCAACTTGAACATATAAAATCTTTAAAAAAAAAGTTCTAAAAGTAAAATGTTTTGTAATTGTGTGTCAATCTAGCTGACATAAGATGTCATATCGTAACATATTTGTCCAATGATTCATAGATATGTCAAAGAACTTTTTCTGTTTATTTGTCATAGTATTTGCATTTTTTCTGACTTTTTATATACAGTATTCACTGTTGACAAGAAAGGAAATATAGACGCATTTGTCACCAGCAGCTTCTCTGACACATCAGCTTTCTGTTTTCTTAACTGATGTAGCAAAACATGATTTCATATAGGCTTGAAGTCGGAGCAGACCTATGCAAGAATGGACAGGCTGCGGGTAGAGCTGGATCGGATTCTGTTAATGCAGCGGCACAATGCTAGTACAATGTAAACTTTAGTGTAATGTTATTCTATGGCTCTTGCATGATATCTTAATTAAGATCTATGACCATCTGCCAAGGGTAAAAGAAAGTGTCTTAATGCCGCAATTACATGGTCACAGGTCTGAAACATATATATATATATATATATATATATATATATATATAAATAAAATATAATATAAATATTGCCAATATTTCACTTGACCAACCAATTAATCCACGTCCTCTCAAGGCATGAGTGTACAATACAGTAAGAAATGCAGTACCAGGCACAGCCACTAGAAAATATCCAACACTGTGTCTGCTGCTGTCATGTCCCCATCGGAGTCCGCTCCTGCGACTTCTGCTCTGATCACCAGGCGACGCCGTGTTTCCGCCATGGATAGTGCTGGTGATGGGAGAGGAGTTGGTGCCCGTGGCTCTGCTGAGCATAGGCTCCGCTCATCCACTAAGTTGGGTTTCCCTGGAACCTGCAGTATCACTGGCTGACTGTAGGTGGCATGTGTCTTCCAGCTGAAGTTGCCATCATTCACTTGCAGCCAATGGGAAAACACCACACGCGTCTTATTCCCCCTCCTGTCATCTGACCACTACCAGAGATAGGTCTATTCCTGGTTCCTGTGTTATTTGTATAGAGTGATTCCTGTGTGCTGACCTCTGCTTGTTTCCTGACTACCTCTCCTGCCTGCTGTTTATGTACCTCGCTGCCTGATCTGGATTTGACCACTGCTTGTTTTCTGATTATGTCCTTGCCTGCCGATTCTGTCCCTGTCTGCAATTCCTGGTTTGATCCTGCCTGACTACTACTCTTATCGGACTGCAGCCTTCCACAGGTAGTGATCACCTTGGGCCCTGTGTAATTCCAAATCCCTGTATAGGGGTTAAAGGATTTCAGGGTTCCAGGGGTTCTGCTTGGTGAGTGGCTTCCCTCTAGCCTGTCCATTACAGCCTGTCTGAGTCTGTGGATTCAGGCAGGCGTTACAGCCGCACTGCAATGCGGATGTGGCTTTTTACTGAACAGTGATCAAATCATGGAAAATACATTTATTTTCTAACTATGGAATTATTTTCTAATTGTTATAGCTAATATTTAACACCTTGTGTTGTTTTATTATTTAAGCAATTTATATATCTTTGATAATTTTGTATTTTGTATTAGCTTTATAAGTGTTATTCATAAAAGCAATGGGTGTTGTCTATATTTAAGAGGTCTTTGTCTAAATTATGTAATTGTTACTGAAGTTATAGAAAACCGGACAGAACTAGTTTGAAGGAAATCATCAGGGTCTTACATTTTTAATTTTGTTATTCCCAACTTCCGTATCCTTTCTGGTAATGTACTAAGCCATTCCCCTTTTCCTTTGTGGTTGCAATAAACTGGTGTTTAGGCAACTGTGATTTCAGACAAGCCTGGTACACTGACAGATACTGGTTGTGTGTTCTTGTCCCTAATGCAGCACTTTTAATTGGACCAACGTTAGCAGATCTGGAGATCCCATGTATCTCACAACTAATTAGTTCTTCCAGTAAAAGGGTTTCCACAACAAAAACTCATAAATTTGTATATTTGACAACATGAGACCCCCTCTAAACTTCTCATATTAGGATCTACTTCAAACATCATTAGACTATGAAACTTCTGCTTCTGTCTGAGGGAGCTAATCTGTTTTCCTTCGTGGCTATATAGATGACCGTTTACTAGAATAACCAAAAGTAGTAGAAATGGCATGACTCTTCACAATTTAGTTACATAGTTACTTAGGTTGAAAAAAGACCTAGGTCCATCTAGTTCAACCTTCCTCCACCAGTTCTACATTTAGTCACTAAGTCATTTATAACCAACAATGTTTTGTGTACTGAGGAAATCATCCAGCCCTTTTTTAAAAGCTGTTATAGTATCTGCCATTACTACCTCTTGTGGTAGGGCATTCCACAGTCTGACCGCTCTAACTGTAAAGAACCCTTTCCTATTTAGGTTTCGGAATCGCTTTTCTTCCACTCGCAGTGAGTGCCCCCTAGTCCTTAGTACTGTCTTTGGAAGGAATAACTCATGTGCCAGTCCTTTATATTGACCACACATGTATTTATACATATAAATGAGATCTCCTCTGAGACGTCTTTTTTCTAAGCTAAACATATCTAACTTTTTCAACCTGTCATCATATGGGAGGCCTCCATTCCTTGTAATAGTCTAGTTGCCCGCCTTTGAACTGACTCTAACTTCTGAATGTCCTTTTTAAAATGTGGAGCCCAAAACTGGATCCCGTATTCCAGATGTGGCCTTACAAGTGATTTATAGAGGGGTAACAATACGTTGGGATTACGGGATCTACGTTGGGATCACGGGATCTACGTTGGGATCACGGGATTAAAAAAATTACCAGAAAAGAGATGGCTACAACAATTAGCAGGTTCACAATCCTAGCACCTCTACTTACAGGACCCGCTACCAGTTTTATGCCAATAATGTCTGTAATGAGATAACAGATTTGCCATTTTTCAAAAAGGTATAGAAAGGTTTAGACACCTATGTCCAAGAACCACTGTTATAAAAAAAATCAGCTCCTCTTTTTAGGAGAATAGATTTTTTTTAGTTTTTTAGTTACTCTATTGTTTCGTTTAGTGGCATTTTAGATACTGAATATTAAAGGATTAGACACAAATGCAACAATAAATCAATGTGGAGGCATCAAATGGTCAATGTAACATGCTGAGTGAGGAGTGAGCCCCTGGAATATTTTTTTCTGTTGGCAACTGTACGTCTGGCAAAGACTACATAAAACCTATTTGTGTCCAGCAATTAATCCCCTTCTTAGATTTCAAACATGACTGTGCTGTTCTGACAATGGAATCGGTTCAAGTGGGGTCACATCAGGGAATCATGACATATAATTCACTGTATACTTTAATGCTTTGATTGAGTAATGAAGAGTTGTGACTTCATGACTTCAAGATACAATGTAAAATAAATTCTGTATAGATAAAATAATTGTCACACGGTGTCTAGCTCAAAATTCGCCTAGTGTCAGAACTATATCTGTTACTCCACATGATGCTGCTTTTGAGTTACACAGACAGGCTCGGACATCGACCAGCTGTGCGGTTGTTGCTGATCGGTCTTGCAGGAGTTAATTTCTGCTGACCTGTGTAATGCTGCTTGAATCACATGTTGCAGGAGATCTATCACCTTTGCCCACGCCCTTTTTAAGATGGTCGAGCCTGTTCTCCTATGACGATGATAGCATTATGTGATCCTCTTCCTTGTGCTTTGTTATCCAGTTGTAGGATGTCTGTGTCCTATTTAGTGTGTTAGGGAAATACTCTTGTCTGATTATTTACTCCCTACCTTTAGTTTCCTCCTGATCAAATATTGCCTACACTTCTGTGAGTGATTGCTGTGAGTTTGAGTTTTGTTTTTTCCCCCGTCTGTTTATTTTTGTGGAATTTACCACTCCTGTCCCGACCCTCTTCTTTGTGGAAGGAGGGGGGCCACTAGACCATGGTTGTTCAGGAGCTAGGGCAAGGAAGGTGGCTCAAACAACATCACCTTCAGACGTATCTTTGGGGTCAGAGTCACCTAGGGTTTCCCTAGCCTGAGGGCCAGTTTAGGCTCCCCTGTCCTTAGTGATCCCTTCACACCCTGTGGCAGTAATGTTATTAAATGGATTTATGGTTGTACAGTAGTAATTCTATATTGAATCAGTGAAGTTTTATTTTTGTTTTTATCTTTTATGACCTCTGAATCAGGTTAAAAATGGAAATCAGACTTGGCATTACCACTTAGGTGACGAATGAGGGTCCTCCAATTGTGTCATTCAAATTCAATGTGGATAGAACCATAAAAGGTGGCTTTACACACTGCAACATCGCAAACGACATCGCTGTAACGTCACCGGTTTTGTGACGTAATAGCGACCTCCCCAGCGACATTGCAGTGTGTGAAACACATCAGCGACCTGGCCCCTGCTGTGAAGTTGTGATCGCTACAAATCGTTCAGGACCATTCTTTGGTCCTTTGTTTCCCGCTGTGCAGCAAAGTTTTAGTGTGTAAAGGGGACTTTACAGCGACTTTGTTAGCGACTTCCCTTTCAAAAAGCTGCTTTACAACGTCGCCAATGACTAGCTAGGTCGTTCTGCAGGTCCGGATCGCTGTTGCGTCGTTGGCCAGGTCTGCCTGTTTGACAGCTCACCAGAGACTTTGTAGCGATCCCGGCCAGGTTGGGATCGCTGGTGGGATCGCTAGAAAGTCTCAGTGTGTAAAGGGGCCTTAAGACACCCTATTAGCACATTCAGATTTTTCTGATCAATCCTGAGCTGGCATTGATCACTGGTTGATAAAGGGGGGTTGTAAGTCCCATTGTTCACAACAACAATGAAGGTGCGATTGTGTGCAACACACTATTATAATTTTTCAACTAATGGGTTATAAAAGTTAAAAATGGGGGTTTGAGATGTCCACTTAAGACATTTATCTGTGTATACAGGTCTGCAGAGCTATGGTGAAGAAGAGCTTGAATGGAGTGGTGGTTAGGTGTTAAGGTTCTGAAATTAGGTGATATACGTGTTGACTATGGAGCAATCCCTCTCATGTTGGTCATGCAGGTTAGTCTATGGTTAGGTGAATACACTGAATTCGGCACTACTAGATGAGATGACCACTTATTGTTTGGGGGGCCCCCCGAGCTGTCCTCAGACAGATAATGTTGGTAGAAATAAGGATTGAGCTGTTGGAATTTCAATGTTCACTAAGGGTTGCCAACATTCCAGAAATTTGAGGACAATCCGTAAAAATATGGCACTTATTTGCCCTGTTGTAAAAAGAAATTTAAGTGCTGTAAAATGGTCCTAATAAGGGCTAGGGGGTACAATAGGAAGCAAATGGGGGTAAGAGCAGGACAATCATACATACTGTGTTTCTCTAAAGATAAGACAGCAATCAGACTGCTGTACTGGCCCGCTGTTTAAATAAAATGCATATTCATCACTTCCCCCACCCACCCACTATGCCAGCATCTGTGATTGGTTGCAATCAGGCTTCCATACTCGGTCCCCCGCTGTTTAAATAAAATTAAAGGGGTTATCCAGCTTATTTTGACTTTTTCTTGTTATTTCACTATTGGGCTACATTGGGGCAGGTAAGTAGATAGTGACTACTTACCTGTCCTGCTGTCAGCCCCCGACTCAGAGTGGTCATGTGACTGCTCCTGCCGGGATTTTGCTGCTTCGTGTGATGTCACGACGACAAGTGCAGGAGCTTATGCGACTGCCTTGTCAATGGGCAGCACAGGCGACGTCATGTAGCCACCCTGCTGGGCAGGTACAGTGCGTGTCATCCCCGCCCCCTTCCCTGCAGCCTCCCACACATTCCATAGTGCAGGGGTTTCGCTGCCTGTACGTTGCATGCTGTCACGCTCCCAGTGTCCCAGCACCACTCCTTACCCACTGATCCACTCCATGTGTCCACCAGTCATGGCTGCCGCTCCCGCTCCTGCTCCCCTGACTCCTGCTCCTGGTCTCAGGAGTCTGACTTTGAGTATTGGCCTCATGGTTCTGTATAGGACCAGGCCGCGCCCACTCTCCTGGTCTTATGGGCCCAGCACACCTGATGCAGGTAATGACATGGGGCTGTGCTGGGTATATAAGACTTGCCTTTCCATGTGGGCGGGGCCTGATCAACGTGTCCTTTTGCTTGTCTTTAGAGCTAGGTGCTCAGGTCCCCTTGTGCTGTGTCCTGTGTCCTGTTACTGTTTGTCCTTTGCTACCGGGTACCTGTGCCTGTTTCCTGCAGTATCCTATAGAACTCTGTGACCCTAGTGACCCGGTTATAACCGTCCCGGCCACGCCAGTGCTCCGGCTGCCGTGTACTCTGCCCCCCGGTGGGGTACTCGGTCCAGTGGATCCACCTCCTGGGCCCACCAGTCCTCCCGGCCCTGACAGTTTGATCAGGCCATGGATCCCGCTGGAGCACAAACATCTGAGCTGGCCGAACTACGCCAGGAACTGGTGCAACAGCGTGACACCTTACACCGGATGCTGAAATTCCTGGCGTCCATGGACCACCGGTTATATACGCTGCAGACCGCTGCCTCGTCTGAGTCCACGCAGCAACCAGTCTCCGGCTCCGAACCAGTTTCCGCCACGGCCTCGCAACTTCGCCTCGCTGCTCCGCCTCGCTATGCCGGGGACCCCAAGAACTGCCGGGGGTTTTTGAACCAGTGCTCGCTGCACTTCAAATTACTCCCGCACCTCTTCGCTTCCGACCAAGCCAAGATAGCCTTTGTGATGTCGCACCTGGAAGGCGAGGCGTTGGCCTGGATAAATCCGTTGTGGGAGAACGAGGATCCGGTGACGACCGACATCCGGGAATTCCTGCAGGCTTTCCGAAGTACCTTCGATGAACCGGGACGCAGTACCGCGGTTACCTCCTCGCTCCTCCGGCTACGCCAAGGGACCCTGACCGTCGGCCAATATGCCATTCAGTTCCGCACGCTTGCCTCCGAGCTAGGCTGGAACAATGAGGCCTTGACTGCCGCCTTCTGGGAGGGGCTCTCCGGTCGCATCAAGGACGAATTAGCCGGTCGTGATGTTCCCCGTACCTTGGATGCTTTGGTATCACTAGCCACCCGGATTGATCTCCGTTTTCAGGAACGAACCAAGGAGGTATCCCGGGAAAAGCGACCAGTCCGTCACGCCATTGTCCCGCAGAGGTCTACCGTTCCCCCGCCACTGCCGTTCTGCGACTCCACTCCTGAGCCAATGCAAATAGACCGGCTGAGCCAAGCCGAGCAACGTCGTGCAGAGCGACTCGCCCGGGGCCTGTGCTTCTATTGTGGAAGCGGTTCACATCTGCTCCGCTCTTGCCCTGAGAGGCCAGGAAGACCCCAAGTCCAAGGGATGGTGGGAACCGCCACCCTTGGTACCGGAATCCCGTCAGTCCCGGTTACACAGACTGTCCAGGTCACGACCGAGAAGACCCAGTTCACGGCAGAGGCTCACATTGATTCGGGAGCAGCGGGTAATTTCATCCAACAAGCTACCGTGGACCGTTATCGGATACCGGTCATCCCGCTTGCAAAACCCCTCTGGTTCGCCTCCGTGGACGGAAAACAATTATACGAACCTGTCCGGTACACCACCGAACCCGTGAGACTTTGTATTGGTACCCTGCACACTGAGACTATTGCGTTTTATGTCATCCCGAGAATGGCTCCTGAGCTCCTGCTGGGTCTGCCCTGGCTTAAACTCCATGATCCTGACATCAGTTGGCGCTCCGGCGCAATCTCTCGCTGGAGTCCCTCGTGCCATGATACCTGTCTTCAGCCCGTCCCTCAGCCCCTGGCACCTGATCCTATCATGTCACAAGAACAGGAGAAAATGACGCAGTCCAGCGTTGTACCACAGATCCTGGCACTTGTGCCTGTGGTGCCACCGGAACCGGAAGTGATGACGCACCCCAGCGTCGTTCCACCGTCCCCGACGATTGAGACTCTGATGCCACCAGCTACCGGGGATGAGTCACCGTCCTGTGCCCGGTCCGAGTCGCCCGGGCCGGTTCTCCACGATGTCAGTACTGTTTCTGTCGGTCCTCCTCTTCCCGTTGCCCCCGCTGCCACTGCTGGTAGATCGGCTAAGCGCCGTGCGGCTAAGAAGGCGGTACGGGGTCAGAGGTCCTTCCCCGCCTTTGCGTTGGGCCCCGGCCCGGTGTCTCGATCCGGGGTGCCCCTGGGGTTCTGTGCTCGGAGGGGGGGGCTTAGAGGGGGGGGTACTGTCACGCTCCCAGTGTCCCAGCACCACTCCTTACCCACTGATCCACTCCATGTGTCCACCAGTCATGGCTGCCGCTCCCGCTCCTGCTCCCCTGACTCCTGCTCCTGGTCTCAGGAGTCTGACTTTGAGTATTGGCCTCATGGTTCTGTATAGGACCAGGCCGCGCCCACTCTCCTGGTCTTATGGGCCCAGCACACCTGATGCAGGTAATGACATGGGGCTGTGCTGGGTATATAAGACTTGCCTTTCCATGTGGGCGGGGCCTGATCAACGTGTCCTTTTGCTTGTCTTTAGAGCTAGGTGCTCAGGTCCCCTTGTGCTGTGTCCTGTGTCCTGTTACTGTTTGTCCTTTGCTACCGGGTACCTGTGCCTGTTTCCTGCAGTATCCTATAGAACTCTGTGACCCTAGTGACCCGGTTATAACCGTCCCGGCCACGCCAGTGCTCCGGCTGCCGTGTACTCTGCCCCCCGGTGGGGTACTCGGTCCAGTGGATCCACCTCCTGGGCCCACCAGTCCTCCCGGCCCTGACACATGCAGTACCCATGCTGCTGGCAGCGCACAGGCAAATGCCCCCCCTGCTGAACGTGGCCTGTCCTGGGAGCCCGTGCAGTCAGCGCTGTATTTCAGATGCCAGATTCCAGGGCGCCCTGCAGAGCCTCTGTATACAGCGATCATCAGCCGCCGGCCAATCAGAGGTAGCAGCAGATCACTGGAGAAGCTGCATACAGAGGTGCCTCTGCACAGTGCCTGGAGATATAACATCTGCTATACAGCGCTGACTGCACAACCCCTGCACAGGCAGCGTTCAGCAAGGAGGGGGCTGCGGCCGCAAGAAGCAGACAGGACACCGAGGGAATGAGGAGAGGTGAGGATTTGTTTGTTTTTTTGCATGTGTGAAGAATGGCAGACTAGGGGGACAATTCTACAGGCAGAGTATTGCTACAAGAGGAGCAGGAAAGAGGCCATTACTACAGGATGGGCAGAAGGATGGGAAATAATACTATAAGATGGGGACATTACTATAAGATGGGCAGAAGGATGGGCACATTACATTACTATAGGATGGGGACATTACTATATTATGGGGACAGGGATGGGCACATTGCTACATTATATGTCTGTTGGATGTGAGGTGATTGTGCTGTAACAGGTGAGAGAAGCAGGATCACTGCTCTGTACTACCAATGATTGGATATACACAGCAGTGATAGCTCATCTGTGCAGCACAATCACCTCACATCCACTGACAGCCAATGAGTGTGCAGAGGGCGGGTCTGGACATTGAGGCCGGGCGGTGCCAGCTCTGACTGTGAGGTTCGACAGTCAGGCATGTCATGTTTGGTTGAGCTGCATGTAAACAAAGCGCTGCAGAGAATAAAGGGATAATTCAAGAGGAACAAAAGTTAGAAAAAAATAAATGAATAATGTAGGGGTGATTTATATGACAATACAGCACAGATTAGCTTATAAAAAAATTTGGAGTTTATGTCAGACAGCACCTTTAACATTCCCCCGTCCACAGTTATACCGGTGACTGTGATTGGTTGCAGTCATTCTACTTTATTCCTGCAATCCTCACACTGTCTACTCTCCTAACCTGAGCGTGACAGCTGTAAGTGTTGTATAAAAATAAATATTTGAAAAAAATTGTGTGAGGTTCCCTCTACTTTTGATAACCAGCCAAAACGAAGAAGACAGCTGGGGGCTGGTATTATCAGGCGGGGAAGGGTTATGTTTTTTTTCCTTCCCAACCTAAATATACCAGCCCACAATCAGGATGCCCTTTGCGAGACTCAGCGTGAGGGGTGAGGTCATGTAAGGTTAATGACATCATCACCGCACTCTCCAGGAGACAGCTTTGCTCCCCAGCTAGAGTGGTGATGACATCAGTAACCTTACATAACCTTACGACTCTCGCAGGAGAGCAGCGATAGACCTGGATTTTGCCACGGACGCTGATGTCAGCGCCCGTGAGAAAATCTGGGGCTGGCGCTGACAGGGAGTTCCTTATGGAGCCTCATTCTCAGAATCAGGCTCCATAGCTTTTATTAGAGAATTGTCGGATGTCATGGGATCACTATTCATTATGGATTACATCAGATCTGCTAATAAAGTGGTGAACGAGAGACTGTGTCTTGTTTTCATTTATTTAACCTCTCTCTTTTTATGTCTTTCAGGTTCTCGTTATTGGACTATGTCTGACTCCATGGATTATCTTTGTGGGTTGTTTTGTTTTTAATAAATTGGTGAATATGGGAGTGTAAAATATTTTTTCCTGTGTTTGTGTCTTTTTTAACTCTATACTTGTCGGGTTAGTAAAGGAGGTGTCTAATAGATGTCTCTCCATTACAAACCCCTGGGCTTGATGCCAGCTGTCAATTCACAGCTGACATTACCCCCAAAGTATTTCCCCAATTGCCACCGCATCAGGGCAAGAGTGGGGTAAAGTGCCAGAATTGGCACATCAAATGGATGCTCCACTTCTAGGGCAGCTGAGGGCTAGAAAGGGCCGATTAACCATGGGCCTTCCCAGCCCCCAGCTGTCTGCTTTACCTTGTCTGGTTATCAAAAATAGAGGGGAGCCCATACGGTTTTTTTAAATTATTTATTTAAGATATGGGGTTCCCTTTATTTATGCTAAACAGCCAAGGTAAAGCAGACAGCTGGGGGCTGGCATTATCAGGCAATGGAGGGCCTTTCCAGCCTGATATCAGCCCGTAGTAGTCTGTTTTACCTTTCGCTAGTTATCAAAATAGGGGGGACCCCACACTATTTAAAAAAACAATAAATTAAGAGTTAAGGAGTGCAGGGAAACAACTGAAATTGTAGAAAACAGCGCTCAAATGAATGGGAACAGTAAAGAACAGCTATTCACTAGTGATGGGCGATCATGAACTGTAAAGATCGGGGAACGTACTGGTCACATAGTGACATAATGATCGTGTACACGAGCTTTCCTGGGAAGCTCGTGTTACAGATTGGGTCCTGATCGGGTCCAGGGGCTGTAAAAAAAAAAAAAAAGCATATGATCATATCTCCCAGCCGCTCTTTCCACATCCGATCATTGCTGTGCTCTCGGTAAGCACCACTGCCTAAAGGACCTTGCATGACGTCATAGCCATGTGACCAGTCTGGTGTGAATGTTGTACAGACATTGGCTTACAGACTGGTCACATAACTATGACGTCATCAAAGGTTCTGGAATCAGGAAGATGGAATCATACCCTCAGTGTCAGTCTTGCTCTGTACAGAGCGATGTAGCAGAGATGACAATGCTCTCCCTGCTTCTCTATCTGTAGAGCCGCTTGTCTTTACAGAGTGATGAAGCAGAGCTGACATTGATGTCCCTGTGGATTATGTCGGACTAAGGATTTTTTTATAATAAAGATGGAGTCTCTGATTTTTTTTTGTTTTATTTCTAATAAAAAAAAAATTCTGTGTTGTGTTTTTTTTTAACTGTTTATTAGAAATTCATGGTGGCCATGTCTAATTTGGCATGACACCATGAATTTTGGGCGTAGTACCATCTGTGAATACAAAGCTGGTATTAACCCCTTTATTACCCAGCGTGCCCCTGCCACCAGGGCCACTGGTCGAGTCGGGTAAAACGCCTGAAAATGGCGCTAAGAAACAATGCACCATTTCCAGGGGCGGCTGCAGGCTGCAGAGAATCCCAGCCCCCAGCTGCCTGGCTTTACCTGACTGGCAATCAAAATACTGCGGGAGCCCACGCATTTTTTTTTAATTATTAATTTAATTAAAAAAAAATGAACGGGCTTCCCTGTATTTTGATTGCCAGTCAAGGTAATGCCAGGCAGATGGGGGTGCCAGCCCGTAGCCATCTGCTTTATCTGCGCTGAGAATCAAAAATACTGCGGAGCGCTACATCATTTTTAAAAATTATTGGGACAGATTAGAGATCTGTGTCCGCCCTATAGATCTTAACAGCTGATTTATATATTATTAAAAATGTGGGTTTCTCAGGAATAACACATCAGATCCCAGATAACAAGGTACCATTTAATTCAACTTTCTGTGACCTACATGCCCATGTAGATGGCTTTGGAGGGTTGACCCCTACTGACACATTCCCTTTAACAACATATGCATGCTTGTCCAGGACTTTTATAGGCATCACCTAACCTTAGGATAGGTCATTAATATCTGATCTGTGGGGGGTGCAACACCCCGCCAATTAGCTGCTCCTGGTGCCGTCAGCAACGAGACGTACTGAGATTGGGAGCTGCAAAGCACAGCTCTGTCAACTACATAGTGGCCAAGCCCAGGAACTACATATCCACCCCCTATTCATTCAAATAAGGACAGGCCATCAATATAAAAGTTCTGGACAACCCCTTTAAGTTCCTAATACACATTAGATGAAAATTGGTCCTGCCCAAAGTTTTCAATACAACCAGCCTAAAGCGGGCTTTACACACTGCGACATCGCTAGCATCGGCTAGCGATTTCGAGCGCGATAGCACTCGCCCCCGTCATACGTGTGATATTGTGTGATCGCTGCCGTAGCGAACATTACCTGGTCAGCGATGTCGCTCTGGCTGCCGATCCGCCTCCTTTCTAAGGGGACGGGTCGTGCGGCGTCACAGCGACGTCACACGGCAGCCGTCCAATAGCAGAGGAGGGGCAGAGATCAGCGGCCGTAACATGCCGCCCACCTCCTTCCTTCCTCATTGCCGGTGGATGGAGGTAAGGAGATGTTCGTCGCTCCTGCGGTGTCACACACAGCGATGTGTGGTGCCGCAGGAACGAGGAACAACATCGCTAATAAACAGGCAACGATATTTGGTTTTAGGACGACCTCTCCAAAAACAACGATTTTTGCCTGTTCTGCAATCGTTTAAGATCGCTCGTACGAGTCACACGCTGCGATGTCGCTAAGGACACCAGATGTGCGTCACTAACGACATGACCCCGACGATAAATCATTAGCGATATCGCAGCGTGTAAAGCCCCCTTAACATCTGGTGTGTATGGGGGCCTCACCTAACAGATGTCGGTGCTGAGAAAAGTCTGACAGTTGGACTTTAAATGCCTGTTCCTTTCGTGTTTGGGGAGACAATAAGCGTCTGGCAGTGACTTTCTCCTCTTTCCCTGTTGAAAACACATGAACGTTTTGCCCAAGCTGAGTGCTTATGTGTAAGGGGGAGTCGGGAGAAAACATTCATCTGATATCTCATATGTATGGCCAGCTTTATTCTCAGCTTCTTGCACCTAGTTTATGCACCACACTGCCACCCTGTAAACCCCTTGACACATACAGTTAGGTCCAGAAATATTTGGACAGTGACACAAGTTTTGTTATTTTAGCTGTTTACAAAAACATGTTCAGAAATACAATTATATATATAATATGGGCTGAAAGTGCACACTCCCAGCTGCAATATGAGAGTTTTCACATTAAAATCGGAGAAAGGGTTTAGGAATCATAGCTCTGTAATGCATAGCCTCCTCTTTTTCAAGGGACCAAAAGTAATTGGACAAGGGACTCTAAGGGCTGCAATTAACTCTGAAGGCGTCTCCCTCGTTAACCTGTAATCAATGAAGTAGTTAAAAGGTCTGGGGTTGATTACAGGTGTGTGGTTTTGCATTTGGAAGCTGTTGCTATGACCAGACAACATGCGGTCTAAGGAACTCTCAATTGAGGTGAAGCAGAACCTCCTGAGGCTGAAAAAAAAAGAAAAAATCCATCAGAGAGATAGCAGACATGCTTGGAGTAGCAAAATCAACAGTCGGGTACATTCTGAGAAAAAAGGAATTGACTGGTGAGCTTGGGAACTCAAAAAGGCCTGGGCGTCCACGGATGACAACAGTGGTGGATGATCGCCGCATACTTTCTTAGGTGAAGCATGGCTTTCAATGGCACTGGGTCACTTGTGTTTATTGATGACATAACAGCAGACAAGAGTAGCCGGATGAATTCTGAAGTGTACCGGGATATACTTTCAGCCCAGATTCAGCCAAATGCCGCAAAGTTGATCGGATGGCGCTTCATAGTACAGATGGACAATGACCCCAAGCATACAGCCAAAGCTACCCAGGAGTTCATGAGTGCAAAAAAGTGGAACATTCTGCAATGGCCAAGTCAATCACCAGATCTTAACCCAATTGAGCATGCATTTCACTTGCTCAAATCCAGATTTAAGACGGAAAGACCCACAAACAAGCAAGACCTGAAGGCTGCGGCTGTAAAGGCCTTGCAAAGCATTAAGAAGGAGGAAACCCAGCGTTTGGTGATGTCCATGGGTTCCAGACTTAAGGCAGTGATTGCCTCCAAAGGATTCGCAACAAAATATTGAAAATAAAAATATTTTGTTTGGGTTTGGTTTATTTGTCCAATTACTTTTGACCTCCTAAAATGTGGAGTGTTTGTAAAGAAATGTGTACAATTCCTACAATTTCTATCAGATATTTTTGTTCAAACCTTCAAATTAAACGTTACAATCTGCACTTGAATTCTGTTGTAGAGGTTTCATTTCAAATCCAATGTGGTGGCATGCAGAGCCCAACTCGCGAAAATTGTGTCACTGTCCAAATATTTCTGGACCTAACTGTATCAAGTACTGCCCAGATAACACAGTAATAGACAACAATTAGTCTGGCAGTTTAGTCATCCAGATAAATCTAACTGAAACCAACATGATCAGACAAACCTTATGAGTAATAGTTACTAACCTTATGAATATAACAAATGGCACTTCCTTGAAATGGAGAATATTGTGTAGATGGAAAGGGGTGCACTTAGTAGGTTCTAAAGCCAAGAAACTAAGTATAGACACAAGGCACTCCCAAAATTCTTGATGCTGTGATTTTATTTATCAGTGGATGTGCATAAATAACGTTTTCGGTCACAGAAGACCTTCATCAGTTGCACATGGGGAAACTGGATGGTGCTCGTGTCACAGTGCGGTATCCACCGCTGCATGGGGGCTGCGACCTTCATCAGTTGCACATGGGGAAACTGGATGGTGCTCGTGTCACAGCGCGGTTTCCACCGCTGCATGGGGGCTGCCAATTGGCAGCCCCCATGCAGCGGTGGATACCGCGCTGTGACACGAGCACCATCCAGTTTCCCCATGTGCAACTGATGAAGGTCTTCTGTGACCGAAAACGTTATGTATGCACATCCACTGATAAATAAAATCACAGCATCAAGAATTTTGGGAGTGCCTTGTGTCTATACTTACTAACCTTATGAGTCTAATGCATTGGTGGAGGTTCATTTATCCTTGATACCATCATTGCTTTCAAGTCTAGATTTTCCCACCTCAGTAAATGGTGAGCACATCACATTGTATGACAAGTCATTGGAGATATTTAGCAATTCCATTGCTTTTTTATAATGCCCTTAATACGCTTCTTGTAATCACTTTTTGGGTGTGATAAGTAAATAGCCATGAGTGTTTCAGACATAACACAGTCAGACACATAATCACACCATGCATTATCTACAATGCACAGTGTATGTCTTCATGTGATATACAGTAACTACGTTCACTTACACAATGCATTCAATTAGGATTATTGGACACTGATTACTGGAAAGACTCTTATGTACAGTGCTTAGAATAAAATTAGTACACCAACTTTGAAACATAAGATTTTAATCAATATCTCAATGAACAAAAGAACAATTTTCAACATTTTGACAACTGACTTTCAAAGAACATTTTGTTAACCATAAGATAAAAGCAAGGCTAATAATATAACATTCATTACACAATCTTCAGTTTTACTCAAATTAGTTGATGCAAAATGAATACACCCCACATCAAAAATTACTACATTTAGTATTTTGTATGACCACAATGATTTTTAAGGACAGCTCCAAATCTTCCAGACTGTCTAGAGCCATTCCTTACTTTGGATCAGCGGGGGTCATATCATGTGGACACCAATTTTACATGCCAGTTTTTCTGGTGTAAACTTGTTGCTGAATTCCTCCTTAAAGGGAATGTCCACTCCTAGGACAACCACTTTTTTAAATAAGTAGTTTCCCCTTTATAAAATAATAACACTTTTACTCACCTCCAATGCCAGTGCCTTTCCAGTGGTGTTGACACAGGCTCTACCACGACTGGAGTGACATCATGCGATACCTGCAGGTACTTAGCAAACTCTTTAATGCCCCCTTCCTCAGATGTAATTGACATCCGAAAATGGTGAGAGAGAAGCCGCAGCTCTTGCTTACTCTTGACGTCAATTGAACCCAGAGGAGGTGACAGTGAAGTGGCCACTATTTGGCAGCAGGGTTCGCTTGCTGTCATGACAGCTCCGGGAGAGCCAGTGTCAACATCACTAGACCAACGCCAGCATTGCAGGTGAGTATAAGTGCTTTTATTTTACAACACGGATTATACTAATGAGAAGATGTTGTCCGAGTAGTGAACAACCTCTAGTCTTTAAGGCTATATTCACATAACGCCTAAAAAGGCCCTCTCAGCACAATTTTGTAATGTAAAGACATGTGTCACACGGTGTTTGGCTCAGAACTCACCTGGTGTCAGGACTGCTTTTGATGCTGTTCAGTGTTCACACACTAGATTCAGACACTCCACACAATGCTGCTTTTGAGTTGCACAGACAGGCTCGGGCGTCGACCAGCTATGCTCTGGTTAGTAATCAAGATTGCAGGAGTTAATTTCTGCTAGCTTGTGGATTGACGCTTGAGTAAAGCTAGTTTCACACTTGCGCTATTGTGGCGCCCCAGGACCTGGTCGCCACAACAGCATTGCCCCTCCAAAGGGTTAATGCTGTGCCTGGAGGTAATTGGGAGGTCTATTGGCCAGTAAGTTCAACATCCAATGCAGTTTCTCCCTCAGGCCAGCAGGGGGAGCTCTGAACCTGGAGTTCCAGGGAGCATTCCTTAAGTCTGACCTGAGGGAGGAGTTAGTGTTCAGTCTGTAGAGAGAAAGCAGACGCAGAGTAGTGCTGTCCTGCGGACTTGGGCCTGGAGCTGGAATAGCTTGGCCCAGTGAAGCAGGAAGAGCAGAGAGGCACAGAAGAGACTCGGGCATCGGAGTCTGTGGCCACCAGGGCCTAAAATACTCCCTGGTAGCCAAATCCGAAGGGCAGGAGAGCTGCAAGCACCTGGCCCATAAACAGCCCGAAGGTACAGCTGCATCACCAGGGCCCGGTGTGGACTCCAGCAGAGAAGCACCAGAGAGGGCCTGCGCAGCCTACCACACAGGGAGAGGGACGAACCACCGGTCCCAGCAGCAAGAGGGCCATTGCTAAGCCAGAGAGCAGGGTCCTATAACAGTAAAAAAAGAACAGGAGTAGGCCTCATACTCATTTGGCCAAAAAGATACCTCAGTTACTTCCAGGCCCGGCCGGAGCCCTCTACCACCTGTGACGGTCTCACAGGACTAAACTGTTGCCAAGTAAAAGAGGAGAAGGTAAAGAGACTACTGTTTGTGCCTGTTTCTTTCACTGCCTGTCGGCCCTGCACCGTATTATTCACACAACATCACACCATAGACTCTCACGAGCACCAACTGTTGCCCCGGGGCACCGCTCCACCTGTGGGGAGCATGACCATCCGAGCTGCCATACCACCAGCCCCGGAGGCCTCATACACCAGCGGCGGCTTAATAGCCGCAAACCACAGGTGGCGTCACGAAAATACAAACTTTAATCAACCCCACTGAAACCATATTAATTGACCCCACCAGGGTACGGAGTCGGGCCCAGCCACCACTGACTACCCCCAGACTAGTCCGGCCCGGCACCGGGTGTCCCATAGCCCTGGGGTGGACGAGTCACTATTTTGACGCAAACGGAATCCGTCACTAATGTAGTACTGTTCATTTATTTACAGTGGAAGCGAGACATCATGTGGACACAAGCGGGTACTGCATGACACACACACGCGCCATAGTAACGCGCTTCCAATGTAAATAAATTAACTGTACTACATTAGTGGCGGATTCCGTTTGCGTCAAAATAGCGCAAGTGTGAAACTAGCCTAACCTGTTGCAGGAGCCCTAGTACAGTCACCTCTGCCCTTTTTAAGATTGTGGACCCTGTTCTCCCATAGCTTATGAGATCCCTGTTCTTGTGTTTGCTTATCCAGTTGCTGGTGAACTTCTGTGTGCTGTTTGGTGTGTTGTGGAAATACTCTTATTGTCTGATTATTTTCCCCCTTCCTTTAGTTTCCTCCTGATCACATATTGGCTATGCCCCTGTGAGTGATTGCTATAAATTTTAGTTTTGATTTTTTCCCCGTCTGTTAATTTGTGTGAAATTAATTACTTCTGTCTCAGACCACTCCTGGGTGGAGGGAGGAGGTCAGTAGACCAGGGCCGTTCAGGAGCTAGAGTAAAGCTGGGTTTACACACTGCAACATCTCAAACGACATCGCTGTAACGTCACCGGTTTTGTGACGCAATAGCGATGTTGTTTGCGATGTTGCAGTGTGTGAAACCTATCAGCGACCCGGCCCCTGCTGTGAAGTTGCTGGAAGTTGCTGATCACTACAAGTCGTTCAGGACCATTCCTAGGTCCTTTGTTTCCCGCTGTGCAGCATGAAGTTTCAGTGTGTGAATCCTTTTCAGCGACTTTGTTAGCAACTTCCCTTTCAAAAGGCTGCTTATCAACGTCCCCAACAACCAGCTAGGTCGCTCTGCAGGTCCGGATCGCTGGTAAGTTGTTGGCCAGGTTTGCCGGGTTGAACGCTCACCAGAGACTTAGCAGAGACTTATGGAGATCGCTATTGCGTCACCAAACCGGTGACGTTACAGCGATGTCCTTTGCGATGTTGCAGCGTGTAAACCCAGCTTAAGGAAGGCTGCTCAAACATCGTCACCTTTAGATGTATCTTTGGGATCAGGGACAACCAGAGTTTCCCTAGCCTGAGGACCAGTTTAGGCTCCTCTGTTACTAGTGATCCTGTCACACACTGTGACAACATGAGGCTGTAATACTAATTAAACTGATACCTTTGGTGAAGATACTTGCTTTGTTGTTCTTCTATCAGCATTTGATTATATAAGAACTGTGATTCCCGGTCCCTGCACCTGCTTCCAGTCTGTGCCTCCTCTGTTTGAAATCTCTGAAGTAATCTGTCTTTCAAAGCCCAAAGGCAGGTATAGGGTCCGGGGAATCACAGACAGGGAGGAGAAGACCTAGTGTACGGTGCCTAGCTATAGAAGGACACAGCATTTGGCTGCGCAAACTGCTCCCTGACCTACTATTATTTCTGCTTGGTTTTCATCCCTTTCCCTTTTGGACTCTGCAGAATTCCTCAGCCTTTCAGCTGTTTTTCACCCCCACTTTCCTTGGTGTCTATACCTTCACTTCTTATTACTCGGTGCTGATGATGGCTCTTATACCCTTAACAAGTCTTCAGTGCAAGTGTGGCGCCCTGGACTAGCCAGGTCGTCACAGGTACTACAACATACACCCCCACCCTGAGACAGGCACATCAGACAGACACAAAATCCTTGTTGCCTCTCTCCAGGGGCTGATGTCCACACCAGGTGGGGTGGAGCCAGGTGGTTGGCTCCACCCACTGAGGAGTTCACAGTCCTGGAGGCGGGAAAAGGAAGTCAGATCAGAGAGGAGTGAAGGAGAAGTGAGGAGTAAACTGACCGTGTCCGGGTGTGTGGCCCGGGCACCAAGAGCAAGGTTGGCAGACGGTGGTGGCCATCTGCAGGAGAGGCAGATCAACGCGGAACCGTAGGACCGGGGACGGGCGGTGGCCCGCCGGTACCGAACCGGGGAGCAAAGTGAAGCCAGCACACACAGGCAGGGCCTGCGGAAGCCGACCAGGCTTGGAGCCGCCATTAGAGGTCAAATCCGTCAGTGACCGGAACCCCAGGGGTTTCCTAACAGCCAAGACCCGATTGAAGGCAACCGTCCAACCAACAGAAGGAAATACAGCTACCGCCACAGCTAGAGTTCCAAGGGCCAGAGCCTGCGGGCAAAAGGGCTCCTCCGGCACATATATACGCTGGGGAGCGGGTTACCAGTGGGAATCCATCGGGACCGAACATACACAAAGGTGCAGGGAAAGGCAGCCACCACTAACCGTCCAGGAGAAGCCACAGCAGCCGGCTGTGGGACCCGTCCATCCAGCCGTTTGGTTTACCAGAGACTATGTGTACATTTGTGGCTGAGTGAGTACTACCGTGCCATCCGGCACCGCGCTGCGCAGTCCAAGCGACCCTGCACCCATCCAACCCTGCCTCCCCGTCATCTCACCGGGCCCCGGGACCACCAACCCCTACCCACGGAGGGGGAAAACAACATCCCAGCTGCTCCCTGCCATCGCTCCTGGGATCCCCGTCACCAGCAGCAGTGGTGCCCAACCTCACCACAACCCGTAGGTGGCGCCACGGACCAAATCCCCAAACCATACTACCCCCCTTCACTCACGGGCGAGGAGCGCCGCTCGAGTCCCCGGATCCGGCCCACCGCTCAAGCCACCGAGCAGCCATCGCAGCGGCGCCGGACCCGAGCGTTAGCAAGCACAGCGCAGCGGCGTCCTTCCCCGCCCGCGACACAAGCAATCAGCTTGCCTACATCTGGAGAATCTTAGTGGTTGTTGCAGTTCCTTTCCCTGAGTTATCTGGAGATAAGTTGTTAGTTCACTTTCCCCGTTTGTTATCCATGTGTCTTCTTTAGTGCTTAGTGGGGTTGACTAAGTGCTCAACCCATTAGCTCCCTACCGAAGGCCTACTTCAGGGTCAGGTATCCGGCTTAGCGCATAGGTGCGGAACCTATCTAGGGTGGTGAGGGAAGTCAGGGCCCAGCGGTAGGCTTGGTCAGGGGTCAAGATCTCCCCCTTCCATAGAATCAGGGTTTCCCTTCCCTTTCACTTTGTACTTCTCCATACCTAGCGTGACAATAGGGCTATACATAACATAGAGCTATACATAATAGAGCAGAGGTGGGCAATTTTCCCGAGGGGGCCATATGATAGAACCTGACTGTTGTGGAGGCCAATTCAACAGGCTGAAAATAATTCTGCTAAATATTAATATATAAATTATAATTATTAGATTAGATTAATTTTAATTGCATGTCTTAATATTGAGCCAAATTAAGTATGTTGACACCACCCTATATGCCATATAAGTCCACACACAGCCCCCCTATATACTGTATATGTCTTGGACATATACCGCCCTAGCAGCGGTCGAACCGCTCGGATCCGGGCGTCGCTACTCGTGGCTCAAGGGTCTCCGGACCCGGGGGCTCGGGGTCACTCCGACACGTGATGGGGGGATATTTACAGGGGAGTTAGGTAGTTTGTGATGCCACCCATGGTATGCGGTAATAAGGAGTACCGCCACTGCCGTTGGGAGTACCCGGGATGATGGATTGGGGCAGCCAGATGACGTTACCCTCCACGAGTAGGGAAAGACCCCGGGACCGTGGATTGTGGGATGGCTTGCAGGGGGAGCGCAGGCTCGCTGGTAACAGTGGTTAATCAGGTACTCACTCAGAAGGAAAGCAGACGCTGACAACGTAATAAACCAAGTCTCTGGGTGCTGCTGCCCTCTTAGGGGAGCTCGTCCGGGTTCCATCCCCTGCAGCACTACCTCGTAGTACATAGCCTGCCTCTGTGCACAGAATTTGAAAGTGTTCAGGTGGCCCATAAGCTTGGAGCTGTTCGGGCTCCGCACCCTACTATGAGTAGCAGAGGAGCTTGCTCTCAGGAGCTCACGCTTGGGATTTCAGTGGGCTGCTTTGATTGGAAAGCCCTATCTCCCTCATTGCGCTAGTGCCCCCAATCTCTGAGCTTCATGGGAACAGTCCTTAAAGGCCCTGTCCTCCACAGGTTATTTGCCGGATTGTTTGAAGCGTCTCCCCAACCTAGGGTCCAGTACCCCGACGTGCTATCGGCCCCAGACAAACTATTGGACTGCAGCTGCCGACTGTCCTCCTTGACTAATCCAGCACCCAGTACCCAATCTCCCACGACCGGGTCTCCGACTCCTACGGGTCCAGATCACTGTCTGCAACCCAATCTACGTTTTCATCTGGGAGCTCCAACTCCCAGCTTCCTCCGAGCTCCTCACAGCTCGAGGGCTACCACTTAACTCTTTGCTCCCCTGGAGCCGACTGACTTCTTACCTCCCACCTCCCTGTCTGACCCCTAGGTGGGTGGCCCTATTCCAGCTTAGCAGCCCACTGGTGTGCCTGACAGGGTGTAGTGCCAGGTGTGATTAGGATTTTACATGCTGGTAGAGGCAGTGCTGCAAGTTGGGAACCCAGAACCATGGGGGGTTGAGTCCTGCACTGGGAGATAAAGAGCGTGCAGTACCCTGTGACGACCTGACTAGTCCAGGGGCGTCACATATACTGAGCCCCCTACAAACAGTATAAGCCCTCACATAGGGCCCTATATACAGTGTGAGCCACCACATAATCTTACATGACCCTCAATATACTGTATGAGCCCCCACATAGCTCCCTATATAAAGTGTGACCCTCACATAGTGAGGACAATCACATAACCTTCCTATATACAGTATGAGTCCCCACATAGCCCCCTATATATAGCGTGACCCTCACATAGCTCCCCTATATACACTGTGAGAGCCCATAGTCCCCTGTATACAGTGTGAGCCGCCATATAACCCCAATATACTGTATGAGCTCCCTATATACAGTGTGAACCCACACATAGCCTCCTATATACAGTTTGAACCATCACATAGCATTTCCGTACACAGTATAAGCCCTCAAATGGCCTTCTATATACAGAGTGACCCTCACATAGCTCCCCTATATACACTTTGAGATCCCATAGCCCCCTGTATACAGTGAGCAACAATATAACCCCAATATACTGTATGAACACCCTACAGTGTGAGTCCCCACATAGCCTCCTATATACAATTTGAACCCTCACATAGCAGTTCCATATACAGTATAAGTCCTCACATGGCATCCTATTTACAGACTGAGCCCCTACATAGCTCTCTATGTACAGGATGATCCCTCACATTACCCTCCTGTACACAGGATGAGCCCTCACATAGCCCCAAATATACAGTATGAGCACTCACATAGCCTTTTATCAGCCCCTTATCATTCATATAGTCCCAGTATCACCCCTCACATTGCCCCCCTACATATAATGTGATCCTCTACATAGCCCCTATGTATACCATGAGCCCTCACATAGCTCCCTATAAAAGGTCACAACACATTGTCATTCTACTACTGGTATTTGACTGTATCTACTTTTTTTAAGTGCTGCAGTTGTCGCGGGCGGAGGAGGGGACGCCGCGCTCTCCCACTGCTCGGGCCCCGGCTGGCACTGCGGCCTGCTGCTGCTGCTCAGTGGCTCGAGCGATGGGCCGGATCCCGGGGACTCGAGCGGCGCTCCTCGCCCGTGAGTGAAAGGGGATTGGGTTTTGGGATAGTTTATTGTTCGTGACGCCACCCACGGCTGTGGTGATTGAGTGGACACCACCGCTGCTCTGTTTGGGGAGCCCGGGAGTGATGGTACGGAGCAGCCAGTTGTTGATTCGCCCCTTCGTGGGTAGGGGTCTTGGTGCTCCCGGGGCCCGGTGATGGGATTGGGATGGTGGACAGGCGGGGATGGGGCCTGTGGAGGTGCAGGGGCGCAGGGACAGCGCTGTGCCGCACGGCACGGAGGTACTCACTCAGCCAGTAAACACGACACAGTTCTCGGTAAACAAACGGCTGGTTGGACGGGTCCCTCGGACGGTTCACGGTGCTGATGTTCCCTGCAGTTAGCGGTGACGGTCTCTTCCCTGCACCTATGTAAAGTCTCTTGGTAGCGATGGGTCCCCACCGGTTACCCACTCCTCGGCTTCAATCTGGGCCGAAGGAGCCCTACTTTGCCCGCAGGCGCTGGCCCTGGGAAACTGGTGCCCTGGCGGTGGCGGTGTCTCCCCTTCACGGTCGGGCTGTTGCCTTCAATCGGGACTTGGTTGTTAGGAGACAGAGGTCCCCTTCACTGACGGATTTGGCAAATTATGGCGACTCCTAGCCTTGCCGGGATCCGAAAGGCCCCTGCCCTGGTGCTGACTGTTCTTCGTATACTGCTCCGGTACCGCCGGGTCACCACCCGTCCGCGGTCCTTCCAGCAACCTCCGAGCAGTCCCCCTGCAGACTATCACCGCCGTCTGCTGACCTTGCTGTCACTGTCCGGGGCACACACCCGGACCAACTTCAGGCTTTACAAAACTGTTTCTTTTCACTTTACTTCAGCTTCTCTCCTAAGCTCCTCTACCACTTCACTTCCTTCTACTTTCACTTCCCTCACTGCACTGCCTGGTTTTCCCGCCTCCAGGGCTGTGAACTCCTCGGTGGGCGGAGCCAACTGCCTGGCCCACCCCCTGGTGTGGACATCAGCCCCTGGAAGAAGGCAACAAGGATTTTGGGTTAGCTTGGTGTACCTGCAGGGAATGTGGGGTGCGTGTGATGTTGTGACCTGTGACCCCTGGCTTGCCCAGGGCGTCACACAGGAATTAAGGACTCTTTCCTATCTGGCTGTTTTTGCAGCCTTAATCTCTGGTGCAGCTCTTTTGTGACCACTTCCTTTCGCTATAAAACGTGACGTGTCTTACCATCTGATGCTGGTTAGAGAATCTCATTCTTAAGTTGTCCACTCTGGAAGGAACCAGTCTCTAGAAGAAGCTGAGGAGTCAGGACTATTGCAGCAGTGGTGTTTTGCTGCTTTGAAGAAATTTGGAGTGTTTTTCTTTTGTGTCTTCTTTTCCTCTGTCTCTCTTACCTTGTGTTGTATTAATGTAGTGGTGAGACTAGTACTCTTGCTGCCCTTCTCACTAGCCAGGGTGAGTTCAGGGCAAGTGAGGTCTTAGGCACTTTACAGGGGGAAGATCAATTATAGGGACCTTAACGAGCTTAAGGTACAGACTCAGGTTAGTTGCAGGAGGTGTCCCCTCTCCCTATCGCTAGGACCTTCCTTTTATATGTGATGCCCTGGCAAAACCAGGTAGTCACACAGTACAGGCCCCCGCACAACACCTTCCCACACGGGTTTAAACCAGCCGACCTGAAATCTTAGTCACCACCTCAGAGAAGGACAGACACACCAGTGGGTAGGACAAGGCGGAAAGTAAATGCCCACCTAGGGGTCTGGAGAGTCCGGGGCGGGAAAACAGTTGAGTTCAGATAAGTTTGGAGAGGAATTAAGAGGAAAAGCTGACAGGTGTCAGGGTCGGAGCCCTGACACATTGGCTAAGTGGCAGACAGTGGTCACCACCAGCAGGAAATGGGAAGATGACTCGGCAGATCCGAGGTGGACCGGAGCAGGGTTGTAGCCCGCCGGTACCGACACCAGAGAACCGATCCAGAAACCGTGCACACAAGGGGGTACTCGGACCCTAAAGCCAGGACCGGCACCGATGGCCTAGCTAAGTAACCAATTGAGGGCAGGATTCCAGGTCCTATCCCAACCTAGGTCCCCAAAGTAGACAACCACCCACAGAGAGAGCTAGGGCATCCGCCAGGGCCCGGTAGATCCCACGGGTCAGCGTCTGATGGGCATGGCTCCCAACCAGAGGACCGGGAGCAGACTCCTGCATTACACACCGGGAAGTCCACATAAGAAAACACAAAGTGCAGAGGAAAGGGGCAGTGACCATCAGCCCGGGTGTGGGACCAGGTACACCCGTCTGCGGCAGCCGGCCACCATCCCCTTGGTTTACCAAAAGACTTGTGTGATTGATTCAACATTGAGTAACTTTCCCGGCCTGAACGGGTGCGCTGGCCCCTGCCGTTACCATCCCCTGCACAGAGACACTGGGCCCCGGGGCATCCATCCCTGCCCACAGAGGGGTTAACATCCAGCTGCCAGCCCATTGCCCCTAGGAGCCCCACAACAGCAGCGGTGGTGCTACATCTCACCACACACCATAGGTGGTGTCACAGACAGTTTTTTAACAACCCTCGTACAAATACGTTCCCCCTTTTTATTCGAAGTGTCCGCGTGACCCCCGGGTCCGATAGAGTCCCTCGAGCCATACCGCAGATCCGGATCCAAGCAGCACAGCTGCTGGCACGGGGGTGGCACATATACCATTCCCGTTATCACCCTTGCATTGCGCTGCACTCTGAACATCTGTAAGCTCTGGCATGACCCCTCCTTATATTCCGCCTATCATGACACCGGACTTGTTTAAACATGGACGTGTGAATTTAGCCTAAAGGCCGCTTTACACGCTGCAATATCGTGACCGATATCGCCAGCGTGCGTACCCGCCCCCATCGGTGGTGCGACACGGACAAATCGCTGACCGTGTCGCACAACAACGCCCGGACCCGTCACACTACTTACCTGCCCTGCGACGTCGCTGTGACCGGCGAACCACCTCCTTTCTAAGCGACGTCACAGCATCGTCACTGAACCGCCGCCCAATAGAAGCGGAGGGGCGGAGATGAGCGGAACAAAATCCCGCCCACCTCCTTGCTTCCGCATTGTGGCCGGAAGGCAGGTAAGGAGAGCTTCCTCGTTCCTGTGGTGTCACACGGAGCGATGTGTGCTGCCGCAGGAATGAGGAACAACTTCGTTACTGCTGCAGTATCGATATTTGAGAATGGACCCTCATGTCACCGATGAGCGATTTTGCACGTTTTTGCGACGATGCAAAATCGCTCATAGGTGTCACACGCAACGGCATCGTTAAAGCGACCGGATGTGCGTCACAAATTTCGTGACCCCAACGAGATCGCTTGAGTGATGTTGTAGCGTGTAAAGCCCGCTTTAGGGAGATCTAATACTTATCTTCTAAATGGGCTTGTGAATTCTAATTGTTATTTCTCCTCCTGCCCTCAATTAATGATGGCCGCAATGTGATTAGTTGTAGTTGGTTGCTTTATTTTATTTTTCACAGCTATTGCTATCTTAATAAAATTATTATTATTATTGATAATGCATTAATCTTCCAGGACACTGCACTCTATAAAACATTTCCAAAGAGAAAAGTAAATAGAAAAATCTATTGTCAGCAAATCATTGTTATGTATTGTGGAGAGATAATAAAGTATAGAGTTTTGTTAGAAAGATATCCTTGAAATCTAATGTTTATTTTTGTACCAAGTCATTCTTGGGCCCCACCGTTTTGTTACCAGATATGGTGTGATCCGTGACTAAAACACATTATTCATGGAAAAAAGCATTACTTTGTAATAAGATTGACCTCAAACCCCACATTATTTTGAGTATCTGCTCTTAGCAGTCAATTTTTTTTTGCCTCTAATCTCAAAGATTATAGATAGAAAACGACTAAATAAGATTGCTGATGTTATTCTAGGAACATGATCAAAGGGCTGATGAAGAAGATGCGTAATACAGGAAAATGATGGGAGCATTTTAGAGAAATTACTTTTTGTGCAGAAAATTGTTTTAATGATATGATATTTGTAATGTTCCTCACAATGAACGTTGATTTATACAGCAATTCAGACAAGAACATATAAAGATGAATGACCACCATACAGGCAAGGGAGCCATAATGAAAAAGAGACTATGCAGTATTATTGTAATATCCTTTGTATCTAATGAACTAGATTAACCCATTCATTGTTCCATTAAGTGAGTTCTAAGATATATTGAAATGAACAATGGTCTTCATTCAGCGCATTGATAATGTTGGTTTAGTTTAGACATAGACATTTGCAACATCTGTTCATGGGCTGTATTTGGTAATGTAGTTAAAGTGAACCTGTCAGGTGCAATGTGTACCCAGAACCAGGAGCAGTTCTGGGTGCATATTGCTAATCCCTACCTAACTGTCCCTGTATCTAATAGCATACATATAGAGATCTTTAGAAATAGTATTTTTAAAGATCCTTTATGATATGTTAATGAGCGCGGGGACTAGTTGCAAGGGCGTTAGTTCCTGCTCTCATTCCGCCCACAGGGGCGTGCTAACATGCTACTCAATGCATCATCAGCAGCAGTCAAGAAAATCACTGCACCCTCCAGTGATTATTTTCAAACGTGGGGTTTTTTTTGAGAAATTTGTGACTGTATAAACGTTTCGGCCTTTCTTTAGGCCTTGCTCACTAGTCGCTCCTGAAAATTATTTTTGATGGGAGATTGCTATGGGAGGGATAGCACCACAATAATCGGTAATCTCAGCGTATTGGAAACAAAATATGAATGCCAGTTGAGAAACAAGGTAATGTTCTGTTGTCTCTTTAGGATCACTGTCCTGTAAAGCAGGCTTGTGTGCTACCTTTCCCTTGGGATTAATTAGGAGAACTGTTTAGTAAGCCCTCGTTCATGTAATGCTGGCCCATCCTTGCCATAACCCAGGAATATTTCCACAGCTGAGGCGCTGCTGTCGGAAGAGTGGGGTGATGCAATGCGAGACACAAGTTCACTCATCCCCTCACTTTCAGCCTCTGCTTCATCGCTCTGTCCAGAGTAGTGTAGCAGACCTGATGTGGCTCTCTGTGCTTCTCACTGTGTATAGACACTGTCTGTGCACAGTGATGAAGCTGAGTTGACATTGCGCTTTGCTTCCCACTGTGTATACTGTACACTGTGTATGTGCACAGTATTGAAGCTGACATGGCTGTCCCTGTGGATTACGTTGCACTAAGGAGTTTTTTATAATAAAAATGGAGTCTCTAAATGTTTTTTGTTTTATTTCTAATAAAAAAATATTTCTCTGTGTTGTGTTTTTTTTACTGTTTCCTAGAAATTCATGGTGGCCATGTCTAATTTGGCTTGACACCATGGATTTCGGGCTTAGTACCATCTGAGAATACAAAGCTGGTATTAACCTCTTTATTACCCAGCGAGCCACCGCCATCACGGCCGCTGGATGGGTAAAGTGCCTGGAAATGGCGCTAAGAAACAACGTGCCATTTCCAGGGGCAGCCCCCAGCTACCTGGCTTTACCTGACTGGCGATCAAAAACGGTGGGAGCCACGCATTTTTTTTTAATTATTTTTTTAAATAAAAAAAAATTAATGGGCTTCTCTGCAGTTTGATTGCCAGCCAAGGTAACGCCAGGCAGATGGGGGTGGCAGCCTGTAGCCGTCTGCTTTATCTGCGCTGAGAATCAAAAATACCGAGGAGCGCTACGTCATTTTTTTAATGATTTATTTATTTCTACAGTACTGTGATGTCAGGCAATCAAAATACAGTGAAGCCCATTTTTTTTAGTTATTTAGATAAATAATTTTAAAAAAAAATGCGTGGGCTCCTGTTGCATTTTTTGTATTGATAGCTAAGTGTAATCCAAGCAGCTACTGGCTGGTAACCCCCACTGCTTGGTGTTACCTTCACTGGCAATGGAAAATCCAGGGAAGCCTTTTTTTTTTTTTGCCAAAAAAACAAAAAACAAATGACATGGGCTTCACCATATTTTTGTATGCTAGCCAGGTACAGCAGGCAGGTACGGACCGCCCCCAACCCCCAGCTTCCTATTTGTACCCGGCTGGGAACCAAAAATATAGGGAAGACCTTTTTTTAATTATTTCCTGAATTTCATGAAATAATAATAAAAAAAAACAACAATATGGACTTCGCCCCATTTTTGTGTCTAGCCAGGTACAACTAGGCAGCTGGGGATTGGAATTCGGAGCGCAGGTTGGCCCAAGCTTTCTGGGCCCTCCCCGCTGTGAATTGCAGTCCACCGCCACCGCAGAAAATGGCGCGTTCATAGAAATGCCATCCTCTGGCGCTGTATCCAACTCTTCCAGCGGCCCTTGGTAATAAGGGGTTAATACCAGCTTTGTTTTACCAGCGAATATTAAGCCAGAGATTCTTAATGTCAGGCAAGCTTGACCCGGCCATTAAGAATCTCCAATAAAGGGTTAAAAAGAAGACACCACACAGAGAAAAAATACTTTATTAGAAATAAATACACAGACACACTTAGTCACTCCATGTTTATTACTCCCTCTCACCCCTCCACGATCCTGGTCTTCTGTTTTCTTTCTTCTTCAACCCATGCAGCTCTGCTATATCAGACAGCACAGGGTAAGAAGAATGCTTCTGCTCCCCTGTGCTGTGTAATCACTCAGTGAGTGAGCAGAATCTGCAGATTGGTAAGCGGTGACGTCACTGCTGCCACCATTGCCACAGTAATCTGACGGGCGGGTTACTATAGCAATCGTTATTTCCGATCACGATTCCCGGCGCCGCAATTCACCGGCTGTGGCAGCCAATCCCTGGCAATTATTGTTGTAATTGTAAAATCAGCAAAAAAAATGTCTAAGTGCAGAGAAATTGTGAAAAAAAGTCCTCCAGGGGTTTTGGGATTTTGTTTTTATGGCATATATTCTGGCATAAAAATAATCCTGAATCATGATTCTCCAACGCAGTTAAATTTTGTTCAAACCACACTATTTTTTTTCTCATTTAAGTTTATAAAAATGTTTTAAAATTGTTTAAAAAAAACAAAATAGTTTTTGGATTTGTGTTGCCATTTTCTGAGACACGTAACTAGAGTTGAGCGCGGTTCGTGGTTCGTGGTTCTCCAGTTCGCGGCTCGAGTGATTTTGGGGCATGTTCTAGATCGAACTAGAACTCGAGCTTTTTGCAAAAGCTCGATAGTTCTAGAAACGTTCGAGAACGGTTCTAGCAGCCAAAAAACAGCTAAATCCTAGCTTGGTTTCTGCTGTAATAGTGTAAGTCACTCTGTGAATCAAACTATTATCACATTTCAGTGTATAGTGTGCGTGAACAGCGCCTTCAGATCACTGCTGTTTCTATAATGGCGATCGCCATTTTTTTTTTTTTTTTTCTTGTCTTCCTTCCCTAAGCGCGCGCGTCTTGTGGGGCGGGCCAGCATGTCAGCCAATCACAGACACACACACACCTAAGTGGACTTTGAGCCAGAGAAGCAACGGCATGTGTGATAGGATCTGCATGTCACATGTCCCTGCATTATAAAACCGGACATTTTCTTCACGAACGCCATTATCTGCCTTCTGCGTCTTTGGTGTCAGACATCACTGTCGCAGCTCCGTCCTCCTGAGTCCTATAGCCGATACAGCTGTATGCGCTGCATACACAGCGTTAGACAGCTTAGGGAGAGCACATTCTAGCAGTCCTTTTAAGGGCTCAAAGCGGCAGGGTCAGAGAGCCATAAGTGACAGGTCCTGCAAACAGCAACAGCGTCTGTGTAGCCCAGGTCAGGGATTTCCTCCCTGCATTTCACCATTAGGAGGGAATAGAAAGGCAGGCTTCCATTCCTCTACCCAGAGCACCACAATCCTGCCACTGTACCCTCTTGTCCTCTGCACACTCCAACTCATTCTAAGTAAGCCATTATACTAGCACACACTCAGTGTACCTAGTGGCATCCTATACGTGGCTATTGGACTTTGCTATAGTCCTACTAGTGCCAAGACATTTGCAGAGCGCATCTGCCTGCGTTGCACACTCCAACTAATTATAACTAAGCCATTATACTAGCACACACTCAGTGAACCTAGTGGCATCCTATACGTGGATATTGGACTTTGCTATAGTCCCACTAGTGCCAAGACATTTGCAGCACGTCTGCCTGCGTTGCACACTCCAACTAATTATAACTAAGCCATTATACTAGCACACACTCAGTGTACCTAGTGGCATCCTATACGTGGCTATTGGACTTTGCTATAGTCCCACTAGTGCCAAGACATTTGCAGCACGTCTGCCTGCATTGCACACTCCAACTAATTATAACTAAGCCATTATACTAGCACACACTCAGTGTACCTAGTGGCATCCTATACGTGGCTATTGGACTTTGCTATAGTCCCACTAGTGCCAAGACATTTGCAGCACGTCTGCCTGCGTTGCACACTCCAACTAATTATAACTAAGCCATTATACTAGCACACACTCAGTGTACCTAGTGGCATCCTATACGTGGCTATTGGACTTTGCTATAGTCCCACTAGTGCCAAGACATTTGCAGCACGTCTGCCTGCGTTGCACACTCCAACTAATTATAACTAAGCCATTATACTAGCACACACTCAGTGTACCTAGTGGCATCCTATACGTGGCTATTGGACTTTGCTATAGTCCCACTAGTGCCAAGACATTTGCAGCACGTCTGCCTGCGTTGCACACTCCAACTAATTATAACTAAGCCATTATACTAGCACACACTCAGTGTACCTAGTGGCATCCTATACGTGGCTATTGGACTTTGCTATAGTCCCACTAGTGCCAAGACATTTGCAGCACGTCTGCCTGCGTTGCACACTCCAACTAATTATAACTAAGCCATTATACTAGCACACACTCAGTGTACCTAGTGGCATCCTATACGTGGCTATTGGACTTTGCTATAGTCCCACTAGTGCCAAGACATTTGCAGCACGTCTGCCTGCGTTGCACACTCCAACTAATTATAACTAAGCCATTATACTAGCACACACTCAGTGTACCTAGTGGCATCCTATACGTGGCTATTGGACTTTGCTATAGTCCCACTAGTGCCAAGACATTTGCAGCACGTCTGCCTGCGTTGCACACTCCAACTAATTATAACTAAGCCATTATACTAGCACACACTCAGTGTACCTAGTGGCATCCTATACGTGGCTATTGGACTTTGCTATAGTCCTACTAGTGCCAAGACATTTGCAGAGCGCATCTGCCTGCGTTGCACACTCCAACTAATTATAACTAAGCCATTATACTAGCACACACTCAGTGAACCTAGTGGCATCCTATACGTGGATATTGGACTTTGCTATAGTCCCACTAGTGCCAAGACATTTGCAGCACGTCTGCCTGCGTTGCACACTCCAACTAATTATAACTAAGCCATTATACTAGCACACACTCAGTGTACCTAGTGGCATCCTATACGTGGCTATTGGACTTTGCTATAGTCCCACTAGTGCCAAGACATTTGCAGCACGTCTGCCTGCGTTGCACACTCCAACTAATTATAACTAAGCCATTATACTAGCACACACTCAGTGTACCTAGTGGCATCCTATACGTGGCTATTGGACTTTGCTATAGTCCTACTAGTGCCAAGACATTTGCAGAGCGCATCTGCCTGCGTTGCACACTCCAACTAATTATAACTAAGCCATTATACTAGCACACACTCAGTGTACCTAGTGGCATCCTATACGTGGCTATTGGACTTTGCTATAGTCCCACTAGTGCCAAGACATTTGCAGCACGTCTGCCTGCGTTGCACACTCCAACTAATTATAACTAAGCCATTATACTAGCACACACTCAGTGTACCTAGTGGCATCCTATACGTGGCTATTGGACTTTGCTATAGTCCCACTAGTGCCAAGACATTTGCAGCACGTCTGCCTGCGTTGCACACTCCAACTAATTATAACTAAGCCATTATACTAGCACACACTCAGTGTACCTAGTGGCATCCTATACGTGGCTATTGGACTTTGCTATAGTCCTACTAGTGCCAAGACATTTGCAGAGCGCATCTGCCTGCGTTGCACACTCCAACTAATTATAACTAAGCCATTATACTAGCACACACTCAGTGAACCTAGTGGCATCCTATACGTGGATATTGGACTTTGCTATAGTCCCACTAGTGCCAAGACATTTGCAGCACGTCTGCCTGCGTTGCACACTCCAACTAATTATAACTAAGCCATTATACTAGCACACACTCAGTGTATCTAGTGGCATCCTATACGTGGCTATTGGACTTTGCTATAGTCCCACTAGTGCCAAGACATTTGCAGCACGTCTGCCTGCGTTGCACACTCCAACTAATTATAACTAAGCCATTATACTAGCACACACTCAGTGTACCTAGTGGCATCCTATACGTGGCTATTGGACTTTGCTATAGTCCCACTAGTGCCAAGACATTTGCAGCACGTCTGCCTGCGTTGCACACTCCAACTAATTATAACTAAGCCATTATACTAGCACACACTCAGTGTACCTAGTGGCATCCTATACGTGGCTATTGGACTTTGCTATAGTCCCACTAGTGCCAAGACATTTGCAGCACGTCTGCCTGCGTTGCACACTCCAACTAATTATAACTAAGCCATTATACTAGCACACACTCAGTGTACCTAGTGGCATCCTATACGTGGCTATTGGACTTTGCTATAGTCCCACTAGTGCCAAGACATTTGCAGCACGTCTGCCTGCGTTGCACACTCCAACTAATTATAACTAAGCCATTATACTAGCACACACTCAGTGTACCTAGTGGCATCCTATACGTGGCTATTGGACTTTGCTATAGTCCTACTAGTGCCAAGACATTTGCAGAGCGCATCTGCCTGCGTTGCACACTCCAACTAATTATAACTAAGCCATTATACTAGCACACACTCAGTGAACCTAGTGGCATCCTATACGTGGATATTGGACTTTGCTATAGTCCCACTAGTGCCAAGACATTTGCAGCACGTCTGCCTGCGTTGCACACTCCAACTAATTATAACTAAGCCATTATACTAGCACACACTCAGTGTACCTAGTGGCATCCTATACGTGGCTATTGGACTTTGCTATAGTCCCACTAGTGCCAAGACATTTGCAGCACGTCTGCCTGCGTTGCACACTCCAACTAATTATAACTAAGCCATTATACTAGCACACACTCAGTGTACCTAGTGGCATCCTATACGTGGCTATTGGACTTTGCTATAGTCCCACTAGTGCCAAGACATTTGCAGCACGTCTGCCTGCGTTGCACACTCCAACTAATTATAACTAAGCCATTATACTAGCACACACTCAGTGTACCTAGTGGCATCCTATACGTGGCTATTGGACTTTGCTATAGTCCCACTAGTGCCAAGACATTTGCAGCACGTCTGCCTGCGTTGCACACTCCAACTAATTATAACTAAGCCATTATACTAGCACACACTCAGTGTACCTAGTGGCATCCTATACGTGGCTATTGGACTTTGCTATAGTCCCACTAGTGCCAAGACATTTGCAGCACGTCTGCCTGCGTTGCACACTCCAACTAATTATAACTAAGCCATTATACTAGCACACACTCAGTGTACCTAGTGGCATCCTATACGTGGCTATTGGACTTTGCTATAGTCCCACTAGTGCCAAGACATTTGCAGCACGTCTGCCTGCGTTGCACACTCCAACTAATTATAACTAAGCCATTATACTAGCACACACTCAGTGTACCTAGTGGCATCCTATACGTGGCTATTGGACTTTGCTATAGTCCCACTAGTGCCAAGACATTTGCAGCACGTCTGCCTGCGTTGCACACTCCAACTAATTATAACTAAGCCATTATACTAGCACACACTCAGTGTACCTAGTGGCATCCTATACGTGGCTATTGGACTTTGCTATAGTCCCACTAGTGCCAAGACATTTGCAGCACGTCTGCCTGCGTTGCACACTCCAACTAATTATAACTAAGCCATTATACTAGCACACACTCAGTGTACCTAGTGGCATCCTATACGTGGCTATTGGACTTTGCTATAGTCCCACTAGTGCCAAGACATTTGCAGCACGTCTGCCTGCGTTGCACACTCCAACTAATTATAACTAAGCCATTATACTAGCACACACTCAGTGTACCTAGTGGCATCCTATACGTGGCTATTGGACTTTGCTATAGTCCTACTAGTGCCAAGACATTTGCAGAGCGCATCTGCCTGCGTTGCACACTCCAACTAATTATAACTAAGCCATTATACTAGCACACACTCAGTGAACCTAGTGGCATCCTATACGTGGATATTGGACTTTGCTATAGTCCCACTAGTGCCAAGACATTTGCAGCACGTCTGCCTGCGTTGCACACTCCAACTAATTATAACTAAGCCATTATACTAGCACACACTCAGTGTACCTAGTGGCATCCTATACGTGGCTATTGGACTTTGCTATAGTCCCACTAGTGCCAAGACATTTGCAGCACGTCTGCCTGCGTTGCACACTCCAACTAATTATAACTAAGCCATTATACTAGCACACACTCAGTGTACCTAGTGGCATCCTATACGTGGCTATTGGACTTTGCTATAGTCCTACTAGTGCCAAGACATTTGCAGAGCGCATCTGCCTGCGTTGCACACTCCAACTAATTATAACTAAGCCATTATACTAGCACACACTCAGTGTACCTAGTGGCATCCTATACGTGGCTATTGGACTTTGCTATAGTCCCACTAGTGCCAAGACATTTGCAGCACGTCTGCCTGCGTTGCACACTCCAACTAATTATAACTAAGCCATTATACTAGCACACACTCAGTGTACCTAGTGGCATCCTATACGTGGCTATTGGACTTTGCTATAGTCCCACTAGTGCCAAGACATTTGCAGCACGTCTGCCTGCGTTGCACACTCCAACTAATTATAACTAAGCCATTATACTAGCACACACTCAGTGTACCTAGTGGCATCCTATACGTGGCTATTGGACTTTGCTATAGTCCTACTAGTGCCAAGACATTTGCAGAGCGCATCTGCCTGCGTTGCACACTCCAACTAATTATAACTAAGCCATTATACTAGCACACACTCAGTGAACCTAGTGGCATCCTATACGTGGATATTGGACTTTGCTATAGTCCCACTAGTGCCAAGACATTTGCAGCACGTCTGCCTGCGTTGCACACTCCAACTAATTATAACTAAGCCATTATACTAGCACACACTCAGTGTATCTAGTGGCATCCTATACGTGGCTATTGGACTTTGCTATAGTCCCACTAGTGCCAAGACATTTGCAGCACGTCTGCCTGCGTTGCACACTCCAACTAATTATAACTAAGCCATTATACTAGCACACACTCAGTGTACCTAGTGGCATCCTATACGTGGCTATTGGACTTTGCTATAGTCCCACTAGTGCCAAGACATTTGCAGCACGTCTGCCTGCGTTGCACACTCCAACTAATTATAACTAAGCCATTATACTAGCACACACTCAGTGTACCTAGTGGCATCCTATACGTGGCTATTGGACTTTGCTATAGTCCCACTAGTGCCAAGACATTTGCAGCACGTCTGCCTGCGTTGCACACTCCAACTAATTATAACTAAGCCATTATACTAGCACACACTCAGTGTACCTAGTGGCATCCTATACGTGGCTATTGGACTTTGCTATAGTCCCACTAGTGCCAAGACATTTGCAGCACGTCTGCCTGCGTTGCACACTCCAACTAATTATAACTAAGCCATTATACTAGCACACACTCAGTGTACCTAGTGGCATCCTATACGTGGCTATTGGACTTTGCTATAGTCCTACTAGTGCCAAGACATTTGCAGAGCGCATCTGCCTGCGTTGCACACTCCAACTAATTATAACTAAGCCATTATACTAGCACACACTCAGTGAACCTAGTGGCATCCTATACGTGGATATTGGACTTTGCTATAGTCCCACTAGTGCCAAGACATTTGCAGCACGTCTGCCTGCGTTGCACACTCCAACTAATTATAACTAAGCCATTATACTAGCACACACTCAGTGTACCTAGTGGCATCCTATACGTGGCTATTGGACTTTGCTATAGTCCCACTAGTGCCAAGACATTTGCAGCACGTCTGCCTGCGTTGCACACTCCAACTAATTATAACTAAGCCATTATACTAGCACACACTCAGTGTACCTAGTGGCATCCTATACGTGGCTATTGGACTTTGCTATAGTCCCACTAGTGCCAAGACATTTGCAGCACGTCTGCCTGCGTTGCACACTCCAACTAATTATAACTAAGCCATTATACTAGCACACACTCAGTGTACCTAGTGGCATCCTATACGTGGCTATTGGACTTTGCTATAGTCCCACTAGTGCCAAGACATTTGCAGCACGTCTGCCTGCGTTGCACACTCCAACTAATTATAACTAAGCCATTATACTAGCACACACTCAGTGTACCTAGTGACATCCTATACGTGGCTATTGGACTTTGCTATAGTCCTACTAGTGCCAAGACATTTGCAGAGCGCATCTGCCTGCGTTGCACACTCCAACTAATTATAACTAAGCCATTATACTAGCACACACTCAGTGAACCTAGTGGCATCCTATACGTGGATATTGGACTTTGCTATAGTCCCACTAGTGCCAAGACATTTGCAGCACGTCTGCCTGCGTTGCACACTCCAACTAATTACAACTAAGCCATTATACTAGCACACACTCAGTGTACCTAGTGGCATCCTATACGTGGCTATTGGACTTTGCTATAGTCCCACTAGTGCCAAGACATTTGCAGCACGTCTGCCTGCGTTGCACACTCCAACTAATTATAACTAAGCCATTATACTAGCACACACTCAGTGTACCTAGTGGCATCCTATACGTGGCTATTGGACTTTGCTATAGTCCCACTAGTGCCAAGACATTTGCAGCACGTCTGCCTGCGTTGCACACTCCAACTAATTATAACTAAGCCATTATACTAGCACACACTCAGTGTACCTAGTGGCATCCTATACGTGGCTATTGGACTTTGCTATAGTCCCACTAGTGCCAAGACATTTGCAGCACGTCTGCCTGCGTTGCACACTCCAACTAATTATAACTAAGCCATTATACTAGCACACACTCAGTGTACCTAGTGGCATCCTATACGTGGCTATTGGACTTTGCTATAGTCCTACTAGTGCCAAGACATTTGCAGAGCGCATCTGCCTGCGTTGCACACTCCAACTAATTATAACTAAGCCATTATACTAGCACACACTCAGTGAACCTAGTGGCATCCTATACGTGGATATTGGACTTTGCTATAGTCCCACTAGTGCCAAGACATTTGCAGCACGTCTGCCTGCGTTGCACACTCCAACTAATTATAACTAAGCCATTATACTAGCACACACTCAGTGTACCTAGTGGCATCCTATACGTGGCTATTGGACTTTGCTATAGTCCCACTAGTGCCAAGACATTTGCAGCACGTCTGCCTGCGTTGCACACTCCAACTAATTATAACTAAGCCATTATACTAGCACACACTCAGTGTACCTAGTGGCATCCTATACGTGGCTATTGGACTTTGCTATAGTCCCACTAGTGCCAAGACATTTGCAGCACGTCTGCCTGCGTTGCACACTCCAACTAATTATAACTAAGCCATTATACTAGCACACACTCAGTGTACCTAGTGGCATCCTATACGTGGCTATTGGACTTTGCTATAGTCCCACTAGTGCCAAGACATTTGCAGCACGTCTGCCTGCGTTGCACACTCCAACTAATTATAACTAAGCCATTATACTAGCACACACTCAGTGTACCTAGTGGCATCCTATACGTGGCTATTGGACTTTGCTATAGTCCTACTAGTGCCAAGACATTTGCAGAGCGCATCTGCCTGCGTTGCACACTCCAACTAATTATAACTAAGCCATTATACTAGCACACACTCAGTGAACCTAGTGGCATCCTATACGTGGATATTGGACTTTGCTATAGTCCCACTAGTGCCAAGACATTTGCAGCACGTCTGCCTGCGTTGCACACTCCAACTAATTATAACTAAGCCATTATACTAGCACACACTCAGTGTACCTAGTGGCATCCTATACGTGGCTATTGGACTTTGCTATAGTCCCACTAGTGCCAAGACATTTGCAGCACGTCTGCCTGCGTTGCACACTCCAACTAATTATAACTAAGCCATTATACTAGCACACACTCAGTGTACCTAGTGGCATCCTATACGTGGCTATTGGACTTTGCTATAGTCCCACTAGTGCCAAGACATTTGCAGCACGTCTGCCTGCGTTGCACACTCCAACTAATTATAACTAAGCCATTATACTAGCACACACTCAGTGTACCTAGTGGCATCCTATACGTGGCTATTGGACTTTGCTATAGTCCCACTAGTGCCAAGACATTTGCAGCACGTCTGCCTGCGTTGCACACTCCAACTAATTATAACTAAGCCATTATACTAGCACACACTCAGTGTACCTAGTGGCATCCTATACGTGGCTATTGGACTTTGCTATAGTCCTACTAGTGCCAAGACATTTGCAGAGCGCATCTGCCTGCGTTGCACACTCCAACTAATTATAACTAAGCCATTATACTAGCACACACTCAGTGAACCTAGTGGCATCCTATACGTGGATATTGGACTTTGCTATAGTCCCACTAGTGCCAAGACATTTGCAGCACGTCTGCCTGCGTTGCACACTCCAACTAATTATAACTAAGCCATTATACTAGCACACACTCAGTGTACCTAGTGGCATCCTATACGTGGCTATTGGACTTTGCTATAGTCCCACTAGTGCCAAGACATTTGCAGCACGTCTGCCTGCGTTGCACACTCCAACTAATTATAACTAAGCCATTATACTAGCACACACTCAGTGTACCTAGTGGCATCCTATACGTGGCTATTGGACTTTGCTATAGTCCTACTAGTGCCAAGACATTTGCAGAGCGCATCTGCCTGCGTTGCACACTCCAACTAATTATAACTAAGCCATTATACTAGCACACACTCAGTGAACCTAGTGGCATCCTATACGTGGATATTGGACTTTGCTATAGTCCCACTAGTGCCAAGACATTTGCAGCACGTCTGCCTGCGTTGCACACTCCAACTAATTACAACTAAGCCATTATACTAGCACACACTCAGTGTACCTAGTGGCATCCTATACGTGGCTATTGGACTTTGCTATAGTCCCACTAGTGCCAAGACATTTGCAGCACGTCTGCCTGCGTTGCACACTCCAACTAATTATAACTAAGCCATTATACTAGCACACACTCAGTGTACCTAGTGGCATCCTATACGTGGCTATTGGACTTTGCTATAGTCCCACTAGTGCCAAGACATTTGCAGCACGTCTGCCTGCGTTGCACACTCCAACTAATTATAACTAAGCCATTATACTAGCACACACTCAGTGTACCTAGTGGCATCCTATACGTGGCTATTGGACTTTGCTATAGTCCCACTAGTGCCAAGACATTTGCAGCACGTCTGCCTGCGTTGCACACTCCAACTAATTATAACTAAGCCATTATACTAGCACACACTCAGTGTACCTAGTGGCATCCTATACGTGGCTATTGGACTTTGCTATAGTCCTACTAGTGCCAAGACATTTGCAGAGCGCATCTGCCTGCGTTGCACACTCCAACTAATTATAACTAAGCCATTATACTAGCACACACTCAGTGAACCTAGTGGCATCCTATACGTGGATATTGGACTTTGCTATAGTCCCACTAGTGCCAAGACATTTGCAGCACGTCTGCCTGCGTTGCACACTCCAACTAATTATAACTAAGCCATTATACTAGCACACACTCAGTGTACCTAGTGGCATCCTATACGTGGCTATTGGACTTTGCTATAGTCCCACTAGTGCCAAGACATTTGCAGCACGTCTGCCTGCGTTGCACACTCCAACTAATTATAACTAAGCCATTATACTAGCACACACTCAGTGTACCTAGTGGCATCCTATACGTGGCTATTGGACTTTGCTATAGTCCCACTAGTGCCAAGACATTTGCAGCACGTCTGCCTGCGTTGCACACTCCAACTAATTATAACTAAGCCATTATACTAGCACACACTCAGTGTACCTAGTGGCATCCTATACGTGGCTATTGGACTTTGCTATAGTCCCACTAGTGCCAAGACATTTGCAGCACGTCTGCCTGCGTTGCACACTCCAACTAATTATAACTAAGCCATTATACTAGCACACACTCAGTGTACCTAGTGGCATCCTATACGTGGCTATTGGACTTTGCTATAGTCCTACTAGTGCCAAGACATTTGCAGAGCGCATCTGCCTGCGTTGCACACTCCAACTAATTATAACTAAGCCATTATACTAGCACACACTCAGTGAACCTAGTGGCATCCTATACGTGGATATTGGACTTTGCTATAGTCCCACTAGTGCCAAGACATTTGCAGCACGTCTGCCTGCGTTGCACACTCCAACTAATTATAACTAAGCCATTATACTAGCACACACTCAGTGTACCTAGTGGCATCCTATACGTGGCTATTGGACTTTGCTATAGTCCCACTAGTGCCAAGACATTTGCAGCACGTCTGCCTGCGTTGCACACTCCAACTAATTATAACTAAGCCATTATACTAGCACACACTCAGTGTACCTAGTGGCATCCTATACGTGGCTATTGGACTTTGCTATAGTCCTACTAGTGCCAAGACATTTGCAGAGCGCATCTGCCTGCGTTGCACACTCCAACTAATTATAACTAAGCCATTATACTAGCACACACTCAGTGTACCTAGTGGCATCCTATACGTGGCTATTGGACTTTGCTATAGTCCCACTAGTGCCAAGACATTTGCAGCACGTCTGCCTGCGTTGCACACTCCAACGAATTATAACTAAGTTACATTGTCAGGGATATTTATTCTTTATTATTCTGCTGTTAATAAAGCTAGACCACCACTGCAATCTTCACCACCTCTCAATTTTTACTACCACATTTTCAGTCCACAATCTTGTCGCAATCAACATGAGTGGCAAAATGACAGATGCTGGTGGAAAGGGGAAGAGGCGTGTTGGAAAAGGCAAAAAAGGTTTTGTCAGTGGGGAAGGTGCCAAAGCTCCATTATCATCTGCTGAAGATAGACCATCTACTAGCAAAAGTAAGATGTCTACTACTTATTGTGGACAATCCGATGTGCTCCCTTTTTTACGGACACGAACAAGAGGAACAAAGGTAGATGATGGGCAAAAAAGGAAAATGCTTGAATGGATCTCAAGTGGTCCAACAAGTGCCCTCTCAGCCACTTCAAGTACCGCATCCAAAAAACACCATTCCTCTGAGTTGTCATCCCAATCACACTTGATTTCTCCCAGCTCTGAAGTCTCCATCAGCCCTGCACAGTATGGTGGAACTGAGATGGCTGAGTCTGCAGAGCTGTTCAGTCACACTATAGCCTGGGAATCAGAGGTCTGCTCCCAAGCTACAGTGAGTACAGAACAGGAAATGGTCTGCAGTGATGCCCAGAACCTTTGTGACTCAGATTCAGGCCGTGAGGACCAAGTTTCTGAGCATAATGTTGACCCTTTGTCACAAACTGTAACACCTGTGGTTATAGACAATATGGAACATACTGATGAAGATGAGACGCAGATACCCGATTGGGATGACAACTTAAATATTCGGTCAGGGCAAGAAGAGGCTCGGTCTGAGGGGGAGGGGAGTGCGAACACAACAATTGATGATGACGTTCTAGATCCCACCTACTGTCAACCCCCAGTCAGGCACTCGAGGAGGTCAACAGAGGCGGTGGAGGAGGATGCAACCGACGACGAAGTTACCTTGCGCCTTCCTGGACAGAGTCGGAGCACTGGTAGCACGTCTACAACTGCATCCTCAGCCACCACTCTGCCTATGAGCATTATTCGGGGTGGATCAACAGGTCGCATGGCCTCTAAGCCTTGCCTAGCCTGGGCCTTTTTTCACATCGAAAAAGATCGCCCAACTCATGTGATATGTAACATTTGTCATGATTCTGTTAGTAGAGGTCAAAACCTCAGCAGTTTGACAACTTCTTCCATGAATCGTCACATGAATAAATATCATAAGTCCCGGTGGGAAGCTCACCGTGCTGCAATGCCGGCTAGCGGAGCGAACCATCCACCGCCCGCCCCTTCCAGTGCATCCGCGCGCTCTTCATCTTCTAGGACTGTGGGGACAGCTGTCACACCTGTTTTTCCACGCAAAACTTCCACCACTGTAACCGCAACAGGCAGTTTGCTTGTAAGGTCGTCAGTTGGTTTGGAAGGGGAAACAAGTGAGTGTGTACAGCTCTCTCAGACATCGATAGCACCAACGTTGGATGAAGGCAACATCATGTCTCCGCCTGCACTTTCCTCACAAACCTGCATTTTTCCAGGGACACCCTACTCAACACCGTCTACACACAGCAGCCAGATCTCTGTCCCTCAGATGTGGTCAAATAAAAGGCCACTTCCTCCGACCCATGACAAAGCTAAGAGGTTGACTCTATCCCTCTGTAAGCTGTTGGCTACCGAAATGCTGCCTTTCCGCCTAGTGGACACACAGGATTTTAGAGACCTTATGTCTGTCGCTGTGCCCCAGTACCAGATGCCTAGTCGCCACTACTTCTCTAAGAAAGGTGTGCCCGCGCTACACCAGCATGTCGCACACAACATCACCGCTTCCTTGAGAAACTCTGTGTGTGAACGGGTGCATTTCACCACCGATACTTGGACCAGTAAGCATGGACAGGGACGTTACATGTCGCTGACTGGGCACTGGGTAACTATGGTGATAGATGGTGAAGGGTCTGCTGCACAAGTCTTGCCGTCCCCACGACTTGTGTGTCAATCCTCTGTCTGTCCAAGTTCCGCCACAGCTTCTGCATCCTCCACCTCATCTGGGTCCTCCACCTCCGCCCCAAGCCTGCCTGGTCAGGCCACCAGCGTTCTCACTGCGCAGAAGGAATCACGCACGCCTCATTACTATGCTGGCAGCCGAGCGCAACGGCATCAGGCGGTCTTTAGCTTGACATGTCTTGGTAATAAGAGTCACACAGCTGAGGAGTTGTGGTCAGCTCTGTGGTCCGAGTTTAATAAATGGTTGTCTCCACTCAACCTGCAGCCTGGTAAGGCCGTGTGCGACAATGCTGCAAACCTGGGTGCGGCCCTTCGCCTGGGCAAGGTGACACACGTACCTTGTATGGCTCACGTGTTGAACCTTGTCGTGCAGCAATTTTTAACACACTATCCCGGCCTAGATGGCCTTCTGAACAGGGCACGAAAACTGTCTGCTCACTTCCGGCGTTCAAGCGCCGCAGCTGAGCGACTTGCATCGCTACAGAAGTCTTTCGGCCTGCCGGTTCATCGCCTGAAATGCGATGTGGCGACACGCTGGAATTCAACTCTTCACATGTTACAGCGACTGTGGCAGCACCGCAGAGCCCTGGTGCAATACGTCATGACGTATAGCCTGGGCCAACGAGATGCAGAGGTGGGGCAGATCACCCTGATGGAGTGGTCTCAGATCAAGGACCTATGCACCCTTCTGCACAGTTTCGACATGGCGACGAATATGTTTAGCTCTGACAATGCCATTATCAGCATGACGATTCCAGTCATTTACATGCTGGAGCACACGCTAAACACTATTCGGAGTCAGGGGGTGGGACAACATGAAGGGGAGGAACTACAGGAGGATTCATATGTGCAAGGGACAACAACATCACCAAGGTCCAGACGTTCATCATCACCAACGCAGCAGGCATGGGACCATGGGGAACAGGGATCGACAAGGGCGCATAGTAGCAGGCGAAATGTTGAGCAAGGTGCAGGAGAACATGAAGAAATGGAGGACGAACTGTCCATGGACATGGAAGACTCAGCGGATGAGGAAGACCTTGGTCAAATTTCAGTTGAAAGAGGTTGGGGGGAGATGTCAGAGGAAGAAAGAACGGGTAGCACCTCTATGCCACAAACACAGCGTGGACTTGGTCCGCATGGCTGCACAAGACACATGAGTGCCTTTTTGTTGCACTACCTCCAACATGACAGTCGTATTGTCAAAATTAGAAGTGATGATGACTACTGGATTGCCACACTATTAGATCCCCGGTACAAGTCCAAATTTTGTGACATAATTCCAGCCATAGAAAGGGACGCACGTATGCAGGAGTATCAGCAGAAGCTGTTACTCGATCTTAGCTCGGCTTTTCCACCAAACAACCGTGCAGGTGCAGGGAGGGAATCTCCCAGTTGTAACTTGACAAACATGGGACGGTCTCGTCATCTTCACCAGTCTACCCGTACCAGTAGGACCGTATCTGGTGCCGGTAACAGCAATTTTATGGAATCTTTTCATAATTTTTTTAGACCCTCTTTTGCAAGGCCACCAGAGACAACAAGTCTGACACATACTCAACGGCTGGAGAGGATGATACAGGAGTATCTCCAAATGAACATCGATGCCATGACTGTGCAACTGGAGCCTTGCTCCTTTTGGGCTTCAAACATAGAAAAATGGCCAGAGCTCTCCAGTTACGCCTTGGAGATTTTGTCGTGTCCAGCTGCCAGCGTTGTCTCTGAACGTGTCTTCAGTGCTGCTGGGTGTGTGCTGACAGATAAGCGCACGCGTCTGTCCAGTGACAATGTGGACAGACTGACGTTCATCAAAATGAACAAGTCATGGATCCAGAAGGAATTTACTACCCCTGTGTCATCCTGGGGAGAGTAAATGCTTGTGGATTTGGAATGTGCTTGATGCAAATCAAAACATCCTGTTTGCAACTAGGGCCCAAGTGCTGCCACTGATGGGGTGGGTGTCTGTGTGGCCCAATTTTTGGAAAAAAGGGAGACTCCGCTTGGAGTAACCCTTGCTTACATTGTTTTTAAAAGAAGCCAAGATGAACAAGTCATGGGTCAGCAAAGACTTTGCTACCTACCCCGGTGTCATCCTGGGGACGGATAAGAATGGCGTATTTTTGAATGTGCTTGATGCAAATCAAAACATCCTGTTTGCAACTAGGGCCCAAGTGCTGCCACTGATGGGGTGGGTGTCTGTGTGGCCCAATTTTTGGAAAAAAAAGGGAGACTCCGCTTGGAGTAACCCTTGCTTGATGTGTTTTTAAAAGAAGCCAAGATGAACAGAGCTGGGATCAGCAAAGACTTTGCTACCTACCCCGGTGTCATCCTGGGGACGGATAAGAATGGCGTATTTTTGAATGTGCTTGATGCAAATCAAAACATCCTGTTTGCAACTAGGGCCCAAGTGCTGCCACTGATGGGGTGGGTGTCTGTGTGGCCCAATTTTTGGAAAAAAAGGGAGACTCCGCTTGGAGTAACCCTTGCTTGATGTGTTTTTAAAAGAAGCCAAGATGAACAAGTCATGGGTCAGCAAAGACTTTGCTACCTACCCCGGTGTCATCCTGGGGACGGATAAGAATGGCGTATTTTTGAATGTGCTTGATGCAAATCAAAACATCCTGTTTGCAACTAGGGCCCAAGTGCTGCCACTGATGGGGTGGGTGTTTGTGTGGCCCAATTTTTGGAAAAAAAGGGAGACTCCGCTTGGAGTAACCCTTGCTTGATGTGTTTTTAAAAGAAGCCAAGATGAACAGAGCTGGGATCAGCAAAGACTTTGCTACCTACCCCGGTGTCATCCTGGGGACGGATAAGAATGGCGTATTTTTGAATGTGCTTGATGCAAATCAAAACATCCTGTTTGCAACTAGGGCCCAAGTGCTGCCACTGATGGGGTGGGTGTCTGTGTGGCCCAATTTTTGGAAAAAAAGGGAGACTCCGCTTGGAGTAACCCTTGCTTGATGTGTTTTTAAAAGAAGCCAAGATGAACAGAGCTGGGATCAGCAAAGACTTTGCTACCTACCCCGGTGTCATCCTGGGGACGGATAAGAATGGCGTATTTTTGAATGTGCTTGATGCAAATCAAAACATCCTGTTTGCAACTAGGGCCCAAGTGCTGCCACTGATGGGGTGGGTGTCTGTGTGGCCCAATTTTTGGAAAAAAAGGGAGACTCCGCTTGGAGTAACCCTTGCTTGATGTGTTTTTAAAAGAAGCCAAGATGAACAGAGCTGGGATCAGCAAAGACTTTGCTACCTACCCCGGTGTCATCCTGGGGACGGATAAGAATGGCGTATTTTTGAATGTGCTTGATGCAAATCAAAACATCCTGTTTGCAACTAGGGCCCAAGTGCTGCCACTGATGGGGTGGGTGTCTGTGTGGCCCAATTTTTGGAAAAAAAAGGGAGACTCCGCTTGGAGTAACCCTTGCTTGATGTGTTTTTAAAAGAAGCCAAGATGAACAAGTCATGGGTCAGCAAAGACTTTGCTACCTACCCCGGTGTCATCCTGGGGACGGATAAGAATGGCGTATTTTTGAATGTGCTTGATGCAAATCAAAACATCCTGTTTGCAACTAGGGCCCAAGTGCTGCCACTGATGGGGTGGGTGTCTGTGTGGCCCAATTTTTGGAAAAAAAGGGAGACTCCGCTTGGAGTAACCCTTGCTTGATGTGTTTTTAAAAGAAGCCAAGATGAACAGAGCTGGGATCAGCAAAGACTTTGCTACCTACCCCGGTGTCATCCTGGGGACGGATAAGAATGGCGTATTTTTGAATGTGCTTGATGCAAATCAAAACATCCTGTTTGCAACTAGGGCCCAAGTGCTGCCACTGATGGGGTGGGTGTCTGTGTGGCCCAATTTTTGGAAAAAAAGGGAGACTCCGCTTGGAGTAACCCTTGCTTGATGTGTTTTTAAAAGAAGCCAAGATGAACAGAGCTGGGATCAGCAAAGACTTTGCTACCTACCCCGGTGTCATCCTGGGGACGGATAAGAATGGCGTATTTTTGAATGTGCTTGATGCAAATCAAAACATCCTGTTTGCAACTAGGGCCCAAGTGCTGCCACTGATGGGGTGGGTGTCTGTGTGGCCCAATTTTTGGAAAAAAAGGGAGACTCCGCTTGGAGTAACCCTTGCTTGATGTGTTTTTAAAAGAAGCCAAGATGAACAGAGCTGGGATCAGGAAAGACTTTGCTACCTACCCCGGTGTCATCCTGGGGACGGATAAGAATGGCGTATTTTTGAATGTGCTTGATGCAAATCAAAACATCCTGTTTGCAACTAGGGCCCAAGTGCTGCCACTGATGGGGTGGGTGTCTGTGTGGCCCAATTTTTGGAAAAAAAGGGAGACTCCGCTTGGAGTAACCCTTGCTTGATGTGTTTTTAAAAGAAGCCAAGATGAACAGAGCTGGGATCAGCAAAGACTTTGCTACCTACCCCGGTGTCATCCTGGGGACGGATAAGAATGGCGTATTTTTGAATGTGCTTGATGCAAATCAAAACATCCTGTTTGCAACTAGGGCCCAAGTGCTGCCACTGATGGGGTGGGTGTCTGTGTGGCCCAATTTTTGGAAAAAAAGGGAGACTCCGCTTGGAGTAACCCTTGCTTGATGTGTTTTTAAAAGAAGCCAAGATGAACAGAGCTGGGATCAGCAAAGACTTTGCTACCTACCCCGGTGTCATCCTGGGGACGGATAAGAATGGCGTATTTTTGAATGTGCTTGATGCAAATCAAAACATCCTGTTTGCAACTAGGGCCCAAGTGCTGCCACTGATGGGGTGGGTGTCTGTGTGGCCCAATTTTTGGAAAAAAAGGGAGACTCCGCTTGGAGTAACCCTTGCTTACATTGTTTTTAAAAGAAGCCAAGATGAACAAGTCATGGGTCAGCAAAGACTTTGCTACCTACCCCGGTGTCATCCTGGGGACGGTTAATTATGGGGTATTTTTGAATGTGATTGATGCAAATCAAAACATCCTGTTTGCAACTAGGGCCCAAGTGCTGCCACTGATGGGGTGGGTGTCTGTGTGGCCCAATTTTTGGAAAAAAAGGGAGACTCCGCTTGGAGTAACCCTTGCTTGATGTGTTTTTAAAAGAAGCCAAGATGAACAGAGCTGGGATCAGGAAAGACTTTGCTACCTACCCCGGTGTCATCCTGGGGACGGATAAGAATGGCGTATTTTTGAATGTGCTTGATGCAAATCAAAACATCCTGTTTGCAACTAGGGCCCAAGTGCTGCCACTGATGGGGTGGGTGTCTGTGTGGCCCAATTTTTGGAAAAAAGGGAGACTCCGCTTGGAGTAACCCTTGCTTACATTGTTTTTAAAAGAAGCCAAGATGAACAAGTCATGGGTCAGCAAAGACTTTGCTACCTACCCCGGTGTCATCCTGGGGATGGATAAGAATGGCGTATTTTTGAATGTGCTTGATGCAAATGTAGCTGTGAAGTGTACAACTGGGGCACAACTGCTGCCACTGAAGGGGTGGGTGTGTGTGTGGCCCAATTTTTGGAAAAAATCGAGACTCCGCTTGGAGTCACCTTGCGGTGTTTTACATGATTTTAGAAGGGCGTGCCATGCCTATATCTGTGTGTCCTCCTCTTTTTCCTTGTCCAGCTGTTTTGTTTTCGCATGAGTATATGTCCTTGTCACTTTCCAATGTGTTTGAGTTGTTTGTCACCTTTAGGACACCTTTGAGGGTGTTTTCTAGGTGTTTTTCTGTGTTTGTGATTGCCTGCCATTGTTTCCTATGCAGTTCGAGTTCGGTTCGTCGAACGTTCGACGAACCGAACTCGAACGGGAGGTCCGTTCGGCGAACCAACCTCGAGCCGAACCGCGACCGGTTCGCTCATCTCTACACGTAACATTTTTATTTTTCCGTCGACTGTATGAGACATTGTTGGGTTTTCTGTGCTGTGTCCTTACGGTTTATTGTGACCTTTTTTGGGGTATGTACAATGTTTTCATCTGTTTTATTGCATTTTGTTAGGGAACAGTGATGACCAAACAACTGCAATTCTGGAGTTTTTATTTTTTGTCTTTTTATGGCATTTACCGATCAGGTTAATTCATTTTATATTTTGATAGGTCAGACTTTTATAAATGTGGCAATAACAAATATGTTTATTTTTTAATTTCCTTATGTTTAATGGATTAAAATGGAGGGTGATTCGAACTTGTAATTCTTTTTTCAGATTTTATATTTTTAAAAACCTTTTTACTTTTTAATTTATGACCACTTATACTATATACTGCAATACCAAAGTATTGTAATATATAGTGTGAATCCTAGTTTCCTTTGAAGCTCGGCATATAGCTGAGTTTCAGAGAAGGACTAAAATGATGGCGGCAGGTCTTCCACAGGCCCCTGGCTTCCATACTAACTTATCCATGTTCTTCAATTATGTCACAGGGGAACCATAAGAGCGGGAACGCATGAACAATTGCTTTTGTTCTATTTAAACAATGCTGTCAGAGATTGAGCTCATCTCTGGCTACGGATGTTAAAGACAGATGTTGGCTATGTAATATTGCCAGCATCAGCTGTATGTGGAGGGAGCTCAGCTCCGGAGTCCTCTCCACACATGATCAACCCCGCAATCACATGTATGTCAGTCATACTGTGTTAAGGGGTAAATGTGAAGTCATTTGTGTACGTTTTGCCAACATTTCTCATGGACATATACACTAATATTTTACTTGTACGGTAGCCTGTCTCTCCCTCCTTGATCTAGATGAAGATAGGAACCAGGAATGGTGGTATTAAAAACAGCCTAATCAGATGCAGCGGGTGCATGAGTACAGGTCAGGACCCATAGGGATTAGATTAAAGTTATTATGATGATTTTTGATGCTTGAGCCAACTATCTCACATGTATGGGGGAGCCCAACACTGCACAGTATTGGGCATTTGCCCTCTTCTTTCTACTAATTGAAAATGCATAAACACTGTTTGCCAAATGAGCACTCAGATGACAGCAATTTCATTTGTATGGGTACCCTAGGATAGAGACAGTCAGTGAATCCTTAAAGGGGTGGTCCAAAGGCCAAAGAAATTTGAATCTAAATCACTATTAAAATAGTGTCGCAATCAAAACTAATATCTAATATGCGTGCATTAAAAATTACCTATCCTTACCAAAGTACTCTGTTATTGTATTTTTTATCCCTACTTCCTGTGTGATGACGTGTCATTGAAGAATCCCAGTGCATCCTGGGATACTCAAACAAAGTGTCATCAAGGGCAATCACTGTCACGGCCCCTGTCCCCTCCATGAACTGAAGCATCATCAGAGAAGCATCATCTTGTTTCAGGGGCTGCTCTGTCCCTACTGTTTCCTTCCCTGCTCAATGTGTACTGTGTGATCTGCACAATGATAGCATCCGCTTCTTTGCTGGCTCAAATCAGTAGAGTACCGCGCTCTGTCACTTCCGAGGACAGTGCTGGTTTCTGAATACCAGGTATCCTGACACTGCACACTGCCTGTGAGCTCTGTTCTGTTGCTGGCTCGTTATTACTGAACTGAGCTGACAACACAGAGCGCGCTGTCATTGTGCACCTGATCAATGACGCTCATTTTAGGGGCAGAGCTAATCCCTGCGCGCTGTCATTATGCAATGTACACAATGACAGTGAACTATGTGTTGCCAGATCAGTTCAGTAGTAGTGAATGGGCAACAGAGTCCTGGCAGTTCACGGTGTTAGGATACCTGACATTCAGAGACCAGTGCGCGGGGATTAGCCCAGACCGTAAAATGAGTGTCACTGATGATGCTTTACTTCAGGGAGGGGACAGAGGCTGTGGCAGTCACCACAACCATTTTCCCTGATGACGCTTCATTTTACTATCCCGGGATGCACTGGAATTTTCAAACAAAGCACCACCTCACAGAAGTAGGGAAAAAATACAATAACAGTTAGAGTAGTTAGGGAAGGATATGGAAGTTTTTAATGCAAGCATATTAGAAATTAGATTAGATATTGGTGCTAAATATATAGGGATTTAGATGACAACATTTTTGGTCTTCGGACCACCCCGTTAAAGGAACTGTCCATACTGTTCTAACCCAGGCACACTTAATCATATAAACCCAACATTAAGATTTATCACCTACAGAAAGAAAAAGTGATTATTTGCGGATTGATGATAGTCCAACCCCCGTGTCCACTACCATCAATGAAAACTAGTTCTGAAACAGTTTTTCTCTTTCTTCTGTCCTGTTCCTTTCCATAGTTATACCCCCCTGGTAATAACAATGGAAATTTTTCCCTTCAACCAACTGGGCATGGAGAACCATATTACTAAGTCATTTTTAAAATGAATGCTGAAAAACAACCCACCCCCCCCAAAAAAAAAACATTGCAAAATTTCCTTTTTTTTTAAATTTCAAATAATGAAAAAAGGTAGAAGGAGAAGTAAAAAAGGAAGCGCAAAAAAGGAAAAACGTCATTTTTGGAAGGGGTTAAAAAATATCCAGTGACAGGTCCTCTTTAATGCTCTCTGGTTGGTCAGATGGATATGTATAGAAACTGTTTTATCCGGTCTATGAGAGATTACTAGTGGCACGTAGCTTGGTAATAATTTTTTAAATCTGACTGTATTTAATCTTAGCCTGGGAAATTCTTCTATCATTTGTATGAAAACCCTTGTAAAATACGCCTTGCACCACCCATATCTTCAAAACTCCAGTAAGTTTTGACACTTTCAGGTCTCACCCCGAGATATCACACCTATCTGCCTCTAGTTCTGTAAGTGCCTATGTTCTGGCAGGAAATGATAAAGCTGAGAAGTAGCTGGAAAGGTGACATCACCCCAGAGACTTTTATAAGCATATATTGCAAATCTTCAGCTCACAATAACACTTTCCATAGTTGTGTCTATAGAAATATTTGTCATAGATCACATACTGGTGCAGAGATGACACAAGGTTACAAGCCAAATAATTATACTTCAGCAAATTAACCACTTCATGCTCAGGAGATTTTCCATTTTTCGCTTTTTCCCTCTCCTTTCAAGTGCCTTAAAGGTAACCTTGTTTTTTGCGGACATGTTGTACTTTTGAATGACACCATTCATTTTGCAAGATAGTGTACTATGAAAAAAACTTTGAAGTGTGGTGACATTGCAAAAAAGTATTTTTGTTCTTTTTTTATTTACCAATTACCATGTTTACGATATGGTAAAACTGACCTAGAATTATGATTACAAAGGTCAGTTTGAGTTTATAGATACTAAACATGTATAGTTTTTACTCTATTTAAGTGGTGAAAAATAATTCAGGATTTTGTAAAAAAAAAAATAAATAAAAAAATGTTGCTTTGGTCGCCATATTCCCAGACTTGATCATGTTTTATTGCATTTTATTGCTATGTTGCGACCATAAAAAACACAATTCTGGCATTTTATTTTTTCTTGTTGTATCTAGTGATGAACAACCCTGAACTGTACAGTTCGGGGTCCGTACCGAAAACATAGTGTTCGTGCAAACGATCCAGAACACAAGCTTTCCTGGGAAGCTCGTGTTACAGTTCAGGGCCAGGTGCTGTAAAAACAAGCACATTATTAAAAAACATTATGATTTTACTTACAGGTCCCGCGAAACGTCCTGCAGACCAGCTCAGCCGCTGTCTCCCGGACGCTTCTGCTTCCGGGTCCGATCATTAACTTCCTTGGGTATTCACTGCACTGTTGTCACTCAGCAGTCTTCGACTGTTTCTGGCCGTGTTCGCGGTGACATCAGGGTTCACCCGAGTCCATGGCTCATGGACTCAATTGAACTTTGTCGCTGTGCAAGTCTCGCATCGGTATCACCCATCACGGCGCACAATCTCATGACAGGAGCGGGACGGCAGCATGTATTTCCATGCATCTGAGGCACTCCTGCCAGGAGAGTGTGCGCCGTGCGGGGTAATGCAATGCGAGACTCGCACGAGTCATACGCAAGTGGAATTATACCCTCAGTGTCAGTCTGCTTCTCTCTCTGTATAGATGCTTGTCTGTACAGAGCGATGAAGCAGAGCTGACATTGCTCTACATGTGGACTACGTCAGACTAAGGATTTTTTTTATAATAAAGAGGGAGTCTCTAAATGTTATTTTGTTTTATTTCTAATAAAAAAAAAAATTCTGTGTTGTGTTTTTTTTTTAGTGTTTACTAGAAGTTCATGGTGGCCATGTCTAATTTGGCGTGACAACATAAATTTCGACTTAGTACCAGTTGAGAATACAAAGCTGCTATTAACCCCTCTATTACTCAGCATGCCACTGCCATCAGGGCTGCTGGACGAGCTGGGTAAAGCGCCTGGAAATGGCTCTAAGAAACAACCCGCCATTTCCAGAGGCGGCTGCGAGCTGCGGTTTTTTAGCGTTGGGGGCCCAGAAAACTTGGGCCTTAACACGCTGAGAATCCCAGCCGCCTGGTTTTACCTGATTGGCGATCAAAATACGGCGGGAGCCCGCGCATTTTTTCTTATTTTTATAAATAATTAAAAAAAAATTAATGGGCTTCCTGTATTTTAATTGCCAGCCAAGGTAAAGCCAGGCAGAGGGGGGTAGCAGTCCGTTCCTGTCCGCTTTATCAGCGCTAAGAATCAAAAGTACCGTGGAGCGCTACATCATTTTTTTTAATTATTTATTTTTACACTACTATATGTGTGAGGGAACTAAAAGCCAATCACAAATGCTGTCACGCAGAATGGGCAACTGCGATGCTAGAATGTATGGGTTGGTTTCAGGTTACTCCAGCATCCAATCCCATACATCCCCTCTGTGACAGCATCTGTGATTGGCTGTTATTTTAACAGTAAAATAAAACAACAACACAGAAAAAAAAGATTTTATTAGAAATAAAACAGAAGACATTCAAAACTCCATCATTATTACTCAAAAAAACCTCCAACGTAGTTCAAAGGTGGCGAGTATCTTCAGCTCTGCTAAATCTGTGTGAAGAGACTAAGGCGGGATTTGCACGTTGCGACATCGCAGGCCGATGCTGCGATGTCGCACGCGATAGTGCCCGCCCCCGTCGCAGGTACGATATCGTGTGATAGCTGGCATAGCGAAAATTATCGCTACGCCAGCTTCACATGCACTCACCCGTCCTGCGACCGTTGCTCTGGCCGGCGACCCGCCTCCTTCCTAAGGGGGCGGGCCGTGCGGCGTCATAGCGACGTCAGACGGCAGGCGGCCAATAGCGGCGGAGGGGCGGAGATGAGCAGGATGTAAACATTCTGCCCACCTCCTTCCATCCGCATATCCTACGGAAGCCGCGGTGACGCCGGTAGGAGATGTTCCTCGCTCCTGCGGCTTCACACACAGCGATGTGTGCTGCCGCAGGAACGAGGAACAACATCGGACCGTCGCGTCAGTGTAATTATGGATTACGCCGACGCTGCAACGATGATACGATTACGACGATTTTGCGCTCGTTAATCGTATCATCAAGGCTTTACACACTACGATATCGCATGCGATGCCGGATGTGCGTCACTTTCAATTTGACCCCACCGAAAGGGCGGCTTTGCACGTTGCGACATTGCACGTGCGATGTCGATGGGGTCAAATCGAAAATGACGCACACCCGGCGTCGCAGTCGATATCGCAACGTGTAAAACCTTTTTGATACGATGAACGAGCGCAAAAGCGTCGTTATCGTATCATCGCTGCAGCCTCCGACATTTCCATAATGCCGGTGCAGCGACAGGTGCGATATTGTTCCTCGCTCCTGCGGCAGCACACATCGCTGTGTGTAAAGCCGCAGGAGCGAGGAACATCACCTTACCTGCCTCCCGGCTGCAATGAGAAGTGTTTACATGTATGATGTTTACATCCTGCTCATCTCCGCCCCTCCACTTCAATTGGCTGCCTGCCGTGTGACGTCGCTGTGACGCCGCACGACCCGCCCCCTTAGGAAGGAGGCGGGTCGCTGGCCAGAGGGACGTCGCACGGCAGGTATGTGCATGTGAAACTACCGTAGCGATAATAATCGCTACGCCAGCTTTCACTAGATATTGCACATGCGACGGGGGCGGGACTATCGCTGCAGCATCGGTAACACATTGTTACCGATGTCGCAGCGTGCAAAGCCCGCCAAACACAGGTGTGCTCACACAGACTCAGCTGAGAGCAGTTACAGACTTTACCCGAGTGCATAGCTGAGGCCGGTTAGCTGTTGCCCCGGGCAGCCACCATTGACTACAGGACCGTCCATGACATCATAGCCATGCCACCAGTCTGTAACCCACGAGGTAATACAACATTCACACCAGACTGGTCACATGGCTATGACGTCATGGAAGGTCCTGTAGTTAGTGGTGGTTACCCGGGGGCACAGCAATGATTTAACCTGGAAGCAAAAGAGGCCGGGAGACAGAGTCTGCAGGACGCGTCGTGGGACCTGTAAGTATAATGACAATATTTATTATTAACTAAATTCTTTATTTTACGGCCCCCACCACCCCATCACATAACTATAAAGTCCAAGTTCGGGGTTCGGGCAAAAGTTTGCGTTATCACCGACCCCGAACATGAACTTTACAAAATGTTTGGGCGAGGCTCCCGATTCCGAACATCGGGGGGTTCGCCCATCACTAGTTGTGTCGTGTACCGATCAGACTATTTTATTTTATATTTTGATAGATTGGACTTTTCTGAACTCGGCAATACCAAATACAGTGGAACCTCGGATTACGAGTAACCCGGTGTGCGAGAATTTCGCTTGCTGCAAATTTGTAACTCGGTTTGCGAGTAATGCTTTGCTGTATGAGCAAATACTCACCACACACACTTACGGTTCTGTACTTTCACCACGCTCCGACCCACTCTGGCTGCCTCTTGTGGACTGCAGGCTCGTGGATCCAGTAACAATCGCAGCCTGTGCAGGGGGCTGCTGCCATCTTTGCTTCATGTCGGGTGGCGCTGAGCTGTCTCTGCATACCTCCCACAGGCAGCGCTCTGGCCAATCAGAGGCAAGCGGCCCATGCCTATGACATCAGCACGCTGGCCAATCAAAGGCAAGCAGCTCATGTGTATGACGTTAGCTGCGCTGAAGCACTGACAGCGGCAGCCCCTGCATTGGTACAATCGTTACTGGGTCCACATGCCTGCAGACTGCAAGAACCAGGAAAAAGGCTGGCGAGGGGACAGAGGATAAGTGAGAATAATGTGTGTGTGTGTTGGCACAATAGGGTACCAGGATGGGACATTACTACAAGTTGTGGAACGAATTGTCTGAGTCCCAATGATTTTCTATGGGAAAATGTGCTTTGCTCAATGAGCAACTTTGTTTACGAGCACACTCCCAGAACAAATTAATCTCGTAAACCAAGGTTCCACTGTAAATGTATTTTTTTATTATTATTGTTTCATTTTTAATAGCGTAAAAGGGGGGTATATTTTTTTATTTATTTATTTTTTACAGAACTTTATAGTTCCATTAAGTGACTTGAAGCTGTGATCGTCTAATTGCCTGTGCTATACAGAATAGCGTATCAGCAATGTACTGTATAACAAAAATCACAATTTCCTATATACGAATGCTGGCTCGCAGCTGGCGTTTTACAGGGGGAATGTGCTGATGACAGGCATGGGGGTCATCAGCTGAACCCCCATGGCTGTAATGACAACCCATTGGTGCCCCGCAGTCACATGATTAGGGTGCTGATGAGAGGGATTACTGACACACTTCTGTCAGCATGTGTAAAATGCTGCTGTCAGAGATTGACAGGAGCATTTAGCTGGTTAACAGTTGCGAGTGGATCTCTGATCCATTGATCTCTGATCGGCTGTCAGAGGCACTTTATGGATTAAATCAGCTGTCAAGTGCCGGGAAAGATGCGGGCTCAGCGCCTGAAACCCGCATCAAAGGCAGAAACACGGCCAATGACGTACATGTACGTCATCAATCGTGAAGGTGTTCTGAAAAACTGAGATGTTCCAGTACCACATGAGGAATACAATTGTCAGTTGTATTTCTAAAGAGCATAAGTTGCAAACTGTTCCTCCTAGAATTTGTCTGAAAAAGCACTGCAAAAGTATCCCATAAAATTAATATAATGCTCAGCAATGTCAAAACGACATTGTTGTGTACATGTTACATGTTATGTCACTTTTAACCACTTAAAGATTCGGAAACTCTAAAGCAGTTAAAGGAAGGGGCAAACTCATTCTTCGGGCAACTTCCACCCTTAACCTCCCCTCTTTATACTTCACAATATAGTACAAAAGACGCTGGTGGTGAAGTCACCTCAAGAACGGTGGTAAAACCGCTGTCAATGCCATTTCAAGGAAACAGCCACTGCAAAAACTGGAAAAATTGAAAGGCTGTGTCGGGGTCTAGAAGATATGCACACAACGTTTTTTGTAGGCAGTCAAATATCTATTTTTCAAGCAGAAGAGACTTTATGGATCACTCTTTGACATTTATGAATGCCTGAATCTTTTTTTCATTTTTTTCCCAGCATTTTCAGGACATCTGAGCTTTAACAGACTTATTTTTTTATAGCTTCATTCAATAATGAAGAAACCTCTACCAGTTTTTGGAGCATAAACACTTTCAAAATTCTCAAACGGACGTCCAAGCATCTTCTAAGTGTTTTTTGAGGCACTCCATTGACTTATATTGCTGGAATGCAGACCCGAATATACCCTAAATGAGACAGATCATGTTAATAATTAGGGTCTTTCCACTCGTACAGACAATTGGCAGTGAATTATATTTCGGAGCTGTCCTGTGATTAGGTCATAGAATTCACTTTCTAACTCCCTGGATTTAAATGATAGAATGTAAGAATTACATCCTTTGGAAATTGTAATAATATCCCCGAAGTCATTTTTCACTTGGCTGAGTAGATTTGGATTAAAGTTCTGTAGTCAGGCTACAAGCACATCTTGTGCATCTTGTCTCCTGCACATATACTTTTTTGTCCTGTGCCAAAATATTCAGACATAATATATTTATCGATTTCCCTGCAAAAGTAATTATCTTGCTCTATTTCAAGAAAAAGAAGCCAGATCTTTAAGGGCTGAAACCAAATCGCTTAATTTCCTACCGCATAATGAATATTCAGAAACTCAGCAGCTCTCCACACTTATCTAATTCACCCCAAACTGTAGAGTAGTTGGAATAGTATGACGCAAACACAAAGAAAAAAACGCCTTCAGAAAAAACTCCATTAGTATCTTCACTTTGGAAAACTTGGCGGGTATACAGGCGTAAGACACATACCCTTCTGGGTACTTTACACACTGCGACATCGCTAGCAATTGCTAGCAATGTCGAGCGCGATAGCTCCCGCCCCCGTCGCTCATGCGACATTTGGTGCTCGCTGCCGTAGCGAACATTATCGCTACGGCAGCGTCACACGCACATACCTGGTCAACAACGTCGCTGTGACCACTGAACAATCCCTCCCTCAAGGGGGAGGTGCGTTCGGCGTCATAGCGACGTCACTGCGGCGTCACTAAGCGGCCTGCCGATAGAAGCGGAGGGGCGGAGATGAGCTGGATGTAACATCCCGCCCACCTCCTTCCGCATTGCCGGTGGACGCAGGTAAGTAGATGTTCGTCGCTCCCGTGGTGTCACACATAGCGATGTGTGATGCCGCAGGAACGATGAACAACATCGTACTGGTGGCAGCAGCGATATTAAGGAAATGAACGACGTGTCAACGATCACCATTTTTGAACGATTTTGCAATGGTTGATCGTCGCTCATTAGTGTTACACGCTGTGATGTTGCTACTGGCACCGGATGTGCGTCACTAACGACGTGACCCCGATAATATATCGGTAGCAATGTCACAGCGCGTAAAGTACCCCTTAGTTTTTGGAGTCGGTCATAAACCCTGAGTTTTTCAAGCAGAAACCTCTTCTGGAAACTCTCTAGTTTTGGAAGACTTTTCCAGAAGAGGTTTCGAAGAGTTTAGAAAGTTTTTTTCAAAATTGTTTTGTGCAGAATTTTGATTGGACAATGATTAAAGCCCCAATACATATTAGACTAATGTCGGACAAATGCTCCAATATTAACAGGTTGAGGCAACAGTAATGTTTATGGTGGTGCTGCACAATTGTTGGGGGATATGTCAATTGGTCATGGCTGATTTCAGACTTGCAATTTCAATGTTCTCATGGTGGTTTTCTCAGGAGCGCTTGGCCGAACAAATGCTCCTTTTTATGGGAGAGTTGGTGAAGCATTCAACCAACCTACCTACAGTACCTACAGTATTGTTGGCGTTAGTTTGGAGGGGTTTCCTTTAGGATCCTTTTCAAAGATACTCTGAGGGAATGCCCACTCTGAATTTCCTTTGACGGTTCGCTCACATCTAGGTATAAATATGCCAATGTAACGAGTAACCCGAATGCCGTACTATTCATGCGAGTAGTAAATAGTGCGGAATTCGGATTACTCATTACTTTGCGAGTTTTTCCTCATTTACTTGCATTGCACGTGCTCATATTCGTAATGAATACGCGAGTATTAGACCATATTCATTATGACTATAGCGAGTACGAATAGTTAGTTACTCGCTCAACTCTACTTTTGAGCCTTCCCATTAACTTGTACTGTAGAAAATGCTAGACTAATGGGCAGAAAACCTGTAGTGGTTAAAAGATACTCAAAAGACTGGCCTTCAGCACAGCAAGTTGTTTTTACATAGCATACGCTCACTCTTTTGAACGTTTCTTTTCAGGCAGTTTAACCTGCGGTATCCACCTGAAAAAACCGTTGTGTGCACACAGACATAGCCAATTTATGCTCCAAAAACTGTTTAAAAATATCCATGTGCCCATAGCTTCATAAAGAAACTGCCGGAAAACAAAATAACATGACTATGTGCACATGATGTTTTCAATCTGATGACAGAGTCACCAGAGGTTTCTCTCACAAAGCCGGAAACTCTTTTTTCCCTTAAAGGGAACCTGTCATGTTGGGTTTTGATGTTAAACTGCCCCCAATGTGTTTTAAATGATGCAATGTGCATCACTGACATGGTTTTCTTAAAAAAAATATCTTAAAAAACATTTTATATGCGTAGGTGAATGCAATACAGACCTTGTGTTTTAGTCATGAGGGCGGCCTTTTGATGGGAATCAGTCATGTCACTCACATTCAAGCAAAATTATTTTTTGAACTTAGATGCCTTTTAAATTGCGTTGTGATCTCCATTCAGCGGTCCAGTCGGGGTTTCCATCTGAACCCCCCTGCAAAACAGGTTTTGGACGCATGCTATTGACTATAATGGTGCAGACGGAGTTACCGTGTGCTCTGTCTTGCACCATTTTCGTGAGTATACGCTTTCTAGAGGCGGACACTCAGACGTAGTTGACTGCGTCTTGGTGTCCACCTGCAGAAAGCGAATACTCCCAAAAATGGTGCAAGACAGAGCACACTGTGATTCTGCACTATTATAGTCAATGGCTCTATCAGCGCATGTGTTTGAAACCTGTTTTGCGGGGGAGTTCGGACAGAAGCCCCGACGAGACCTCTGATCGGAGTGAAAGCGGCCTTAGTCATGCCCCCGCAGTGTAATTTCTTATACACAGGTCCTTTACCAGAACGTCTCTGCTGAGCTCCACCTATTACAGTCACATGATCATGACATCACAGGGGTCCTGCCTGCATAGACCATTTGTGCAATACTGAGCTCCACCCATTACAGTCGTATGATCATGACATCACACAGGAAACACTGAAACACAAGGTCTCTATTGCATTCACCTAAGCATATAAAGTCTGTATTTTATACTAAATACCTGGATTTTTTTTTTTATTAGAAAACCATGTTAATAATGCACATTGCATCATGTAATGCAAATTTGTGGGCAGTTTAATATCAAAAATAACATGACAGGTTCCCTTTAAGCAGCTCAATGCCTGCGTCTTTTTCCTCCATCTTTTAAAATAGGTAATGAATATGTTACTTCTTTTAACCTCTCCAGGGTTTCCTAAATGTGCACAGCATTGTCCATTTTTTTTTCGGAGCTCTCGCATCACTTTTTCAAGTGGATTCCAGGCCTGAAAAAGATGTCGGGTGCACATACCCGCAGTAAACACAATATAAACAAGGAAACTAAAACTAAATTACTTACTTTATCACAATTAAATGAAAATCAGCGTCTTTATTTTCCAATAATTTGTCTGAGTTACTTCTTGGAAATGCAATCAAAACAGAGTTTAATTGAATAATCGGACGTATTTATTTGGGCAGTACAGCGGGGCTCTGAATGGATGTAGGAAATGCTAAACTTGCTGAATAATGTAATTGCCATGAAATCAGGATACTGATTGTATAACAGAATAGGCACCGAGGAGAAGGTTTTGTATTCAGCACAAGATTTAGCACAAGAAAAGCTGACTAGGCCATTGTGTGTGAATGCAAACGCTCAATATCATCCTTCATGTTTAATATCATTCTAAGCTGCATTTCAATGAACATGAAACCCGGGGATAGAACGTTAGAACAAAGCTCCGGAGACTCGCAGTGGTATCACTTCCATGTCCAGAACACAAGATCATTTTATTATTGTACATAGTGTATGGTTTCCTTTTATAATGAAGTAATAAAAGACCAGAGATATAAGGGAAGCTTTGTTCTTACAGTTTATAACTTTTACTTGCCAACAGAAAGTGGCGTATGTATTTCCAAACATAACAGGAGATCTGCACAGAACTGTATCAGGAGAACTGATTGAGGTTATTATTATTTATAAAGTTACCCAATATTCTCAAATGTTGCAGATTTATGGACATTAATATACATGAGACCTGGAAAGTGAGTTGCGGACACAATCCGGCTCCAGTGGTGTAATGAAATGAAAACTTTGAAGTTGGACCATTATGACTAAAGGCTCATCCCCATCCCCATAGTCATCAGAAGACCCCAAAAGGAACTGCAGTGCACTTAATCAGAGAAGAACAAAGAATAAGTCAACTAATGGTCCGTTTCGTGCCAGATTTCAAAGAAAACACAAATAAACTGAAATACCTGTGCCAGATTTTGGAAATGGTAAATATATACGGTATCTCTCTCAACTGAAGGATTCCTAACTACTTGAAATGCCTGGCAATATGTCATCATAAAATATGAGCAAAGGGAATACCATACTTCTATTTAAAAGGGGCACTCCTAACCCCACTGGTCCCCTTAAAGGGGTATTCCTATTTCCAAGATCCTATCCCAAAATGTAGGAGGTGTAGTAATAATAATAATAATAATAATAAGATAGCAAATACCTCCAATTAGAACTGTAGTATAGTTTCCCTGAAATAGCCATGTCTCTTACCTTATGTGCAGGGGATTGACAGGTAACCTGATGTCTCCTAGTTGCTCAGCCAGAGCCGGGCGTCAGCTGATTCATTTCCATTTCTCCCCAGTCCTGCAGGAGTTAATTCCAGTGGATAGGTGTGCGGCTCCTGGAAGCTCAAGCTGCTGATTACCACCCACAGCCGTCTCGTTCCTAGTTAAGGGATGGAAGTCTGTTTCTCTGAGCCAATAATAGCTTCAGCATAGCTCCAGCGACTCCGGTCTTTGTGGTGATCCAGTTCTTGGGGATGTGTAGTTTGCTATTTTGAGTAGCGTGGAAGTTTCCTTGTTGCGTGTATACTTCCTTCCTTTTTTTCTTTATTTCCTCTGTACATGTATAGTCTGTCCTTTGTGTTTGAGTACGTGTGTACGAGATTTGGTTCTCCATCATCCCTGCCGTTTTTGTGGGGTATTTTTTACTCTGTTTTCTGGCCCGCCCCAAGTGTGTGGGACAGGGGGAATAAGATCAGGGCTCTGAGAGGAGTCAGGGTCATGCTGGGCCTCAGACCTCGCTACCATCAAGCGTACTTCTGAGATAAGGAACAGTGCAGGATCTCTAGTCTGAGGGCCAGTCTAAGAGTCACTGTGCAATCATTTCATACCCTGTGATAGGAGGATCCTGAGCAAGCACACGTAAGGTCATAATGTCATGATGCCATGATCTGTGCTCTGGGTGCCCATTACACCAGCAGTGGATGCTGCGGTCTGCACACAACGCTGGATCATCCTAATGCCAATGATAATTAAACATGTCTGCACACTGATGAAGGTCGCTTGAAAAAAACATCTGTACCTGTTTAATTTCTGGATATTTAAAATAAATTGAACAAAGTCACCTATTGAGTGCCAAGTATTACATGAGACAACGTATGGGTTTGGAACCTGCTTGTGCACCACCCAGCCAGAACTGTGTGCTATCCCTATCAACGAATACAGCAGGACAGTCCTGGGTTTAGGTCCACACCCTGCAGTCCTGGGCGTTTGCTGAATGTCTCTCACTGGCACTGCCCCTCTGACAATCCCTCCTGCTAGGCTAGAAAGAAATGGAAAATGGATGTGGCTAGAGGCATTGTCAAATTTTTTCATGTCGCAATACACACAACGCATGATTTCTTCCTCTTTCCGTTATTCAGAAGTTGGGAGGAATGCCTTTACTGTGCTCTTGGTTCTGACCCGGCTACCTCACCACTATTGCCAGCCTGCATTATCAGCTAAAAGCTGTCTCTGTGGCCACAACCCAAGGGCCACACTAAGTCTAGATCCCCGAACAGGGCTGACAGGGTGAAGGCCAGGGCAACCTCTGGGATCTGTTAAGAGTGCTTTGTGCTAAGTCTTACCTTGCTAGCCATTTTAAAGCTGTCAGGCAACTACTGATAGACCCATGTAACACAAAGGAAGATGTGGGGAGTGGAGATGAGTGGACCCATGGAAGATCAGTTCGATGGGTGCAGCCAGACTTTTGAAAAAGTTCGGTTTGGGTCCCAGACTTTACCTGAACCCCAATGGAAGTCACTAATTGGGCCCTCATGCAGTCAGCCAAAAACAGATCACTTCCGGGGGAGGGAGGGCAGGGTGTTTAGGGGGGTGCACACTACATCCGATCATGCTTTTGTTACCTCCAGTGCAAGCTGTTCAAACGCTGCAAGCGGCTCACACTGGGCTGAACAACGAGTATACTTGAGCACAGCAATGCTTGCGCGAGTGGTTTGCATACATAAAGCCCCCAATCTTTGAACTCGAACTCTGTTTTTGTTTTGTAACGTCTGTGTGATGTACAAACACCTAACAACGGAGGTGCACATTTCACCCATGACATTAACATTCGGACCAGTTAGGTCTCAGAAAATGAGAACACACAGACATTTTCTCACTATGGTGCACAAAACAGGGTAATCTTACTGACGGTGCATGTTGGGGTAAGATGTGCTGATTTCAATGAGACGCATATCCTACTTAATGCATTTGGCACATCTTCTTAGTGCACTCAGCCAAAAATGTTACTTTGGTCAGGGATTAAAGTAACATTTCTGGCATAAGTTGCTCAATTAAAATACTGTAATTTTTTTATGTATTCAACGGGTGGGCAACTCACCCATTCTCCCCCTACTTTAACAGTGCTGGTTGGTACTGGAGTGAAAATGCCAAAAATCACAATATTTTTCATACAGTTTGCGTTGTGCAAAAACCATGACTTTTCAAAGTGTTTCATGCAAGAAAACCGGTGTGAACACTTTGATAAATCAGCTCCTATTGTTCTTTTGTGTTTTACATGGTAGCTTATAGTCAATTCCAAGCTCCGTCATTTGGCAAACCTTAGCAAAAGTGAACTTATACTATGAAAAATTGTACTTATATTATATACTCAACAACAACAAAAATCTACAAAAAAATTGTTTTATTTTCGGGTGGAACAATCCTTTAAGTTTCGTTACATATAAAAGTATAAAGTGACCTTGCTCAGGTGTTAGTAGACCGCACAGCAACACTCCTTGTGTATATCAGTACGTGATTACCAAGCACTGGAGCGTACTTGAGTTTGCCATTCTTGTAACTGAAGCACCACTTATACATTTCTGATGTATTTGGTTTATTTACCAGGTTCAGAGAAGGGCTCTTGTAATTGCCTGTGTACTCATTTGTCACCCTGTCCTGAGTAAAAAGCACTTTCATACATGTATCATTTTACTATTGTTTACTAAAGGGCAGAAACCTTTATTGCATGACAAGTGTGGAAATATTTGATTTACTTAACATTATTTAAAGTAAAAAAATAAAATATAATAAATCATCAGATTTAAAAAATGTTTTATCTAAAACATGTGAGAACATAATACCTAATGATATTATTATAGTACTGCACAAAGCACATCAGAAGTGTACGTCATTGATGAAAGAAAACATTTAAAGAGCAATTGAACTTGGAATTTGACTTTATTGCCACACAAGGCGCAGTCACCGAAATCACTTTTTTACAGTCTCTCAAGTTCTGGCCTGCTAGACTATAAATTGGTAACAGTATTATATAAGGTCATTTTAAGCATTTGTAGGGATCTGTGCATTTTGGTAAGGTATCTGCACACAATGCCTTTTAAACTTGGGCAAATATGCAAATAGATTCAGGACATTGGAGGGGTTTTTTTTATCATTAAAGGGTTTTTTTGCATCTTCTTAGTAATTTACTAATCTTTTGATTAATCGGTTTTGACCACCAGTGTTTTTGTCAAGCATATTTCTATCGTTTTTGGGTCATGTTTTTTGGGTATTTCTTGTCTTTTTGAAGAATGAAGAAACCACTATCGATTTTGAAAGAAAAAAATCCCCAAAAAGATGCTTGGGAATTTTCTGTGCATCTTTTGAGCCTTCTCATTGACTTGCATCATAAAATATAGAACATTTTCCTAGCAAAAGCTGCTTTAAGGCTATGTACGCACGTTGCGTTTTTTCATGCGTTTCCACAGCGTTTTGAACTGCAGTGTTTTAGTGCGTTTTGCTTTCCAGGGAATTAGGCATATTGTGTGCGCACTATGCGTCCAAAAACGCTGCGTTTTTTGTGACAAAAATTTGTCAAAATCTTTGCGTTTGAAGATGCAACATGTCAATTCTTTTGAGCTTTTTGGCAGCGTTTTGGTAACATTGAAGTCAATGAGAATTATCTAAACGCATCCTAAATGAAATTTCTAGCGTTTTTCATGCTTTTTTGATGCTAAACGCATGCTTTTTTGTCAAAATCAAAGCATGCGTTTTTGGCATTATAGTGAGGTCAAGAGGTTTACATTTGCCCTCACATCCATTCCGACTTTAAAAAATGAGTCAAACAATACTTTACTTTATTTTGAACATAATTATTAAATATCATTAATCATTTTCAGTATATTATCATTATAGTGTATGATTTAAAGGTTATTTATTTTATTTTTTTTTTTCAATTTTTTCCTACTGTTTGAATGTTCAAACTTTATTTAGTTGTGTATTTGTATTGAAAACGCATCTCAATTTAAGCACTGAAAATGCATGTAAAATGCAGTCAAAACGCGGCAAAAACACTATAAAAACGCTTGCGTATTTCCTGCGTTTATGTGGTCAAAACCAAATTTGACAATGACAAATTCTGCCAGAGGATGCGTTCATTTCTGCAAGTTGCTGAATGCAACGTATGGACATACCCAAAGAATGGTCAGGCCTCTTCTTTAAGCCACTTGGCCTCTTTTGAAAACTGAACATATGCACAGCGTTTTTATTACATAGAAAGGCATATGTTCACTCTTTTGAATACCATCTCAGCACTTTTTCAGTTTCGACGCCTGGAAGAATCCCCTAGAAAAAGACATTGTGTACACATATCCTTAAAATGGGAAAGCCTTTTCCTAACTTTTTATAAAAAAAGACCCAAAGTTCATTGTTTTAATTCTAGTGCTTTGCCAAACTGCATGAGACTTTAAAATAAAAGTTAAAGGCTACCTGTCATATTTAAACATAGGAAAATAATGCTAGACTAAATTTATTAAATTAAATGTGTTGCCTTTATTTCTTATATGGTTATAATTTTAAACTGCTTGTGAAAATCTGAAAATTAACAACTTTAAAATTTAAAATTTACTTCTCTATTCTCAAGAATGTATGGATTTTAAATGTTATAGTGTACAGCTTAATGCCTAGGGTATCGGCCACCCTGCGGTCTTGGTAGCAAGCACACACTACTAACAGAGTGTGTGCTCTAGAGCAGGAATTCCCAACCTGTGGTTCAGAAGCCACATGTGGCTTGCAGGCCCATGATGTGTGTGTCTTGTGGCTGTCTTCCAGCTTGGTGCATTAGCAAAAGGTCAAGCAAACGGCTATGAAGAGACGATCTCTAGATAGTGATTTCTGTTTGTAGTCCCTCACAGAAGGGTTGATCAAAAAGGGCTATGGTAGGAACCCCTAGAACTTGGTATACTGCCTCGCTGTGATTTCTGTGGTTAAGCTTTGGCTGTCTTTATACCACTAAGGGGGCTCTAAATATCACAACTGTGAGGGGGGCAGGAGCTGGATTTGTCTTGTCACCTTCTCTGAACTAAATGTAGCTCCCAACCATATTTCATATCTAAATGTTGATCACAAGGTCAGAAAGTTTGGGAACCTCTGCTTTAGAGCATGCATTGGGATTGCGGAATCTGACCAGCCTCAGTGCCCATTCATTTCCAGCATGCTGCAAAGGCAATTTGGTAGCTAGAACCAATGGAATGATTATGCCACTGGTCCAAACGTTCAAATGATTATGCCACTGTCAAACTGTAAAGTAGGAAGCCACGGGCCAGGATCAGTGCACTACTAAAAAAAAGGTGAGAAAATTCCCTTAATCAACTTTGCAATGTACTATTACTCCTTGCCCTATGTTCACCTGGGATTGGTGGCCAAATGTGAGCAAAGCTAACAAGCTTTTCAAGCTCAGCTTGTAAACACTGCCCTTAAGTTGACCTCGATCATAGAATTGAGCAGATAGCTCCTGATTCTTGTCAGCTTCAGCCCTGCTGAGCTTCTTATGCTCCAGAGACAAAGCTGTCTCATATACCAGCTCAAGCTAGAGGATATAATACAGGGATGGCTAATTTCACCTCTGTGCTACCTGTATGCCCATGTTAATAACTAAAAAACCTCAAAAAGGTGACAGATTTAATTTGGATTTTCAACAATTTGAAACAAGTTCTCTTGTAGACTATGAGCCCTCACGAGCAGGGTCCTCTCACCTCCTGTACCTTGTATTGTTTATGATTATTGTACTTGTCCCTATCATGTATACCCCTTTCACATGTAAAGCGCCGTGGAATAAATGGTGCTATAATAATAAATAATAATAATAATAATGTATATTTGCTTGATATTGATAATTGTAATACAACAATAATAGCAAACTTGGCGAGCATCCAATAAGAAACTATTAACCTTAAAAAACACAATTAGAATAACTCTGTAATTAGATTGCATTTACAGTTGTGCCCTTTGGGACCTCAGATTATGTATTACATATTTGCATTAGAAAAGGATTTTGATTCACCTGGCCCATTAGTTTCCAAAGTACTTATTTTAAGTTACCGTGAAATGAACCCTGTGTGCTTTTTCCACTCTGTCTGGCACGTGACATTCTAACTGCGTGTAACTAGATGCGCACGAAGTGCATGGAAAGAGCTCTATTCTGGGAAGAGAGCCACTAACAGCTGATAGTCACAGATAGGAGATTTTATGTCCAGCTAGTGAGCTCTATTCTTCTTAGCGCACGGGCAAAGACAGCTTTGTAGAGATGCATTCCCTAATAGCAGTTATTTGTCTCATGCAGAGTGACACATGGGTTAATGAGTTGGACAGTAATCTACACCCAGTTAGCTAATCACTAATTAACATTGGGCAGCTCTGTGCTGTAATATTCTGATTACTGTAATTTACACATTAAACTATATTATCTTTACATTATAGAAAAAAAAAAGATTTAGGAAATTGATATTTGTATTACTTTACTTTCCATCTTCAATTCTGCTATTACAATTTTCATTATTATTTTTAAAGCACCATTAATTTCATCATGCTGTACATGGAACGCCGGCGTTCCATGTATTAACCGACGGGGATGTTTACGTGATCTTTCCCTAGCTGTTCCTGCAGCGTTTGTGCCCACCGCGAAAGACAGAGAAGAGTCAAGACTAATACTGTGGCAATGGATTTGTGATGCAGTTGACACAGAGTTATTTATTGTGATAGATAGCTCTAATAGAGGGGTTGAATGACATGCTGGAAAGGTTATGATTTTATTTTATCCAGAAAATAAGTATATTCCAAAATGAAAAAATGTGAAGAATTGTAGTAAAATCCTTGTAGCTTTATTCAAACATCGCTAAAAACAAATGATCGTCTGGAAAGCCCTCTCTGTTATGTTTCCGGCGCTACCTGCGCCCTTATTCATAGATACTAATCCCCAGCTGAACACACACACACATTTAAAATCATCAGCCAATGAAACTTCACAAAGCATGTGCATGAATATAACAGACAGATAATTAATACAAAAACATAGTATCTCTACGGAAATTCGTCCCATTAGGCTGCTTGGTCTCTAATTATAAGATCCAATGCATTTGTCTTAAATACACTTTTTTCTTCCAATCATCACCCCGAATGGGGTAGGTGACTGTATCCAAACCATACAATAGCATGTTATACCTGTCATACCACCTCCATGTGTGTCAAGAAAATGTTTTGCTGCCCCTGAGTATCTATTATTTTTTAAGATGTTATAAACATGTTCTGATAACCTCTTTTTTATTTAACTTGTTGTACACCCAATATATTTTAAATTACGGTACAAATGGTGCATTCAATACAATACATTAAATGATCCGAATCACAAATGATGAAACTTTGTATACCATATGTTTTATTATTGGGCAGCAAAACATCCATTTTTTTGACAGCTAGGGGGCACATGTTGCAATTTTACCACACTTAAAAGGGAACCTGTCAGGTCCAATATGCACCCAGAACCACGAGCTGTTCTGGGTACTTATTGCTAATCCCTGCCTAACCGTCAGTGTATACATTAGCATAGATAAAGAGATCTTTAGAAAAAGTATTTCTAAAGATCTTTTATATTATGCTAATAAGCTCAGGGACTAGTCCAAAGGGCGTTGCTTCCCTTGCTAGTCAGACCCATTAACATGTTAGTACACCCCTGTGGGCGTGCTAACATGCTAATGAATGCGCAGCATCAGAGGATGATCACTCACCTCTCCGCTGCCATCGTCACCCAACACTGGATTTCGGCTCAGTGCGCATGACCCCAGAGCTTCGGTTATGCGCACTATGAAGCCGGGTGTTTGCGTCTCGGCTTCAAACTTAAGTAGTGCACATGACCGAAACTCCGGGATCATGCTCACTGAGCCGAAATCCAGTGTCGGGTGGCGATGGCAGTGGAGAGGTGAGTGAGATCATCCTCTGATGTTGCACATTCATTAGCATGTTAGCACGACCACATGGGCGTACTAACACGCTAATGAGGCTGTGAGGCAAATCCCGGGATATGAAGATGAATTATGACTCCAGTCATAATCCCTCATCACTCCCTGGCAGTGCCCCCCTCCCTTCTTGTTCTCAGTGTTCCACTTACACCTCCATGGCCATGTCCTGTGATATGGAGATGAGGTGGTGTGGGAACAATGGACACAGGATGACTCCCTGCCGTCACCCTGTAACAAGAGTTGTATCTCATTAGCAAGGCTATGGAACTAGCTAGACAGAACGACTCCAGTAAAAAATGGTTCATATCTCGCAAGCCATATTTCCGATAAATATGGCAACCATAAAAATGGTGTCTCCGCATGCGGACGATGCCGGCACACCCTTTTTATGGGAGCAGGACATTGGGAAATGCCCCAGGCGTGATATCAGCCAATGGGGAACTGGCAGACAGGTCATGAGTCCCCTCGTTCTGTAGCTAAATTCATAACTGTCACAATGAGAGCATTGGCGTCTGCCTACGACGCTCCCAGGCAAAGTTATGGCCAATATCCCCTTTGCTGGATAATTCTGATCCATGCAGGGGGAGTGGCAGTGCTTCCCTGTGAGGTCACTAAGGTAGGAGGGGACCTGGATTGCCCAGGTTGATAACCCTACTTCGGCCATTTTCCAGTGTTCTTTTCGCTGGGGGCACGTGTAGGAAACATCTGTGGGAAGGATCCTAGAAACCTGGCCTACAGCGCCCCCCTGTGGCCAGACGCAACAAGGTAACTGCTGGAACTGTGTATGCCTGTTTGTAACCCATGCTTTGATTGTAACTGTACTCTGACATATGTATATTCTGTAGATTCCCTATTGTATATATTGTAGTTTCTAGTGTGCTTTAGGCTGATTAAATTATATAATTAATCTTGGGCTGTTCTGTTATCTCGATCTTGAATCCCACGTCTGTGTGTTCGGCTAATAGTTACCGTAAATCGGTTGGTGGCAGCGAGTTTGTGCCAAGGATTATTGTGGGGAGGCCAGTGAGATTCGGGGAGATTTTATATATTCCGCCCGCGGAGGTCGGGGGAATATATACCCTACTCTCACCGGGGACCCTTCAATAATCGGCATAAGTAGTATAGCGGCCTCCTTGCTTATTGTCGGGCAATTCCATAATTGGCCTGACTATAAGAGGGGCGCTAGAGAGCGCGTCACGTGCTCTGTCTGTCGGTCGGGAGGTATAAAGGAGGGGTGACCCCCACTTGTTACCCCCCGATTGTGACGTACTGGTAGCCAGCGCAGGGGATTTCTGAGTGACCCCCCCCGGTGGTTTGTGACATATTGGTGGCATAGCGGTGGGATCGAGATAATAGTGTGTGTGAGTGTGAGACCCATACTCCCAGACACTAAAGACTGCCTGCAGCAGCTGTGGCTGCTGGGGTCTTCAGACTAGCTCAACACTAGAGTGTCAGAGTGCAGATACTGTAAGGTGTGTGGAGGCATCAGGTGTCAGTTCTGTGTCAGTGACCAAAAGTCTGCAAGAATGGCTGATGGCACCAGGAGCAGAGCTATGCAACTGGCCAATGCTAAGGCAGGAGCCAAAGAGAGGGAGGACGGTGCTGTGGACAGCAATGAGGAGGTTGCCCACGAGTCCTCCAGGAGCTCGACGCCAGAAAACCGTTCTGCCGAGGACATTGCGCAACCTGGCACTGCTGGACAAGATGAGGAGGAGCTCACCCAAGGTTCCTCAACGAGCCAGATGCCAGCCCTCCGCTCTGAAAGGGACAGTGAATCACCAGGCTCCGCAGCGTGCCGCAGATCACCACGTGCCATTCCACCGAGCCTGGGAGGCTCGGATAGCCTTCTTCAAATGGCTATGGCCCTTCTCCAGGCTGGAGACCAGAAGGGCTACAAGGAACTCCTGGCAGAGCGCAGGGCAGAGCGGCACGCAGAGCGTGAGGCTGCGGAGCGAGAGCGGCAGGCAGCGCGTGAAGAGCGAGAGCGACAGGCAGACCGTGACTACCAGCTGCAGCTAGCTCAGCTCCGGCCCTCATCAGCCACATGTGACCTTCGAGACACCAAACTTCCAAAGGTCCGTGTTGAGGACTTCCCAGTGCTGGAGAAGGATGGAGACTTGGACTCTTTCTTGACTGCTTTTGAACGGACTTGCTTGCAGCACCATCTGGACAAGGACCAGTGGGCCAAATACCTGACCCCCCGTTTAAGGGGTAAGGCCCTGGATATCCTTGGGGACTTGCCTGCTGAGGCAGATCAGGGCTACGACACCATCAAGCGGGCCCTGATCCAACAGTACAACCTCACTCCAGAGTCCTACCGCAAGAAGTTCCGGAGCCTACAGAAGGGACCAAAGGACTCCTGGGCTGACCACCGGCGGGCACTTGCCCGAGCTGCCGACCACTGGACCCAAGGCCTGCAGCTTTCCACCGGACCGGAGATCCTGGACTTGTTCATCACGGAGCAACTCTTGTGGAACTGCCCTGAGGATCTCCGCCAGTTCATCCGAGACCAGAAGCCAAAGGGGTCCACGGCTACAGCTGCCCTTGCCGATGACTACACCAACAACCGGGCCCCTGAGGCCAGGAGAGCGGCCACCAGCAGCACCTGGAGAGGGGGTAAGATGAATTCTGCGACTGCCCCACCTGCCCCTAGACTGCAGGGGGTGTCCCCCTCAACTCCCCTCTCCAGGCCCGTGGCGGAACCAAGACGGTGCCACCAGTGCAACCTACCTGGACACTTCAAGGCCATGTGCCCTCAGCGTCCCAAGGCCCCGGCTCCGTCCCCGTCCCAAGGGCCGCCCAAGGTGTATTGTGTGGGTGGGGGTGGTGGTAGGTCCCTGGACAGCTTCCAACCTGTCACCGTCGGCCGGTCTGTGACCATAGGACTGCGAGACAGCGCCTCGGAGGTGACTCTGGTGCGGCCTGAGATGGTGTCCCCCCAAGACTTGATCCCTGGAAAAACCCTCGCTGTCTCCGGGATTGGAGGCACTGACCCGGCGCTGCCTGTTGCTGACATTTATGTGGACTGGGGCGCAGGGCGAGGGGTGAGGGAGGTGGGGGTAACTGATCGGATCCCTGCAAACGTGCTACTTGGGACAGATTTGGGGCAGATAACCTCCCAGTTCGGGCCCCAACCAAGGGCTGAACCTTCAGCCAGTACTGACATGACTCCTGACAATGTTAATGTGTTATCTATGAATGATGTAAGGGAGGAGGGAGTGAACTCTGATATTTCTGCTTGCACAGACACCATAGACACACACGCAGCTGCAGCTGTGACAGGAGGGGAGGGGGTCAGAGAAAGGTGTGACAATGCCTCTACAAGTAATCAGCCTGTGAGCTGGGATCTGCTGCCCTCTGCAGGGATAAGCAGAGAGCAGGGTGCTGCAGGGGGAGGACCAGTGTGTGGGGTGGGGGCTACCACAGCAAATGTGGGGTCCCCAGAGATTTCACAGCGGGGTTCTGTTGCTGCAGGAGGGGAACAGGCAGGTGAGATTGGGGCCGGTCCCGGAGCGGAAGTGCTCCCAGGTAAGATCTCGGTGCATGGTTCCCCCACAACCGGGGTGTCAGGAAGCCAGGTAGGTCTGCCTGAACCGGCGACTTGGTCAGGAACGGAGGAGGAGCAGGCACGACCCACGGTCGCAGCGGCTGTGGCCGCTGTCACCCGCAGTGGGAGTGCTGGAAGCCAAGGGGCCTCCCGGAGGTCCGATAGCTCTTCCCCTTCTGACCAAGTGGCAGCCGAGTCAGGTGGAGGCCAGGACACAGGTCCCGGGGTACTGACTGAAGATGTGACAGTCTCGTCGATTCTGGCCACATCTAGTCAGGGGTTTCAGGCAGCGTTAGAAGCTGACGACAGCCTGAAAGCTCTTAAGGAGCAGGCGGCACAGCCTCCCTCGGACTCGGACCCGGAGCGAGTGGTCTGGGACCAAGGACGGCTGTACCGGGCCACGGTCCAGCAGGGTTCACCGGAGGCGTGGCCCAGGGACCGACAGTTGGTGGTACCCTATCCGTTCCGGACGGAGTTGTTGCGGATCGCACATGAGATTCCGATGGCCGGACACCTAGGGATCGCTAAGACCAAGGCCAGGTTAAACCAGCATTTCTACTGGCCAAAAATGGGGGCCGATGTGGCTGCCTACTGCCGTTCGTGTGAAACCTGTCAGAGAGTGGGGAAGGCGGGGCCACACCCCAAAGCCCCACTAGTATCTCTGCCAATCATCGATGAGCCTTTCAGGAGGGTGGCTGTGGATCTGGTCGGCCCGCTGGCCATCCCCAGCAGCTCCGGGAAACGCTTCCTACTGACGGTAGTGGACTATGCCACCCGGTACCCAGAAGCAGTGGCCTTGTCGTCCATTCGGGCTGACAAGGTGGCCACCGCATTGCTGGAGATTTTCTCCCGAGTGGGTTTTCCCCAGGAAATGCTCACTGACCGGGGGACCCAATTCATGTCCCAGCTGATGGAGGCCCTCTGTAAGCAAGTCCAGGTGCGACATCTGGTGGCCAGCCCGTACCATCCACAGACTAATGGCCTGTGCGAGCGGTTCAATGGCACCTTAAAGCAGATGCTTAAGATGTTGGTCGACTCCCATGGGCGTGACTGGGAGCGGTATCTCCCACACCTGCTATTTGCTTACCGGGAGGTTCCACAGGCCTCAACAGGATTCTCACCGTTTGAGCTCCTGTACGGGCGACGTGTGCGGGGCCCCCTGGCTCTGGTGAAAGAGGCTTGGGAAGGGGATTTGGCCACCCCTGGAGTGTCGGTTATCGAGTATGTCATGCGCTTCCGGGACAAAATGCAGGCCTTGACGCAACTGGTACACGACAATATGGCTCAAGCCCAGGCCGATCAGAAGCGTTGGTACGACCAGAACGCTTGTGAGAGGACCTACCAAGTGGGTCAAAAGGTGTGGGTACTGGTCCCCGTACCACAGGACAAGCTTCAGGCAGCCTGGGAAGGCCCATACCTCGTGTACCAGCAGCTCAACCCTGTAACGTACCTGGTCACCCTGGACCCTGCCCGTGGAAGGCGGAAGCCCTTCCATGTGAACATGATGAAGGCACATCATGAGCGGGAGGCATGTGCGCTCCCCGTGTGCAACCTGCCCGAGGAGGGAGAAGCGGAAACCCTCTTGGATATGCTAGCCCAGGTTAGGGCAGGCGGATCCATTGAGGATGTGGAGGTTGGCCACCAGCTCCTGGAAGACCAACGGTCCCAGCTGTGGGCCACCCTCCTCCCCTTCCGGGGGTTGTTTACCAACCAGCCCGGAAGGACTGACTTGGCTGTCCATCACGTGGACACTGGGGATCATCCCCCGATCCGGCGTTCAGCATATCGGGTCTCCCTGGAGGTGCAGCAACACATGCGCCAGGAGATTGACGAGATGCTGAAGCTGGGGGTGATCCAGGCATCCAACAGCGCTTGGGCCTCGCCTGTAGTCCTCGTCCCTAAGAAGGACCGAACCACTCGGTTCTGCGTGGACTACAGGGGGCTCAATGCGGTCACGGTCGCCGATGCGTACCCAATGCCACGCATCGATGACCTGCTCGATCAGTTGGCCGGGGCTCAGTACCTGACCATCATGGACCTGAGCCGGGGATATTGGCAGATCCCCCTGACTCGCAAGGCCAGGGAACGCTCTGCCTTTATTACCCCATTTGGACTGTACGAGTCCGCGGTGATGCCATTCGGGATGAGGAATGCCCCTGCCACTTTCCAGCGGATGGTCAACACCCTGCTCAAGGGACTTGAAGGGTACGCGGCCGCGTACCTGGATGACATTGCCGTCTTCAGTCCCACCTGGGAGGACCACCTAGAGCATCTAGCACAGGTGCTCAGGCGGATCCACCGGGCAGGTTTGACCATCAAGCCGGGAAAGTGTCAGCTGGCCATGAGCGAGGTCCAGTACCTCGGTCACCGGGTAGGTGGGAGAACACTGAAGCCCGAGCCTGAGAAAGTGGAAGCCATCGCATCCTGGCCCACCCCCAGGACCAAGAAGCAGGTGATGTCCTTCTTGGGGACCGCCGGGTACTATAGGAGGTTTGTTCCACGCTATAGTAGCCTGGCAAAGCCCTTGACGGACCTCACCAAGAAGAAGCTGCCCTCTGCAGTCGATTGGACAATGGACTGCGAGACAGCCTTCCAGGCCCTAAAGGACGCCCTGTCCAGCCCGCCCGTGCTACAGGCAGCCGACTTCACGCGGCCGTTTGTAGTACAGACCGACGCCAGTGACTTCGGCCTCGGTGCGGTGCTCAGCCAGGTGGACTCTGCGAGCCAAGAGCACCCAGTCTTGTACCTGAGCAGGAAGCTGTTACCAAGGGAAGTTGCCTATTCCACGATGGAGAAGGAGTGCCTGGCCATAGTGTGGGCCCTGCAGCGTCTGCAACCCTATCTATACGGGCGCCACTTCATCGTGGAGACGGACCACAATCCCCTCAGCTGGTTGCACACCGTCTCTGGGACGAATGGGCGATTGTTGCGATGGAGCCTTGCGCTCCAGCAATACAACTTCACCATTCGCCACAAAAGGGGCCGTGACCACGGTAACGCAGACGGGCTGTCCCGACAAGGAGAGGTCGCGGACGGGCGCACGGGGGAACACCGGAGTGTGCTGCCCCCTAGCGCCCTCAAAAGGGGGGAGGTGTGAGGCAAATCCCGGGATATGAAGATGAATTATGACTCCAGTCATAATCCCTCATCACTCCCTGGCAGTGCCCCCCTCCCTTCTTGTTCTCAGTGTTCCACTTACACCTCCATGGCCATGTCCTGTGATATGGAGATGAGGTGGTGTGGGAACAATGGACACAGGATGACTCCCTGCCGTCACCCTGTAACAAGAGTTGTATCTCATTAGCAAGGCTATGGAACTAGCTAGACAGAACGACTCCAGTAAAAAATGGTTCATATCTCGCAAGCCATATTTCCGATAAATATGGCAACCATAAAAATGGTGTCTCCGCATGCGGACGATGCCGGCACACCCTTTTTATGGGAGCAGGACATTGGGAAATGCCCCAGGCGTGATATCAGCCAATGGGGAACTGGCAGACAGGTCATGAGTCCCCTCGTTCTGTAGCTAAATTCATAACTGTCACAATGAGAGCATTGGCGTCTGCCTACGACGCTCCCAGGCAAAGTTATGGCCAATATCCCCTTTGCTGGATAATTCTGATCCATGCAGGGGGAGTGGCAGTGCTTCCCTGTGAGGTCACTAAGGTAGGAGGGGACCTGGATTGCCCAGGTTGATAACCCTACTTCGGCCATTTTCCAGTGTTCTTTTCGCTGGGGGCACGTGTAGGAAACATCTGTGGGAAGGATCCTAGAAACCTGGCCTACAGCGCCCCCCTGTGGCCAGACGCAACAAGGTAACTGCTGGAACTGTGTATGCCTGTTTGTAACCCATGCTTTGATTGTAACTGTACTCTGACATATGTATATTCTGTAGATTCCCTATTGTATATATTGTAGTTTCTAGTGTGCTTTAGGCTGATTAAATTATATAATTAATCTTGGGCTGTTCTGTTATCTCGATCTTGAATCCCACGTCTGTGTGTTCGGCTAATAGTTACCGTAAATCGGTTGGTGGCAGCGAGTTTGTGCCAAGGATTATTGTGGGGAGGCCAGTGAGATTCGGGGAGATTTTATATATTCCGCCCGCGGAGGTCGGGGGAATATATACCCTACTCTCACCGGGGACCCTTCAATAATCGGCATAAGTAGTATAGCGGCCTCCTTGCTTATTGTCGGGCAATTCCATAATTGGCCTGACTATAAGAGGGGCGCTAGAGAGCGCGTCACGTGCTCTGTCTGTCGGTCGGGAGGTATAAAGGAGGGGTGACCCCCACTTGTTACCCCCCGATTGTGACGTACTGGTAGCCAGCGCGGGGGATTTCTGAGTGACCCCCCCGGTGGTTTGTGACAGAGGCCAACTAGCAAGGGAAGCAACACACTTGGGACTAGTCCCTGAGCTCGTTAGCATATCATATGGGATCTTCAGAAATACTTCTTCTAAAGATCTCTTTATCTATGCTAGTGTATACAGGGACGGTTAGGCAGGGATTAGCAATATGCACCCAGAACTGCTCCTGGTTCTGGGTGCATATTGGACCTGACAGGTGCACTTTAAACAAACCACAAAGGGATAACCAAGTATTTTTAGAAGCATTATTTTGGACAGAGGCTAGGTGATAACATATTTTCAAGACTATTACCTTTTTTAGCCACAATTCTGTGACCGTTATCTAAGGTTTTGCTTAATATGACACCCTGATACAGGATGGCAATATTTTTGTCAATGATTTTTTTATGTCATAGTATTGATTGCTATACTGAGTACTAAAAGTAGGGATTTAATTTGTAGAGGTAGCATGAGTGATTTTACTTTGGCCAAACAAATCATTGCGATTTATATTTATTACCCTCTGCATATATTTAGAGATATTATTTTTGGTATACTCTCTAGATTTTAATCTTTTAGCAACTTTTTTACTTTCTATTTCAAACACCTAATCTTTTGAGCATAAGCGCTTTGTCCTTAAAAATTCTCCATATGGGATGGCTTTTATCTTGTGGTTTGGATGACTACTGCTAGCATTAAGTATGGTGTTTCCACTGACAGGCTTATAATAAATGCTTGTGTCAATGTAACCAGTAACTGTATTACCACTTAATTCAATGTCCAAAAAATGGACATCAAAATTAGAAAACTAGCCTGGTATGGTCGCCATGTCATCGCCCCAAATAACGAGGATATCATCCACATTGTAACCATACCAGACAATACTCCAAAAAAAAGGGATTGCTATTCCCATAGATGGCAAAACTTTCCCATTAGGAAACAAAAAGTACCACCAAAGAAGGTGAAAACGTGACCCCATCGGGGCTCCCTCCGTTTGCAAAAAAAAGTTTTTATCAAATAGGAAAAAATTATGTTTGACAAGAAAATCAATAGCTGAAATAATAAAGTATTTTAAATTTTCTTCATAATGGCTGGTTGTGTTAAAAAAAAAAATTCCAGAGCTTTCCAGCTGATCATTTGTTTTTAACTATGTTTCAATAAAGCTACAAGGATTTTACTGCGGTTGTTCACATTTTTTCCTTTTGGAATATACTGATTTTTCTGTATTTTACTGCTCAGGGCAGCAGATTCATATGAGGACCGTTATGTCTATGGAGTCTGGACTTACGAGGGGCTGCTGATAAGTGTTTAGCCTTGTCGAGACTCCTAACAGAGGCTCCACGGACCTTTTTTGATTTGCATACTTCCCAGGGGGCAATGCACCTAGGATTTCACTGTTTTGAGCGCCTTTTTGGCTGCCGGCAGTGTTTTCTCTGGCTGGTCTCCCCAAGATCAGTGATTGTTTTGTCTTGATGGTCATAAGTGTTCAGACCCTTTGCTCTGACACTCATATTTAAGTCACATGCTGTCCATTTCCTTGTGATCCTCCTTGAGATTGTTCTTCTCCTTCATTGGAGTACAGCTGTGTATAATTAAACTGATAGGACTTGCTTTGGAAAGGCACACACCTGTCTATATAAGACCTCACAGTGCATGTCAGACCAAATGAGAATCAGGAAGTCAAAGGAATTGCCCAAGGAGCTCAGAGACAGAATTGTGGCAAGGCACAGATCTGGCCAAGGTTACAAAAGAATTTCTGCAGTACTTAAGGTTCATAAGAGCACCGTGACCACCATAATCCTTAAATGGAAGAAGTTTGGGACCACAAGAACTCCTTATAAACCTCACCGTCTAGCCAAACTGAGCAATCGTGGGAGAAGAGCTGTAGCGCCACAGGACCTGGTCGCCACAACAGCATTGCCCCTCCAAAGGGTTAATGCTGAGCCTGGAGGTAATTGGGGGAATCATTGGCCAGTAAGTTCAACATCCAACGCAGTTTCTCCCTCAGGCCAGCAGGGGGAGCTCTGAACCTGGAGTTCCAGGGAGCATTCCTCAAGTCTGACCTGAGGGAGGAGTTAGGGTTCAGTCTGTGAGGAGAGAGCAGAGAGAGCAGATGCAGAGTGTGCAGTCTGGTGACCTGGGGCTGGAGCTGGTTAGCTCATTCCAGGGAGGCCAGAGCTGCAGAGAGGCAAAGAAGTAGACTTGGACATCGGAGTCTGTGGCCATCAGGGCCTAAAATATTCCCTGGTAGCTGAATCCGAAGGGCAGGAGAGCTGCAAGCACCTGGCCAATAAACAACCTGAAGATACAGCTGCATCACCAGGGCCCGGTGTGGACTCCAGCAGAGAAGCACCAGAGAGGGTCTGCGCAGCCTACCACACAGGGAGAGGGACGTATCATCGGTCCCAGCAGCAAGAGGGCCATTGCTAATCCAGAGTGCAGGGTCCTATAACAGCAAAGAAAGAACAGGAGTAGTCCTCATACTCATCTGGCCAAAAAGATACCTCAGTTACTTCCAGG